>NC_071466.1:6525000-7177500 GCF_028500815.1 Rissa tridactyla | reverse complement strand
AAAGGGAAGTATCAGCCCCTGAAAACCTGCAGTTTGAACTTGGACTGAGAGCGTTTCATAGATGCCTCTTGGGCTGGCACTGGAATCTGATCTTGCCCTCCAGAAAGGACCAGAGCTTGAAGGCAGCTTCTTCTGTGGTGAAATTCCAGTTCTCCATCCAAGAAACCTTTCCACAGGTGAAAAGGCATTTCCCATGACTGGAATTTGGATGAGATTTGGCATATGCTCATCCTTTACCAACCAGGCTACCTGCTACAATGGCAAAAACCAGCATTGGACAACCCCCCTTCATGAATCGCATGGCCAACTACTACTTTTAACCCAATCTACTGCTCTGTCTGTTTTACTTGGTATCTGTTGTTTCACTGGTAATCTGTCATTTTACAGCTTTGAGGATAATCTCATATCCTATTGCTTGCTGAGGTAGTTTACTGATTCCATGAGCAAGATATTCCTCTTCCTGTTTTTTAATGATGACCTACCACTTTTATAAATGATCTGCTGGATTTCCAGACATTCAGCAGCCCACCTAAAGCCACGGCTTCTGGAGGACTGCTGGCCATCAGATAGCCAGATATGCATGCGCTGTCAATCTGATATATCCAGGATGAGTTAGGCCGATGCTCAGTGGTGTAAACATTTCTTATATGAAAACCCTGGCCAAGTCAAGACACTGTTTGGGGAAGTTCTGGCCGGCCCATCACAGTGCGGGAGTTGAAGAATGAGAGATTAAGTGTTTCCCATGGTCTTGTGGGACCATGCTCCCTACTTGACCCACATCCTCCAAAGTTTGGGTATCCAAACCTTTGACTCCATCATGACCAACAGAGACCCAAGGAGCAGCCAGGCTAGACAGCAGCCTGGCTGACTGAGGACGTGTGGAGGCCAACCGTATGCTATGTCAGCGGGTGCAGGTCTGATTAATGTCAGAGTCCAAGTCCTGAAGGATGAGGAAAATACACTCATACAACTCTCTGTAAATCATACTTAATTTTTCATCAGTAGACAGGGAGGCTATGGGGAGGGGGACTGGGAAACACAGAGGTTAAGTGACTTATCCCAAGCTGCAGAGCTGCACAGGATAGAGATTGCCAAACTTGCAGACCAGCTGCTTGGTCACCAGGCCTCGATTTAATTAGCTAGTGTGGTTTTATTTAAGAATGACAGCACATTACGTTTCCTTGTAATTCATGGACCCCACCCCACTGTGTGTGCAGATACAGATCAAAGAGATGGCTCCTGCTCACAGCCTTGCTGCTAGAAATGGTTTCTTTTCATGCCTTAAATTTGAGAACATCAACAGTATCTAAAACATTCAGCAAATGATTTCTTTTCTACTTAAAAGCAGACTCCCTTCAAATAATTTCCTCTTTCTTTGGTGCAGGTTTCCGCACTCTGAAAGCTCCACGCAGAGCCCTCAGAAATAAATCAGATCCTGAGCGTTCAGCCCCGTTGCTCATTTTACAGATCTGTGCTTTGCAATCAGAGCATTTTCATGTGCAAACAGCGGCCTGCTGGCAAACGCTGGCAAAATAAAAGTCATTTCTGAAAGCACGGGCCACCAAATCCCTGCCTAAGCTTGGAGTGATTAAACCTGGGTTATCATAACAACGTCAAAGCACATGACGCCCTATGTAATATCTTTATAGGTTCTGCCACGACAGTGTCAGATCTGAGGGTAATGGCTGCCCAGGCTTGTTTTGATCACCATCCCCTATCTCCTGACCTGGGAACCCAACAAGAGTTGGGTTGTTCTTCCTGACTTGATGAGATTCAATGAAATGATGCTGAGAGGAAAATCGGGTCCATGACTAATAGCAATTCTCACTGAGCTCACACAGTACTTGGGCCATGCTTACACCAGAGAGGACACCAGATTAGCTGGTGCATGAGCTATTTATACCACAAGCACTCAACCTGATGGTTCCCTTCCAGCATTTTTCTCTTCAACTTTCTCTTTTCAGCTGAAAGCAAGGGCTCTTATGAAACCAAGCTCTTTCCCAGTCGACAGCTTGGAAGGGGCTGCTCCATGTTAGGACTCTTTAGTTGTATGTGTTATTGCATTGACCCTTATAGATTGTAGCCATCAGGGACAAAAGGCTGGTTATTCATTATCAACTGGAGTTTTGCAGGTAGGTTGCTTCTGTAGATTCATGGAATCATAGATTCACATAATGGTTTGGCTTGGAAAGGACCTTTAAAGGCCATCTAGACCAACAGACCTGCTGTGAGCAGGGACATCTTCAACTAGATCAGGTCGCTCAGAGCCCCGTCCAACCTGGCCTGGAACGTTTCCAGGGATGGGGCATATTCCACCTCTCTGGGCAACCTGGGCCAGTGTTTCATGACCTTCATTGTAAAAAATTTCTTCCTTACACCTAGTCTAAATCTTCCTTCTTTTAGTTTAAAGCCATTACCCTTTGTCTTATCACAACATGTCCTTTCTGCCTGTCTTCTCCTGACTGCTGTGTCAGTTAGAAGACGCTGAGTAGTGATGGGGCTGGGAGGCACAGGGCAGGCCAACAGCTGAGCGGCTTTGCAAGTGGTCTCCACTTTTGCAGCTCTGACTCTTGCCTTCTCAAAAGAGGGGGTCTGTGGAGGAAAAACCGCAAGCGCTGGGGCAAGATGGCTGGTTTGGGTCTCACTGCCTGAGCAGAATAGATGGGAGGGAGGTGACAGCCCTGGGACATCATCTACATCCCAGCTGCCACCTGATGCTCATTTGGTCAGGTGGGAACCAGACGAAAGGGCCCTCCAAAACTTTCCTTCTCCAAATGGCTCTTGCTGTGCCATTAGCATGTCTAGGCTGAGGAGCAAACCATCTGGGCACCCCGAGAGTCTGTGTTACCCCCAAAATGCATGCAGTTATCCAAGGCTGCGGCTCCACACTGCTGTTGGTTGGGGACCTGCAGAAGGGTCGTGATGGATTCAGCGAGGGCGCAAGCCAGTCTGTCGGACGGCATGATGCACACCCTCCTGTACCATGGCAAATGTGAGCCAGCTCCACCCTCTCTAATTAAGGGGCATGATTTCACCTCCCATTACCTCATGCTTACCACAGGGTAAGAGCACAAATGTGGGCAGTATGACACATTGCAACTTCACAGCCTTGCCTTGGTGACTTTCTCCTGTGTCTATACCCTTTTTGGATTTATATTCCCCAAAAAGAGCAGCCTAAACTCCGTCCGTGTCCATACACACACACGCATATGCACATACACATGCAAAGTTGTATAGGTTTGGCAAAAGTGGTCCTACACGGCATATTGCACAACCTCTACAAAAGGCAAGATCAGAGATTTCCAACCTGACTTAAAGTATCCTGGATGTATCACGGAGGAAGGAAAGACCGATTTGTATTTCAAAATGCAAGTGCTATGCTTCAGGGAAAAGCAAATTGATGCCTCAGATAAGGAGCACGGCATTAGTGGTGGTTCTTTTTTCCACTGGTGAGGCGCCTTTATCCTGATATGAGTCCCAGATATTAGCACAAAGAATTACAAGAGGGAAAAAAAACGATGCTAATCCTGTGTATCAGCAGTGTCTAACCTGCCAAGCATAAATATTCATGTAATCACTTTGCAGTTACCTGGTAACCACAACAAAGCACACATAGAAAATGTAATTACAGGGGCTCCGTAAACTCATCTTAAATTATCACCTATAGCCAGGAACGTATTATTAGATATTAGATTCTCCCTTAGATCAGAATCTCATGTTCCTCATGTCTAATTTGAAATAACTATCTCCTTATTGGCAAGCGACGAAATCTAAATGGAGTCACGTAAATCCTACTTCACAGCTCAATTAAGGAAATGTGATTACGGATCTGGAAGCAGATGCAGATATTACTGGGGAAGGGATGTAGGCAGGAGCCTACAGGAAGCAGTCGATGCTTTCCAGGGGTCATTTGTAGGGGAACCCGTAGGAACAGAGTTTCTATTGTTATAAGCTTCAGAGTATGTGGGGCGGAGAGGGGGCGAGAGACCGGATTCCCAATTTTAAGTGCTTTGGAGGTTTTCAGAAGGAGTCAGGTTCCATTGTTGCGTTTTAAATATTCTCTGAGCTCGCTGGGAACAATATACATTTTCACCGCTTTTCCCTCAGTGTCCTTCCCTCTCGTGATGAGGTTCACACTCTTCGGTTGTCCAACAACTGCCCTTGATCTTTATTCCATGCTGGGGGGTTGGGAAGGGATGAGGGGGAGATGTCATTATGTCATTTTATGCACTTATCCCAACAAAATACAGAAGAGATGTAGAGAGATGTCCTAGGAGCTCTCTGAACGCAACAGGCAGGCGAAGCAGGTGCCTTTGGAGCTCTCTCGGCTGCATGCACCTGGGTCATTTTAGGGAGGACCATCTGTCAGATGCACCATGAAATGTCCTGGGTGAAGGGATGACATGGGGGATGACAACACATGCAGCACCCCTGGGATGGCTTGGTGTCCTCAGTACGGTGATGATGTGGTGGAAGAGCACTGAGAGCTAACATACGGATGCACCAACCTTCTCCAGAGGGCTCTTTGGTCCTGGAAATGATCAGGTCTCCTCACCAAGCTGGATGAGCCTGGGGACAAAGACGCCCTTCTCCAAACCCCAAAGAGAAGGTGTTAAAGTCACGGGCAGCAGCTGTAAGGGAGGAGGGCGGAATCGGGGGCTCAGAGGACGGCAGATGCAAGAATACATCCTGCCGCATGCACCCAGGAGCATGCAATTATTCCTATGGTGAAGACACGTTATGGCAAAAGCTAGCACAAAATAAATATGGAAACATAGGGATGCATTTGCAAACACTCTTAGCCAAGAGAGGGCGAAATTAGGGATGCTGAGCCCAGTTCCTTGTAGCGATCAAGGGAGTGTTGACTTCGCAAAACAGTGGCTCTGTTGAGTGATGGATCTGCTCCATCTGTCTGCCCATTTTCTGCCCTTGGTTTTCTTGCTCCATCCCAAATTGCTTGCTCCTAAAGGGAGAAGGCAGCCAGAAAGCAGGATCTCTCTCTGTAATGTATTTATCAGTGTGTTTAGGGTGGAAATTAGAACTGAGTGAGAACTTGCTTTTCTGCTCTGGAAGGACAGTCTCTGATTTCGGTAGCTTGCACCCCTTGAAATCTGAACATGCAAACACACACAGAAATGCACCAGAAAAAAAATAGATCTAACCCACCAAAAAAAGACTGAGTTCAAGAAAACCACCCATTTTTCATTTGTAATCCAACTTTTTAAGGGTCCTTAATGTTTTTCTGTACGAAAACAGTGCTTGCCCAGTGAAAAAATGTGCAAAAAAAAAGGTCAAAGCGTTCCATTCCGCGAAGGTGCAGGCACACAGACCCTGGACATCGTCTGACTGTGCCTGCTCAGTTTTTACATGGGATTGTGCTGAAGTCAGGACTCTGAAAGAAGTTTTCATTTCAGTAAAAACTGCACTTCCTTTGGTTGGGAAAATAAAAGTTTTGACCAAAACTTTATGATTACTCTATTTATGATGCTGGGACCAAATTATAAATGCAATTTGTGTTTGGGAAATCCCCTTGAAATTTCAATTAAATTTGATATATGTGCTTTCAGCATCCTTTCCTAAGAAAGTTTGTTTCTGGGACAAATTGTTCCATCTTTATTCATACATTAGTAAGTGGAGTCTTTCTTACTGCACGCTTCAGAATCTAATCCTTTTCTTTCAAACTACTGCAAGAAAAAAAGAAGACAAAACATATTCTACCAGCAGTAGCTCTTTTTCCATTGGTCTCCATCTGGTACGTGATCTGTGATCATACCTTCAGGTCATTATGCTTGTAATGTTTATTGGAAAAATCAATCTTTAACTTTAAGACTTTACACAGGAAATATTAAAGTAAATTAGGACCCTATACATCCATTTTCAAATTTCCTTTCGACCTCACAGTACCTACTTCTTTCATGAAAAGAAATCAAGGTTATCATTTTTTTTTCCAAGCTGCTGTTCCATTTTTGCATAACTGACAAAATTTCCTGGAAATACAATTTGCCTGGCTACCTTAGTTATTATCTCCAGCCCATATTAGCAGCTAAGCGGTTGTTGACATTCCCTTTCAATATTGCTACTAAAACTCCATGAAGCTTACGCAGAATTTATATACGAATGTCAACTCATTTTTAAAATATGTAATAGGAAAAGATCAGCCAATGCCTTTCTGGCCACCTACATTTCAGAAGGTATTGGCTGGTATTAAAGTAGTGTATACATATATATTTTAAGAAACCACACATTTTCTGGGCCAGGATCCAAGGGCATATAAAGTAGTTTAGTCAGTTATGACTGGATGAGGGGCTAGATGGAAAACAGAGCGTTCTCAGAGGGTTTGGGTGCACATGAATTTCTTTCCAAAATTAATGAGAGTGGGGGTCATTAATTTTACTTTTATTTTGGTGGATGAAATGTCGCTCTTCTGGATATTCTCAGGGTGCGACGTGAAGCCGCATCTAGTGAAGGCAGGACCCTCCGGCCCCCATCCATCCCTTCCAGCGCCGGGGCTGAACACCCCCCCCTATTCATGGTGCTGGGACAGAAATACTGCGACAAGCAAAAATAATAAAATATATATATATATATATATTGCTGTGACAGCTTGGGGTCTGAGGACAGACAGCCTCGCAGGATGAGATGAAAGCCACTGAAAGAGTCCAGAGCAGCGAAAGCAGAAAACGCACAGGACCGATGCTCCCAGACTCTCTATGGGTCTGATCCTGCACTGCTCAAGTCCGCAAAGCCTTTGCCACTTGCAGCTATAGAAGCAAGAAGGAATTTAAACAATTCAAGCAAAGGTTGACTTTTCTCCCTTTGTTTTTGCACTTTTAAAAGGGGAACGAGGCTACTTTGCAAATTCAGCCAGGGCGTTGGATCTGTTTGTAACGGGGCTGTCTCCAGGTGGAAGGCGCTAGTGAAGAGCAGGATATTCTTGCTCTTTACCGTTGATATTTGCCCCCTTTAATATCCTTAGAGCTGAGGTGTCCTTGAAGTTTTCTCATTGAACCAGCTCATCTTCGCTATCCCAAGAAAATGTTGTGTTTAAAACACAGCTAAAAGCTGTTCGAGGCTGCGTCTTTAACGATGCCAATGGGAAGATTGCATAACATCAAAAATAAAGTTTAAAAGTCATCAGATCTCTCTTAAAAAATAAAAAATAAAAGGCAACATTTCTCTTGCATTGTGGGACCACATCCGTCAGCTGTAGACCCAGCTCCTTTTCATAACAGAGCATGCGAGACACCATAATAAACAGTGGAAAACAAAACCACATGCTGCCATGAAAAGAGACTGAATATCAAAACCTATGAGGGAGAGGCCAGATTCAGTGATGCCTCTTGGTGCTAAAGTGGCTCAGCCACCCGCAGGGGACAAGGGACCACCGTGACTTGCAAAGCCCCATGGATGCGGGGACCGATACCGTGGGGACCGCAGCAGCTGGCGTGGGAACAGCATGAGACCCCCTGCTCACAACCTCATTCCAGGCCACCCCGGTCCCGGGGGTGGGATCCTGGGAGGTGAAACCACCAGAACTCCCAGTTTTGCAAAGATGGCAAGTTTTTTCTCCCCGGGAACTCTTCGCACAGCCAGCATCAGATGTTAATTTTCAGTCGTGAGATCTCTCTCTCAGATTGACTCTATCATTTATTTCCAAGCCCCTGGGCTATTGTAGGCTGGACTTCATTTGTTTTAAACTCCTCTGCCTGGGACGTATTTTTCTGTGCTGCTGGTTCACAGCTCTGTAAGTCATTACCAATTCCATCCCTTCCCGCAGAAGGAGCCATTGTGTCCTTTTTTTTTCTTTTTTTCTTTTTTTTAACATAGAAAATTAATTTTGTGGCTGCAAAAGAGAAAAGCCCTGGAATCTCTTACTTCTTCCTCACCTAAAAAAGGGAAGAAAGGGAGGGTGATTACGTTACAACGCAGTGCACCAGAAAGTTTACTAATGACCTGCCCGCAACCAAATGGCAAAGCCGCCAAGCAGGAGCGGAATTTGCGGCATGACTCGAGCCTGGACCAGGATGCTCAGTTCCAGCTCAGGATTTCCCCAGCACGCCAGGAGTGAAACTGTAGGTAAGGGCAATTACAGAGGCAGCTGACAGCTGCAAAGAAGCCTGATCCAAACTTTCCCAAGGCTCCATGATGTCTGGATCACAAGTCCGCAGGTGACAAGTAGTGCGTCTTTTATCCCACCCTTCTGCAGGTGTGGGTCATTCGTGTGTTTGCTCAACACATCCAGAGCTATAACTTTACAGGCACAATGCTCCCCGGAACAGAGCCCATATCCTGGAACGACAACTGGAAATCACTCGTGGAGACAGGAAAACACTTTGTGAAAGCCTGAAGCAGTAGGTTTTACCTGGAGAGTAACCACAGGCTGCGTAGGACCTGATTGAAAAAGGAAGAAAAAGAAGGAAAAAAAGCCAACAGCATTTTCTTTTGGGGCATCACCTACTAATTTAACATCTCTTCTTCCCTCCAGACATGGGCAGCTGTATCCTTACTGCCTTTTGGGCTCATCCGTGCAAAGGGCTCTCTGTTGTCTACCCTTTTAGACAGTGGGGGACATGAAGGTGACCATCAGACGATCTAAACCACACCTCTGGGCAAAAACATCATTTCACCCTGTCATTCACATATTAAACTCCTCACGGTGCAGTTTTGGCGATTCCACTTCTCTTCAGGGGAAGGAGAAAATCCTGGGAGGCCGGGAAACTTTCTTTCTGATGGGGCAATATTTGGGTGGATCTGGGACCCATTTAACCTTAATCCACCCTTGGCTTAATGTCTCAAATTCCTTCTCCACATAGGGGCTGCTGCTCCATTCCGATTTCATTACACTCCTAGAAAAGCTGCGAGGGCTCAGGGATGATATCGCCATCAAAGGCTGGAGGGTTTTAATGCCACAGCTTCCATGGAAACTTCTCGTGAGCTCACCCGCTCGCCTGCATTATTTCCAGCTGTGCTCACAGCTTCATATAGAGAGGGTGCAGGAGCA
The DNA here is from genome assembly GCF_028500815.1 of Rissa tridactyla. Lineage (NCBI taxonomy): Eukaryota > Metazoa > Chordata > Aves > Charadriiformes > Laridae > Rissa > Rissa tridactyla. The sequence goes on along the minus strand of NC_071466.1, from coordinate 7,168,499 downwards.
GCAGCAAAGTTTATGCCACTTCTATATCTTGCAAAGAAAATGGTGAGCCCTGAGCACAGGGGAAAAAGGGAGATCCGCTTCGGATCACCTGGAGATGGTGTCTGCAGGGAAATAGGGCGCAGACAGAGGGATTGCCTTGGCATCAAGAAATTTCTGAGGAGGAAAATCACCTTGTGCCGTTTCTCTTAGAGCATGAGAAAAGCATAATCCCCATTTCTCAAGCGGACACCAGGAGAAGAGTGATGGGCCGTGGCTCTTGCAACACTGGCCAAAGCCAACAGGCTCTTAGGGACCTCCCTGATGCTTGAGAAGCCCCTTGCCAGGGTGAGTCATGTTAAATGAGGTGGGCAACCCCAGTCTGCTGCCGTGTAAAGTCAATTTGCTTGGATCCTGGTGGTTGCACGCAGTCTGGCTGAGTGCACAGGAGGAATCAGAGCATCCGTAGCTAACACATCTCATCCCCGGTGTGCTTTTGGCAGAGAGTCATAGAGAGAAGCTGGCCAGGGGAGGAGAAGGGAGAGGCAGCAATGTTCACCACTCCAGCTGGTTGAAGACCAGGTGTAGGCTTGTCCCTCGAATTCCCAGTGCTTTATTCCCCATCAAAAAATCTTTAAAGGCTTCAGACTCTCAAGAGATCAGCAACAGGATAAGAAAAAGCATATATCTATATATAGATATATATAGATATAGTAGCTGGCAGGTGGGAGTGAACAAAAAAGTGTCAAAGTCATGAAGTAGAAGCAATATCCCACTAAAAACAACGTTTGAAACGAGGTGGAAATTTATGCATTTCAGGAGCTGCTGCCTCCATGGGTTGTACTGTTCTGCTTATTTTTTTGGGCTTGAGAGCAAACAAGATGAAAACTTGACTTACGGTTTGCTTGTACTTTTAAGAGGAGGAACTCAGCAGGCAATAATATATTTGGGACTTCTCAGGGTGTTGCCCAAGTTATTGCTCCATCAAGGCCAAAATGCAAGTCCCGAGGGACACAGAAATCCCAGCACGCTGCAAAGCAGTCGGTCTCTGAGATCTGCAGCATAAATATTTGCGAAGCTGCACTTATAACCATGTACGCCCACTCCTACCAGGTCCTGCTTACCTTGTCTGAGTGGGGAAAAATATGGGACCAAGAAGGTGAAGGAATGAAGCACCCCTTCTAAAAGCTATGGGGAGGTTTGGGATGACAGTCCAGGCTAAATCTCTGACTGTGGGATTTTTCTGGCTTTGCCACTCAAGCTAGATAGAGTCAACCTTGCTGAAGCTGATGCATGGCATCTGCTTTGGCTTGGACCCCTCCAACCTTGTGAAAACATCTCTCAATGTGGAAGTGGACCCAGAGGGGACACCACCTGCTATCACTTTCCTCCTCTTTCCCTGGTCTCACATGCCAAGCGTGAGCCTGAGACACTTGGACTGTCTGTCCTCCACTTTGCCCATCTCCTAAAGATTCACAGATATTCTCCTGTCTGAATCAGCCAGCATTTGGGCTATGGATTGAATGAGCAACCCCAAGAAATGTGATTACTGACAGAGCTGTAAATCCAGTAAAGTCCGCATCATGTAGGGCATGAAGGGCAGGCCACTCAAGAGGACTACAAAGAGGTAGTGAAGCTATGTAGGGAAAAAATCAGGAGGGCCAAAGCCCAGCTGGAACTAAACCTGGCTTCTGTTGTCAAGGACAACAAAAAAAGTTTCTATAAATATATTAGCAAAAAGAAGAGGACTAAGGATAATCTCTGTCCTCTAGTAGATGGGGCCGGTAACATAGTGACCAAGGATGAGGAAAAGGCTGAGGTACTTAATGCCGTCTTTGCCTCAGTCTTCAGCAGTAGGACCAGTTGTTCCCTGAGCACCCAGACCCCTGAACTAGAAGACAGGGATGGGGAGCAGAATGAAGCCCCCGTAATCCAAAGGGAAACGGTGAGGGACCTGCTTCAGCACCTGGAGGTGCACAAATCTATGGGGCCGGATGGGATCCACCCAAAGGTACTGAAGGAGCTGGCGGAAGTGCTCTCCAGGCCACTTTGCATCATTTATGAGCAGTCCTGGACAACCGGGGAGGTCCCAGCTGACTGGAGGTTAGCAAATGTGACACCCATCCACAAGAAGGGCCGGAAGGAGGATCCGGGGAACTACAGGCCAGTCAGTCTGACCTCGGTGCCCGGGAAGGTCATGGAACAGATCCTCCTCAGTGCCATTACACGGCACATGCAGGAGAACAGGGTGATCAGGCCCAGTCAGCATGGGTTTGTGAAGGGCAGGTCATGCCTATCAAACCTAATGTCCTTCTATGATAAGGTGACCCACCTAGTGGATGAGGGAAAAGCTGTGGATGTTATCTACTTGGATTTTTGCAAAGCTTTTGACACCGTTTCCCACAGCATTCTCCTGGAGAAACTGGCTTCTCATGGCCTGGACAGGTGTACTCTTTGCTGGGTAAAAAACTGGCTGGATGGCCGTGCCCAGAGAGTGGTGGTAAATGGAGTTAAATCCAGTTGGTGTCCGGTCACGAGTGGTGTCCCCCAGGGCTCGGTGCTGGGGCCCGTTCTCTTTAATATCTTTATCAATGATCTGGATGAAGGGATCGAATGCACCCTCAGTAAGTTCGCAGATGACACTAAGCTGGGCGGGCGTGTTGATCTGCTTGAGGGGAGGTTGGCTCTGCAGAGGGATCTGGACAGGCTGGACCGATGGGCTGAGGCCAATGGTATGAGGTTCAACAAGGCCAAGTGCCAGGTCCTGCACTTGGGTCACAACAACCCCATGCAGCGCTAGAGGATTGGGGCAGAGCGGCTCGAAAGCTGCCCGGCAGAAAAGGACCTGGGGGTGTTGGTGGACAGCTGGTTGAATACGAGCCAGCAGTGTGCCCAGGTGGCCAAGAAGGCCAACAGCATCCTGGCCTGTATCAGGAATAGTGTGGTGAGCCGTACTAGGGAAGTGATCATCCCCCTGTACTCGGCACTGGTGAGGCCCCACCTCGAGTACCGCGTTCAGTTTTGGGCCCCTCGCTACAAGAGGGACATTGAGGTGTTGGAGCGTGTCCAGAGAAGGGCTACAAAGCTGGTGAGGGATCTGGAGGACAAACCTTATGAAGAACGACTGAGGGAGCTGGGGTTGTTTAGCTTGGAGAAGGGGAGGCTGAGGGGAGACCTTATCACCCTCTACAACTACCTGAAAGGAGGTTGTAGAGAGATGGGGGCTGACCTCTTCTCCCTGGTGACAAGTGATAGGACGAGAGGAAACGGGTTCAAGTTACGTCAGGGGAGGTTTAGATTGGATATTAGGAAACATTTTTTCACTGAAAATGTTATTAAACGTTGGAATAGGCTGCCCAGGGAGGTGGTGGATTCACCATCCCTGGAGGTGTTTAAAAAAAGGGTAGATGGGGCACTTAGGGACATGGTTTAGAAGTGGCTTTTGTCAGGGTAGGTTAAAGGTTGGACTCGATGATCTTAAAGGTCCCTTCCAACCTCAGCAATTCTATGATTCTATGATTCTATGTAGCGTTTCTTCTCATATAGCATTTGGAGAAACCTTCTCACTCTCTGCAACTCCCTGAAAGAAGGTGGTAGAGAGGTGGGCGTTGGTCTCTTCTCCCAAGGAAATGGCCTCAAGTTGCACCGGGGGAGGTTTAGACTGGATATTCAGAAAAAAATTTTACACTGAAAGGGTTATTAAGCATTGGAGCAGGCTGCCCAGGGAAGTGGTTGAGGCACCATCCCTGGAGGTATTTAAAAGACAGGTAGACATAGTGCTTAGAGATATGGTTTAGTGACGTTTTTTGTCAAGAGTTAGGTTGATGGTTGGACTCGATGATCTGAAACATCCCTTCCAACCTGGGCAATTCTACGATTCTGTGATTCTATGATTCTCCATCCTCCTCTGCAGGAGCTGGTAGCAGCCAGCACACCAGATAGGTGGGTAGAGAGTAGTGTCATCATCATCCTCTCGCCTTCACTCTCCTGAAGACACAAGAAGGAAAAGCAAACTCTCTATTTTTTCTACAAATTACCTGATATTTGGTGTCTTATCAGACCTTCTTTTCCAGGTGACAGGTGGCTTTGTGAGTTTCTCAGTTTTGTTGCCTTCCAAATTTCAGAGGTGTTTATAAGCAAAGGAAGCAAGGGCAGCCAGGAGCCACAGGAACCAGAAGGCAAACAAAACCACCTTCAAATTTCATCTTATTCTGCTTTACTCAGTTCTCCTTAGCAGAGCAGGTTGGACATCTCTTGCAGGCCTTTCAGCTTCTTCTGTCTACCATGTGGGACAACTCAACACAAGGACTCAAAGCTTCTCCATAAATCTGGACCATGTGCTACTACTAAATCGGTGAGGGAGAAGAAAGTTTCTTGACATCACGCTCAAAAGCACATGTTTTCTTGCTCTCTATTGGAGACAGTACATTTCAGCTCCCACCATTGCTACCAAATCCGCTTTGCTGAATGACAGACCGAGGGGCATGTGAAAATTAGTCCCTTTATTTAGCCCTGGGAGTTTGTTTTTGGGTTCATCCTGTGCACGTTCTCTATCACCCAGAGCAGCCAACACACCTCAAACAACCGTGCAGAAGGTAAAGACTAAGTAGTCACAAGCTTCAGTTCTCTGTGAGGGGAACCAACAAGGGGCTTAAGTTGCCATCGAGGCTTGCAAGTGCTTTTCCTTCTCCCAGGCAATGGTGCACACCGATATCTTTCAGGGAAGGGAGCATCACATAGCTTGTGATGAGATGTTTGTGGTTTCCCTCTGGTCCATCAGTTGATAGAGCTGCAGGTCCACCAGCTGTTCCATCAGCTCCCAAGGGCTCCATCCAAACTGCAAAAGAGGAGAGGACGCAGGACAGACAACAGTCTCCGTGGGAATTCAATGGTATTTTTTCATACTAATGTCTTTCCCTATGCATAAGTAGTTTTGATTCTTTTGCCACAATGACAGCAGTTAAAATGATGTAGTGGTTCTGGGTAGAAGGAGCTGTAAACATCACTGTTGCAAGGGAAAAATGAATCCCTGTTCTCAGAGGCTGTGATGAAAGAATAATTTGCATTAAAATAAAAGAGGTGAAAATGCTGAGAATAGAGTCTGGATAGCCTGAAAGAAATACTGTTTGTGGGACCAAAGGAGCACTGCATCAGAATAAGTTCAGTGTCTGTGGTCAAATTTGCACAATTCGCTTGTATTTTGTAGTACCTTAATTTTAGAAGGGACTCAACTTGAGACAAACCACAGGGACATGATGGGTGGGTAGAGCTCGGTATTGTCGCAAGGCCCTACTGGAATCCCTCCTTGTACAAACCTCAAAAAATGGAGGCATCCAAATGCCAAATCCCGCTTGAAAATGTTTGTGTGGACACTGAGGAGACAAAACCAAGCCTGGATTTCAAAGCTGAAGTCCACTTGGAGGTCTAAATTTTGACCCATTATCTGAGGGTAGAATGAGGAGGTGGACCCCCATCCCAAAAGGCCGTTAGAGCTCTGACTTTCCTTATACCTAATATTTGGAGGGGAGAGGAGATGACAACCTGGGGATGGTCCTGCTTAGATCTCTATCTGGTACCTACATGTCTTGAACACCAGAAATACCCACCTGCTTTTTCTCTGCTGACCATTTATTGTTCCAGGATTTTGAGCCCACTGGAGGGGGACCCAGGGAGGAAAATTTCCAGCTTGGGTTTTCAACAATCACTTTGCTTCCCTACACCTTCCCCCCATGGCAGCCAGCTGGCAGTGGACAGGGATATAATCCTTCATTTCAGATGCCCATGGCAGGATGAAAACAAACCGTCACCGTGCAGTGTCCTGCTGTGTCTCAGGAGACATCCCAGACATGGGAGCGGTCGCTGCTGTATGCAAGGCAGGACGGCTCCCCATCATCCTCCCAATTTTTATTTCCTCAGCTCTCCCGATGATACAGCTTGAAGCACAGAAGTGTTCTGTGAGGAATGTGTTTCGGGATGAAGATGAATACCTCAGAGCCTGACAGCGTAAACACTGAGAGCCTGTTTGGCTTCTTCCAGTGCCAGCTCCCTGGATGGACGCAGAGAGCCCCTTCACCGCCCATGCAGGCTCTTTGGTTCCCTCTGATGAGTTGGAGCTGTTCTGACCTGAAGCAGATGGAGTCAGTTATTTACACCACGTTCTCCTGGGGTGCACTCTTGACCCACTGCTTGCTGGTCTCGATAGACATATGCACTGGTGCCGGCTGATTGTTTTGGTATGACACAGAGAACATTAGTGGAGCAGAGCCAGGCAGAGGCCCACGGAGAATGAGCAACTGATGGGGATGTAGTGCTGGGAGAAGCCTTGCTGGTCCCACGCCGAGCTGCCATGCCTTGCATTCAGGTGGCAGGAAGGGAAGAAAAACCTCCTTGCTGGACTTTTGGAGGCTGAGCTGAGTGATGGGCCGTGGTGGGGTGATCAGGGGATGCCAACCTTGATGGGATGTCACTAAAGGCTGGGCACTGAGCGTGATGTGGAAGGCAGGGGAAAAGGAGGGCAGCTCTGAGATGCGTTGGTCTGGGAAACTCCACGGAAGACCGTTTCAGGGGTCAAAGACAACTCTGCTTGGTGCTCTGAGGTGCAAGGCAGAAGGACATGCTGTGGTCATTTCTGCTCCAGCTCCCTAGCAATCATTTCCTATGTTCATTTGGGGAACCCATCTTTCCCTTACCTTTACCTCTCCTGCCCTGTAACCCTTGTCTTAATGTTCGGGGTCCCCTGAAATGTGTCCAGACCTGAGAGGGGAAGTGCCATGAAACTCAAAATAACTATCATCTCCTGCAGCCGCGTAGCCCAGAGCAAACATGGTCATACATGTGAGACAGCGGAGCACAGCAGGCAGCTGCTGTCCTGGCTGCTGCAAAAGGAGAGGAGAAGGAATTTCGGAGATAGCATGTGGGGAAGGGTGTTAAAGAGTTGCAGGGACTTCAGCACTTGATGCGTATGATCCCTTGATACAAAGCCAACAGACACTTACTTGCTCCTGCTCTGTTTTAACCCTTCTTCCCATTTTTTTCCTCCACTGAAAGAAAGCTTCAAGCTCAGAAGGCGCAAAGAAAGATTAAGTAGAAGGAGTTACATTTTCCTGGCTGCTATCAAAACCTCTTGTCCAACTTTTCTCCTTTTTTTTTTTTTTCTCTTCACACTGCCATACCTTTGACGTTTTATGAGCTGAACTGTATTTCATTGCACGAGGCACTGGCAGACAATCTGAGAGCCTTTTATTCTGAGGTGCTTTTCAGCTTCCAGGCTGTGATCTACATCGCCTCACGCCGAAGCCAGGCTGCAGCCATGGGCCTGGCTGACATTTTACAGGGAAAGGGGAGTGAGGCACCAGCTTATAAAAGTGTTTGAAGACCCAAGTGTTGCATATTAAGATACGCCAAGATTGAACTCCTGAAGTGAGCAGTTAACCCATGGAACTCCTCGACAGATGATGCGATGGATGCAAAACATGACTATGGGCTTGAGAGAAGGAGTCCTTGGAAGAGATATCCATTGGAGATTACTAACTAGACATACTTCAGCCCAGAAATGCCGTATACAGAAAATGGTCAGAGGCTGAGAGAGTATTCAAGGCTGGTATCAAATGTGTTCATCCTGTTTGTATGTCCATTGAAGATATTGGGTTTTATGGACCCTTGTTATAAACCAGTGTGTCCACCCTGCCTCTTCTGAGTTAAGCGGTAAAGCTCGTTTTCTGTGAGCAACCAAGGAGAACTGGGAGCTTCCCAGGATTGATTTACACGTATTTTGCTTTGAAAAGTATCTTTGGTGCAGCAGCATCTTGGTATCCCATGGTGGCTGATGTTGCTCTGTTCCCACAAGGATAAGTTAGATCCTTCTTCACCCCAAAGAGACAAGAGTTAAGAGGAGACACAGAGGCCAGAAACCTACTAAGGCGGCAAGTGGCAGAACCAGTAATTGAATCCAGCTTCTTTGGACTGGTTTATTCAGTCTTTGCAGGCAGTGAATTGCTTATAGTGAATCAGGCAGAAGGGCTGGCCTCAGTGGATTTTGATGGGCTACCTCATCCTAAGGCTTGAGCGAGGCTCCTTTTCATTTTGTGGGATCTGCAGGTGGTGCAGCCTACAGAATAGAGATGGAGGGATCATCACAGCTGAGTTTCTGGAGGTTTCATCAGCGCACTCTGACCACAAGTGTCAACCTGACCCGACGCCAAGCAGGTTTCACAGCCAAATGGTGGGCTATATATCTTTTCAACATTCAGAAAAAGACAAGCCAGGGTACAGCTTGAACCTGCAGGATGGGCTCAGAGTCACCTTGGGCTTGGTGTAAATCAGCAGTGCCCAGTCTGATGTTAAAAGAGTTACAGTACCACAGTCTCAACGATCCCAACTTCCAGCTGGGGCAAAACCTGATAAAAAGCATCCAGGGAAATACTTGGGCTCAAGTCCCATTCAGAAGATGAGAGTGAGATGGTACCCAGAAGTGTGGAGCTGTTGGGCCTGACAGCAACTTGAGAAAGACTTCTCCAGAAAGGCACGAAGGCTGGTGGATGTCTGTTGAAGAATGAATTAGGCAAGACAGAGGGTTTCAATGAGCAAACCAGCATCTGAATTAAATCCCTCTTGGATTTAACCCTAGATGAAACTCAGGATGGAAGAAGTAATAGTTGTCACTTGGGGAGCTAGTGTTGTTTGTGTGTGGCCTTTTTCATATGCCATCAAATTTTAACAACACTCGCTAATGGCCAAACACGCTCTGATGTTAATGTGCTCAAAGTTCAGCGCACGCTTTGAAGAGCTCAACAGAAGAGGATAACTCCCATCGGTACAAGCTACCCAAGGAGGGCATGAATGTGCCACCAATTGACATCTTAAAAGTTCACCCAATGCTTTCTGGAAACATGACTGGATGACATAGCTGGGTGAAAACCACTAGCCTACATCATGAGAAAGGCCAACTAGGGCTTCCTAATGTCCACATCTGATTTCAGAAGTGATGAATCCAGAATTTATGACATCTATTTTCCTTTCTCAAACAGTATCTTTTACTGCAATGACCACAGAGCAGAAAAAAACAATAGCTGTGTCACACGTGAGCAGTGCACTATTGATTTTGGGTACGCGATAAAATATACTAGCAGTAATGAACAACTGCAACAGAGATACACTGACTATTTTAGATCCTTTTAAATTGCACATTGGGTGTCTGAATAGTGCTTCCACAATTTGTCTTGGGTGAAAAAAAAACGTGCTTTAGCTATGAAAATGGTTTAAATCACTATTATTTCTGCATGTTGACTTTCTTGCCTTCTACAAGCTTGCTTCAGGTTAGCAAGTTTGAGATAAGTCCTCTGCTAATGTAAACTGATGCAACCCTTTTCATATCTGTAGTACAAGGCAATTTGACATCTCTAAGGAATTTCCCCCAATGGAGAGGGGGGCCAGGTGTCTGACTCCATCTGAAAGTATGCAAAGATCAGATCTGAAGCGTGGTTTCACCAGAAAATCAAGGATGTTATAGCAAGTTGTGGGAAGCAGCAGGCTCCTGCCTAATTCTCTAGATCACATAGTGGCTGCATCTGAGCCTGACCATTATCTCCAAGAACTGATGCTGAGGATGGTTCCCAGCTGTTTCCTTCTGGGTTGAAGATGCAATGAGGCTCTTCCCATAGCCTGGACTTTTGTGCAGAAACAATGGTTGGTTGTTTTTTTTACTGAACACTTAACCTCATGGCCAATCCCTGCCCTACTTGCTTCTCTCCAGAGGGCAGATAGAGCACATGGGGCCTGACTCCATCCAGCGGTGTTGTGGCTGGATACGGCCAATTTTCCTTGAAGCTCTCCTATCTCAGTGGCCACCTTGATAAGAAGATACTGTATAGTTGGGATGGATGCTGGTGGAGAACTGTGCTCAGCTCTTCTCTTTCTTTTTTCCTGTTGTAAAATAAAGTCATCCCTCATACCAAGGTCCTTTCCCAGGTTTAAGATATTTAGGTACAAATGACTCCCTGCTGCACCAACTTTCAGATACAAAGGAAAATCAGAGTCTCCACCCAGGAATAAGACCAACTTGGTAATGTCATCGCATGCATTTCAGGGCCAAGTTCTCCCTGGGTCAGAGGCTGCTTCAGTTAAGGCGGTGCTGGGACATACACTCTTTTAGCAGATTGTGAAGCCAAGCTCTTAACTCAGATGCACAATCCACCAGCCATGCTGGGCCCTTGCTATACCTGATATGTTTACACATTTATATATATATATATATACACACATATATCCTTTGTTCTCTGAGGTTATTTAAAGAGCATGAAAGCAGGAGCTTGAGCACAGAGAGGGACATAAAAAATGTCCCAGCATAGAAAATGCTGGGGAAGGGCATTTTGGTCACAACAACCCCAAGCAACGCTACAGGCTTGGGGAAGAGTGGCTGGAAAGCTGCCCAGCAGAAAAGGACCTGGGGGCGCTGGTGGACGGCCAGCTTGACATGAGCCAGCAGTGTGCCCAGGTGGCCAAGAAGGCCAACAGCCTTCTGGCTTGTATCAGGAATAGCGTGGCCAGCAGGAGCAGGGAAGTGATCGTGCCTCTGTACTGGGCACTGGTGAGGCCTCACCTGGAGTGCTGTGTTCAGTTCTGGGCCCCTCTGTACAAAAGGGACATTGAAGTGCTGGAGCGTGTCCAGAGGAGAGCTACCAGGCTGGTGAGAGGTCTGGAGACCAAGTCATATGAGGAGAGGCTGAGGGAGCTGGGCATGTTTAGCTTGGAGAAGAGGAGGCTGAGGGGAGGCCTTGTTGCCCTCCACAACTCCCTGAAAGGAGGTTGGAGAGAGGTGGGTGTTGGCCTCTTCTCCCAGGTGAATAATGACAGGACCAGAGGAAATGGTCTGAAGTTGTGGCAGGGGAGGTTTAGATTAGATATTAGGAAGAATTCCTTTACTGCAAGAGTGGTCAGGCACTGGAACAGCCTGCCCAGGGAGGTGGTTGAGTCACCATCCGTAGGGGTATTTAAGAAACATCTAGATGTGGCACTTCAGGGCATGCTCTAGTGGCAGAGATTGTAGGTTGTTTGGTTGGACTCAATGATCTCAAAGGTCCTTTCCAACCATGAAGATTCTATGATTCTATGAAAATCTGGGCAAAAGCAGGTCATAAGCTAAAGAAGAACAAAACTGCTGCTGCTGCTGTGTCAGCAGCAGAGGCTACAGTGGAGTTTCCCTGGGTGTATCATTGAATCACAGAATCATAGAATGGTTAGAGTTGGAAGCGACCCTAAAGATCATCCAGTTCCAACCCCCTGCCCTGGGCAGGGACACCTCCCACTAGACCAGGTTGCTCCAAGCCCCGTCCAACCTGGCCTTGAAGCCCTCCAGGGATGGGGCAGCCACAGCTTCTCTGGGCAACCTGGGCCAGTGCCTCACCACCATCGTAGTTAAAAATTTCTTCCTGATGTCTAATCTAAATCTACCCTCTTTTAGTTTAAAGCCATTCCCCCTCGTCCCATGGCTCCCCTCCCTGATCCAGAGTCCCTCTCCAGCTTTCCTGGAGCCCTGTTAGGTACTGGAAGGGGCTCTAAGGTCTCCCCGGAGCCTTCTCTTCTCCAGGCTGAACACCATCAACTCACTCAGCCTGTCTCGTAGGAGAGGCGCTCCAGCCCTCTGATCATCCTCATTGCAAGATGTACATACATTGCAATACAGCTGTGGGGTTATTTTTCTTTACCGCAATGGTGCAGCTAATGGGAAGGAGAGCGGCAAAGCCAAATGTGATGCTGCATTAAACAGCTGAGCACACCACAAAGACATCGCAGTCTGTTGCCGCAGGACTTAGGTATTTCAGCATCTGGGGAAAGGCTAAGGACGGTTAAAAAATGAGCCGGAGAGCAAAGGACCAGAAGGGGAAATGTCTGCTAAAGGAAAAGGTGTGGCTGCCTGGGAAAGAGATTGTATGAGTTATTGCAGGAAAGCACCTAAAGCTGTTAGCCATGACGTGCAGGTGCAGTGTTAAAAAGAGAAGGTTGCAGGGCTGGCCTGTTCCCATAAATCGCAGAAGGGAGGGCATGGGGATTAGATCTGGGACTGCACAGTGCAGAACTGGAGTGAAATCTTTCTATGCATGACTGGCCAAGAGATACATGAAATAGAGTAATATACAAGCGCAGGGTTTGAAAGCGTCCGGCTTTCAAAGGAGAGAGAAAATGCATTTTTTCTAATCAAGTCTCACAGAGGTAGGCTGGATTCAGAACAGCTCTTTTGAAGCTATCATTTTAGAAGGGATTGGAAATATTAATGATCACCTTTAAAATGCTTTGAGAGTCTGAGATGGAAAGGACTGTATCAACAACTACGTGAGTTATTCTAGCTGGATGCCGAGACCTGAGCTTTGTCCAGATCCTTTTCACAGCTGTTTATACTTGCACATAGATGCACTCTTGTGCGCGGGTGTACACACACGCAACACACAGGGCTAACAAAACAGGCAGCCAGCCCATCACGCATCCCTGGAAGCAAGGAGCTGTTTAAGGCAACCATCTAAGAAGTTCAGACCTGCAGCCACAGTCCCTATTGCCTCCAGGCCTCCTTCTGCAAATAGTCAATAGAGAACATCTAGAGCAGCAACTATAAACAAGGAAATACGGAAATATTTACCCCACTATTCAGTCTTGCAGGAGTTGCCTGGTTTGTCAGCCTGTTGCCTTTAACATCCACCATCGCACTGACCCACCAGGAACTGGATTCCTCAGCCCAGCTTCCACCATCCCCAAGGAACTACAAGTTCCCCACCACTCTTCTTAGGTGTATTGGTACAAAGACAGGACAGCGGAGGGCAAAATACAACCCAATTGGAGTACCTGCTTTGTGGATGTGATAATGATGGAACAAACCTCACAGCCTTAAAGGCCTTAAGGTGTGCATTTCCATTTTCTATCCATCCCTACTTACTTCAGAGTAATTTGCTGCACCAGCAGGACACCCTAGTATACCCAGAGCCTAAAATACAAAATACTTATTTAGGGATGAATGAATACTTAAAAGGGATGAATGGCATAAAATGCCATTCTGCTATGAAGGGCATTTGCAGAAGGTTGGGAATCCCTGCAAGAGATGATATGAAAATGATTGTGTTGGTGCACTGCGGTTCTTAAGAGGTAAAATAAGGATAAAAATCAAGGATGTCTTTTCCCCATATTTCATAATAGGTTGAGCCTTGCAAATGATTATTCCTCTCTTCCCCACACAGACCAGCCAACACAACCATGCCCACAATGTTGTTTATAACCTTACTTGCTGCTAGTCCTGGCAGCTGTGCAGTCTGTCCCAGCAAGGAAAACATTTTGCCAGTGATAACTTGAACCTCTCCCTCAAATGGCCCAAGGTCTTCTCTTACTCTGTTGAAATCAGAGCCTGGAGAAGAGAAGGCTCCAGGGAGACATTATAGTGGCCTTCCAGTACCTAAAGGGGGCCTATAGGAGAGATGGGGAGGGACTCTTGATCCGGGAGGGGAGCCATAGGATGAGGGGGAATGGTTTTAAACTGAAAGAAGGGAGATTTAGATAAGATATTAGAAAGAAATTCTTGACTATGAGGGTGGTGAGCCCCTGGCCCAGGTTGCCCAGAGAAGCTGTGGCTGCCCCATCCCTGGAGGGGTTCAAGGCCAGGTTGGCCGGGGCTTTAAGCAACCTGATCTAGTGGGAGGTGTCCCTGCCCAGGGCAGGGTGTTGGAACTGGATGATCTTTAAGGTCCCTTCCAACTCTAACTATTCTGTGATTCTATGAAATGATGGCTGCTCTGTTCGTCGATCCACCCCAGCAGCTCTCCTTCTAGCAGAGGAGGCTTTGTGGACACATCTTGTTTTGAAAACTTGTGGGGACTCAACAAGGACTGGTGAGAGGCAGCTGGGTGTTTTGTGGTGGCAGCCCAAAGCTTTGCAGCACTGTGGTCTTGCACAGAAGTGCAAGGAGTGTGAAGGGTCTCTTTGCCTCCCACATGCAGAGTGATGTGGACAGCCATGGGTTGAGAGACCTCTTTCATGCCGAAGTTGGGCCTCTCCCCTCATCTCCCACACAACCTCTCCCCTTTCGCTCCCCTCCGTCTCCCTTTTGACTGTGCTCTTTGTTTGCTTGGCTTTCTCACCATATCGAACGCTCTTTCTTGCAACACTCCCCCACGCAACATTCATCAAGCCTCTTCCTGCTCTCTTTCAAAGCTCTCCCAGATGGTAAGAAATCTCACTAGCCCAAGGAAGAGCTCCAACTGTAATAACTACATGTCACTCTCTGTTTGTTAGACAGATCCTGGCTGTATTGTCTTGCTCTGTGAAGCGCTCTTGTTTCTTACTAATCTGCTCTGTTCTCTCTGCTGCTGTAATATACCATGAGTATGCATTCATGATGCCAATCCCTGATTTGCTACATGATTTTGGCTGGATTGGTCAATCAAAAGTGTGTAGCTGTTGGGCCGTAGGCCAATGCATTCAGAAGTGACAGCTGAGTTGATGTGTCTCACTTTTGGGGCGTATGGTGCCTGATTTTCAGAGGTGTTAGAGACAGGAGCTCTCTATGCTTCACATTACTAAATTATGCATCTTCTGCAATAGTTCATTTCAGTATATATTTGGCATTGTTTTCTTTGTCTTGTTCAGATCATGGGAAGTGGCATTGACATTAGTGGCAGACTTTTGCATGGCTCAGGGCTCATTCAGTAGGTGATTTCAACAGGGAGGCAAACCACAAAACAACCTCACTTAGACCCCAACAAGATCCTCGAGAGGTGGATGGGTGCCCATCTCTGCAGCTGAGAGGTCTAAGAGGTGGATGTTTGAACCTTCCTTGAGCCGCTCCCTAGTTAATGAAAAGAGACTTTCAGAAAATATGATTCATCCCATCCTAAAGCACATAAGGTATATCAGAAACATCTCCTATTTCTCCCCCCGACTAATCTGCACCAGGGTTGCTTGTTTGAACCTGGATCAGTCTCGCACACTGATTCACTGCACAGAATGTCCTTACTGGGCCAAGGAGGGAGTGGAGGGTGGGAACTTACAGCCAGGCTTGGAAAAGATTTAGACATTTTTCATGGTAGAGTTGGCTTCAGACAACTTAAAGTGCTAGTGGAACTGTGGTGTTAATCTCTTCCCCAAATCCCACTGCATTTCGCGTTTCCTGCAGGAGCCCATTTTTGGTTATTTCTGGGTTTTTGGCACATAGGGGTTTCATCAAGATGTGAGGTGCCTGTGCCTGGCAGGAAAGGCCAGGCAATGAATTCGGAGCTAGATCCAATTTGCCTTAGAATTCAAGACTATTCAGATGTAGAGGTTTTGGTCAGACATTCATTCAATAATAGCAATGGAACACCATTAATCTGATTTAATTTTATGTTACATTGAATTTCTTGCTCTGCTGATTTTATTTTAGGCACCTTGTGAAAGAAGAGTGTGAGAAATTTGGCTTCCATAGGTCTTTAAAAAAAACATCAGTGGAGTAAGCAGCAGGCAAGGAGAAGCACTATTTAAGCTAGAAGAGACCTTGGTACAAGCACAGATGGCCATAACCTGTTGACAAATGAAGTGAGATTAGAAAGTAGAATATTTCTCATGTTCAGAAGTGGGAGGATCCAGAACAACTTTCCAAAGAAATAAGTGCTGTGTGAGAAATGAATATTTTTTCAGATGGAGCTGATCTTTTTCTGAATGGATTTAAATAATATGATTAAGTATGATAGCGGTGAACTGGAATCTTTAACCCAAGAGGTCCCATCTCATCCTGTGTCTCATGGGCTGGTCTCAATGATTCGTTTGTGATCACCAATACTCCACAAACACTTCAGGGTAGGGTATTAAGAATTTCATATCCTGTCAGAACAAAAAAGATACTTGTTTTCAAAGTAATTCTGTATCCACTTTATATTTTCCATTGCTCTTTCTTCTTATTCCTCTTGAAACTGGGTCTTTTATGGCACACAAAAAAAAAAAAAATCAAATGGCTCCTTTGGGATTTTGTCTGCTATTGTTAATTCTCCTTCTGAAGTCATAATCCACTGTGCCATTGCAGGTGGTTGCTATGGAAATAATGATGATGTCCACAAGAACAGAGTTAAGGATGTAGTGTCAGGAGCACAGGGGTTCTTGCAGAGTCTGAGATCTTGTTTTCAGTCATCCTTGATTAACAGAGATTGAAGAAAGAGACTAATTGAGAGACAGTTACATTTACTCTGGAAACAACTGTGCATGAAATGAAGACTTTTCAAAGGTATATTTTGGCTCCTCCTTAAGTTCAGTTCAAGCCAAGGGCACTATGAATCTGTCCTGTTCATTCCTTGTTCACTTGGTAATGAGGTATTTTACATCTCAGCCTCAACAAGACCTACCTATAATGAACTGCGCGCTGAATGAACCATCACTGATGGAGCTGATGGCACCACTGTCATTGTGTGCAGTTGTGCACCCACTGTTTCAAGCCCAAAGAAGCCCAAGTCCAGATAAAACCTCAGCTGAACCCACATTAGCTGTTTCACCATCCGGCTCCAGAAACAGTTGCTCTGGCAGCGGAACCATGTACATATATACTAGAGCAGGGAGCTGCCCTGGCTGCTGGGAGGAATATCTGTATGACCATTGTCCCAAATGCGTGTTGAAGACACAAAACTCATTGTCTGGCACCTCAAACCACATCAAACTCATTGTCTGGCACGGTTCCTACCTCATCCATCAGCCTGCATTCCCCCAAAGCTGGCCCTGAGTTCTTACAGATCTTCGGCTAAGACTCAACTGCACTCAAAGCTTGGTTCACTCTTGCCTGTCCCTGTTATTTCTCCAGAATCATTTGAAAATCAACCCTCAGTTTGCCTGAAATGTTTCTGCCTCTCTTAGGACTCACATTTGTCTCACAGGACGATTTGAGTGCTTGGCTTGTTTCATGTCTGGGTTTGCTTCTTATTTTTGTCCTGATCACAAAGATTTAATTTCTTACACCTCAATAATGAGTTCCAGATCCTTCAAAATACTCCTTAATTTGTTTCTCCTACCAGACAGCCCCACATAATGTCTTATTGTGAAGCACATTGCCTGTAGATGAAGAAGCTTGGGAGAAAGCTTTTGAATTTTAAGGTATTTTTTTTTCCCTGCAGCACTTTTAGTTTTTATGAAGGTCTATATAGTGGCCCTGAATTTTTCTGGGACAGACCCACCTCAGCATGTGTTTCCTTGTGAACTGATGATTTCTGCCACAGCCTGGTGATGGGCAGAGGATATGATTAAAGGAGACACTGAGGAGGAAACTTCTGGTTTGGACTGTTGACTGGGAGAGGGGAAAACTATGTGTTTTCAGTAGTGAGATTGTGTGGCCAGCAAGGAAAGTCCAAGATGATATCTAGATCACATACAGCATTCATTAATCCTCCTTTACCCAGGTTCATCTCATCTTCTCTCTCACCCCTTCCAACCCTAAAGTTTCACGAGGGTCCACAATATCCCAGCAGTGAATACATGTGTATGTGCAATGGACAGGGCAAACTCTGACACACTGTAGAGAGAGCTGGAATACATCAGCTGACGTGGGTCTGGTTAGATATCACTGAAATCAAAGCATTTTGTGGATGGACATTCAACTTGGCCGGAATTCTTCTGGGAACGAGGCCTGAGCCTGGTTTTCTGCTAACTTTCCTACTTGCTGGATCAAGTGGCCTTCTGGGGAGTGCACACCTCATAGAAACATAGAATCATAGAATCATTTAGATCATTTAGAAAAGACCTTTAAGATCATCAAGTCCAACCATAAACCTAACACTGCCAAGTCCGCCACTAAACCACATCCCTAAGCACCACGTCTACATGTCCTTTGAATACCTCCAGGAAAGGTTTTGGATCTGGTCTGAAGACCCCCTGGCTTTGGGGATTGCCCACCACTTCCCAAGCTGCCCACTCTGGGAAGGTCTTGAACAAGCTGCTGGCTCCAGGGCACAGCTGGGCAGGGTACCATGTGGTTCCCAACATGGGTCTTGGAGCCAAGTTCTAAAATTTTGGTTTCCATTCAAAATCAGGAGTAATACCAAATTTTGGAATAAAAAAAAATCCTCCCCAACAGTGAAGTAATCATCCTTTGCCCAGCTCTCATGACCTGCAGGCTCTGCACAGCTCACACAATCCCATGGAGAGAGAGGGATGAGAGCATCCGATGGAGAAAGGAAGCAAGCAAGCCAGCCACACCATCAAAACTAATTCGATTTTCACGGAATCACAGAATCACAGAATCTTCAGAGTTGGAAGGGACCTCTAGAGATCATCTAGTCCAACTCCCCTGCTAGAGCAGGGTTGCCTAAAGCACATCCCTCAGGGCTGCATCCAGGCGGGTCTTGAAAATCTCCAGAGAAGGGGACTCCACAACCTCCCTGGGCAGCCTGTTCCAGTGCTCTGTCACCCTCACTGTAAAGAAGTTTTTCCGTGTATTCGAACGGAACTTCCTATGTTCTAGCTTGTGCCCATTGCCCCTCGTCCTGTCACTGGGAACCATTGAAAAGAGCCTGGCTCCATCCTCCTTAAACCCACCCTTTAGGTAATTGTAAACATTAATCAGGTCCCCCCTCAACCTTCTCTTCTCCAGGCTAAAGAGTCCCAGCTCTTTCAGCCTTTCCTCATAAGGGAGGTGCTCCAGTCCCACAATCATCTTGGTTGCCCTTCGCTGGACTCGCTCCAGTAGTTCCCTGTCCCTCTTGAACTGGGGAGCCCAGAACTGGACACAGTACTCCAGTTGTGGCCTCACCAGTACAGAGTAGAGGGGAAGAATGACCTCCCTCGACCTACTGGCCACAGTCTTCCCTATGCAGCCCAGGATGCCATTGGCCTTCTTGGCGACAAGGGCACACTGCTGGCTCATGGATAATTTACTGTCTACCAGGACCCCCAGGTCCTTCTCCTCAGAGCTGCTTCCCAGCATGTCCGCCCCTAACCTATACTGGTGTTTGGCATTCTTCCTTCCCAGGTGCAGGACCCTACACTTGCTTTTGTTGAACCTCATTAGGTTCTTCTCTGCCCAGCTCTCCAGCCTGTCCAGGTCACGCTGGATGGCAGCACGGCCCTCTGGAGTGTCGGCCACCCCTCCCAGCTTGGTATCATCAGCAAACTTGCTGATACACTCTGTCCCCTCATCTAGGTCATTAATGAATATATTGAACAAAATTGGTCCAAGTATTGACCCCTGAGGGACACCACTGGTTACAGGCCTCCAACTGGACTCTGTGCTGCTGATCACAACCCTCTGGGTTCTGTCACTCAGCCAGCTCTTGATCCACCTCACTGTCACCTCGTCTTGCCCATTTTCTCCAGTCTGAACTGTTTTCCACCAATGGATTTCCTTAGAGACTTTGGCCAGGGCCTGATCATCGAACTAGAGCAACAGTGTGATGCAGGACCCAGTCTGACAAGGAGCAGATGCTGCTGTCTTTTACCAAAACATGGTAAGAAGCTGAGTGACTTCACACCCCCTCGAAGAGCCTCTTGTTGCCCTACCCATAAAATTGCATTCCACAACAGCTGTGTTGAAAACAGCAGTGAGATATAAACTCATCCCAACTCTGCGAAGCCTGTTTCCTCTTAATCACACCTGCCCTCCTCTTTTTTTTCATCCTGGGACTTGGTTTGCAGACCCCCTTCCTCCTCTTCATGGCGATTGCCAGCATTCAAACCCCAGTGCCTACTGCAGGCCGCCCAAGAGATTGCATTTCAGCCTGATCTGAAGACGCATCACGGACGGACAAGAGCACAGCAATCATTTCTGAGTCCCTGCTCTGACACTAAGTCGAGAGAGGCGAGAGGAACAGGGCTGTCCTGAAAATTCCCCTTCTGTACGGTAATATTTCCTGTTTCCATCTGAGCAGGATCCAGGCTGACTTTTGTCATCTTCAAGCTTCTCCACGCCAGCACAATTAGTTAATGAGTACGCTGAGTCTTAAGCAAAACACGCGGTTGATCCTAAAGCTTTAGCATGTGTCATTTCAAGGGAAATGAAAACAAAGCAATAAAAAAAATCTGTGCAAACAGCCTCTCTGGCAATATGAGAAGCAGCAAAAAATGTTTTCCATGGACTGGACTGCACAGTTTCAGAGCAAAAAGAAAACACATAGGGAAATGCATTGGCACTCATTTATTTTAGGGTAAAATATCCTTTTGCGTTCTGAACACTTCCAATCTCCTTTCTCAACACCAGGCTCAACTGGTGACAGTGATTTCTCCTGAGGAAGAGGATGACAATACATCTTCAAGATGCACTGTAGTGCAGAATCAGTTGCTCAGAAGACAAGAAAAAGTGTTGGGATAGATTTCTCCTGTCTTCAGAAGGGAGGAGAGATGAGAAAATACATATGGTGATACCCTTTATCACTCAGGATGATGTGCAACAGCAAAGGGTTGTTCAGTGCCTACAGTTGTGAAGTGTTTATGGAAGAAACCCTCTAATAAACTGTGTTTCCTCTTTCTCAATGAAAATTCATCTTAAGGCTGAGTGAAGGGATTTGATTAATACCCTTCAGGTCTTTGGCTGGTTCATTCATTCTGCAGCAGAGGGTGTTTTCATGATACCAGAGAAGAACCAGGGGAACACAGCACCCTAGAAACAGCTTATCCCTCATCTGACTTGATAATCAACATGCCCCAGTATGACTGGGACTCCTGAAGAACTAATACAAACCTGGGAGAAGCAAACATCTTGCCTTATCTAGAATCGGCATTATTTTGCCATCAAAAAAGTGGGTATCAGGCCATTAAAAACCTCCTGTACTTCTTCATGCTTCCCCTGTGGAAGGGAAAAATTATATTGTCTTGATGAGAACTTGTGTTAGTCACTGGTGGAACTAGACCTGACCTCAGTGACACACAACCCTGGGACTTTCAGGCTCAGATAATACAGCGTCTGCCTACGAAATAGCTTTTCTTTTCCTTGAACTGCCTGAACAGATCCAAAAATGGTTCCCATGCACGGACTCATCTAGCAGACAGGTTGCTCCAGATTGAATCTCCATCCTTGGAGGTCTTCAAGGTTTAACTGGTCAAGTCCCTGAGAAACGAAGTCTAATTAGATCTGCTCTGAGGAGGAGGCTGTACTGGATGATCTCCGGAGGTCTTTATGAGGAGGAGGCTGGACTGGATGACCTCCAGAGGTCCCTTCCAACACAAATTATCCTGTGATTCTATGATTTTGCAGGAAGACGAAGTGAATCTGGGAGGTAAAGCGGCGCAGCGTTTCCCAGTGCTGTCTGCAGACTGCTGCCACTGAAACAATGCAGAGGGCAGACACATTTCTGCAGTCAAGAGGTCTGGCTGGGCACTGCTCCCATTAAGCTTGGGGAGCCATCGCTGCTTCCCTGGAATCCAAATTGCAAGTTTACTGTGCTGCCACTTAAGAGGACTACTAACGGAAAAAAATATCCCTCTGTTTGTTTATGTGGTTAAGCCTTGCTGTTTACACGATTTCTGTGAGCAGGAACTGACAAATTCTTTGAGGGGTTTCTTAACAGGAACGAAATCTATTTTGGGAAGCCTCTCTGGCACGTCCCAGAAGTTGTGGCACACAGGAATGTCTGCTCCTGGGACACTACAGATTTGCACGCCGGACCTCATGCTCCCAGCAGCCCAGGTGTGAGTACCTCCATCACCCAAGGCTTAGGTGCCAATCAGAAAAATGTTTCCAAATTTGGGGATTGGCACCATTAGTCCTCTGCATCAGCTTTGCATGTTGCAGGGATGGAGGTAGCCTTTGTCAAAGCTGGTTTGACAACAGCATTGCCTGCTACTCCCAGGACATCCACTCCAGCCAAAGGGTCAGCACCTCTGGGCATGTATGAACCTATAAACTGAGTAAGCAGAGATATTTTCGACAGGGTAATCTCTGCATTCATCAGCTCCTTCTCCACAGGGTGATGATAACACCTCACACCTTACTTCACGTGGGTGATCCGCTGAGACCTTTAATGCTGAAGGAGTTTTTAGATCATAGAATCACAGAATCATAGAATCTTCATGGTTGGAAAGGACCTTTGAGATAATCAAGTCCAACCAAACAACCTACAATCTCTGCCACTAGAGCATGCAACATAATGAGCATGCCAACATAAGGCACAAGAAGACATTCAGATAGACAGATCCTTCCTAACACTGGTGGAGATACTAAATATTTCACCTACTGTCTCTTACATACAAACATTTGAGGCTAGCTCATGAGCTGTTCCTGCACTTTCCCAGGCAGTTGATCCATTTTAGGAAAGGATATAATTTACAGGCATTTCCTGCAGCAGCAGGATTAATACTCAATAAGGAATAACTCTGCCCCATGTGGAAATCTCGGAAAATATTTCTCGCTGAAGATAGGGGTGTTCATCAGGAGGTCAGAGGTGGAAGGAGTTGGCCAGGTGTCTGGCAGAACGTGAGATGTTGCTTCATTGCTGGGGTGGTGATGGAGAGTGTATCTTGTTACAGAGGGAACCCTTTGCCGTGTTACCAGAGGGACAGAGGTGCCTCGGAGGACTGGATGATGTTCTGGATCTCCTCCATGCATGTAAAACCGTGATTTATTTTTCAGTTGCCTGCTGGATTCCCTATTATGTTTTCCTTTTAAGAACCAAGGATGCTGTCCTTGAACCAAACGTCAGAAGGGCTGGTGTGCTCAGGGGGCATGGATGCAAACCCTGCCACCTGATCATGTATTTAGTAATTTTTTTAGTTGCTTGAGCAGAGAATCATTAGTGCCTGGAATTGTTTTTCCTTTGTTTCCTGTTGTATATAAAAGGATAAGAGTTGCAATTTTGATGCTACTTAAAACAAATGGCCTTCTCAGGGCTCTATCCCAGATCCATAGTGGCAGCCCTCATGTGATTAGAGGGTAGAAAAGTCACATTGACAGGACGCATTTGCATCTTCCCTTCTGTCACCTTCTCTGGGCTGCACTGCCAGCTCAAGTGAACATCGCCCAGGCTGGTTTTGAGTTTTCCATCCTTGTCATGGGGAGGTTTTATTTCATAGGCTACAGGATTTCGCCAGCCTCACATTGCCAAAATTCTTCGAGTGGATAAAGGTGTGAAATATGATGATCCCTCAGATCCCAAAGACCGGTTTCTGAAGGTCCCTGGTAGGCACATCTCCGGATTTGGTATGTCACTTTTACATTAGCTTCACAAAAGCCGGCGAAAGCTGCCCGAATGCAAACACCTTAAGCCAAACTAGATAAAATCCACTCGAGGACAGCGCTGAGCTAAGAAGAGGATGGATTGTGGGTCTGATCCAACTCCCACGCAGCAAATGGAAAGGTTCCCACTGATGTAATCAAAGCTGGATCAGGCCCAAAATGACCGGCGATTAATCATTACTATTTATTTGTTAGCACCAGCAATGGATTCGAAAATTTACAGGATATAAATACAAGACAGATCCTGCCCCAAAGAGTTCAGCAGCCAAGTTCTCTGGTTTTACAAGAAGAGGCACTCTGGGAAGCCCACATCAGGTATTCATTTAGCATGATTTTAATCTATCCTTCCACACTTACGTGTTGCTGGGACAGAGAGGGCATTTAACTGTTGAGGGGTTATTATTGCTGAGCCTTCTGGAGGAAGCTTAATGAGCAGAAGGGAGTTGAATTAGGTGGGAGGACCTGGAACATGGGGAGAGGGAGATCATTGCGTGAACAACAGAAGATATGGGGGAAATTACTCTCCCAGGGCTCCAGGCCAACAAGACTCAGAGACAGGGAGGACTGTGGGGGTAGTCTTGGACACAGCGACGGTGGAGAAGTCCACGCAAGGCTGGACCCAAGGTGTGGTGCAAAAATTATAAGAGAAGAGCGGGGAGGTGAAGCTGTGAGAAAGAAGGAGGTCGTTTAAGGACGGTGGCTATAGAAGAGTGGTTGGAGACGGTTTTCAGAGCAAAATTAGGAAAGCGCACACTTGTGCGTGTGCACGTGCAATGACAGGCATACCCCTCAATCTTCTTGAGTGCATCTCTCCTACTCTGACTGACTTATCTCCTTTGACCAAGAGAGCAGTGATCCCCTCCAGCAATATCGTAATGGGAACAGCGAAAGTTAATGAAGGTGCAGATGGAGACAACAGCAAATGCTGGGTCACAGGACACCTTCAGTGCTTGTCCTGGACCCAGCACAATGAGATTCAGATCTGAGCCTCTGGGAATGGTGACAACACTCAATTACCCAGCGACTAAGAGGTTTGGCTGCTGTCAATCAGATCAAGAGCTGCTGAAAATCGACATGACTCCTCTGACCTGCTGACAGACATGGGACCATCACCTGTTCCCACCAGCTGGAGGCTCCTTGGGGGTCTCCATAATGGGATTTGCTGCTGCTCTTTGTAGTAGGTACATCTTTGGGTAGATGGATCATGTATCCCTTGATACCCAGAGGACCATCAGCTGATCTGCACACCTACTTCAAGGGTATGCTTCACTAGAGCAGTGATCAGAAAATGGTCTCTGTGTCCCTAGTTAAAAGGAGCTGGTGATTTAGGGTCTGACTTTCACTGCAGTCTATGAAAAGGCTCCTATTGACCACAGTGAGAGCTTAATTAGGGCTTTAAATCCACACCTGGCAAATATCACCCAAATGGCTGGATCTTTTAAAAAAAAAAATCTCCCTTTTGCTCATTTCACAGATCTGCAGTCCCAGGCACTCAGGAGGAACAGCAGCCGATGCCCACGTGCTCTCGAGACTGACTCCTCTTTCATACACTCACTAAACTATGTAACATTTATACAATCCAGCAGGCTCCATCTCATAACTCCAGGCGATTCTGAAAGAAAAGGAGATAGCATCAGTATCATAAACCCAACCTCACATCGTCTGCTTTCATGCTTCGGCTACCCTAATGTTTATAGATCACATATCCCAACCACTTCAGTTCAGCTTGCGACTGGTTTTCAAGTCTGCGGGCTCCAGGAAAAGACATAATGGGCTGTTCAACTGGAATTAAGGAAAATAAAACCCCTTTATGTTCACTCACATGTATTCATTTTACTGCCCTGGTCATTCTATATTTGTCAAATGTCTTTTGAGGTTTATTTGAACTATTTTAACATACAACTTTTCTTGGAAGTTTACCTTTAATTCTTAAATACTGTCCTAAAAACCCACACTGGAAATGTCAAGGTGACATCAAATGTTGTTCGAGGATTTGTAAGGGATGTGTTTTAATGCAGTTTTATGTGATGTACTAACTCTTAAAAAAAAAAGATGTTTACGTGAAGAGCTCTACAGTAATTAAAAACAAACCTAAAACCAATTTCCAGTGCATTTGGCACTTTTTAATCCATGCATTTCAGGAAGCAGACATAAATGCAGACACTGTGTTCCTCTCTGAGGCCGATGTTATATCTCCCTTGGGGCTGGCAGCAATGAACAGGGTCACTGTGTTACTCCAGGGTGTGGGAGCATGGGAGGACCCGGAGGTGATCCTGACAGCTGCAGGCTGCTCCCCGTCGCCCTTCTCCTACTTGATGTACCACGCCAGGACATTTTCTTCTGGAGCAGACTCACATCCCGGGTGCATTTGGAGGGCAGAGCTGCTGCTCCCTTCCCAGTCCTTTCGTAGAATCACAGAATGGTTCGGGTTGGAAAGGACCTTAAAGATCACCCAGTTCCAACCCCCTGCCCTGGGCAGGGACACATCCCACCAGACCAGGTTGCTCCAAGCCCCGTCCAGCCTGGCCTTGAACCCCTCCAGAGATGGGGCAGCCACAGCTTCTCTGGGCAACCTGGGCCAGGAGCTCACATCCTCCACAGTCAAGAATTTCTGCCTGATATCCAATCTAAATCTCCCCTCTTCCAGTTTAAAACAGTTCCCCCTCATCCTATCACTCTACTTCCTGACCAAGACTCCCTCCCCATATCTCCTCTAGGCCCCCTTTAGGTACTGGAAGGCTGCTATAAGGTCTCCCTGGAGCCTTGTCTTCTCCAGGCTGAACCCCCCCAGCTCTCTCAGCCTGTCTTCATAGGAGAGGTGCTCCAGCCCTCTGATCAACTTCTTTGTCCATATTTCCCTTGTGATGGGCAGCTGCTTTACGCCTGCCAGACCCCTTTCAACCTCATCTTACTCCCATGCTTGAGTGGTGGGATCTACACGAAAAGAAAGCGTGGTTCACCCAGGAGACATCGATCCAGGGGTCCTACCTGGCAACACTGCATCAGAGCCATGTTGCCTACTTTCTGCCTGCTATCTGGAGTGATCGCTCAACGGATGTGGAAAGCAGTGAGCAAACTCATTTGCTCACGTTTGCACAGGGGTGCATGCAACATCCAAAGAGATGGGCATGGTTCACTGAGCCACAACTTGCTCCTACCGAGAAAGATGTTTAAAATCTACAGTTGACACCCAGGAACCATCTCACTTCTGCTCTTGAACAGCAGTCCCGCTGATCCGGAGCAGACAGGACTCTGCACACCCGGGCAGGTTCTTCGTTGTCTCTTCAGGAGACTTTGTGTGCAAGGACTTTGATCCAATGCGAAGCACTGTACCCAAAAACAGATCAACACTCAGTTTATCTTGATTTACTTGTTGGGACATAGGTGTGGTTTGTTTGGAGAACCTTTTGCAGAGAGATTGAAGAGGGGTGGTATTTGACACTAAACACAGCTCTTGGGCACAGGGTTAAGTTTTCAGGAGTGGCGCTTTATTTTTATAGGTCTCCAGCTTTGTCCTGTACCTCATGTTTGGTGACAGCTGACGTGGTCAGGATTTGGGGCAGCTCTGCAGAGAGTAGTGATGAGCTTGTAAACTTTTGCTATTGTTTTTTAAATCCACAAATAAAATAAGCACAGAGCTTTGAGGGACTATTAACTCTCTGTGGTCTCACAGACTGATCGTCTTATTTCCTGAGGGAAATATTTATGCAGGGATATCTTGTGCTCTACTGCAAAATACCTAGTGAGGTCAGTCTAATCAAAAGCTGTGCTGTCAGGATTTGTTATCAATTTCAGCATGAAGTTAAATCTCCTCAAGAATCAGAATCTCCTCTCCTCTTCAGAAGACTGGGAGCAGAAGAAAACCCCAATTAGGACTGTCCCAAATGGACATTTGGCCATATGAGAGCAACAACTTTATGAGCCACTAGAGAATCCACACTGAGAACTCTGCAGTTAATGCTGTTCACTGGTTTCACACTCAAATTACTTGTTTTCTTTTGTTGCCCTCCTTTGTTGTCTGATGCTAGAAGGTGATGCTGCTGATCCCTTCACAAAAGGATGTCAGTTATCAGCTGTGTTGCCCAAAGTTCATTGAAACCTAAAAAAAGAAACCCTATGGAAGTTCTCTAAATAATCAATTTTATAGATGGGAAAACTGAGGCTTAGAAATTGAACAGCAAGACCCATGAGAACATCCCAATTATAGATGGACTATTCTCCTCCCAGAAGGATGGGAGAGGGGTTAGTAACGGGCCGTTCTCAAAGCTGTAAGTTTTCCTGCATGTTATATTCACACCTTGGACAGGAGGATTTGCCCCACGCTGATCAGGGTGTAATCCCCTTGCCTGCGATGAACAGTTTCTCGGCTCACACGTGGGCAGCTGCTGCCTGTTAACACACATGGCTGTGGAAAAGGTGCTGAAAAAGAAACGACCTAGTCATTTCTGGCACCATTTATTGGATAATTTGGAGACAAAATTATTTCATTCCTGGTATTCGGCTCTCTCTTTCAACCTCTTTATTTCCTCTGCATTTTCTTTTTCTTTTCTTCAGGAAAGAAGAGGAAACCAGAAGAAACAAACCTCCAGAAACAAACATATGAGTCCTTAGTTTTCAATGCAAAGACTATTTTGTATTTTATGCTTTGTACTTTGTATTTTGCATTGCAATCTCTTTTGTTCTAAAAACCAGCAGCCTATAGCTAAGCAAACTCTACAGTGCAGGGGCTGTCTTTAATTTCATGTCTTACGTGGTAACAGCAGCCCAGTCGGCATTAAAGCAATATCTTTTTAAAAGTCAATTGTGTTGCATTAGGTATATCTCTGACCAGTGGCTCCCTAGTAAAATCCATGGTTGAATAAGAGCTGAAATGAAGGTGTCGTCAGTGTGTGAGTGCCTATCCATGCGTGTGGTAGGCAGGGACGAAGAAATACCAGGATGGACGTTGCTCATTCATTCAAGGCACAGATCTCCAAATCAGTACTGACATCTCACCTCCCTTACAAAGGTAAGGGTTGGTTTCTGGGCTATGTCGGCTGGAGAAGTGGAAAATAACAAGTACAGAATGTAAAAAATAAGGTACTACAGGCATTGTAAATGTGGTAGTTAAAGTATACGAGATATGAAAGGGAGCCTCCAACCTTGCCAAGGAATTTTGTCCTTTCATCGCTGTGCAGATAAATGGCTTTTAAACCATTCGCGTTGGTTTTGAATGTCTAGAATTCAGAGTTAATCTGAACAGAACCAAATTTTATAGTAGGCACCAGAGCAGGTTTGTTTTCCAATAGCTTTTCCAGGGACTTGCTGCTCCAGACTGCACAGGATAAACGGGAGAAAACTCTGGAAACAGCTCTGTACCCCTCTCGGTCAGACGCCGTCAAGAGAAGCACACTGAGATTGAGTTACATCAAAGACGCGCAGAGACACAGCAAAAGAGTCCCTAAAAACCATAATCCTTCACATCTCTCTCTATTCTGTATGAAGTCTGGATAAATCTGAGGCAAATCCTCCTTGCTCAACAGCTCTGGAGAGATTCAAACCCACCTGGCTTAGGGAGATGAGGGGGGATGCTGAGACCAGTGTCCAGCTCCGATAGTCTCACCCAGGTCCTGCAAAGCGAAGGTTGGCTTGAATGATGACCGTAGAGATCGGACAGTGATACCTTGGTTGAGATTTGGTGTTACAACAGCATCTCTGCTTCTGTTCAACTCATCTTCCATTGCTGAGAATGATTTATGGCACCTTTTTACCCCTAGCAGACGACACTCTAGACCAAGCTTTACTGAGGAATTTGGATTTGTTGGCTGCAACGCAAAGGGGGGGAAATGTCATAATAAAACAACAGCCTGTCAGGAAAATAAACCGCCTGTGGTGTCTTTGCAGGAAAATGAACTGCACTGCCTCAATGAGCTGTAGGGATAGATTCCACCAGCATCTGTGTGATACAGGCTCCTAAATCACATAGGCTCCTCTGCAAAATGCATCCCAATATTCCTTAGAGAAACGTGAATGGATTGGTTTTGCATTTATGATGGTGTTAGCCTTTGTTATAGCTTTTGCTCAGTGTGGATTTTTTTGCTTCCTGATGATGGAAAAGTGTCATCTGGGATCCTTTCTGGTATTTCCTCCTGAGAAAGGAGGAGTAGGAATCTCACAGCAGAGCACGTTTTCATAGTCTCAATCTTCATTGTGTTGGCTGATCAATTCCAAGGGAGGAGACCAAGCTGGGCCAGAGGACTACTCTCCGTCCCATGTCCTGGGCTACACACCATCTATGTGCCAAGGCTGCTGGGGCATGCGTGTGTTCAGTGGTGAGCACCACAGGAGAGTGGCTGAGCTGGCACCAGGCAACTTGCTGCTGCTTCTTGGTGTCACACAGAGCTATCTCCTACCTTTGACCCAACAACCTGAAAGCCTAGGTAGAGGACCTGGGACTAGGTCAGCTCCCAACCTGTCCTTCCTAGTTATTGGTTCACAGGTACTACAGAAACACCCTGGCCCAATCCTTAACAGGGAACAAAGGAAAACACTTCAGCTTGACGTTCCTCCAAGCATCTGGGAGGTCACTTGGCTGCCCCTGCAATGGTGAGTCATGTACCCTGGGCCATTGTGAGAGGAGAGCAGAGCCTTACAGAAGTTAATCTGAGAGGTCCCAGGTGGCATGAAAAAGATGGAAATCGAAGACCTTTCTCAAATGCATTTGGGGCTCATGGTTCCATCTCCTTGTTTTCTGGGATTTTGTTGTAGGCAATCACATCAAGTTAGTTTAAAGGGGGATTACCTGGGCAGTGAGACACACAGAAGAGATGGACTTGAAGCAAAACCTTGCATTTGCATAGCTCCCAGAAAACTCTGGAGCAGCTGAAGTCCAAGTTCAGATCATGTGTCCCTCTAATGCCCAGGGAAGTTGTCAAACCCCATCCCTGCAAGTGTTCAAGGCCAGGTTAGATGAGGCTTTGAGCAGCCTGATCTAGTGGGAGGTGTCCCTGCCCAGGGCAGGGGGTTGGAACTAGATGATCTTTAAGGTCCCTTCCAACCCGAACCATTCTGTGATTCTGTAATCTTGGTAATTCTGAAATAGGTAAGACATAGGGACATTTAGACCTTTGCCAATGTTGCCACTACACCCTGATGTGACCTTCCAGGTTAACTTTGCAGGTCCAAGACAGAAGGAACAGAAAATCAGATTGTCATAGCTGCAATTTAGCAGTCTGGGGCAGTGATTTTCCTGGTCTTGGTCTCTTTCCCAGAAGACAGGTATCTCACTTGGTTGGCAGGTTGAGCAGGGATGAAAGAACAGACAGGGTGGTTGGGTTGCAGTTAGCCAGATTAAGCATGAATCACATTTTTAGAGCAGCAGAGAGATATTACAAGTTTACAAGGAGGATGGACCAAAGAATTCCCCATGGTGGAGTATTTCTTCTTCTCAAAATTGTCTGCTGCTGCTTCACAGCTGCTATAGTCCAAGCACTACCAGTCCTTTGGTTGAAATATCATTTCGGGGGACTATGTCTCCCACTATCTCCCTAGAAACATGGGTGCACAGGGTGAGACCCTGCTGGCTCACCAAGCAGAGCTCCCTGTTCTCACAGCCACCGCTGCAGCTAAAACGATTTGTCATCTGAGCAAGTTCTGTTTTCACAGCCCCTGGAAGCCTGTTCCAGGACTTTGCTGATCTGATGCTTAGGAAACTTCATCTAATTTCCAGACTAAATTTACTCCAGGCCAATTAAAACCTACTTGTTCTTGTGCCAACATTTTTTTCTTTCACTCCACTGTTTCTTTTCGCTCCCGGCTATTTTTACCTTTCATGTGCAATAGCGCTCATTTCCCCTCTCGGCTGCTGTTGTGTTGAGCTAAAAAAGCCAAGCTCTGGAGCCTCGCCTCGGATGACAAGTTCTCCATCCTCCCATCCATGTCCTGGCACTTCCCTGCACCTGCTTGCTCTGAATGACTCATTCATGGACACGACCAACCAGGCCTGGAGGAGATATTCCAGATGCACTCCTACCAACATCTCACACTTTCCCAAGCTTTAAATATGAAGACCCACAAAATATTGCTCCTGAAGGTAAATTAGACACATGTATCACTCTCATCTTTCCTCTTACACTTTTCCTCACCCAGGGGGAGATTTCTTTTGTCTGTGCTGGGATCACCCATGTGCCAGAGAATACAAAGCCTCTCTTGAGCAGTATTAGCTTGAGACCTGGTGATTTGTGACCTCAGGGTCCAGCTGGTAAATCACAGCTATCCATCCCACGTTTTGTGCGTTCCTTTTTTTAGATGTCTCTTGAGTTCAGGGCAGAAGGCATTGGAAGAAAATTGCTTCAAAGTTCATTCTGTATTTTGAAGAGCCAAAAAGGAAAGAAACAAACCCCACATGAAATCAATTCTAGCATGAGGGGACAAGTAGCTAGATCCTAAGTTATTTCCACTTAGTCATCTTCCCTTCCCTTCCCTTCCCTTCCCTTCCCTTCCCTCCCCTCCCTTCCCCTCCCTTCCCTTCTCTTCTCATTTCCTTCTTTTTCCTTCCTTTTCTCCCTAAAAGGTCAAAACTTTCAGTCTTTCATAAGCAAGATGGTGGATTTGGAAAGCAGAAATCATATCTGGAATGGAGAGACTAGAAGGACAAGTGGGTTATTGGGTTTTTACACATAATTAATAGCTCAATCATGACATGCCACGATATTGCCATCAGTATCCAGAACTACATCTTGTTAAACTTCTACTCAAACCCTATGTTTCTTGATGGGAAGCAAAAAGCCAATCAGATTCTGCCCACATTTCATATATGGGATGAATTTCACCCACTAACAAACTAAACCACACACTCTGCTTGGATGACAGTGCCATGGATGGTGATTCACTGGCCAAGGAAAATGTAATGCCAGTATATTTAATTCGGCTTGAATTTAAGCTGCTTTGGTTTTCACAGGTGATAAGCGTCAGCACCACCTCCTAGAGACATCACGGCAAGCTTGGAAATCATCTTCACTGTTACTGTAAGTGCTCAAATAACAGACACATGCTTTCTCTGGATTTCACCTTTCAAAATTGTGGTGAAATCATTATTTTCATCTATTAAAAAATTATGATAATATGTTATTAGGTACCGGCCAGGGAATGCAGTCAGACAAATGCAATACTAAAGTGTTGCCAATTCTTGTGATTTTATCTGGACCTTTATTACATGTTTTAAAAACCCCAGACTTCAGAGTCATGGGATTAGATACAAATCTCAGGTTTCTTTTCTTTGTTTTTCCTTCTAATAAAGGGAAGGAAAGAAAGTTTGAAAAGTTTTTGCAGGTATATCCTATTGATTCAAAAAACAGATGAAAAACTGTCTGACAAAAAAAAAATTAAAATGCAAATGAAAATTGGAAACTGTTAAAGAATATTTTACTACATATATATTCAAAACAACATAAGCTCCCAGCCGAAAGAGAAGAGTAAACTAGTTTTTTTTAAAAGTTGCTTTACAAGGGAAGTGAATGCAGCTATGAAAAGAATAATAAAACTCCAGTATGTAATAACTGGGGAAGCTTAAAAGAAAAAATTAGAAACTACAAATTGTAGAGATTTCTGGCGAAGAGAAATGCTCCAAGGTGGGAACAAGGTGGGACAATAAGTAGGAGAAAGAATCCTAAGTGTAATATTGGTTCATGGTCAGATGTGGATGAATGTGGAAGACGGAACAGACCAGACAACAATAGTTCAGAAGCAGTAAATGTCTTTAGGAAACATTCGGATTCCAGTTTGGGGGAAAATATAGATGTATTACATGATGATGATTACATACGTTCCATTACAGCAGAAAAAAAGGATGTGAAAGAATAGCTGGTAAAATCAGATACATAGGTATTAGATAACTGTATGACTGGCATCCCAGATTTACAAAAAAATTAACCAAGGACCCATATGTGCTGTTGAGTTTGAGAAATAACTTGTATCCTGGGAATAGAAAAAGTCCTTCTGGAACAGAGAAACAAAACAACCTGGGTAACTTTGGGCTATCAGCCTAACACCAGTCATGGAAAAAATGATGGAGCAAACGACATCACTGAAAAAAAATAACACTGATGCACACAGACAACAGATCACATCAAGCCAATCTCACATGAGCTTTGATAGGCAAAAATGACAGCACAGATGTAGCATATCTCCAAGGAAACTTCCTGTAAATTACACCACAAAATTTCTCTTATGAAATTGGAACCCCTGGATAATCAACATGGTGTACATTTAAAGGGATAAAAGCATCACACCTGTCTAAAATGGGCATATAAATGCCTATGTAAATCTTTGACCTGACATAGCTGTACCCTAGACGGATTTGTCTGCAGCCTTACTTTACTTTATTTAAATTTTTTGTCAATGGCTAAGAAAGAGCATGAAAATTGTGATGGATAAACATAGCAGATGACACTGGGATCAGCAAGAACAATAAAAACCAAGACAGCTTGCTAACAAAAGGCAATTCGCTGTGGTTGATATGCTGAGGACAAGCAAACTACTGGTACTTTGCCATGACCAAATGTAAGACTCCATGCTTAAAAATGACACATATGGGCCTGATTTACCAAATGGGGGTGGGGGACACGATTTGACTCTCTGGAAGTCAGCAATTCCAGCAAGGATGTGTAGCTGATGGTGGATATTAGTCGAACATGAGAGTCTAAACGATCCTGTGAACCTCAAATTGCAAAAAGGGGAAGGAGACATATCAAGTGATGAAAGTCAACGCAGAGGTTGCAAATCTGGAAAGGGTTAATGGAAGGGAAAAACAAAGAATGGATGTAAAAATGGGAAAGCATGCTGAGAGAGCTTTAGTCCCCTTAGCTTGGAGAAGATTGAACATCGATCCCAGTGAAGGCAGCTGGATGTCGTTTTTTCAGAATCGGTTCAGACAGAGCAATGGCCTTGAAGCAGAAATCAGGTCAGAAAAACCTGACAGCACATGTCTTGCAGGAGATAAAAAAAAATGATCGTAACAGTGCCTTCTGTGTATTAAAGTCACTCTTGTGATTCTGGACCAGGAGAAAAGCTCACCACCTTACTGATGGAGGCTGGAAACCAGAAATGGAGGTCTCACCTTGGAGAGAGTGAGACCTTGGAGCTGGGCTCCAAATATCTGAAGTGCCTGAAAAGGCTTGGTCCCCAGAAAGCTTGGGGTGATATTAGGGGAGGACTGGGTTCCTCGCTGCCAGTCCATAGCATCCTGTCCCAACCTGATGGTGAGGTGGACATGGCGTGGCTTCCCTCAGGAGACAGCTGAGGTCACTCCAGCAACTCTTGGTGGGGGATATTTCTCTACCCCCACCATCACATACTCACAGCCTTATGCCTGCTTTTCTTACAGTGCTGGTGTCAGTACATAAATCTGTTCTTTTGCCTGGCATTTTCCTAGAAGGAATATGAATTTCAGGTGGTGAAATAACCTTTTTCAAAGAGGATCTCGTTTCTAGGGAAAGCACCTGCCCAGACTCCCTGTGGTGGCTCCAGATGAATCTTCTGGGGCTGTTGCTCCACCTTGCAGTTGTGCTATCCTCTTGGCTTTCCATGGTCCAGGTCCCAAACAGCATCTGTCACATTTGGAAGGTTAAAAAAAACACAAAATACTTGAAAGGATCTGAGCAGAGCTGAAAAGATGACCCAGGTCTGGCTTCAATTACCCAGCCAGCGCTGATTTAAACTCCCTTCCCAGCTATTGTACAAGACATGACACAGGAGTGTTATTTGCTTAATTTGCTCCCATTATTGGGATAATTGAGATTAAAACCCTGGGAGAGGCTTAGTGCTTCTGGGAAACTGAGTTGGAGAAGGTTGTGCAAAAGTCCACAAAAACCTTGTGTTTCTGCAGGCCTTACTGCCCTGTGGAACAGCAGGTACAGGTCAGGGCTGGAGACTGGGAAAATCACGGAATGCAGGAAAGGTGATGCTGAACTGGGTGTTTTATGGGGCTGGTAACAGATCATGGGGTGCCACCACCCTGTGCAGCCTGGGTCCTCTGAGACACTCAGGTGAGGAGCAGAGGAGAACAGCTGGAGGCCACAATAGGCCTTCTAGAAAAGAAAAGCAAAGGATCACGGTTGCAAATAGCCCCAATTAGGCCCTTCCAAAAGGGTGCTTAGAATCTATTAAGATCTTCTTGTTTCTACCAGTCACAACCACAGTGCCTGTGCATCTCAGCACACTGCTTAAACCAACTCTTCAGGACATGCTGGTATACCCATGTGCCACCAGAGATACAGCAACAGAGGGAAGGAGCAGAGGAAGGAGCCAGCCACGAATTGAATCCCCTGAAAACATCAACAAGAGCCACAAGAAAACATGGAAGAGGCCAACTCAATGGCTTTCAAGTGGTTTGCTCCTACCTTTCACTTGACTTGAAAGACATTGAGATTCTGGAGAGAGTCCAGAGAAGGGCAACGGAGCTGGTGAGGGGTCTGGAGCACAAGTCTTGTGAGGAGCGACTGAGGGAGCTGGGGGTGTTCAGCCTGGAGAAAAAGACACTCAGGAGAAACCTTCTCGCTCTCTACAACACCCTGAAAGGAGGGTGTATCGAGGGGGGTCGGTCTCTTCTCCCAAGGAACAAGCAATAAGACAAGAGGAAATGGCCTCAAGTTGCACCAGGGGGGGTTAGATTGGATATTAGGAAAAATGTCTTCACCTAAAGGGTTGTCAAGCATTGGAAGAGGCTGCCCAGGGAAGCAGTGGACTCGCCATCCCTGGAGGGATTTAAAAGCTGGGCAGACATGGTGCTGAGGGACATGGTTTAGTGGTGGTTTTGTCAGTGTTAGATTATTAATGGTTGGACTCAATGATCTGAAAGGTCCCTTCCAACCTAGACGATTCTGTGATTCTGTGATTCTACATAAGTCCTTCTGAGAAGGGTTTGTCATTGATTCAATGATACCGCTCTTCACACTCATTTGTGCCCTAGCTGGTAATGTAATAAGCCTCCTTCGTAATAAAAATTAGGTAGGGGCATTTGTAAAACACACGGCACTGGGGAACTGAAACTGCGGAATACCTGCCGCTCAGCTTGGCAGCCCTTCTGCAGCTCTGTTCTCCATCTGCATGGAGAATAAAGGCTCCAGGGAAAATAAAAGCCCTGCTAATGCACTAAAGCAGCAGGCAGTACTGGAGCGAAAGAGGGAAATCTCGTCTTTGTGGGAAGCAGTGGCGAAATTCTTGTTGCCTTTAGCTGGGCCAGGACTTTGCCTAACACTTCTCATTGAGGTTTTGCATACGGTTCCCACAGGTTTCCCAATGGGACACTGATCTTTTGGGGTGAAAGAGCTTGTCAGTGGTCCTGCAGCAAAAGGAAGAAGAGGAATGAAATTCAGTCCAGGGAATCTGATGGAGCTTGCTTGAATTCCTCCGAGGGAAGGAAAAGGTTTTATCCTGTTCCCGAGCATATGGCAACATAGCAGAGCCCTTTCTGCTTGCTATATCACACGGCTAATAAAACTCCTGTGCTCCACACTCAGCAGATGGTTTTGTGGCTGATGCATGAACCAGAATGAGATCCTGTTCCCTTTCCCTGCAGCTTTCCTGGCTCTGCAGTGCTAGAAAGAGCAAAGGTCACCCGCACGTTACTGTATATGTTGATAATATAGCGGCACAGGGCTGTTAAACCGTGACAGCTTGAATGAGGGTCATCGAGGAGGGGGGAAGAGAGATGAGTGAGATTTCAAACGCTGCGTTGAGAGGCACTGCAGAGTCTTTCATCAGAAAGGGGAAGGTATTTTAAAAGCTGCCTTCGCTGAGTGAGGCTTTGCAGGACTGTGGCGATGTAGCAGACTCCGAGGTTGACCTTCCCCAACCAACCTTCTCCCTGCACCGAAAATATTCTCACCCCGTGATTGGACCTCCATGCAGCAAACTGCTGCCTTCATGATGACAGGTTCACTTTTCTAAATTCTCTTTCACAGGCCACATGGCAGCATCAAGAGGTCATCCACTGATGGGCTGAAACCCTTTGAGTCCTATTGGCTCTGCCAAGCGATTTTACATCCTTTCGTTTGAACACAAGCCGTACTCAGAGTTAGACTCACAATCATGTTTGGAAAACTTTACATGGGGATATATATGGAGCAGAAGAAAGTTTTTTGTGGCAGCTTGGACCAGGACTGCACGGTGCAGAAATATACTAGAAGTTACTGCTCCCATTGGCGTGTATCCGTCGTATCTCTCCATTTCTCATGCAGGAGACGGCTCAGGATGAGGTAACGTCCAAATCAGCAAAATCAAGGCTTTCTTCATAAGAAAATATGAGCCTGAAAATATAAAGAGTGTAGACAGTGCAGTGAAGACTTACTGATTCTGTAGTCTTGGGTTTGAGAGGTACCAGCTCACATGTGGGTCTGGGCTCCGTGGGTGCTCTCCAGGACTTTGCTCTTTACCTGCGATGTCTGTGTGGGGTAGGAAGTTACCAGGATTCAACACGGTCCTGCAGAAAATCTGAGGAAAAAGAGAAGGGAGAACTCTTGAAGCTGCTGAACGCCTCCCTGCTGCCTCCCTCCTCATTACTCCACTGTGGACTCCAATAAATAGCAAACAGCTGCTGGGGCTCATTCCTTGCTGGTATATAATGGTAAGAAGTGTCCAAATGGAGCTGAAAAAAAAAATAAAGCCTCTAATAACAGCATACCTTCCCCAAACTGCTTCCAGCATAACCGTTCCACATAAATCATACCATAAACACTTTTGAAGCTCCCAGTAAAGCATGCACGGCCTCTACTGATTTTATTAGAGGACTCCTCAGGAGTAAATTGAGAGCAGGTGATCACTGCTGGTGCCAGCCTCCTTCTTCCCTTCCCTTCCCTTCCCTTCCCTTCCCATTCCCATTCCCATTCCCATTCCCATTCCCATTCCCTTTCCCTTCTCTCCTTTTTTCTTCCACTCTCCCAGAGGTTCCTCCAGTCTTGAACAGTGCAC
This sequence comes from Rissa tridactyla, assembly GCF_028500815.1. Taxonomy (NCBI): domain Eukaryota; kingdom Metazoa; phylum Chordata; class Aves; order Charadriiformes; family Laridae; genus Rissa; species Rissa tridactyla. Next base: position 7,130,428 of record NC_071466.1, on the reverse strand, counting down.
CACGGGCTGTGATGACGAGACCCTCTTTTTGGTCCTCCGTGGTCCAGCTCTGCCAGTGAAATAATCGAGCATCCCTGAGAGGATGGGGCAGCCCTTGCAGGCTCCCAGCCCTGACCATGGAGGCTGATTCTTCCCCGGGTTTCAGTAGGTGTCGCTGTGCTGGGCAGGGGCATTTTGGGGGGGCAAGAGGAGACCCAAAGGGTGGACAAGGGGTAAATGATACCCTCCCTCTGCAATTGATGCTTACAGGGAGAGCCCTGCAAAGTCCACCTGATGACCGACTCCCAGCCCTCTTCTGTGAGCACAATACAGTTAAATAAGAAACTGGAGTGTGGATTGCCATAAGCATAGGGCAGTTGCTGCTGGGATGGATGCCTGGGCATGAAACCAAAACCCAGGTGTCTCCAAAAAAGGGAACAGAGAAGCTTTCAAACCCAGCAGCTTTCATACACGCTGAGACAGTCAAGCAGGGAGGACAGGGGCACGGCAACTTCCCCAGACTGGGAAGCGTTGGCTCGGGAGAGGCTGCGAGGCAATAGGGAGGGAAGGGTGAGCTGGCAGCCAATTCCATCAGCTGCTATTGAAAATCACTCCCGTGGCCAGGAGCCTGGTCCAGATTTGCCCAAAGGTAGCTGCAGATGGGCATGATGGAAATCTCATTCCTCAGAGCTGCTGTACTGGTAAAAGGAGCTGTTGCACGAGCTGCAGGACACGTGCAGCCACTGGAAGCTGGTGCTGAGTTATTAAGTCTCTTAAGCCCCAAGTTCCAGCCAAAAGTTTTCCCATCACCAGCATATCCAAAATCGCTTTTTTAATATGGATTATTTGGTGTCCACCAATACCGTTGAGCCTTTCCTTCACTGCAGGAACTGGTGGATTCTCTCCCTTCTATCATTTTTTGCAGAATTTGCACAAACCTCAACTCTCTGAGCTCTCTTTTGCTCTGCCAGAGCTGAACCAAATGGCCAGGGGTTTCAAAGCTCTGCAAGGGGACACAAGTATACCCCCACATTGCATGATCAAATAAACATCATTTGTTTCGGGAATCAGGCTGAAAATTAAAGCCTGAGCATGCTCAGTGCTGCTGCACTTCCCTTTTTCCGCTGCAGATTTCTGAAAATAATAGTTTCTAATAAAGTCCTTCTTTAATTAATCTGGTTAAAATTGTCCATGTGGAAGATGAGTCTCTGGCTGAATTATCTTTGTGTCCATTTAAGCTTCATCAAGAGAAATGAAATTATAAAACTAGGAGTTTTTACACTGGCATTTCCTAGATCTTGACTTTACAGCTGTGAAGTTCCTTGGATGTGGTGTTATTTGTAACAAACACCAATGAGAATAAGAATGCAGGCAGGCATGACCTTACTGGCACAGATCAAAGGGGCCATCTGTCCCACTAACTCACTTCTGACATCAGCCCGTGCTGAGGACAAGGGTATTGGAAATCAGGGATCCTTCCCCCAGCCATGCTTACAGACTTTCTCAGCTTGAGGTTGCATCCAGGGTATTATCTTTAATACCTGCCCATGGACCAGCTGTCCGGGAGGTCTTCTCTACCCTTCACACAGGCACAGTGAAAACACAGGTTTTTTTGGAAACCCCAAACACAAAAGCACCTGGTTCAAAACATAATGAATTGGTGAGGTTAGACAGCTGGGGCTGAGATTACAAATAGTCTGAGGCAAATTTACAAGGTTTTACTTCTCACTCAGCTTTCATGTTTCAAATATGCTTTCCTTCAACCTGCAAAGTACACGTTCACTCAGAGTTTTATTAGGAAAGGCTTGGACTAAATCTCTTTATTATTAAGGAGAGAGTGGGATTCAGGGCTTTGGATGGGGGAGATTTATGTCAATTCCCATCCACCTCTGGGATGCCTCCTGCATGAAGAAGAGCAGCTTCATCTCCCATTTCTTCCTGAAAAATGGCAAATTGCTCCAAGGGATGAGAAGGTGGAAAAGATTCTAAAAGTCTGTGTTTGAAATAAGAGGGGAATATGTGATAAATTATTATTATTATTTATAATACCAGCTCACAGACCTTATGTGCCTTCAATCCTACAGAGCTTTAGCAACTTAGACTGACATAGACAGAGAAATCATCCCATCCACCAGTGAAATACAGCCAACTCTAGCAAAGCTTATTAGTCTGGATGAGAACATATGGAAGGAGGCTGGGAAAGTCTCTCTCCTGGCTCCCTGCTCCCCCAAAGGCTGCATTTGGGTCCAGCCTCTCAAGTCCATGTGCCCTGAAGCATCTTTGATGTCCTCTGCAGACCTGGATCTTACTGGCATGTCTCAGAGGAGGTTTTGTCTCACCTAAAAGGGACCACGGGCAGCAGTGCAGAAGACCACTGGGGAGAACGCTGCCCTCCCGTACTGGTCAGGACATGCAAACTCAAGCACCCTAAGGGTCCCAAGAGTGATGGAATACAGACTTTGGAAGGTTTTCATAAAATCAACCTGGAATTCATAAGCTTTGCAATTTTTTTTCTAAGTCATCACAGTGACTTGGTCAAATGATCAAGCTGTGAGTGTAATCATACCCTCCCTGTACTATTCTCTTGGAAGGGAGATACAACACTGTCCTGCCTCAGAAGGCAATGGGGAGACAAACTAAAGACAATGAGATGTTCACAGCTCAGCAGTGCAGACATTAGGCCAGGCAAAGGTGAGCAACGCCATCCCAAGCCAGTACGGAGGTCATATCCAGGAGCTTGTCTCCAACTAGGGCCAGCACAAGAATTTTCGGTGGAAGAGCCAAGAAAACATGGAATAGCCTTCCTATAAGGTCTTCATAAACACCAGTTTGTTTCAAGCTTCTAATACCTAAATACTAGTAAGAGCAAATATTATTTTAGCCACGCATCTGGAAATCAGCTCTGACTATTAACTGCTTCCAGAAAAGGATGGTCCAGGCTGCAAAGCCAGCCCTCAAAAATTAGGAAATGTCATCTCTGTCCATTTTCTCTCTCCAGGAACATCAACAGCAGGAGGTTTGAGGCACCGAGGGAGCGCTGGCCCAGAAAACCCCTGTGGTTCCTTCTCAGAAACCTTTTCACAGGTCTCTGATTATCCTTCACACTTCAAAGGCCCCCCCACCTTGCGGATCTGGTCTTGGTTTTCCTGGCAGAAGCAATGCTTCCTGCAGCTCCAGCTCTGCCACAGACTTTATACGTGAGCTTAAGCAAGACACTGAGCTGATGAGTTCTCAGAAACTAACAACGACACCTTCTTGGGCTATTCAGTCCAGCACAGACTTTGCTTGCACAGTAGTAAATATAAATGGGGTTGTATCTGCTCTTCCTGGGGCTTAATGTAATACAAATAGCATAAATAATTTCCTCTTTTTTCAATGGCTTAAAACATGAAGAGTGATGCGGTAATGCATTTTTTAAAAACTAGGTACATTTTTTTTTGTTTTGCCTTTTCAAAATCCTAGCAGGACATGTTACACATGAAATCCCAGCACATAAATGGGAACACCCTTGTCTGAACTCTTTCGTTGAGTCTGCTTTACGTTCATCACAGACACTGAGCAAATGCAGTAAGAAGACATGCTCTCAGTACACTAAACTTGCTCACTTTTATCATCCACATATGACTGTTCCCTCCGGGAAAATCTTTTTGAATAACTTTGATTCAGATCTACAAACTGAGCCCTCAATCTGCATTAATCCACGCTCTATGGCTGTGAATTTTCACCACTCTGAGGTGAGATGTAGGGTCGCTTGTGAACAACTCAATTTTCACAGAGTCTAAATAAAAGTCAGAGACTTAATTTGCAGAGTCTTCCATCAGCCTGAAAGGTTTATAAAAGGGAACAACAGTTTGGACAAAGTCTCAATCCCAGCCATAAATCATCCAGATATTAAAGCTCCACATGGGCTTTTAGATCTTGCACCAGGTCGGATGACGGCTTGAAACTGCATGGAGTCCTCTACACCATCAAGGTTGCCTAGTCCAGTGATCAAGTGGGAGGTGGTGATCATTTCTAAATGATGTTGTCATTAGGCTCAACTGGTTCTTAGACAATGGGACAGGCTGCCCTCTCAACAAGCCTGCAGAGGATACTCGGCTGGGTGGATGGTTGATGTGCTGGAGAATGGGGAAGTTTTCAAAGAAATAAGCTGCATGAATGGATGAGCAGGAACCTCATGAAGTTCAAGGCAGAGAAATGTAAAGTTCAGTATCTGGGGTGGAATAGCCGGAATAGCCCCACATGGCAGCACAGGCCGGGGCCAGCTGAATAGACCTGGGGGAGTATGAGGTGCCCACGAGACAGAACTGTGCCCTTGCACATCCAGGGCTGGGTCAGCAAGGGGGCAACCAAGAGGCTGAGGAACGTGATTATTCCCCTCTGCTCAGGAGCTGACACCATGTGTGGGCTCTGGGTACAGTTTGGGCTCCTCAGTAACAGGCAGACGGTGATAAATAGGTGCAGGTCCAGCCCCAAGCAGCCTGATGTGTTGGACCTGCTTTGAGAGGGTCTTAGACCAGAGACACACCACCCCTGTTATTCTGTGATTCTCCAAATCTGAATTTTCTTGTTTTCCCGCTGTGCACCAGGGCTCAGCCACAAACCTTTTTCTAATTGTAAAGCAAATAAAGCCAAAGCTCGCACTTAAACCCAGTCCTCCCATACGCAAAGCAATTGCCCTTCACCTTGCAGAATCGAACAAAATGACTACCTCATGGGATCTACAGGAAAGATGGGAAGGGATTCTTGATCAGGGAGTGCAATGATAGGATAAGGGATAATGGTTTTAAACTGAAAGAGGGGACATTTACATTAGATAATAGGAAGAAATTTTTCACTATAAGGTTGGTGAGCCCCTGGCCCAGGTTGCCTAGAGAGGTTGTGGCTGCCCCATCCCTGGAGGTGTTCAAGGCCAGGTTGGATGGGGCTTTGAGCGACCTGGTCTAGTGGGAGGTGTCCCTGCCCAGTGCAAGGGGTTGGAGCTAGATGATCTTTAAGGTCCCTTCCAACCCAAACTATTCCATGATTCTATGAAAAATTGCAAACCAAAGCACGCAAATCATCATATATATATATATATGGAAATTTTTACTGCTGTTCCCCTTCATGGGAGGTTGAGACACACAGGAATCACAGAGAGATGTGGGGCCAGGGCTGGATCTGACCTTTCCCAAAGGCTGAGTGCGCTCCAGGGCTGCACCACAGCAATGCTTCCTCACTTGTGTTGCACAAGGTAGAGATGCCTGTTGGCCAAGTGTAAGTGGTTATGGGGTGGTTATGGAAGTTCTTGCTTTAAACTTGGTACGTCACACACTTATGAGAGACAAAGAAATGGATATCTTGAAAAAGAAGTGCAAAGGAAACTTGAGTCTGATGAAAGGTTGAGACCACCAAACAGGACACAGCTGGTATCTTGCCTACAAGAAAGACATTGAAGTGCTGGAGTGTATGTAGAGAAGGGCAATGGAGCTGGTGAGGGGTCTAGAGAACAAGTCTTATGAGGAGCAGCTGAGGGAACAGGGGGTGTTCAGCCTGGAGAAAGGAGACTGAGGGGAGACCTTCTCACTCTCTATAACTCCGTGAAAGGGGGATGTAGCTGAGTGGGGTCAGTTTCTTCTCCCAAGGAACAAGCAATAGGACAAGAGGAAATGGCCTCAAGTTGCACCAGGGGGGTTTAGATTGGATATTTGGAAAAATTTCTTCACCTAAAGGGTTGTCATGCATTGGAACAAGCTGCCCAGGGAAGTGGTGGACTCGCCATCCCTGGAGGTATTTAAAATATGTGTAGACGTGGTGCTGAGGGACATGGTTTAGTGGTGGTTTTGGCAGTGTTAGATTAATGGTTGGACTCAACGATCTGAAAGGTCCCTTCCAACCTAGACGATTCTATGATTCTATCATTCTGTCATTCTAAATAGTACCAAAAGGTAGGACATCCATTTAATAGATATGTGTGTTGGTTTGTTCTTGGTTATAGAGCATTTCAGCAGTGACTGCTGTAGGTCAGGCAGTGACTCATGGGTTAGATGGCAAAGGAGTCAAGTTCACCCTGTGCTTGATGGTGCAAACGCCCATCAGCTCTGGTCCAAGAGAAGCACCGGTTGCCTACCAATCATGACTGGCACATCTCTTGTAGGTACAGACAGGGACAACATTGTCCAACTGAAATGATGGCTCACAGTCTCATAAATATCTGAAGTTGCTCTGCTGGAGACAAGGTGAGCAAAGTTACCTGTTTGGCTTTGTCCTGTGCTCTTAATATGCATGAAACAATGAAATGCTACCTTGGCTGAGAAGCACCTGATATATTCCTGCATCAAGGAAAAGAACGGAAACACTACAGAGATAATAACTCTCCCAACATGAAGCAAATTTAGAGCTCCAGAAATGATATACAGCCTTTTAACACAACAGTCCTTTTCCTTGGATAAATGTAGGTTTTGGAATGATTTCACCCCTTGAACATTGTTTTTCCTCCAATCCTCTAATCCCCCCCTCTCTCCTCCACCTCCACTCTCACTTCCTTTGTCTTGACTCATCCATGGCTGCTGCCATTTAGATGAGCAACAGGATCCCACCACGCGCGGTGGCGAGACTCCGGCTAGTACACAGCTCCCTGCGACTCATGTTGAGATGCTGCAGTCAGCCTCCAATCTGCTCCAACTTCCCCAAGCTCCAGCATGTTTAACAGGCACGCTTTTATTAACTGTTGTCCATTCCGTTGCCAATCTCGGGCCTGATCCAAAGCCCCTCAAGTCAACAGGAGTCTCTCCCTGTCAAAATCTCTTTTGATCCCTCAACGCTGCTTACAGTTTTCTTTCTCTCAGAAAACTTCCTGGCATTTATTATTTTAATTTAATGCATTGTAAAAATGAATTATGAATTCTGATAAATTTTGGAGAAACTCTGCAAAACGTATGAAGTCACCCTCAGAGATATAAATCACGTGTCCTTTGTTGCTGCTTTCAAAATTAGATTTTATCTGTATGCTTATTAGCTCCTTCCAGGCCAAACTGTGTTTTCGCAGTGCTTACTCATGTGAGTGATTGTAGAGAAGTCAGTCCAGCTCTTTCTGGAAGTAGCAGCTTGCCAGTGCAAAGCAGTCATTTCCAATTGGGCCTTAATTAGTAAAGCTTTCCTCTTTTGGAGAAGGATTTTTTTTTTTAACCCCTTAACAACAAGAGTAAAACCTACTTTTCCAAACCCTGTCTTCGTCTTCAAGACCTGCTCTGAGAAGACAGATATAGAGCCATGAGAGTCGTTTATATCTAGCTTTCAACCAGCTTGGACAACATCATGTTGATCAGTTAGATGTTGCCTCCCCTTCTCCAGGACTGCCCTGATGATCCATAAACAAGCCATCCAGAGCGAGTGATAGCGGTCAGGCACTGTTGGGCTGTGACTTCCAAACACCCATGACCTCCACTGCTTTTTCCTTTTCCCCCGGCCATGAGTGAGAGGAGAAGACCTTGAACAGCATTTGACCCACAACCAATGGGTTAAGACCGTGCAACAGCAGAGACATTTGACTAAGAGTAAAGAGATCCCAACATTTGTTATGGACAGAATGGCCATAACATTCTGTTGTTGGTTGTTTTCAAGAGAATTGCACATGAAGTTAATTTGATTCAAGGACTCCAAATCAGTTGCACTTACTTATTTCCTCAGGTCAGGTTTGCTTCTCTGTTTCCTCTGCAGTCATGCCTCTAACATTACATCCAAGCTTTGGAAGCAAGGGAAAGTCCATGTTTTCTCATGAACTTTAGGGACCTGCTTACTAAGGGCAGTTTCAGGCGCTTCTAGTGGGATATGGGAAATGGCATGGTTCATCTCCAACCGCACGTATGTATGAACGCATGTCTGGAGATTATCCGTCTGCTAAAACCTCTGTTACTTCTTCATGTCAGACCCACATCTGCACATCATGGTACATTCACACCATTAGCATCTTGCTTACATTAAATATAGGTGCATATGTGTCTGCCTACGCATACCAAGCCCATGACTGTGATGATATCTTGTGGTATGAGCATCAAGCGCCTGAGTTCCAGCCCCTTTGCTAAAAATAGTGACAATGTGGCCATCCTCAGAGGTACGAAGATAATTCTTTGTATTTACCACTATATTAAGTCTTTTTGGCGTGCTGAGGACTGACTGATTAATATTCAGAAGTGTCTTATATAAGTGTTAAAGTGTTTATAAATGCACACCTACTATAAGCGCACACCTATACAGTTCCTCAAATATTAAGCTTTAACAGAAACATTGGCTGCAGGTGATGTAAGATAATTGTTATTATTTCCTCTAGGGGTGATGTTTTACTACCTTGGAGACAGTCAGCATTTACATGAGATATAGATCATAAAGATAGACACATAGTAAATTATATTGTTTATGATTACAGCTCAGGCATTCCCTTCAGCTTCGTCTTGCCAAGGAACCCACCACTTTCCCAGTGAGGTGCCTGATGAATCGTAGCTCCATGGAGCCAACACTAATGGAAATGATGTCATTGCTTACCAGGCTCGGCAGACCAGAAAGTCTTCCCTGGACCGGCTCTGATAGCATCCCAGTCCCATTTATTCCCGGTGTCTTCTCTTATGTACCAAGTCAGGCTGTAGTGCCCTGAGGGGGGATGCAAGAGAGGGGCACATCTTGTCTTTCCATTTAAGGGATTAGTTTTTCTCCCCCGTGATGGTGTTGCCTCCCATTCCCATTCCTTGAGGCTGGGAGAGCCTGAAGGGTGAACCTGGGGCTTATACAACCTGCTCGTTACTGACCTGGGAAGGTGATGACGGACAGAACAAGCCTTTAATTACCTTTCCAGGTATTGCTGAACCCAGAGGTGTTACAAACACAGGGGAAAAGCAGGGTGTTATTGCAGAGGTTGGTAAAACGAGCAGGGAAACAGCAGAAGTTGCTGCAGACTGGACAAACGCTTCATCAAAGAGCAGAAGACTCATCCTGCATGCCTTGGCTGGGGAGATGGGGTTTCAGTGCAGGAAGAACATGGAGGCAGCCTACAGTTTAGGATTCCCCATCCGTCAGTGTCAGGTGAAGTCAATCAAGCATTGTCTTTGATAACAGCAGTCACTCTCAATGGGGATATGTTTCCACTCGGGTAAGCTGCCATTTTTCTACCCTAGAAACAACCCGTCAGCATGGTCATTATACCAAGCGATCCTAACCATGGGACAGCCTTTGCCAATATCTGTGCTGGTGGGAGAAGATGCTCTTCTAGATCACCCACAGCTGCTCTCCCTCCAGCCATCCAGGTCTGCCAGTAGAGCAGCTTATCTGGGTGATCACCAGCTCTTTTCCTACCCAAAGGCTGCATGTCTCTATGTCTCTAAAAGCCATAGCTTTGCCACCTAAATGTTGTAGCACAAACACAACCTCTGGGAGTGGAGAGTCTTGGTGAATCTCTGACCTGCAGATTGAGGTGCCCAGGTCCAACACCCAAGGTCTGTGACAGAGAAGAGCAATTCATCTTTCTTTCTGCAGGACATGGAACCCTTACCTTCCTCTTGCTCTCTTCGCACACCAGTCACACACTGAAGATCACATCCAAACCATAAGAAGTGGAATATAATCTAGGGAAGCCTCACCAGAAATGAAGTTGATTCTCCACCCCAAGACTACCAGTCAAAGAAGAGCCAGGCAGCACAGCCACAGCAGAGGCAAAGAGCTCCCCATAATCATTAACTGATTTGCCCTTTGGAAGGACAACTGGTACGTGCATTTAAAAGTGTTACAAGCTTTCTACAGAGTCATGCCTTGGAGCGAAGATTTACACCCTTACAGATGGCATATTTATCAGCTGTGCAGGCAGCCTTTCCCCTCTGGCTAACATTTTCAGAAAATTTCCATCTACAGCCCCTGCTGTTTTCCACTTATGAAATCTGCTGCTTCAGGATTTCTGTAGGACACAACAAAGCCACCAGCATGACCTTTAAGTAAAAATTTCTACTGAATCAAACAAGGTGATTCCTTTCAGTGGAGAGAGAAGGGGAACTTGACTTGGTGATATTAGGAGGATTCCCAATTTATGCCTTTCACACACCCATCCCAGCTGAATAGCTCATGAGATATCGAGAGCAAAGCACAAAGTCCAGCCCGTCTCAAGTCCTGGTTTTACATGACTTCCCTGCACAGAGGTTAAAGAGGAGAGTTGTGTGCCTCATCTGTCCCTCAACCTGCAAATAGCTTGGGGTATGACTTGGCCCAAGAGGGCTGTGGAGTAGGAGATATGAGAAACACAATTGATTTGACATAAAGAAGAAAGTTTTGGCCGTGTTGCAGGTGATGGCAAAGTGGTGGAGGCTCAGCTGTGCTGTGGACTGAATGTCTTCCACTCACCCAGGGGCATCTGCAGCGTCTGCAGATCAGCCTTGTCATGTCTGTAGGGACATTTCTTCCTCCCACTTGTCCCCTTCCCGTGAGTGGCCCTCCTGATGCTCACAGTGCCACTAGGCAAGGGTAGGCACCACCAGACCACAGGTAGAGCAGGTCACTAAGAGCCTGTGAGCTGTATTTCTGCTGCATGGGGCGGCTGGAGCAAGTTGGGCTGGGTCGTGTGGCTTCCTAATGCTTCAGCAACATTTCTAGAGGGAACGCAGAGGGGTTCTAGGGTACAATGGGGCACATTCAGCCCGAAATGCTCAGCTCTGCAGCTCCTTGCTGCCCCATGCTCCACCCTCACTGTCATTCTTGTGACTTTAAAAACTCCGTCTTCGTTAGCCCTGCATAATTCATGTTGAGGGATGAGGACGTGTATTTCTGTGAGTGAGAAGACTTTCAGTCACAGCAAATTTTCAGCTCAAACTCTCAGCAGAAAGCTCAACAACTGCAGATATATATTTTTTTCCTGTTAAAATTCCACAGAGCCTTTTGTCCAATTTAGCTGGCAACGTGTGAATGGGATAGCTTGGGAGAGCTGCAGTCATCAAATATTTGGGCTGGAGGGGAGGAGGGGGGGGTTTCATGGACTGCGGTGCTCCTTGCAAGCTAGTCTGAGGGACGCCTTAGATCTTCAGCCCATCGAGTGCGGGGAAAGCCATGACCCGTTGCCGCTTTCATTTCTGTCCTGATGCACTTTGCATATTTGTTTTTGTCTCGCTTGGGTGTGATCCAGGCACACATCCTTGAAACGAAACAAACCCGCACTGTCTGAGCATCCCTTCGCCCTTGGGAGCTGGGAGCCTGCTCTGCTCCGTGTGTCGTTTCAGTACAGAGCGCCCAAAGGTTTTTCAACTTCTTTAGAGCTCAAAGCGGGTATTAAGAAAAGGCTGGAGCGAGTGGAATCCGTTTGAAGGAGGTGCCAGCATCGCTCCCCTCTGCAAACAGGCTGCCCTCGGCCACAAAGCCAGCCCGTCCTGCAGCTCCCACTGTGCTGGGTGGGCCAAGGCTCCCTGTCTGCATGCTCAAGTAGATCTTTCATCTGCCTCCGGGTGAAAAGCGAAGTGTCACCTCCTCTGCGGGGAATTTGCATACAAATTATACCAGGGCTCCTAGCAGCGAAGGGACTCGCAAGGGCGGCTGGCAGCCTATTCCTCTCTCCGCGGGGACTTCTGGGCTGCAAGTATGTACCCACCGTGCCAAGCGTTGTGACTTGTGGCTTCCCGCTGCTGGAGTAATTCAGACTCCAGGCGTCCATCCGTGTCACATAAATATTGCAGCTGGCATAACTGCAAATACGATATGTATTAGGGTACAACGTGTCGTGGGTGCAGAGCACCCTCCCCAGCCCCTGGGTGGGTCAAGCAAGGACACCTTTCCCGTTGCGTGTGTGTGTGTTTGCGCACCAGAAAATGCCTCTTCTCTCCCTGCTGCCAGCGCACCTTGGCTCAGGTCCCATCCCTTTTGAATACACTTAGAAAAGCTTGAAACTGCAACATCTAGGTACTGGCTGGAGTTTCTTCCAGCACCAAAAGCCCCTGCAAAGAAGCTAACGACCTCTTTTTTGCAGTGCTGGACTCTCCAGCACCGCTGCCTGTCCTCCAGAGGTGGAGACAGAAGGCTCTCAGGAGCTGGCAGCAGCCCTCTCACCTCCACCAAGAAGTGACCGTCCCCCTGTACTGGGCACTGGTGAGGCCCCACCTCGAGTGCTGTGTCCAGTTTTGGGCCACTCACCACAAAAAAGCCATTGAGGTGCTGAAGCGTGTCCAGAGAAGGGCACCGGAGGTGGTGAGGGGTCTGGAGCACAAGTCTGGTGAGGAGCGGCTGAGGGAGCTGGGGGTGTTCAGCCTGGAGAAAAGGAGGCTGAGGGGAGACCTTCTCGCTCTCTACAACCCCCTGAAAGGAGGGGGTAGCCAGGGGGGGTCGGTCTCTTCTCCCAAGGAACAGGCCATAGGACAAGAGGAAACAGCATCAAGTTGCGCCAGGGGAGGTTTAGGATGGATATTAGGAAGAATTTCTTCCCTGAAAGGGTTGTCAAGCATTGGAAGAGGCTGCCCAGGGAAGTGATGGAATCACCATCCCTTGAGGTATCTAAAATCCAGGCAGATGTGGTGCTGAGGGACATGGTTTAGTGGTGTTTTTGTCAGTGTTAGGTTGATGGTTGGACTCAATGATCTGAAAGGTCCCTTCCAACCTAGATGATTTTATGATTCTATGACATGAAGGACCCGTTTCCCATCCCCCTTTAAAACCATACTGTTTACGTTGCACACACAGTATTTCTCTGATCCCCTTCCTGCTACTGTTCCTCGGTGGCACAGGGGAGCAGGAGGTGAAAAGGGATTTCAGCCTGGGTAGATGAACGGCCAAGCAGAGACACCAGAGACTCACTTGTCGACAGGACTGTGGACCACATATGGAAGCCCAGCTTTCTGTCCCCTCTCTAGCAGAATATCCCAAAGGACTGTCTGCTGGTAAAGACATATTTGAGCTGCTGGAGGGACCCCCTGACTGCAGAGGGAGCTTGAGGAGACCACTTTAGGTCTTCAGATGCTGGATGAGACCACAGTGGGTCTTTGAATGCTGGATGCTAATGGAGCTGTTTACAGTAGCCAAAATGGTCTCGTTCCCCCTCCTCTCTCCCTCTCCTCCTTGGGGTTTTGATTAAACGATCACCCATGAAGCCTGGAGGAGACATTTCTGAGCCTTCTCAGCAAAAAACAAGTTGTAAACAGTGGGGGAGAAGCTGAACATAATAACATCCTCTTTAAAAAAATGTTAAAAAAGAGTGCAAGCTGACACCACCCATTATCCGAGGTGATTAAGAGAAATTGTGGAGCAAATGCGTATCCTTGTATATTGCTGGTTTATCAATCAGGTCGCAACACGGAGGGGAAGGCAGCAGGAGGGGAGAAAGATTTCTCATCTCGGCTTCTCTGGCAGCCACCGGCTGCTGTTTATGAAGCCCTGGAAATGTACAACAGGCTTTACAAGACACACGTGCTGAAGGCTCTGGGCCAGGGGAGGGTCGATGGATGCGGATCCTGCCGGTCCTACACCACTTTATCTGTGGGACACCTGGAAATTGGTCCCACTAGCTGCAGAGTGTGCGGGCTGCGGAACACAGACTCATCCCCGCAGCAGAGAGGGAAGGAGTAAAAATGTCAAGAGCTCATTAAAAATATAGAAGCAGAGGGAGTGTGAATGCGAAGAGCCTGTAGGAAGCGTGTTAGTTCAAGTTACTCAATCCTAGAGCTGCTCCGTAAGCAAACAACTGCTCCATAACCCGTGTTGCAGTGGAGAGAGGTGGAAACCTTCACATTGTCAAGTCTAGAAGCTCTGAGACCTCACCTGGGGCTGGGCTGCTGACCCAGACCGAGCATCTGAAAGAGGAGATGCCAGAGAGAGTTAAATTAAAAAACCTCAGCCAAGCTCACGAACAGGCTGATTTCTGCCTTCAACCATGAACTTCAGGCTGGAGAAAGCCCATGGGATGTATGTGACACCCCATCTAGGAGAAACAGTGCGAGGGTTCACGATGCAAAGCTAGAGGTACCACAACAGAAGGTGGATGGAGTAAGGCAGGGGGGAGTTGTTTGGTTTCAGGATTTTATTTAGATGCCCCAGGGCCATGCATAATATTTAAATCCATTTTCTTCCAGGCCGTTTGGGTCTGAGGTTTCCATTCAGGACCCTCGTCTCAGGGTAGGATTTATCCTTTCCGGCCCTTCCCTCTGCAGAATACATTTTGGTTTGTGGCTGGCACCACATCAAACACTTCCAGCACCTGATCCGAAGTAAAACATTAAGAATCAGATACCGCCGCACTTGAAACAACACCAGCATTATTATAGTACAAAACCTCCCTGGTGACATTAATGAGCTCTTTGAAGGGGGCTACTAGCAGAATAATCTCCCCGTGCCCTGCAGATGGTGAGATGGGTGAAGAGGGAAGATGCTTCGGTTTCTCCAAAACAACTGTTGCAAAGCAAGCAATTATCTGCCAAGGAAACATGACCACGGCTGAGGATGGAGGGCCGGGGGGAGCCCTCGTGTGATATTTCACATTTCCTCAGGTGACAATTTCAACACAGCACATTTTTGTTGTCGCTGGTGTTCAAGAGCCTCCAGAGGAGGGGATTACGGGGTGGGATAAGGCTTGCCTGCCCGTCTGATAAAGCCTAGCTGGAGATAAGGGCTCCTTACAGGTCTAATTTTAAAACTGGCCCCATCGCCCTTTGCTTCTCTTGATTCAGAGCTGATCGGTGCTGCCTGGGTAAGAGAGCAAATTGGCAAAGGGGCTGGGGAGGGCTGGGAGTCCACCTCCCCCTTGCCACCCCAGCCATGAAATGAGACCGTATGGCTTGAAATATCTTGAGATGCCATGTTCTTCCACTTGAACAGCCACAGGAGCCAGAAAACTATCCTCCCAGCATGGATGTCAGGTACCTGGGGCTCTGGACCTGCCTCCTCCATCCATGAAACCAATTTCTGGAAAGCTGAAGGAGCAAAACACCCAGATGGATGGAGCCCTACCCTCTCCTGCCCCAGCATCACATTATCGATGCCTCAAGGCTTCTCTGTGATTCTATTTGGCTCATGATGAGACTGGAGCATCCCCGACCGGGTCTCATGCTAAGATATGTGAGAGGTGTCCAGCCTGGCCCTGGAGCACACAGTGGCTTCCCCCAACCAGGGCAGTACCTCCATTCAGAAGCTGAGGTTAAGCACAGCTTGTTGACCTGAGCCTCAAGAATTGCTATTTATTTATCTACCTGTGCCACCTCCCTGGCCTGGCCAGCTTCAGAGGCAGAAAGGTTGATCCAACCATCTCTGTCCTCATGCTTGCAATACTCAGAGGTATCACACCACAGAATCACAGAATCACAGAGAATCACAGAATGGTCGGGGCTGGAAGGGACCTCATCTAATCTGACCCCCTGCCAGAGCAGGGTCAGCCAGAGCAGGTTGCACAGGAACGTGTCCAGGCAGGGTTTGAATATCTCCGGAGACGGAGACTCCACCACCTCTCTGGGCAGCCTGTGCCAGGGGTCTGCCACCCTCAAAGTAAAGAAACCCCTCCTGAGTTTTATTGCATTGAAAAGGAGAGGGTGATCAGCTTCTCCAAACCCGTACAGCCCTAGCAATGGTGATGGAAAACCTTGATTCACCCGTAGGTGACAACAGCCATCTGCTTTAAAGCGTGGTTTTGAGAACAAAGCTGCATCTCTGCTCCATGGCTCCCTTTTGCCTTGCAATTTTTTGGCACTAGTGGGAAGGGAGAGCGGGAGAGGGAGAGGAAGAGGGGAAAAGAGGGAAAAAGACCAGGGAAAGGGAAAGGGAAAGAAAAACATGCACTTCAGGTTAGTAAAGGTATAATAAAGCCGGAAGGCAGTAATGCTCAGTGTGGTATAGTTTGGAGAAGTCAGCAATGAACCTCCTGCATATAAATCCCGCCGTGCCTGCCTCCTCATGCTTTGATCATCAAATACGATTGCGAAAACATGCAAGCCACAAACACTGACCCCCCCTGGCTACTTCATGCACCACATTAAAACCATGTCCTGAAACCCAGTTAAATCCCTCAGTTGGAAATAAAGGGAACAGAGGAAGCCGTTTAACCATCAGAAGGTGCCAGGAAAGCCCCAAGGGATGTGCTGTGGTCTCACCAGGTGGTGATGCCTCCCCAGGCTCCGGAACAGGTGGGTGACGAACAATCTGGAGAGGTGATGGAGCATGGAGGGGATCAGTGTAGTGAACAGGAGCTGAGTGACTTGTGACTGTGAAAGGGGCTGGGATAGGTCCCCTTTCCGAATTTCTGCATAAATCAGTAAATGGGCAGGAGACCCTGATCAGGCTGATGTGCCATCCCAACCAGCCGTTATGCACGTCTGATGGGACACCAAGCACAGACCCAACAGCCCAGCATGTACATGGTGCAGGGGATCATTTGGTACATCGCTGGCATGTACCTGCACATCAGGGCTTGGAATGGTGCGGGAATGGTGCAGGGAATGATGGTGCTTGGGCCCAGGCTCAGCTGGCTCTGCAGGAGCGATATTTTGTGGCTTACAGAATTCTCATTACCCAGCTTTAGATTTCACCAGGACCCTGCTGTGGTACCTGACAGCGGCCAAGACTTCAACTCTGAATCACACCGACAGGCAGCTTTTAGCTGATGCAGCGAAGACCCCAGGCTAGAAATGAGCGTACCCATGTGCTATGCATTCGATCACCAGCACAACTGCTTGCTGTTCCTTCAGGGAGGGCTTTTAACCCCAGGTCTTCTGGCCCCAAAATATCTTTTCAGGCACAGTCACACAATTTCAGCAGAAACTGGTTCCAAAGCAACATTAAAAAAAAAAAAAAAGTAGTCATATAGCCACATGAGTAGAGGACACTCAAAGAAATGTATTCACATGAGCAGCAGAAACTCGTTCATCTAGAATTATGCCTTCCTTTATCATTTTCCCATGCAAGCCTTTGAAAGAAAACTGGGCTGCAAAGAACTGTCATAACCCTTTCAAGAGCTGACAAGTATCCAAAAATGTGTCTGCTTCTCCAAATGATCCACCCTGCTTAGTCTGAAAAAAAAAAAAAAAAAAAATCAGGGTATTTCAGCAACAGTTGTGCCATGATTTCCCACCTCTATTTCGGCACAAACTCAAGACTTGCCTTCTGATGGTTTCCAAGCCTTCTCTTGTAACGTTTCAAAAGCAGCCCCAGTGCAGACTGTCAGCTCAAGTAGGCCTTTGAAAAGTCGGTCTTAGACTTGTCCTTCAGACCATTTCCAGGGGGAGATATACTTTTGCCTCCTCCAATTTCTGCTGTCAAGTTTTCTTTGTTTCATATTTCAGTCTGTTCTTCAGATTTGCTGTGCACTATACAATGGGGTCACCAGAAAGTCACTTTGACTGGTGAGCAAAGTGACATTTGTGCATGAGAAAGAAACACTTTGGGTTGTTTGAGGGTTGAGGACGTTACAAGAAGCCAAAATTGACTATTGATTAGTATGATGGAGCCAAACCAGGGTCTCTCCATATCCCTCTGATTTTCCCTTACATTCCCTGGCATAAACAATTTACCAATGGTCAATTTTTCCCCATCATGCTTTCATTTGCAGACCTCTTAAGGCAATTTTGATGGTTTTTTTTAGTTGGCATTCCCATATCTCTTCTGGCCCAATGCTCTTTCAATCAATGTGAACCACCACAAGTCCCCCCTCCTCCACCACAACAAGAGGTGGATCCAGCTCCCCGGGGTCTAACACAGCACAGCCAGCAACGACTGAAGGCTGAAACCCCTATTGCCCCAAAGCCAACACAGCTTGGCACAGATTTTGATGTGAATGCCATAGATCTGTGGCCTAGATTTTCATGCAGAGAAGAAAAGAAGGCTTCTTTCCCCATTGACTGCAGGGGCTTTTCATGACTACCACTGCATGCCCTCAGAAGGGTTAGCAGCGGTGGGTGGAACCATGCTGATGGGCACATTTATCTTTATAAATGTGCTAAAAAACAATAAAGTCTGTCTTTCCTTCTGCAGCCTTGACCCTGGAGCGCTCAATGCCAAGCTGTAATGGGAGGAAACAGAGAAGGGGACATAGGACAGCTGGACCATGCCCAAAAAGCTAGGGAAAATCACTAGTTTCAAACCCAGTAGGGCTGTGTGGAGGGAATGGGATTTGCTTCTAGGGCAAAATGCTGCTCCCTGAAAGGACCCATTCACTGGGGGTCTGACCTCGTGTTTCCACACCTAAGGAGCTTGATTGGTTTCCCGGCCATTGACTCCCCCGTGTTCATCTGTTTCAAAAGCCTTGACAAGGCAAGCTGAAAAGAATCCCCCAAAAGCACCTTGGGGAACTCTCATTGCTTTTAAAATAAGACAGGGCAGAGCAAGAGTAAATACACTGTCAGGAGCAATTCTGCCTCAGCAAGACAAATGGATTGAAATTCTTCTAGGTCTTTTCCAGCTCTCACTGCTGAGAAACTTGAGCCTAGACCCCAGATACTTTACAGCTCTTGATGTCTCCTGTGCTGTGGATTCACATAGATTTACCCTGGCTGAAGACTTGGGCTTTGGGTTGGAGCTGATTGAGGAGCAAGCACGCCATTTAAAGCACTTCACAACTTGTTGGTGTCACCACAAATGAGTGGGACACAGTCAGGGGTTCATGGGTAGCCCTTGCCTTTGGGATAGTGGGGTTCCCCCATTTTTACAATCCTCAGTAAAATCTTTCTGAGTCTTTCTGAGTAGTATTTTTTTTTCCCTGGGATAAGTGTTGGTGATGCTCAACACATAGGAGCAGGAAGGGTATTGCACCTTGTGCAGTCGCCTGCAGTGTGAATTTCCTTGGCTGTCCCCAAAGTTAAAGAGACGGACAAGCTGAATGTGAAAAGCAACGTGCAGGGAGACAATCTTGGCCACCCCAGTTGTGAGTTGTGAGAATCTATTGCATAAACGTGTGCTGCAATCCTCCTTTTTATAAAGGAATTGAACAAAGTGGAGTTTTCAAGATTCTCACCAACTAGAAAAGCTGCATGGGGTGCAGCAAATGTGACGCTTGTGCTTCAAGGTCTTCTCACATTTGCTCTTGAACCTTTCTGTGGCCAAGCATTGCCCCCCCTAAACATTTCCCTAGTCCTGTGAGTGTGGCTGTGTTTTGCTGTAGGACCAGCAGTGGGCACTGCCAGTGCCTCACATCCCAACATCATCCATCCCATAGGCAAACCCTAAATATTGTTGCAAAAAGCAGTCACCGAAGCAAGATCAAGTCATACTTCAAGACCATGACAGCAAAGAAGGAGGTTCCCCACCAACTTGCCAAACGGGACATATTCTAGAGGTGCAAACTCAGATGAGGTGCTCTGGCTGGCCTCCTTCACCTTATCTCCCAGCTACCTTTCTTCACACACATCTCTGCTTAGACTCCCCCTGCTTTCTGTCTCAGCCAGGGCTCATCTTCCTTCTTGGAAATCTCAAAGGAGGCAAATCGTGCTTTATAAGGGAGATGTTGAGATGTACTGAAACAGAGACCGTTACTTGGGTCTTCTGAAACAGTCCAGAGCCTGACAGCCTAAATCCATCAAAAATTTACAGTGGTTGTACTGAAGAGGGCACTTGGTCTGATTTGGATGCCACTGAGCTGTCCTGAATGCAGCCAGAGAGGGAAGAGGGGCTTGTTGTGTGCTTACATTTCTATTTGGTCCCAACCTAAGGAGCTCCCTGACTTCTACACTACACTCACCTGCCCCTACTCATGCCAGATTGAGCTGTTGTTTCTTATTAAGGTCCCCACATCTAAGGTCCTCTCTGGGTGGCCAGGTTAAACTGTGTATTTCATTGCCACAGGGCATGGGGATGCTAAGAATTACAAGCATTCAGCAGTAGGATCCTAATTAATGCTGCATATCTCAACATGGTGGTCAGATTGTCTTGTATATTTGGACTCAAAACTTGGCTTACATTCACCTCTTCCTACCAAGGGCAAATTCCACCTCCCACACCTACTTATTACCAATTATCTGTTTTCTTGATTTGAGGAGGAGGGGCTTTCTCTTGGGTCTGGTCAGGGAAAACAAACCAGCTCCATGGACGTGATTCAGCATGGGTCTGTCCATATTTGCTACATGCAAACACAGGAACGAGCTGCAGCCCACAGCTCAGCGCAGTCCAAGTAGCACACAAAGTATGGGAAGTAAATTGCTCCTATGTGTGGGACACGTTGTTTCCTCAAAGAGAAATTAATTTTGATCTTCTGCTAACTGCTAAATACATTCTTGTGTTTGGGAGAGGGCTGGGACTTCTTTATCCAGATGAAGACTGTTAAGCAAGGGGCATAGGCAAGTGGATATTTTTCTCAGAAGAGTTTCCAGGCGGGTGTCTCAAGCCCATCCTCTGCAGTGAGCTCAGCAAAGTGGGCACAGTTTGTTCCTTTTCCAAGTCTTGTGATTGCACTTGCATTTCTGCTTTGAAGCCTCTAAGGACAATCAGGGTGGAAGAGGATGGTGCCAAAAGATGTGGCAGGTGAAAGAAATAGTCCGTGGATGAGGGTGTTAGAAATCTTGAACTCCTTCCTGGCAACCCTTTATAAATGATTGCCTTAACATTATGGTTTGTAGACCTGGGAGCATTGCAGATGGGGTAATTCGGTGCCCAGTCCAGCGGTCCGGACCAGCCAGGTGCTCTGGCATGAAGCAAGGGTGGGGGGACAATACTTTACCTTCCATCCAAGAGCTGAGTGGACTGAGGTCTGCTCTCAGTTGGGCACATCCAGAGCTCTCTTTCACATTTCAATACACTTCACCCCAGCTGGACCCTGTTTTGGCCTCCTGTCCATGCCATGTAAAGCGTGCTTAAGTGAGGGGGGCTGCCAAGCTTGGACCAGACCCCTGAGCAATCCCATGGCCTGTCTCAGACTCTGGCAAGGAACAAATGCGTCGGGAAAACTGCAAGAAAATCCAGAATAAGCAAACATGGATCAATAGCAGGAATCTCTTTCTAACTTCCAGCAAATATTGACTTAAACCCCCAGAGCAGACATGGACAAATATTGCCTCATCAGACCTTTTGGAAGGATTAAAAATGTCTTCTCAATGGAAAAAGAAAATCTACACTTTTTTTGTTTGCTTCTATTCAAATGGTCTGCTTTTTCTTTTTCTTCTGAAAAGAAAGCTCAAATATTTTAATTTTTGGTCTCTGTGTTCAGAAATCCTCCCACCACCCCAAAGAAAAAACACCATGATACATGAAATAAAAAAAAATAAAATTCCCTGTAAAAAAAGCAACTAGAGTTTTACATCAGATCTGTACTGGAGAATGAAGATTTACCTCCCTTCAGGATCTCTGATTTATTTTTTTTTTGTAATGTGAAAACTAATTATTTTCATTCCTGATGCTCTTGTTGTCTGCCTAAACGTCCGCTACCGTGGCAAGAATGTGCCAGGGTCACAGCACATGATTACAGCATGTTTAATGTCTTCCTTAGGCTGATAATCTCTTACATAGTCAGTCTGGACACTTAAACAGGGAGGCGTTTGTGGCAAGGAACTCGAATACATCCAACACTGAAGCTGGCTGAATAAACGGAACAAGGCAAAAAAAGTCTCGAAGTGCAACAAGGAGAAGGCTGAAATAGAGAGAGGGGTTGGGGGAGTTCAATCAATAACTTTTACATCTGTGTCAACTACCTGTAACACCAGAATGTTCAACTGCAGAAGAGTTATAACAATACAATCCTGTGGCTGGCAAAGCCATCATCTCACGGCTATTCAGTTCTCTGTTCCTGGGCTACTGCTAGGAAATGAGTTTAGCCTCTTCTTTAACTTCCCTGCATCCACCGTTGACTTTCAATGCCATGCAAGGTATGTCGTCTTCTCCCTCCATCCCTTGCTCCGCAATACGTTTCTTTTCCCCTTTAAATAAATTACCCTCTGCAGGATGTTGTGAAGTGAGCGTCAGGTAAATTAAAGATTATTGACCTGCATATCTGAACCCAAAATGACTATAAGATCACTGAGCTGTTTGGTTGGAAACCCATCTCCAGTCCACTTTCAAGTGGGTCAGAAAACCACAGCCACCACCAGTCTTCCCTTAGCACTGTTCCCTGCAGAGACACTGGGATCCCATGGAGATGGCGACAGCATCGCTCCCTTCCCCTGCAGCACATCCCTTCATCTCAACAGGCAGGAGGTCTCTGGGTGCCTGGTGGGTTACTGCGTAGATGAAGTCACTGGGTTACTGGGTGCTGCTGGTTCTGGGTGGAGAAAGGCTCCAGGGCTACCAGTGCTAAATGCACAGAAGCAGTGACGCGTCTTACCATCAATGATAGAATGGTTCAGGTTGGAAGGGACTTTACAGAGCATCTAGTTCCAACCCCCTGCCCTGGGCAGGGACACCTCCCACTAGACTAGGTTGCTCAAAGTCCCGTCCAACCTGGCCTTGAACACCTCCAGGGATGGGGCAGCCACAGCTTCTCTGGGCAAACCATTACAAACCATTATAAAGCATTATAAACCATGCACCTCTCCTGCATGGTTTGAAATGGTTGTGATGGCCCACGCCATCCTCACAGAGGCCTCCAGTCTGTGCTGTGAATGGCTGCCATGGTTGCCTGGGTCCACCCATAATTTTTTGCCGAGTAACACAAGCTTTGATCCCAGATAATCCCCGTGGGGAAGTAGCTCCTCATCCTTGCTTGTGCAGAGTTGACTTTCTCCTATGAAAAGTCCAGTGGTCACAGCTAACGTGGCTCTGGGCTTTCTCAGGTGCCTCCATGTCAAGACTTAGGAGCCTCTAAACAAGCTTATACGGGCTGTTCATGAATCTCCAACATCTCAACCTATTGCTGTTCAGGGCAGCTACTCCTTCTCCTTCCCTGCTCTCCTCTTATCAGCTCCTCCTCCCCCTTTTCTCATGGTCTGCTGGCTTGTCCCCTTCTTTATCAGCACAGGCCACTTCTGTGGGACCCTCTTCCTCAATCCACCTCTAACTGCTAAAGGCCTCCAGAGGATTTAACCCATGGAAATGGACTTCACTAACCATATACTAAACAATTCAAGAATTTAAGAATTTAACTGACAAGTAGGAGTAGAGACCTGAGTATCAGCCTGGGGGCAGAAATTTGCTACAGATATTTCAAACATTTACATTCTGTCTCTTCTTTCCCTTTTGGTTGTCTAATTCCAAGATCTCAGCAAAGTTCAAAGGTGAGCAGTTGTCTCCTCACAGAGATCATCAAGGTTGTGAAACAGATAGAGCTCTTCTTGCCTAGGAGCAACAAACCATCTCAGACTTGCTGGGTCTTTATGGAGTGAGTGAGTCCCATAGCTATGGGATTTTTTACACTTTCCTTGAGAGTATTTGGTGGTGACGTCTACTGAAGACAATATGTCAAATGTGGGTCAAAGTAGCACAGCAACTCCTCTGGTCCTAGATATGTTTGGCACTGGTTTGGGTCATCTCTTCTGGACTCTTACCTCTCAAAGCTGTAGATTTTCCTCTGCATTCTGTGATGATCAAAGATCCCAGTCCCAGAAAGGCCAGCTGAAGATAATTTTGGATGATATTACCCAAGCCTCAACTGCCTTTCTTCCTATGGCTGACCCCATCTGCCAGCTCCCAGATAAATTTTCTTTCAATAGCTCATGGACTATTGAATTGCAACTGCAGTTACAGGACTTTCCTTGGACAGGATGGACAGGATGATGGGGCAGAGGATACAATCATGACACCCAGACATGGGTAGTCGATAACCCTGCAGATGGCATCTCTGTAATGATGTACCACAGATGCTCTCCACATCTGCTACCCCATTTGAGGCACAAAGCAGGATAGAAGTCTTCGTACCCAGATCTGCTGTCAGGATGTCTCCTGTTAGGCAAGGTCTGGGGTAGGGATAACAATTCTTATAACACCAATCAGCTACTGATTAATACACAAGGTTTCCATCGCACGAGGTCTTCTGCAGGCCTGAAATAGCAGCAACAAAATTCCGTGGTGGTTTCACTTCACCAGCAAGTGCTTGGAGTTGAGCTAGATGTGTTAATTGACTGAAAGAAAAAAAAAGTTAAGTGCAAGCTGTTCAGTGATTAAAGGAAGAGGGTGGTAAGAATGGTGATTTCCCATGGGAAAAAGAGGGAGTTTATCACCTGTAGTACACGGAGATTGTGATGGTTTGATGGGGAAGGGAGAGAGTTGTGCTTCCTCGGGCGCTTTTATTTTTTAGTGAAAAAACATTGTGAAGAAAGAGAGAGCAAAAAAGAGAAACTCATCAAATACCTTCGGCCCTCCCAGACCCGAGTCATACACTGGGTTTCCTCTGTGGAAGAAGTTTCCCATCCGATCTCAAACCAGTGCAGAACAAAACAACAGCCCACACACAGGAACTCTAATGCATTTTAATTGGGGTTTAAATTATCTTTAAGCATCGCTATCTCAACTATGTGTCTTCTGATATTCTCCAAGCTAGTTAGTTAATTTAAATTATTGTAGACAGAAAGGAGGTTTTTTCAACAGTATTTGCAGACCCTACCACAAGAGTCCCAGCTAGCTGCCAAGGGTCTGGGGAAGAAATGCTGTCCACCTGCTGCTTCCCAACGCCACTCTATCTTTATTTATGGTAAACTTTGAGGAGCTGGGCTGAAACCAAGCACCAGGCTGATACCTGACACCAGCACTGAGCCAGACTCTGGCTGATTTACACTGGGGAACAAAGCCAAAGGGAAACAAGACTGCACGAGGGGAAGGAGTTGGCACTGCAGAGTATGGATGTATGCGATCAGCCAGCACCTTAACAGAGGTAGTCCATTTTGGAGTAATAATTTTGCTCCTCCTGTATCGTTTTTATTTTCCGTGTGTTAACGTAAAAACCGCCGATGGCCGCTATCCGCTGTTACTTCACATTTCTCAAGGTCATTGACACCCAGAATGTGAAGATTAGATCACTGCCTCCAGGCTTGGATTTCGATTACCCAACTGCAAACATTGAGTGACGCCAGTCATCTCGCAGCAGACTCTGGTCTGTGAAGGCATTAAAGGCTTGTGTGTGGCCAGGCAAGATGTGGAGCCCAAATATGTGTAATAGTTTTCAGATTTCGTTGCATTCCCACATAAGTCTGTGCCCTGTATCTGCACCATTAATGTCTGAACTCTCCATGACCATAACACCCATGTCTGGGACAAATACATCTCAAGAGCTAAGCCACACAGCCAACCTGGCTACCTTGGTATCTCCACCACAATGCTGAGGGCTGGGAATATCTTAAACTATGATTTAATGGCACCACTTGTATCACTTTTCTTCCCAATACTTGGCTTTTGTAACATCTGTAGGCTGCAAAAGATTTTGACCTTTGTATATGGGAAAGTGCTTAAGAAGTTTGCAACTCCTGACCTTGTTTTTGAAGGATGATAATGCAGTACTTTATAGTTCTGAGAGGTGTTTTTTTTTTTTTTTAACACTAGGTTTTCATCAGGGACTTCCTTTGCTTTGTGTTGCTGGTTGTTGGGGGTGGGAGGTTGGTTTTGGGGAGCTAACGCTGCTGGCACGGAAGGCTGCAGCTGCTTGGTCTGGGACTGGAAAGACTGAATCACTCTTTGGGTTGAAGTCCAAAACTTCCCACGAACTGGTCTCATCCTGGCACAGGACAGAGCTTGATATTGTACGAAAAATCCCAAAGAGAGAATTGAAGTGGGTTTATTGTAGCTTTTTCCTTCTGCAAATTCCAGGCTAAGAAATAACAAGAGAGTGAGTGGTATCATTACAGAACAGATCATCTATATCAGTCAGTCCGCTCCTTGTAGGGGACATGCAAAAAGAAAGGAAGGATTGGATCTGGTGGTATTGACCCTAAGTAATGCAGATGCACAGCAAGGACCTTCAACTCCTCAGGGACAAGCTGGAGCCAGACACTCTTCCCATGAGTTGCAAGTAAGGTCAACCAGGCAACAGCAAGAAGCCTAGCAGGAGCTGTGGACCTTTTGAGGTTCCTTGGAGGTGTGTTGGTCATGACAGACTCCACCAGGACCTGTATTATCCACATGACACGTTCAGAACCATCAGCGGTGCAGGAGGTCTGGGTCCTGGGAGCATCAGCATGAAATCATAGAATCATAGAATTGTCAGGTTGGAAGGGACCTTTAAGATCTTCAAGTCCAACCATCAACATAATGCTGCCAAAACCACCAAAATATCAGACTGCATTCAACCAGCTATTCAGGTGGAAGCCAGTGTGGCCTCTGGGCTTTGCTTCTGCTGATTTATACCTAAAAACACTCCTCCCTTGACCTAGGTGGCTTATATGAAGTCTCTTGAGTAACACATGACTCAGGTGTCAAACTGTTGCATCTATGGAGCCCAAACACTTGCTGGAAAGCCTGAAATGACACAAGGAGCTAATGTATCGCTTAACTCATTCTGGTGAGTTCAGGTTCAGATGGCTAAAGCAAGGTATTGCAGTACTGTAAGGACCACGAGGTGTATTGATTTGATCTCCATATTCATTAACGTGCTGTGAAATGCGCGGTGGCAGTGCTGAATGCTGATCCTCAGCAGACGCAGCTTGATATTCAGCTGGTGAAAACACTGATTTCAGCCCGGCTGAGATTCGCCATGCGCAGTCCCAAGTGTCTCCTTCATACAATAAAAGCAAATAGCCAGGAGAAAAGAATCAGACGGCCTGCCCACCACTCCTGCAGCCCACTCTGCAATCACCTTAGCTCATCTCAAAGAGGGGGTCTTTCAAATCCTGCCTTTCATTCTAAAAATGATTAATCTCCATTCTTGCCGAGAACAAAGGGACCTACAGCGGGCTTTGCATTCAGCAAGGAAAACCAAGAAAAAAAGCGAGCAACCTTTCATTTTATACACCATCAGTCAGGGGCTACTGGTTTTTGGTAGAAGAGCCGACAGGCAGTTGTGCCAGAACCAGAAGGGACCAAGCTGTAGGCACAGCTTGTTAGAAATGACCTGGGAGCTGTGAAAACTCGCCTCCTTTGAAACAAGCGTGAAACAGTTTGATTTTTTTGCTCCATTTAATGTGGGCTCAGCAGGAGCTGGAGATGGGTGCCAAAGTGAAGCCAAGCAAAAATCACTCAGCTGAGCCTTCCCAATGCCTCTGCTGCTCGCCAGGGCATTTAGTTACAGAAGCGCAAGTTCCTCTTGCTCGTGCCAAACATATTGCTACAGGATGAGTAATTTTGCCTTTATAAATTGAGCCGTCACTGGGGGTAGGCAGACGGTAACACAGAATCACGCGCACTTAGAAGCATAGAATCATAGAATCTTCATGGTTGGAAAGGACCTTTGAGATCATCAAGTCCAACCATACACACACAAAAAAAACCCAAACCGCTACAGTCTCTGCCACTAGAGCATGCCCTGAAGTGCCAAATCTAGCCGCTTCTTAAATACCTCTAGGGATATGTCTCCCAGTCCTTCCCACTCCAATATCTCTGGAGCAATCTGGGGTTAGTAATATTAATTGCTCAAAGCACTTTCATTTTGAACATCGATCCAGATTCAAGAAAAATACCCAAACTGAGCTTTTCGGAGCTGGGGAGGTGGTGTTTCTTCAGTCCAGCTCTTTGCTCTGAGGTGGAGAAATGAGATTTTGCAGATTCAAAAACTGGTGCTCGAGGAAGTTGATTGAAGGGCTCAAGGTTTTCCATGGAGAGAAACAGGTCAAATAACAGCAGTTATGGTTCACTTTTCTTCCTTAACATTTTTGGAACTTGAAAAATTAGTAGAACAAGTAGGAGTCTTTCTTTTCATAGTGTTAAAGCTGTTTGCATAATAACCAGCATGATTGAGGATTAATTCTGTCAGCGTCTCTGCTGTATCATATCAGATCTTTTTTATATTTATTTCATCATTTCCATCTTCCATTACATCTGAGGAAGAAAACCGTCAGGACCTGATATCCAGTCTGTTCTGCTTAAATCAAATTAGGCTAATTTATAACAACTCGGTAATTCACATTTCTTAATGGGAAAACCTAAATCCCTCTCTGCTTACCTTTCTAAAACCAGTTCAAATTACTTCTCGAGCAAAATCAATCCAGGAACACACAGTTGTAACGGAGATCGTACTCGTACCTCTTCCTCTTCATCTAAGAACATATGAAGGAAAATTATAAATAAAATATTAATACTGTAAATGGTTTCACTAATCGAAGCATGTGGAAAAGGAGATGGACAACCAAAGACTGAAGATTTGGGTCATAGCTTCAGGGGAATATCTCCTACTGCTTTTCTCTTGGGTGAGGATTTTCATTAGAATATGCTCTTAAACTAATTATCTGTAGCTGGACTTTTCCCCTGTCTCTCTCATGCTTATGTTATGATTATCATTTCAAAGGCAGACAATATTTTGGCAAACAATAACTTGGCAACAAGGAGAGAGTAAAGACCAGTTGCTGTTATTTAGTGGCGATGTGAATTTGAATGCAAGAGGATGCCACGAGACAGCGATGGAGGGGACTGTCCTTTCATAGAACCATAGAATGTGTTGGGTTGGAAGGGACCTTTAAAGGCCATCTAGTCCCACCCCTCTGCAGTGAGCAGGGACATCTTCAACTAGACCAGGTTGCTCAGAGCCTCATCAAGCCTGGCCTTGAATGTCTCCAGGGATGGGGCCTCCACCACCTCTCTGGGCAACCTGGGCCAGTGTCTCACCACCCTCAGTGTAAAGAACTTCTTCCTAATGTCTGATCTAAACCTGCCCTGCTCTAGTTTAAACCATTGTCCCTCATCCTATCGCTACATGCCCTTGCAACAGCCCCTCCCCAGCTTTCTTGTAGGCCCCCTTCAGGTACTGGAAGGTCACTATAAGGTCTTTCCTGAGCCTTCTCTTCTCCAGGCTGAACAACCCCAACTCTCTCACAACCTCTCACCCACAACCTGTCTTCATAGGAGAGGTGCTCCAGCCCTTTGATCATCTTCTAGACCTCCTCTGGACCTGCTCCAACAGGTCCATGTCCTTCTTGGATTGAGGGCTCCAGAGCTAGACACAGTACTCCAAGTGGGGTCTCACCAGAGTGGTGTAGAGGGACAGAATCACCTCTCTCGATCTGCTGGCCATGGTACTTTTGATGCAGCCCAGGATGCCGTTGGCCTTCTGGGCTGCAAGCGCACATCGTTGGCTCATGTTCAGCTTTTCATCCACCAAGTACACCCACTTTCACTGCATGTAAATGCAGGATGTATGTATCAGATATTCAGATAAAGCACTTAGGCTTCGCTATGTAAAAATATGTGCCCTTTCCATTGTTAATAATCTATGACACCCGTGTGCCACCACTGGGAAAAGCTTCGAGACCACAACCAGGCAAAACAAGCTACAGAAAATGGGTCCCTGTGCATTTGGAGTGAAATGCAATGGGTTGTAAGGTGAAAAAAAAAAAATAGATATATATCTGGGTTATATAAAGGATGAATTTGTCCCAAAAGATTTGGGGTTATTTTTTTAGCATCTTTTGAGCGATGCCTCGATGGAATGTGCATCTGTCCCTGGATGATTCAGGACTTCAGGCTGCTCTCGACAACAAACCGTCCCTCACTCTGCCAATATTCCCACTGAAATCCAATAAGATGAGTAAAACGGGAGTCAAAAATCCACATCTCGAGTAGTACTCCCCTCCTATCAACTGCTCTGTTTTCACAGTGCTATTGCTGTTATTTTTGGACACAGCAGCCCACATTTCCCGCTAAGACTCGTTTCCACTATAATTTATAGTCTTATTTCTACAACGGGTTGAAGGTTCTTTGGATTGCAATAGCAAACATGTTGCTTATCTTGCCGGTGTAGCTCCAGTGGTCGTCTGCCTGAGACGTGGTAGGTTCACCCATCCAGGAGAGTGCCTTGTTCAGCGTAGGAGTTGTACACAAACCAGCTGCCATGCTCCTTGCTGATGGATGATGATTATTTTCATACAGGAGGCATCACACCCTTCTCCTGTCCGGGGGCTGCTCCACAAGAAGTCAGGGGAAGAGGTGCTAAAAGCAGATTTCACAGGGATGAGCTGGGAGGCGTCCGCAGCCTTCGCGTGTCCCATTTTGTCTGTAACAAAATTTGATTTACTTTCTAGCCCAGGCCTGCGAAAACTCCAGGAAACAATTGAGTTAGCTACGATGCTGGCTAGGATACACATTTGAACTTGTATGGGAAAGTCTAAGCTTTAATTTGATTTATGCTTGTAACAACATATGTGTTTATACTAATAAATGCAACACGTATATCATAATCCCATAAAGTGCAGTTATCTGTCCCGAGCTGAAAATGGCACAGTTAACCCCAGATAAGGCCACATGCACAGAGGCTGACAGCAACATCTCCCCTTACTTCTCTGTGACCAAAATGGGCTCTCTTGTAGAAGTCCTTTCAGAGTGCGTTGGGTAGAGCAACAAATGCCCTTTGGGGCTAGGATCTCCTTCCAAGTGGCCCCAAGAGCTGTGTGTCCAAAAATGCCAATGTTTACATTACCTTGGATGAACAAAACTTCTGGTTTATTCTTAAAATGGGAGTATTGTTATCTTTTCTGTGCAATTTATCCTTTTAGCCCAGGACACAGACTTCTATTGATGTAATCCCATTAGCAGATGAAATATAGACTTGAATGCCAACACAACCCGCTTCCAGGCAGGTGGTGTATCCCCAGAAATGGACTCACTAGTGCTCCAACTCCTCCAGGGCATCAGGACTGGGGCAAATCCAGGTGTAAGAGAAGCTGCAAGAAAGCACTACCACAGCAGGGAGAAACCTGGGAGAGGGAAGGACTCTGCCCATATCCCAGGACCTTAGCCACCTTTCTACAGAGTTTCCCTACCTCCTGCTAGAGGAAAAATCAGTTCACCTGAAATCTTGTCATTGGTCCAAAAGGTGGTTCCAGAAATGGAAATCTATTTTGTTGGTCCTTTTATCGATGTCTCAGATCTGGCAGTCGGGAAATCTGCTTTTTCTTCCCAAGCCTGTTAGGGGATCCCAGTATGGCTGGGAATGCATCTCCGCAGAACAACCTGGTGATGTCAAGCCCGTTAGGTGGCTAATGGGCTGAAAAGGGGCTGTATGCTGCATGAATGGTCTGGTTCCTGTAGGCAGAGTCACCAAATATTTTTAATTTCCACATGGCCTGTAATTAATTTCCACCCAGCCTTCCAGCATCTAAAGGGGACCTACAGGAAAGTTGGGGAGGGACTCTTTATCAAGGAGTGGAGTGATAGGAAAGTTTTAAACTGAAAGAGGGTAGATTTAGATTGGATATCAGGAAGAAATTCTTTGCTGTGAGGGTGGTGAGCCCCTGGCCCAGGTTGCCCAGAGAAGCTGTGGCTGCCCCATCCCTGGAGGGGTTCAAGGCCAGCTTGGACAGGGCTTGGAGCAACCTGGTCTGGTGGGAGGTGTCCCTGCCCATAGCAGGGAGGGGTGGAATTAGGTGATCTTTAAGGTCCCTTATAACCTGAACCATTCTATGATTCTACGATTTTTCAAAATGTTGGGATGCAGAGTTGCAGAGAATCGAGCCCCCAGGCTGGGGTTACCGAGCTATGTGCGCTCCTCAGAATGCAGGGAGATGCCTCTTGGGTTTTTCAAAGGTGTCTAGGCACCTCAGTCCCACTGGCTTAAGAGCTTGAAGCCTACTCTGTTTAGGAGCTTTTGAAAATCCTAGCAGCGTCACTCTGAGTGTCTACACTTGCTTTGCTTTCTCCAGGACAACGCCTGGTTTCTGCTACATTTTCTGATGGTTCAGGCTTATTTGCCATTACCGGAAGGTTACCCTGGTAGTTAGACTTTCCTTTCTAGGCTAAGGAGGAGATTGCTTTACACAACGCCTTTCATCTTCCCTAATATGCTCCATATTATCCTCTTGATTTCTTCCATCTGGGCAAATCTTTTGTTGACCTCACCTGAAATCTAAAACCTTTCAAAATAAGCCCTTCCACTTCTCTCCTCTGATCCAGTAATGGTGGATGTGACTGGGAGGTCAGAAGCCTGAGATTAGTCGTGACCTCACTCTTGGGCTTCGCATTGGCAGTAGGTTAGAGGCTTTGAACTTGGCATCCTGACAAATTGTTATTACTACATACCAAAAACCATCTCACCCTCATGTCTGTGGGAGGGTGTGGGGGGAAAGACAGGGAGATGGATTCCTTCAAAGAGCAAAGCCATTCCACACAGCACGACACTGAGACAGGAAGGTTTAACCCAAGAACCCCAAGGTAAAATCTTGACAGACACTAACTCCTAAAATACAGCCCAGAAATGCTCTTAATTGAATCTTAACTGGCTCAGATGATGTGGACAGTGAATAACACTTGAGCTTTTATTTTTAGAGGGTGAGCTGCCAACCTCTCATGAAAACTGAGTAGGGACCAGATTTCTGCACTGAATGACTCTCACATTTTACAAATCCAAGAACAAATAAAGTCAGACTGACGCAAATATTTAGTCTATAACCCCAAAAGACATGACAAGATCTTCAGGGTCATCTGACTCAGTCCCCTGAGATCAGAGGCAACCACTTTGACTGGGGATGTTCTCAAACATATCGACCTCCCTCTGAAGAGATAATTTTTCCTTTAATTTAATGTTAACCTTCATTATTCTCTATTTTTATCCTGGAGAAATGAAGCTATTGCAGTCTTCTCTCTCTCCAACTGTCAGCTTGTGTACGTGCTCATGTCTGTCCTCTCCCCCTATAACAGCATCCGACTCCATTGGCCAAGTTCAACCACATTTGAAGGAGATTAGAGGCCAAAGAGGCTTTGCTTCGTATCCCTCAGAGAGCAAGGCTTTCTCTCCAGTCAAGCAGAGAGAGGCAGACCCATAACCGCACCGAAGCCAGACAAATTCAACTTGGAAATAGAGACTGCGTTTTTAACTGCACGGCTGTTAAATGAGAAAAGCTTCAATCGGATTTTGTGTCTTCTTAGGCAGCAGCCTCAAGACACAAATCCAGAGGAAACCTGGCTCCTTTCGATCCAGAACTACCTGTTTCTTAGATTTTAAAGTCACAGTGGGCCATAAGATCATCTATTCTGAGCTCCATATAATATGGACCATAAAATTGCATACTCCAATAAGGAACCCAATAACTTGTGCTTGGCTAAAACCTCTGTTCCAGCAGGCATCTGCTCACAATTTGAAAATATCTGAAGAGGAAGAATCTACTACTTTCATTGGTATTTTGTCTCAACACTTAATCATTCCCACTGTTAAAGCACTGGGCCTCATTTTAAAATGAAATATGTCTGCTTTTAGGTTCTGGCCTTAGGCCTTTGATAGACTACAAGGCTCTGTTGCCTCTGGGTGTTTTCCCCTGAGGGCAAACTTCTACCCTTCTTGAGCCTCCTCTTGACCTTCCCTCGGTAAGTGAAGCAGGTGGAGATCTAGCATGAGACTTGTTTTTCCTAGGCTTTTGAAACTTTTTCTGACTTTTCGCTTTTTGGGGGGGAGCTTTCAAAATAGGTTGACATAGCAATAGCTTGGACAACTTACAAACTAGATTTTTATTGATGCAGTCAATGCACATGAGGGACCCAAGCTCAGAGAAGGGTGAAGGGTGAAGAGGCAAAAATTCAAACAACCCCAGAGTCTCATTTCCCAGTCTGGTGTGGGCCTTTGACGGTGTTAAAACGTTCATGTTGTTTGATAACATCATCTCCTCTCCTGAAATTATTAAGGCAGAAACTAGCTTGACATATTCAGGGCTCACGAGGGGCTTCCACTAAAGATGGGGAAGGGCTGGAGAAGACACAGAAATGATAACGTGATATCCTCATGCCTTCCTGAGCATGTCCCAGAAATGGTGGCTCGTACAGTTTGCCTTCTGGGGTTCTTCTGGCACAGCCTGGCTAGGTGTCAGCTCTCTTGCTCTAAAGGATGTCTAAATTTAACTGCAGTAGACAGGAGAGCACAGAGGCTATACTCAGTCAATCTGATGGAGTTCACGGAGGGTGAAAAGCAGAACTTGAATATTTGTGCAGACTGACTTCAGTTCTTAAGGCCCTCACTGCCTGGCCCAGTGGTAACACAGCCTGTAAATCTCTCCTCGCATAGTTTTCATTTTTAAGTTCTCCTTTAAAACAGAAATCCTGCATCTGGTGGAAGAATAAGCCAAGTATAACAATGGCTCATGGGGTGTGGTGGTAAAGCAGTTAAGTGTCTCTCTGCGGACAAAGAACCACGTGCTGGAGCCTTCCTCTAGCTTCAGGACACTGACCACCCGCAGCAGCTTCCTCCGTCACAGGTCACCGGCAGATGGGCCATGGGATGCACAAATCAGTATTGGTGCCTTCCAATAGAGGACCAACCTCTGGTTTTCAGTGATGACCCCATCTACAGCCCAGCCCTGTGGGAATACGGCACCTAGTGCCACAGAGACCATCCACGTGCAGTTCTCCATCGCAGTCACCAGCAGAAAGCAAGCTGAGCCTTAAAAGGGAGAATGGTGACTCAGAAAATGGAAATTAGCTAAAACAGGTTTTGGGAAGTCCAGGCTGCAAGGATGCAGCGTGTCCTTCAGTTAACACGATGTTTTTCTTTCCTTGAATTTTATTTTTTTTTGCAGTATTGGAAGGGAGGAAACAAGTTTGCTGACCTACCAAATGCACGTCTATCTTCACAAGCATGCTGTTGAGTGGGCAATGTACCTTTGCATGTGCAAAGAAAACAGGGACCTGCCCCGCACTTTGTGGCAGCCTGATGTTATTGCCTCACTAGTATATGCCAGAGGAGATGGGAGTATTTGTGTTGTCCTGCAGATGCTTTTTTTCTTTTGATCCTTCTCCACTGCATTGTGCTGGAGACTTCTTGTTCATGGGTCTGCTGAGATAAAATACCCACACGTCTGCAGACTTAAAGCATGGGAGATCCAAACTGAAGAGAAAATTGGATTTTATGGGACCTTGGCCAACAAACTCTTCCGAGCTCAACGGCACAGATCTATGTGAAGCGTGTGAAACAGCACTAACAAGGAGAGGAAGAGGGTTTAACCTTTGTTCCAGAAACCATAAATCACCATCCAGAGGGTGAAAAATGAGTAGCAACTCTACAGCTGTAAAATCCACACGCTATGCTAGGCTGAGAAAACAGTAACGTTGGAAGTAGCAAATTTCCAGAGCCCAAAAGGAGCTCAACGGCTTTCCAAAGACATTAAAGTATCCCCAAAGCCCCTTTGGCAACTTTGGTAAGCTGCCTGACTTTCATCCTGAAGGAAAGAAAGGGGCAGGTTTTCCCCATTGTGTCCCCATCCCTGCCTGCTCAGAGGAAGGCAGAGACTTCAGCCCAGCTCCTCTCCACGTAGACAAAGTGAGGGTCCATGAGGACGTGTATTTGCTCCCATCCTGCACATGTCCAGCTCACCATCATCAGCACAAAGATATTTCTTCCTCATCTCTCAGTCACGGGGCCATGCTGTCGTCTTGGGTGTCTCTCATGCAGCTCTCCTGGCGACGGGCTGCATGGAATGTCTGTCAGTCTGGCAGGAGGACAGCATAGACAGCGCCTGTGTGCGCTGTGACCAGGTAAATGATCTGCTCAGCCTGGTGGCTGAGCTTAAGGAGGAAGTGGAAAGACTGAGGACCATTTGGGAGTGTGAAAGGGAGATTGATTGGTGGAGCCACACCCTGCCATCCTTAGGGAAAAAGCAGCAGGCGGAGGCTCCACGAGAGGTAGAGGATCCCCTGCCCTCTTGTCACCACCAAGGAGAGGAACTAGGAGAGGATGGGGGGGAATGGAAGCAGGTACCTGCTGGGGGCAGCAGGAGAGCCCCCTCCAGACCCCCATGCCTCCCCAGGTGCCCGTACAGAACAGATATGGGCCTCTGGAGACAGACGATGGGGGAATTAAGGATGCTGATAAAGCCCCATCCAGGGAGTTGCCAAAGCAGCCAGCTCCACGCATTAAGACTGCTTCTGTGAAGAGCAGGAGAAGGGCAATAGTCATAGGGGGTTCCGTTCTGAGGGGAACTGAGGGTCCCATATGCAGGCCGGACCCCTCCCACAGGGAGCTCTGCTGCCTCCCTGGGGCCCGTGTGAAGGATATAGCCAGGAAGCTTCCTGGCCTGATACGGCCCTCAGATTATGACCCTCTTTTGATCTTACAGGCAGACAGTGAGGAGCTGGAGAGAAGTAGTCTGGGGAGCACAAATTGTGTTCTCCTCTGCACTTCCAGTTTTGGGGACAGATGAATGAGTTAACAAGAAAATCAGACAGATAATACCTGGCTCCAAAACTGGTGCTACCAGCAGGGCTTTGGGTTCAGTGATCATAGTTTGATCTGCAGGACACCGGGCCTGCTCGCTAAGAATGGGAAAAGCCTATCCCAAAAGGGGAAAAGGGAACTAGGGCAAGAGTTAGCAAGGCTCATGGACAGGGCTTTAAACTAGAATCGAAGTGGGAAGGGGATAAAACCAGGCCCGCTAGTAATGAGCCCAGGGATAAAGGGCCAAGGATGGGGGTGAAATCGGTAGCCCAGCTCAAGTGCATCTACACGAATGCACGTAGCATGGGCAACAAACGGGATGAGCTGGAAGCCATTGTGCAGCAGGACAGCTATGATGTAGTTGCCATCATGGAAACGTGGTGGGATGACTGTCACAAGTGGAATGCTGCGATGGATGGCTATAAGCTCTTCAGAAGGGATAGACAAGGAAGGAGAGGCGGGGGTGTGGCTCTGTACATCAGGGAGTGTTTTGATTGTATAGAGCTAGATTCCAGTGATGATCAAGTTGAGTGTTTCTGGGTAAGGTTGAAGGGGAAGGCAAATAAAGGAGATCTTGTGCTGGGAGTATGCTACAGACCACCCGACCAGGATGAGGACACAGATGAAGTATTCTATAAGCGGCTGGCTGAAGTCTCGCAATCGCCAGCCCTTGTTCTGGTTGGGGACTTCAACCTGACGGGTATCTGCCGGAAAGATAACACAGCAGAGAGTAGGCAGGCTAGGAGGTTCCTCGAGTGCATGGAAGACAACTTCCAGACACAACTGGTAGGGCAGCCTACCAGGGGAGGTGCCTCGCTAGACCTACTGTTCACAAACAGAGAAGGACTAGTGGGAGATGTGGTGGTTGGAGGTCGTCTTGCATTTACTGATCATGAAATGGCCAAGTTTTCAATTCGTAGCGATGCAAGGAGGGGGGCTAGCAAAACCTCCACCTTGGACTTCCGGAGGGCGGACTTTGGCTTGTTCAGGACACTGGTTGAGAGGGTCCCTTGGGAGATAGTCCTGAAGGGCAAAGGGGTCCAGGGAGGCTGGACACTCTTCAAGAAGGAAATCTTAAAGGCCCAGGAGCAGGCTGTCCCCAAGTGTCGCAACTCTAAAGGGCGGGGAAAATGGACAGTCTGGATGAACAAGGAAATTCTGATGGGACTTAGGAATAAAAGGGGGGTTTACCACCTTTGGAAGAAGGGCCAGGCAACTCAGGAGGAGTACAGAGATCTCTTTAGGTTCTACAGAGAGAAAATTAGGAAGGCAAAAGCCCAGCTGGAGCTCAACTTGGCCACTAACATTAAGGACAACAAAAAAAGCTTTTATAAATACATCAACAAAAAGAGACCAAGGGAGAATGTCCATCCCTTACTGGTTGCAGGGGGGGAAAGTGGCAACCAATGACGAGGAGAAGGCTGAGATACTTAATGCCTTCTTTGCCTCCGTCTTCAATAGTCAGACCAGCTATCCCCAGGGTGTTCGGCCTCCTGAGCTGGAAGATAAGGATGGAGAGCAGAACAACCCACCCATAATCCAGGAGGAAGTAGTCAAAGATCTGCTTCTGCACCTAAACACACACAAGTCTATGGGGCCGGATGGGATTCACCCAAGAGTACTCAGGGAGCTGGCGGGAGAGCTCACCAAGCCTCTCTCCATCATTTACCAACAATCCTGGTCAACAGAGGAGGTACCAGATGACTGGAGGGTGGCTAATGTGACACCCACCTACAAGAAGGGTGGAAGGAGGATCTGGGGAACTACAGGCCTGTCAGCCTGACCTTGGTACCAGGAAAGATCATGGAGAGGATCATCTTGAGTGAGCTCTCACGGGAAGTGCAGGGCAGCCAAGGGATCAGGGCCAGCCAGCATGGGTTTAGGAAAGG
Source organism: Rissa tridactyla (assembly GCF_028500815.1). Lineage (NCBI taxonomy): Eukaryota > Metazoa > Chordata > Aves > Charadriiformes > Laridae > Rissa > Rissa tridactyla. Next base: position 7,092,466 of record NC_071466.1, on the reverse strand, counting down.
GAGGTCCTGCTTAACCAACCTGATCTCTTTCTGTGACCATGTGACCCGCCTGCTGGATGCAGGGAAGGTTGTGGACGTTGTCTATCTGGACTTCAGTAAGGCCTTCGACACCGTGCCCCATAGCATTCTTCTGGAAAAGCTGGCGAATCATGGCATAGAAAAGTGTACTTTTCGCTGGGTTAAAAACTGTCTAGATGGCCGTGCCCAGAGAGTTGTGATTAATGGGGTGAAATCCTCTTGGCGGCTGGTCACCAGTGGTGTCCCTCAGGGCTCAGTTTTGGGGCCAATTTTGTTTAATATCTTTATCAATGATCTGGAGGAGGGATTGAGTGCACCCTCAGTAAGTTTGCAGATGACACCAAACTAGGTGGGAGTGTTGATCTGCTTGAGGATAGGAAGGCTCTACAGAGGGACCTGGACAGGCTGGATGGATGGGCCAAGGCCAACTGGATGAGGTTTAATAAGGCCAAGGGCCGGGTCCTGCATTTCGGTCACAACAACCCCAAGCAACGCTACAGGCTTGGGGAAGAGTGGCTGGAAAGCTGCCCAGCAGAAAAGGACATGGGGGTGCTGGTGGACGGCCAGCTTAACATGAGCCAGCAGTGTGCCCAGGTGGCCAAGAAGGCCAACAGCCTTCTGGCTTGTACCAGCAATAGCGTGGCCAGCAGGAGCAGGGAAGTGATGGTGCCTCTGTACTTGGCACTGGTGAGGCCTCACCTGGAGTCCTGTGTTCAGTTCTGGGCCCCTCTGTACAAGAGGGACACTGAAGGGCTGGAGCATGTCCAGAGGAGAGCTACCAGGCTGGTGAGGGGTCTGGAGACCAGGTCATCTGAGGGAGCTGGGCATGTTTAGCTTGGAGAAGAGGAGGCTGAGGGGAGACCTCATTGACCTCCACAACTACCTCAAAGGAGGTTGGAGAGAGGTGGGTGTTGGCCTCTTCTCCCAGGTGAATAATGACAGGACCAGAGGAAATGGTCTGAAGCTGCGGCAGGGGAGGTTTAGATTAGACATTAGGAAGAATTACTTTACTGCAAGAGTGGTCAGGCACTGGAACAGCCTGCCCAGGGAGGTGGTTGAGTCATCGTCCCTAGAGGTGTTTAAGAAACATCTAGATGTGGCACTTCAGGGCATGCTCTAGTGGCAGAGATTGTAGGGGTTTTTTGTGTGTGTATAGTTGGACTCGATGATCTCAAAGGTCCTTTCCAACCATGAAGATTCTATGATTCTATGATTCTCTACCTCTGATGTCTTTAATGAGGTGATTTGATGCCATCAGTGGAAGCCACCATAAAGATTCTACCAACTTCAATGGAGGTTTTTAACACTGCAATTCCCAGTCTGTTTTTTGAAGCTTGTGGGAAAACACAAGACCAGCCTGTCCTGCAGCAGTGGAAGGCTAGGGTAGGTCCCCAGGTTTGCTTTTCCAAAGATGGTTTTTCCTAGAGTTGCACTTCCCTATGGTAGATGCTCCAGAGAGAAGAGAGGAGAAGAAAGGAGAGAAGGTGCCTTAAACATTTCATGAATGGTTTCATCAGGCTGACAAGTATCATAGAATCATAGAATGGTTCGGGTTATAAGGGACCTTAAAGGTCATCCAGTTCCAACCCCCTCCCATGGGCAGGGACACCTCCCACCAGACCAGGCTGCTCAAAGCCCCGTCCAACCTGGCCTTGAACCCCTCCAGGGATGGGGCAGCCACAGCTTCTCTGGGCAACCTGGGCCAGGGGCTCACCACCCTCCCTGGAAAGAACTTCTTCCTGAGGTCTAATCTAAATCTCCGCTCTTACAATTTAAAAGAAGGTCTTCATTTCACAAACCCTCAGAGGCTGGTGGGGACAGTGCCAGAGGGGGAAAGGAGAGGAAGGAAGGGCTGCCAGTTGGATCTGGAAGCAGGGATATAAATGTACAGCATCACACACTGGGGCACAGGTCTGGTTTTGTGTCTTTTTCTGGCAGGCCACTTTTTAGCTGACTGGTACTATCCTTTATTAGGATTGTTCCCCAAGACATGGATGAGATAATGCCATGGTTTATAAATCATTCACTTCTGAGTCATCATATATGGAGTTCACGAAAGTCACAAAGGGCTTAAGCTATTCCTGGATGAATGTGCTGTAGAGACATACAAACCGGGTGCAAAAGGAGCAGACGTTTGTTTGCTACTGTGACACAAAAGTATTTAACCATTTAAGGTTCATACCGGCAATGTGCGCTGGCAGCCCAGAAACCCCCCCACAGCCTGGGCTGCATCCCCAGCAGCGTGGGCAGCAGGGCGAGGGGGGGGATTCTGCCCCTCTGCTCCGCTCGGGGGAGACCCCCCTGCAGTGCTGCCTCCAGCTCTGGGGCCTCAGCACAGGAGAGACACGGAGCTGTTGGAGCGGGGCCAGAGGAGGCCCCGGAGATGCTGGGAGGGCTGGAGCCCCTCTGCTGTGAGGACAGGCTGAGAGAGTTGGGGGGGTTCAGTCTGGAGAAGAGAAGGCTCCAGGGAGACCTTGGAGCCCCTTCCAGTCCCTCAAGGGGCTCCAGGAAAGCTGGGGAGGGACTCTGGAGGAGGGAGGGGAGCCATGGGACGAGGGAGAAAGGTTTTAAACTGAAAGAGGGGAGATTTAGATGAGATATTAGAAAGAAATTCTGTGAGGGTGGTGAGCCCAGGCTGCCCAGAGAAGCTGTGGTTGCCCCATCCCTGGAGGAGTTCAAGGCCAGGTTGGACGGGGCTTGGAGCAACCTGGTCTGGTGGGAGGTGTCCCTGCCCAGGGCAGGGTGTTGGAACTGGATGATCTTTAAGGTCCCTTCCAACTCTAATCATTCTATGATTCTATGATAATGGCATAAACTGGGATTGTCCCATTTTAACCAGTTGCACTCAGCAAGTCAGTTCCCGACTGCAGGTGACAGCAGAACGTGGCTGTCTCCCATGCACGCTTTTCCATGAGCCTGCCCGCTGCGACATGAAAGCTTATCTCCATTTCAAGCTCTGGCGTGGACATCTCGCCAGCCACCGCCTCCAACCCAGCTCGTGCTCACATTCTTCCAGCAAGACGCGCTGGCACTTCCCCGCACATTTCACGGTATGTTTTTATTAGTCTGGGCACGTGCATACGTCCTTCTTTTTCCTTTTTTTTTTTTTTAACCTCATGTCCTACATGTTTTTGAACCTGAAAGGGAAGGACTTCTTGGTTTTACAGGTTTGGATTTGCTCCTCTGGATTTAGGGCCGTATCTCTTAACCAAAACAAAATGCTGGAGTCCAATCTGTCAAATTAAAGCAAAGATTTACCAAAGGAAAATATGCTTACAAAGTAAATATAAATTAATTTAATTGGTTCCTATTATCACGTCTATTGGAGCCTGCAAGTATAATCTGGTGCTGAAGTAATTAATTGGGTGTGAAGCAGCTACCGTGCCAAAACTCACTTGTAGGGAATGAAACTCACAGACTTCTTGGCCTGACTGTTACCTGCAGCGTCTTGGCTTTGTTATTTTGCAGAGCAGAGCAAATCGCCGTGCCGAGCTGTGCAATCAAAGGCTCAGATAAATGCCTCGCTTTGTGTTTTCCTGACTGGGTGGTTACAACTACAGGCGTTTTCCCAGCCGGGTCAGGGAGAGATTGGTTTCGGAGGGGAAGTCAGCGGACAGGTTTAGCGCTGCTGGGATTGCAGGCACTTATTTTTGTGGTTTTCCCTGGCTTAATATAGTCTCGGCTTTAATAGCCCTGTTTTTCCCCTTCCCTGCTCTGATCTTGCAATAAAGGAGCATTGTCGGGTGGTTTGCAGAGGGGACGGGGAGCAGTGGGGAGCAGAGGATGCTGCGATGGCACAGCTCTGTTATCCACAGCAGCAGCAATGAGAGAGCCACAACTCACAGGACCACAGAATCACAGAATGGTGGGGGTTGGAAGGGACCTCTGGAGACCATCCAGTCCAACCCCCTGCCAGAGCAGGGTCACCCAGAGCAGGTGGCACAGGAACGCATCCAGGTGGGATTGGAATGTCTCCAGAGACGGAGACTCCCCCATCTCTCTGGGCAGCCTGTGCCAGGGCTCTGCCACCCTCACAGGAAAGAAGTTCCTCCTCATGTTGAGATGGAACTTCCTATGGTCAAGTTTGTGCCCGTTGCCCCTTGTCCTGTCCCTGGGCACCACTGAGAAGAGCCTGGCCCCATCCTCCTGACACCCACCCTTTCAGTATTTCTAAGCATTGATAAGGTCCCCCCTCAGCTGTCTTTTTTCCAGACTGAAGAGACCCAAATCCCTCAGCCTTTCTCCATCAGAGAGGTGTTCCAGTCCCCTCAGCATCTTTGCAGCCCTTTGCTGTCCCCTCTCCAGCAGTTCCCTGTCCTTCTTGAACCGGGGAGCCCAGAACTGGACACAGTACTCCAGGTGCGGCCTCAACAAGGCAGAGCAGAGGGGGAGGATGACCTCCCTCCACCTGCTGGCCACACTCTTCTTGATGCACTCCAGGATGACATTGGCCTTCTTGGCCACCAGGGCACATTGATGGCTCATGGATCATCCTGTTGTCCACCAGGACTCTCAGGTCATTCATCCCATTTTGCCAGGATGGTCACTCGTGCAAGCTGGGAATTAGCTCTGGCAGACCACGTCGATCAAAAATAACCCAGGCTCAAGTAATGCAGGGATTCTGAGATCCTGGCACGTCCCAAGATGCTGCTCAGCTGCTGCAACTGGAGCAAACAGGAGAGATGGCTCTTCCTGATGCTTCTTCCCACCTCCTGCACTGGGTGCTTCTCCCTGGGCTTCTCTCCAGCTTCCCGTGGCACCTTCCAGCTGCTGTCATCTGCCACTTTGGGGAGGCCCCTCTTCCTTTGTGACAACATATGCAAGTGGAGCTGGGCATGCTCTCGCATTTATCCCTCATCTCAGCTTGTAGCATCTCTAAACAAGAGGAGTCCCTCTTATTTTAAAATTATGTTCCCAAATCTCACTCTTCCCTGCACTGGGGAGCCAAGATCAGGAATTCACCCCATACTTCTGCATTTGCTTTTTTCTCCACTATGTCCAAAGCAAGCAGGACTGTATCTTGTGAACACCCTCAGGAAAGCAGATGTGAGGCTGGGATGGTGCTTGGTGAGAAGTGTTGGATGGCCATCACAGGGCCCAGGCTGTCCTTAAGGCACAGGAGCAAAAATCAGCTCCAAACACACCTTCTTCTGACCCCTCCCCATGCACCTCCTGCCTACGGAGTCTCGCAGGCAGCTTGCTAGGACGTGGCTTTTGGACACACGCATAAAGGCTTTAGAGGGACAAGACAACACCAAAAACACCAGGGCTTTGGGGTGATCGCTGCCCATCCAAAGCTCTGACCAAGACTAGAAATGGGCTTTGGTGGGGACAAGCCTTTAAATGCTGGGACACCAGCTCTGCTCCCTGGGGTCTGCAGTGAAAACAGCCAAGACAAAAGAAGTGCTGCTATTATTAGAGCTAACAAAAATGCTGATAAAAAGCTTTGGACAAAAAAAAAAAAACAAACAGGCTTTCTGAGAAAGAGCTCAACCTTAGCAGGAACAGCCTGATCACTATTTTCCAATCCTTTCCCTCCAGGGAAAGCAGGGACCGGACCTTATCTTATGTCCTTTTAAAGTAGCATCAGTGTTCTGGTTTTTATTCAAAGCTTTGATTTGTTTAAAATGGTGCAGTTTTCAGTTTGTGAAACTTATTTCTTTCCACCTCTTCCTCTCTCTCTCTCTCTCTGTATAAATATTTATATACGTATTTAACCAAAAACTTATTCTTGAATATGGATTTCAACAGGGGCCAACATCTTCTCTAAGGTGTCTGAAGATTTTTGCTCAGTTCCCAGCCCTGCCAAGGTGTCCTTTGTTCATCCTTGAGTCGGTCCCTTGAGTCGCTCCCTCAGTTTTCTTGTGTCTACAGATTTGGCTAATGCAATCCTGCATCACCGGGGGGGACAGAGTTAAAGTAATTCTTGCTCCCCAGCCACGTGGATTCTCCAGGATGTTGGATGCTCAGGAAAAAGGCCGTCCAGTGGGATCCACAGTTGCAGGGTCCTGACTTACTTTGGGGAGAAAGTCCCAGGGCACAGACAAGGGAGCAGGAACCAAGCTCACCCAGGATGGTGAGATGCATCCCAATGCAAAAGCAGCCCAGAAACATGGGTCTGGCCCCCAACGAAAGCACACAGACCCCAGGGAATCACAGGAGGGGGTATTTGCCAAGGGGAGCGCTTCCCTGCAAAGCTCTGATGGACACCGGAGGAGGAAAAACACCCAGACCGCCCCGGGTAGCCTCGCCGTGAACCAGCGGGGCTGGGAACGATTGTGGCTCACGGGCCAGCCCGGGCTGGGGAACCTCATAAATCATGTGGAAGTGCAGAGTTATGAGTTTCCTCAGACAAACACCACTAATTGCAGTGTGCTCTGATTGCTGCTGCGAGGCCACGTAACTCGCTGGCGAGCCTGGGAGGGGGAGATGCTGGATGGGATGGTGCAATTTTCGTGAGAGGCAGACGGACTAACACCCCCCAACAAGGTCCAGGGCTGGAGCACAGCTCAGATGAACATCTTTCCCTTCCAGCTCTCTCCTGGAGTTTGCAACCTCAGGGTGCAAAACCGTAGCCCTGCAAATTGTCTGAATGTGCCCCATTTTGCTCTTTTTGAGGCCGGCACTTCCCAGTGAAGCAAAAAGCAGCTCAAATTGGGAGGAAAGGCAGGCTGCGAGGCAGGCATCGATGGGGAGCTCCATCTGCAAAGGGTGATTACTTGGTGGTGCAAATGCTCTAGGGCCGTGTCTTTGTAGTAAAACAATCCTTGTGATCACTCCACACCCGAGCCGAGTGACTCAGAGTAAAAATAATTAAATATGTTAATAATTATCAGAGGCCCCTTTGATTAAAACAAATAAAGCTTGCGGTGTGTAAGCAAGGAGGAATGCGTAGGTTTGCAGGGCTCAGCTCGCAACCAGGAGCCGATAGCAAAAGCGGACGCGGTGCCTGGGTTGGGCATCAGAGGAGCTTGAGCGTAACCCAACCGGAGATGTAAAAGGTGGCCAGGTCCCTGCTGTAGCAGTTGCCCCCGTCCTTGATCCCAACCGCACTGCCCCAAAGACAGAGATGAAACGGGGGACTGGAGGCATCACATCTCCACATCTCAGACCACCCAAGTGGGAGACCTGGCAGGTTTTGGGTAGCTGGTCTGGGAACTAGCATCGCATGAACTGCTGATGGAAGGTGGGAGGCAATTTTGGAAGGTGAAGAAAACGTTAAATATAATTAATTACACCCTGAAGGGTGTTCATTCAGGAGCCCCGGGCACCCAATGGGTGGAGGAGGGCACTTCTAAAGGGAGATTCAGATCTCCTGGGGGTTTAGTTGGCCTTCTGAGGTGCCCAGATGAAAGCCAGGTTCACGGCTTGGCCACACCAGTGCGGTGCTTGTAGGGTGAATCCATGCCATGAAAGGGCTTTTCAGTGCTTCTGCTTGAGATGGGATATGGTGGACGCTGTACTGACAGTTTAGAAGGCAATTACAAAAGCATTTCAGAAGAGGTGGGCATGCCCAGACAAGTGGCTCCTCTGCTCCTTGGTCTACAGGGGATGCTTGTCCCCTCTCTCCTTGGAGCCAAAGGCAGCATCCGCACCCACTGGGCTTTCTGGCCAGCAATGCTCTGCCTCAGATCTGCACTTTTGGCCAAGGGAGGAGATGGTGCCGGTGTGGTGCTTGCACAGGAGAGCATGGAGCTCCTCTCCTGTGCTGGAATGTGGCTGGGGGCGGGCAGGCGGGCAGTGTGAGCCCTCACAGCAGAGTCTGGAGAAGCCTTTCTAGGGCTGTTTTGATCTCTCAAGTGTACAGGTGATAACAATCAGGGCCTGACATGCTGTGAGGGCATTTATAGACATAGCGAAATGCGCCTGTGGAGCAGGAGGGTGAGTTCGCACCATATCACGCTCAGGATCGGTGACGCTCTAGGGAATGAATACCAAAACCTACTGACAGGGTGTGTTTCCCATATGGGTGCTTATGCAGCACCATACTGCACCCGTGTGTGCGACACCGCATGCCTGGTATGGCCACGCTGACTGCCAGGAGCTGAAGAAGATCTATCTGCCTCCATTTCACCATAGCTTTTGAAGGCAAACTCTAGGTTGAGTGAAGCTTCAGCCATGGCATGAGCAAAGACAGCATCCCAGGGAGGAAATGCTCTTTGTATCCCAAAGCATTTTTATTCCCAGGATGCAGCTCATGGGAAACACAGGACTCAGGTTGTCCTCGCTGCATGGGTTTTAGTGTCCAAGTTCATGAACAGATGTAGATTTTACACTGAAACGCACCATCTCTGGGGCAATCTGTGAGCACACAACAAGATGACCCAACCGCTGGGAAGGGGAAAGGAGGAAAAACCCCAGATCCAGTTCAATCCGATGGGGAACCTGAAGGAGAGGCAGCACAGCCTCCCTCCCTGGAAACGAGCCAGGGCACTGGAGCTACCACCCCTTCACAAACCCAAAAAGGACCCAAAACCAGACAGCACTGGACACTACCCGCAAACCGGACGCAGCTCTCAGACCTTTTCTTCCCACTCTGGAGATGGGGCGTGCAGAGGGAGGGATAGCCACCGCCAACACCTTCTGCCATGTGGTCTGTGTCTGTTATTTTGCATCCTGCTCTCCCGCTAATAAAACAAGCGATGTCCTTGTAGTGCTTTCCAGGGGGGGAAACATAAAATGCATTTGCCATTAGTTTATTTTAGTAAAGCCCTATTTAAGCAAAGGAGAGGAAAGGGATCCCTGCAAGGGGCACACTTGCTAACAGGAGAGCACAATACGCTTGATTGCACTTTCTTGTCCCGCAGAAACTCACTGATGCCCTGGGAAGGCAAAAAAAAAGGGGTTAGGTGATGTAGCTATACAGTGTATAAAGCAGCTCCTTAACACATGGTTGTAGTTATGCAGCTGGGGAAAGCGGGCGCGTATTTTGGGAGGATACCTGGCCAGCGTGCAGCCAGCTGTGATCAGATATATCCAGGGTAACTGCGCCACCTCATGGTCCCCAGAGCCAAAGAGTTGAGAAGAGGGAGTCGGACGCCTGGTGTGACTCGCGTTCACTGAAAAGCATCTTCACAGCCTCCTCTGAGAAAAACTGCGGCAGCTTTATTCACTGCAGCGAAGTCACCTCCTTTAGGAAGGCCAGGCGGGGATTTGCTCCATGGATTACTGCCTTACTTCGACAACAGTCACAATAGTCTCTGAATGAACTACTACTACTTCTAAAACAATGACAAAATAAGATGCCCCCTACTTGTTCTGGGATTGCTCCTTAAAGCACAAAGAATCACAGAATGGTTTGGGTTGGAAGGGACCTTAAAGATCATCCCGCGCAGGGGCACCTCCCACCAGACCAGGGTGCTCCAAGCCCCGTCCAACCTGGCCTTGAACCCCTCCAGGGATGGGGCAGCCACAGCTTCTCTGGGCAACCTGGGACAGGGGCTCCCCACCCTCCTGCATCACTTCTTCATCCAGTCCTGTTTTAAGAAACCCAGTCCCTGTGGCTCCTGCTGCTTCCCTGCAGATGCAAGCTTGCAGCCCAGTAGATCCCATCCTGGAGAAGGGCTGTCCTAGATTATCATGTTCTGCTTCCTTTTCCTTTGATCCACTGGAAATAATCTCTCCCGTTTGGCACCCCAGGCAGCCCTTCTTTTAGCCTCCTGTTCTCACCCTGCTCACACTTGCAGCTGATTGTTGGCCGTGTCTCTTACAAGCTGTCACTTGGGCATTCACGCCTGGATTTTCCTGATTTTTCCTCCGTAAGAGGTGGGGGGAGAGTTTTCACCAACTTAAGTCCAGCATAAGACAGTCACCTAGTGCTCTCCCACAGTGAAAAGGGAGAGCGGGGCATCATTGGGGTTAGGCAAGCCCACCCCAACATAGTCCTACATTCCCCCTCTGGAAATGCCTTGCTTTTTCCCACGGGCCACAGTGAGGGTCCAGTCGACTATGCTTATTTTAAGCCCTTAGATGACTAAAGTTGACCTGGTATCCCTCAGGGATCCGTATTGAAACCAGTATTGTTCAATATCTTTATCAATGACATAGACAGTAAGACTGAGTGCACCCTCAGAAAGTTTATGGATGACACCAAGCTGAGTGGTGCGGTGACACACCTGAGGGACGGGATGTCATCCAGAGGGACCTGGACAGGCTCGAGAAGTAGGCCTGTCTGAACCTCATAAGGTTCAGTGAGGTCAAGTGCAGGCTCCCACGCCTGGGTTAGGGCAACCCCCGGTATCCATACAGGCTGGGGGATGAAGGGATGGAGAGCAGCCCTGAGGAGAAGGACTTGGGGGTGCTGGTGGATGAGAGGCTCAACATGAGCCGTCAATGTGCACTAGCAGCCCAGAAACCCCCCTGCTGCCTGGGCTGCATCCCCAGCAGCGTGGGCAGCAGGGCGAGGGGGGGGATTCTGCCCCTCTGCTCCGCTTGGGGGAGACCCCCCTGCAGTGCTGCCTCCAGCTCTGGGGCCTCAGCACAGGAGAGACACGGAGCTGTTGGAGCGGGGCCAGAGGAGGCCCCGGAGATGCTGGGAGGGCTGGAGCCCCTCTGCTGGGAGGACGGGCTGAGAGAGCTGGGGGGGTTCAGCCTGGAGAAGAGAAGGCTCCAGGGAGACCTTATTGTGGCCTTCCAATACCTAAAGGGGGCCTACAGGAAAGATGGAGATATACTTTTTAGCAGAGCCTGTTGTGACAGGACAAGGGGTAATGATTTCAAACTCAAAGAGGGGAGATTCAGACTAGATATAAGGAAGAAATGTTTTACGCTGAGGTTGGTGAGACACTGTCCCAGGTTGCCCAGAGAGGTGGGAGATGCCTCATCCCTGGAAACATTCAAGGCCAGGTTGGACAGGGCTCTGAGCAACCTGGTCTAGTTAAAGATGTCCCTGCTTATGGCATGGGGTTGAACTAGAGGGCCTTTGAAGGTCCTTCCAACCCAAACCATTCTATGATTCTATGTTTCTATGACTTGAATCCCCATGGACATGTGTCCTATCTGCCTCCTACTGTCCTCAGTAACGAGAACCTCCACCTTTTTCCTCTCACCTTCACCCTTCTGCTGCTTCTACAAACAAATGCATTGCCAAGTCCTTGAGCTTACCTCCATCCTAACCACACAAGGAGAGATTGTCTGAAAATCTCACTGGCTTCTTCGCCTCTTATCTAATTTGTGGTGCACAGTCAACCCTGTCTCCTGCTGTCTCCTCCTTAGTCAGGTTCAGCCATGCAGATTGCATTTCCGTGGATGATTTCCCTTTGCCTCATTGATCCAGCACCAGTCCTTGTCTGCAGCGAGATAACGATAAAGCTCACCGTTAATTTATGACAACATCACACAGACTGTGCGTCCACGTACCACTGGCTCTTGGCATGAGTAGTTCCTGGCACTGTAGAACACATGTAAAGTGCAAGCAGAATAAAAAATTCTTTGGAGATCTGATGTATCCTAAATCTAGATACAGCTATTATTTTTTAAACTTCCCCCCCTCAGCATCTGTTCATAAAAGAAGGCTTTTGCTAGAAGATGCAATTTGCAGCAACGGCCATAGAGCCATTCTGTTTATGGTTCTGCCTTGTCTTCTGCATCCCCTTTACCCATCACCTCTCTTTTTCTCCTGGTACTTATCTGCTTTCAACGAGCACTGCTGTTTGGTGGGAGCTGAATACTGGGCTCTCACGTGGTGTTACATCTGCCTGAGGGTGAAGGCTGCTCTTAAAAAAAGAGGATTCAGCTTATGGAAAGGCGTTTTTACCTGCTTTGTTCAGAAATGCTGTCCCAGGAATCACCACGGAATCACGGAATCACGGAATCACGGAATCTTCAGAGTTGGAAGGGACCTCTAGAGATCATCTAGTCCAACTCCCCTGCTAGAGCAGGATTGCCTAAAGCACATCCCTCAGGGCTGCATCCAGGCGGGTCTTGAAAATCTCCAGAGAAGGGGACTCCACCACCTGCCTGGGCAGCCTGTTCCAGTGCTCTGTCACCCTCACTGTAAAGAAGTTTTTCCGTGTATTTGAACGGAACTTCCTATGTTCTAGCTTGTGCCCATTGCCCCTTGTCCTGTCGCTGGGAACCATTGAAAAGAGCCTGGCTCCGTCCTCCTTAAACCCACCCTTTAGATACTTGTAAACATTAATCAGGTCCCCCCTCAACCTTCTCTTCTCCAGGCTAAAGAGTCCCAGCTCTTTCAGCCTTTCCTCATAAGGGAGGTGCTCCAGTCCCACAATCATCTTGGTTGCCCTTCGCTGGACTCGCTCCAGTAGTTCCCTGTCCCTCTTGAACTGGGGAGCCCAGAACTGGACACAGTACTCCAGTTGTGGCCTCACCAGTGCAGAGTAGAGGGGGAGAATGACCTCCCTCGACCTACTGGCCACAGTCTTCCCTATGCAGCCCAGGATGCCATTGGCCTTCTTGGCGACAAGGGCACACTGCTGGCTCATGGATAATTTGCTGTCTACCAGGACCCCCAGGTCCTTCTCCTCAGAGCTGCTTCCCAGCATGTCCGCCCCTAACCTATACTGGTGTTTGGCATTCTTCCTTCCCAGGTGCAGGACCCTACACTTGCTTTTGTTGAACCTCATTAGGTTCTTCTCTGCCCAGCTCTCCAGCCTGTCCAGGTCACACTGGATGGCAGCACGGCCCTCTGGAGTGTCGGCCACCCCTCCCAGCTTGGTATCATCAGCAAACTTGCTGAGGATACACTCTGTCCCCTCATCTAGGTCATTAATGAATATATTGAACAAAATTGGTCCAAGTATTGACCCCTGAGGGACACCACTCGTTACAGGCCTCCAACTGGACTCTGTGCCGCTGATCACAACCCTCTGGGTTCTGTCACTCAGCCAGCTCTCGATCCACCTCACTGTCACCTCGTCTAGCCCACCAGGTAAGAAGTTCTTCATAGCAGGCCAATTTATTAAAAGCTGTGGGTTACTTGCAGTTTGGAAGTCTTCTCTCTGGTATCAAAATGTGATACAGAACCAGAACAAAACGCATACAAAGTATGGATGTAGCTGTCCCACTATACAAACGTTTTACGAGACAAAGGAGGGATGAGTTGGGGAAACAGCTGAAATGCAGCCAAGGGAACTTATTTCAAGCCATTTGAAAAGCTGCTTGTAAACTTTACTCCAAATCCTTTCTGCGTCCTTGCCCTCAGCATCCACCCTGGATATGATCTCCCACTTTGAATTCAGTGTTTCTCACTGGAACGAATAATTAGGGAAAGTTTTAAAGCAGAGAGGAGCAACTGATTGCTCAACTGCTGCCAAACTCCTTGACTTCATGCTTCAAGCAAAGCAGTGAGATGCAAGGCGTCCCTGGAAAGCTGGAGACATCAGCCCCAAGTAAGAGTGATCCAATAAAACCTGTTCTGCTCCCTCCTCGTCTCTTCCCCTGCCAGCTTTAGGATTGAGCTCCCAAGCACGCTTCATATGCAGGAAGGGACAGTACTAAACTATCCCATAAAAAGCTGAAACGTGGTGACCTATGCGGCTCGTCTTACCACAAGATCTTCTAGAACAGGCACTTACCTGTCTCAGCTGTCTTTATGTCAGCAAAATGAGCATTGCCAAGGCCCGTTCCCTGGCCCAACGGCCAGATGAGATGGAAGGATCTGTACCTTCGTCATTAATCTCTATTGCTTTCCAGACCAGGTTGGGCACATCCATCCTCGTCACTGGGAAGGCCATCTGGCTGTGCAACTACAGGACTGTTTGAGACTGGCCAAAACTGTTTCCACGGATCGTGCATAAAATTTAGCTGTATGGCCAGCTGAGACCTGTGCCGGTTATTAGTATAGATGTAGTCAGAGAGTTTTATTTGCTTACAAGAGCAATGGTGCCACAGCCTCCGCAGTGAGCACTGGCCAAGCGAGGTCCAACCTTACCCCATGAGTGAGGATCAAGGGTTCAGATACAGCTCAGGAGGTCGCCTGGAAGCAAAGAGAGACCAAGACTGAAATGAAAACCTAATGGGCTATATTATTTATGGGGAAGAGAAGGAAGATGTTAAAAACAAACAAAAAACTCAGCCTCACCTCATTTTTCCTTTACATTGTGTTTACGGCCTTTGCTGCGCAACTGGTACTGTCAATAAACCAGGCATTCAACGACCCTGCACAAAGCCCGTCAACATCTGCCCGGGGTCAGTGGGAGAGGCGGCAGCTACTGGATGGATGAGCTGATAGGGACTAGAAAAAGAGAGTGTCACATCCCCATTTGGGTTCCAGGTCTTCTCTCTGCCCTAACTTAATGAAGTAATGAGCCAAATTGGCTTCTTCATACCTGTGGCTGTAACATGCTGTCTCCGTCTACGATCAAAGTAGTCCAGGCACCACAGGTTTTGGAGCACGTTGTCAGAACCATTGAACGAAAGCCAATGAGCCGTGTGATGAATTAGATCAAACTAGATAATTAAGCTAGACTCATCCAGACTTCAAATAGAGGAAAGTGTCCCCACATAACTCCTTTTAAGTGCTAAGGTCATTATCAGCTCTCTATGAAAAAATCACAGATAATGCCATTAATTTCAGTGGATGCAACCACAAGTTTAAGGTAGGGGGTTTTGTATGATACTTGAGTATTTGATTCCTGGAAATAGTCATTGTAGAAACACTGGAGCAAGACTTGCACATATAACCTTACCAGTTTTCTTCTTCAGTGTGCCACCAGAGCCCGTGCAGTTTAGTGCCATCTCTGTCCTCCAGGACTTGTCAAGCATTTAAATGTAACAACCTCTTTTGGTCAATATTGTTATTCTCTGATTAAAGATGGTCAAACTGAGGAACGGAGATGTTAAGTATGTTACCTTACCCCCAGAGTGGGAAAGCATCCCTTTGCGATTCAGAACAGCACTCAGTACTACGCCAAGGTTTACTTCTGACCCAAATCATGTCCAGGAAAGGAGGAATGGAGGATTTGCACTCAAACACATGTCAGTTTTAGGTGCAGCTATTCCATTAGTGGGAACAGGTAGGAGAGAGCCACAAATCCTCCCATTCTCAGGCCTGTTATTTGGAAACACCATATCAGACTCTGGGACCAGCCCACGCTCTGGATCCCACCTTCTCTTCCTGCAGTTACTGGTTTTAAACTCAGACGGAGTGCGCTGCCACGTGAGTTCAGAAGACATGTTGACAATATTTGCCAGTCCCAGCATTTATATCGTACAGTTATTTGTCAAAGCCCCACCTATCCCATGCAGCACTTCCTTTCTGATAATTGCTACTGAGATACAGAGCTAAATAATGGAAAAGGAGAAAACTCTCCAATTCTCACCATTATCTTGAGGGTAGCCTGTTAAAACATGAACTCTCTGATATTTTCTTCCAAGCTCCTCCCCTGAGATACGCCTCTGAGCATCCCTGGAATTTCCTTGCACTCAGACACTGCCCTGAGCTGTCGTGGGAACACGGTGAAATTGGGAAGGTGTCCTTTGGTGTTGAAAGCTTCTCGGTTTTGTCAGAAATGAACGGAAAAACAGAGTGGTGAGCTGCAAAAAGAAAAAGCGATGAAGATTTTTTTGAAGTCCTGCTGAGTTTACCTCTTCACTGTAATGGTGAAGAGATGATAACCCTGAGACTTCACGTTCCCCCCACAAAGCCTATCCAGGGCATGCTCACGTCTACCCAAGAGGGGAGAAGGTCTCTTAGGGCAGGGACTAGTCCCTGTAGTGACAGCAGTGGCAAAAAGCTATTTTGGACCAGGTTTCAAACCTCAGGCAAATGGCAGCACCTATCAGAAACCTCAGGCACAGCATTGCTGTAGCATGAAGGGCAATACGAGTAACCCGCTGGGGCCATCGCTTCTACCTCAGGCACACATCGCTTAACCTCTAAGCTGGGTACCCTTTACATCTTTAGAGCTACAGAATCAAAGTCGCTACAGTCTGCAGCACCTCCATCTCATGACTGTTCCCCAACAGTCAGTATGAGCTGCCAGTTACTGAGGCAACCCTGCAGCCATGACCAAAGGCTGCACTAAGCCCGTCTACCTTGCTGTGAGCCAGCAGAAGACAACCAGCTCTCTTCCAGAGGACATGCAGCCACTGCTGTCATCATTTTATCCAGTCCTGGCTCTCGGATTGCACATTTAGGGACCATCTGACATGGTTTCCACCATCAAGCCACCTCATATTTTGAAGTACAGGAGCTTGGAGTCAACATCTACATGTGATCATATCGGTTCTTCCCTCCCGTCATGTCTGTCATTAACACTTATCGAAAAGGCACCTTGCTCTGACACCCTGAGCTCTACCCAGTGTCCCACAGCCCTTTGTGCTGGCCCCAGGGTGCTTTCAAGGAATCACTGCTCTTAGTCCACAGCACTCCTCAGCGCGTATGAGATCCAAGGATTAAAAAACCCTTGGAAACAAGCAATGAGACCATCAGGGAGATGGGAAGGGGATGAGAATGAACATATCAGGGTAGGAACAAGTGCTCTGAAATAGGAGCAACGATGGACAACAGCAAATGCCTTGAAAAAAGGGAGATAGCCGAGAAAGCTCTTGCAGATCCTTATCTTTGTGTTAAACATAAGATATCATTAATCAGAAACAAATCACTAGGAACTAAAGTCACAAGCAGGTTTTGTCACAGCTTGATTTCCACCTTGGTCACTCCTGTTCACCAGGGAAAGCGGCTCATCCAGCCCACGGTGAAGTCAGCAGAGACATCTAGTGGCAAAAATAACATTAAAATCCGCAGGGGAATATACTGGAGTGCTTTGCTTCATTTTACGGACAGCTCGATTATTACCAGCTTTCCAGTACATATAAAAAAGACTGCTTGGGAGCTTAATACTGTATTTTTAACTGATCTGTTGAAAAATGTATTGGAATGATGCTTTCCTAAATCTCCCAAACCCCAGCTTTATGGAGATAAAACACCTCCATAACTACTGTGCTTCCTGCCTGTCCTCAGCCTCCCAGGATGTTGTTCACCCTGACTCTCTCTTGCTTTTTGAGGAGTTGGAGATATTGGTATCATGTCTGGTTCTGGTTATGGTTTTTTGCTCATGTGTGAAGGTTTCTGTATGCCATTGCTGCTGCACTGATTGATGGGATCTTGTTATACAGCTCAGAAGAATTTTTTTCCCATCTGTTTCTTACAAATATGGTTTTTGTTAAGAGCTTTTCGGATTTTGGCTTTGATGGCACTGGGTTTTGTTTAAAGACTCGCATTACCTATTATGTTGAACATCTTTGTGCAGCTGTTCCATTTAGTCCAAGTCTGTTCTTCACTAGACACAAACCAGCCACTATTCAGCTTTGGCAGCTGTTTACAAAGAAAAAAAAAAAAAAAAAAAAAAAAATCAACCTTTAAGAATGTAACAAAGCAATGGCAAAATTCAATTTCTTAGTGGCGCAGGTAATACTGCCAATTTACCTGCGGTGAAAATCTGGCTTTATCTTCATCAAAGCCTGTAGTCCTTGCTCTGGATTTCTTCTCCAGTCACAGACAATAGATTAAAACATAACACTGCAGATGAAAGAATGATGTGCACACCAAACTGCCAGTCTAGGTAGACATTTTTACTTTTATAAAGACTTTGCAGGGTTTATGTACATCTCGCAAAAGACATTTGGCCAACAATGGGAGATCATTGCTGCGACAGCAAGACAGTTGCTCAGGCATGAGAAGACTGTGGCCTAGATTTTAATGAGTATTTAGCAATATTCAGTACTGCAACGCCTAAAGGACTTACAGGAACACTGGAGTGAGAGGACGTGATGGTAAGAAATCAAGAGCTAAAGCGAGTGGCCTAGCAGTCCACTTAACAAACCTCTGTTCATCACCTGGGCTGTGGTACCCAACTACGCATGCCATCCTACCCTGACCCACTTGCAGTGTTAAATATTTTAGGCTCTTACATGAGTAATTCAGTTTGGAAAACCAAATTTAGGCTCTAAAGTCAATTAGGCATTGCAAAGAGAAACACTGAAACACCTCATCACTCGCTGGCTGGGCCAAAGAGAAAGTTAGGGATCTTCAAAGCAGCTGGAATCAGATATTTGACGTGATTCCATACCAGCTGCGGAACATTAACAGGTCTAGAGGATTCAGTAGAAAACTAAGGCAATACAAAGGGTTGAGTTACCCATTCAACTTTGGTACTAAGTTTTTTTTTTGGTAGTGTTGGTTTTTTTGGCAGACTCCTTACAGTTTTTAAGTCGCAAAGAAAAGCACCACTTTTACCAGCAGCATCCACATCAAATCCATTAAGCAAATGATGATGACCATTTTAAAATCATTCAGCTGTGCTCACAGGTGCTCTGTTGAATACCTCGGTCCCCTCACTGTCATTCCTCCCCCTCTCCTTTGACTTGTCATATCCAGTAGAGAAAGCTTCCTCCATCTCCAAGCACAACTGAAGAGGAGGAGACACAAAAAAAGTCTGCCAAGCATTGGCTGTGCTGGCAAAAGAGGACCACCTCTCACAGGGACAAGGGAGTATCACCCAAAAATGAATCTGGGGAGGACGTTCACCTCTGGAAGGGGCTGCTGTTGTCCACTCTCCTGATCTCCTGGTCAACACGGACCGCAAGGTCCCTGCACACAGAGCAGCAAAGAGCACCCCACCCTCCTGCAGTCCCCAGGCTTGCAGCCGTGAGGCAGGTCTACTGCTGGAGGGAGCTACAGACCCCCTGCCTCCACTAATACATCTGCATCCAGCTGGAGCACCACCTTACAGAAAAATATCTAATTTAACTCTGAAGCCTTCACCTGATGAAGAATCCACCCTGCCTTCTAGTGACCTGCTCTAGTGCTAATTACTCACCCTGTTGAAAACAACCTTCCTCCAGCCTGAACATTGCTGCCTTCCCCATCAATTCCTTGTCCCCATCCAAGCCTGCTAGCTCCAGCAGTCCTTCTCTGTAGGCAGGCAGTAACCTAAGAACAGGAGGACAACTATTGTCTCTGCAGTTCAGAGACACGTTAATATCAGTGGCTACATCTCTTCTAGTAAATATGATTCAAGGACTGTTTTCTGGCCCAGAAGACCATTTGCACAGCTCAGCCAAATACTGTGTACTCATACACCCAAATACTCATCAAAATACAGTGGCCTCAACCATGCCACCCACTAAGAGCGACCTAAGATCTGTGCTCTCCCTGGAAACTGTTGGAGAGCATAGCCAAAACCACACCAGGGAACGGCCATAACTACACAACCTGGACTATTTCAGGATGGTAGATGGGTCCATGCCTTGGTCCTGGTTAGTTCCTGTACCCTTCAAAGGACAGATTAGCTGTATAAGAATAAAAACACTACCCAGAGCTGTAATCAGTAATATCAAGGGAGGTTATAAATGCCTATGGCTTAGTGTGTGGCTGAGCCTCAAGCTACTAGGGAGAAGGAAGGGGCCAGAAGAAAGCTTTTCCTTCAGGCATCTCACCTCATAATACATCCTAAAGAGATCTGTTGCAGTTTTCCCTGTGGTGCTGGGTCTGGCCAGTGTCTGCAGCAAGATACTGAGCTGCAGTTTTACCCAGAACGGCAATTTTGGTCATGCTGCAAACCAAGGATGTCCATCATTTCCCAGAAGAAAAACAATGGAGGAGTCGTCCAGTGTCTTCTCTTTCGGGAATGGGGAAGATAAACTAACAGTGACCACTTAGCTCGCAGAACCGGGAAGATCTCTTTTTCTCTGCACTATTGCTGTAATGTAGGAACCAGTGAATGTGGCTCTTGTCACTTGATACTTCATTTCAGTGCAAGCCTGAAGAGCTCAAATCCACAACAGCCCAAGCTCTAAATACTTCCTCAGGACAGACTTGGCTGCTGTTCCCAGAAACCTCTTCCTTCTCTTCTCTCATCATTATTGGACTTGCTCTCGCAGCATCAACCCACGAGGCGGAGGGAAACGCTTGGCCGGAGAGCGGGAGACTCCTAGGTTTTACAAGGCTCCTTGGCATCAATTTCAGCTCCCAAATTATTTCTTTTCACTGTTTAAATAATACAAAAAGTCAGTCCAAAACAACAGGCTATCTGCGTGGGAGATTCAAGACAATCTCTGAATGTTCAAAATCAGGCCATTTGTCTAAATATTTAGATAGGAGCACCGAAGCATACAAACACTTACAGAAAGGTGAGTAAACATGAATTTTATTCTAATTTCTAATCCAGTAAACCGAATTATTGCAATCTTTAAGTCCCTTTGATGGTCTCTCAGTGCCATTTTTTCTCAGAATGGCTGGAGTACTGAGAAATCTGAAATTACATGAAAGACGACATTTGAACGGCACCTGGTTTCAAAGGCACTGGCCATGAACATACTGCTAGAAAACCTTTTGGGCAGGGGCTGCAAATTAACCAGCTTAAACCCGAGGCAACCAGTCTCATTAGAAAATCTGGATGCGTTTACTGGTAACAGATGCTCTCCTTCCTGGCTTGCCTGGCACATCCCTACTGCTCCTGAGCACATTTAGATTAATGCAAAGAAGGTGACTATATTTAAATGCAGGTGGCTCTCTGTGGTAGGCAGACAACCCCGTAGGGCCATGCTGGAGGCTGCCAAGCAGGAATTTAGCGTTGTCTCTGTTTGCACAGAAGGGACCTCAGTGACTTGGAAAGCACAGAACAAGGAAATGTTTTCTCCATGACATACTATGGGCTGCCTACAATCAGCATCCTTCCTCGGCAGCTGGGCTTGATAAATGTTGTCAGCAGCCTGGGAGTCCTTTTGGGCTCCCAGTGTCAAGAACGAATCTGAAGCAACCAGACAGGGACAAACACCCCTATGCCAGGATCACTCTGGTCACGCTAGAGCGAGTCCTTATGCGACTGGGCTGGAAGACTGAATCCTTCGGAATAAATTAAATTTGATCTGCTTATTGGGAGTACTGGAGTACTGTGTGCAGCTCTGGAGTCCTCAGAATAAGGACATGGACCTGTTGAAGTGGGGCCAGAGGAGGCCAGAAAGATGATCAGAGGGCTGGAGCCCCTCTGCTGGGAGGACAGGCTGAGAGAGTTGGGGGGTTCAGCCTGGAGAAGAGAAGGCTCCGGGGAGACCTTCGAGCCCCTGCCAGTCCCTCAAGGGGCTCCAGGAAAGCTGGGGAGGGACTCTGAAGCAGGGAGGGGAGCCATAGAATGAGGGGCAATGGTTTTAAACTGAAAGAGGGGGATTTAGATTAGATAATAGGAAGAAATTCTTGGCTGTGAGGGTGGTGAGCCCCTGGCCCAGGTTGCCCAGAGAAGCTGTGGCTGCCCCATCCCTGGAGGGGTTCAAGGCCAGGTTGGACGGGGCTTGGAGCAGCCTGGTCTACTGGGAGGAACTGGATGATCTCTAAGGTCCCTTCCAACCCAAACCATTCCATGATTCTACGAATAATCAAGTTTGTTAATCCAGTCTTCAGTAAATTATCTGATATCATTATATGTATCCATTTAAAACCTAGAAGAATCCTAATATACATGGCTTTTCAGCAGAAAAAAGTAAATTAATTACCCTGTTTCTCTGCTAGAATATACTAACTTGCCAGACAGAAATGGCGTTAACAGTTCTGCATGCTCTTACTTCGGCTTGATATTTTTAGCCCAGTTTTTGAAAGAAAAAGTATTTTAAAACCCCTGTAATTGTGCTGGGGGTATTTATGTGAGCTTATCAAGCCTTCCACTAGTACCTTGAAACCTTTGAACAAACTGGCCAATGTCATACAAATATGGTGAAGGAGACAGGTCCTGCAGAGCCACAAGTGACAGAGACCCTTAAGGTCCCCTCAATATAGGAAATGGATGGATGTGAGCTCACCCTTTATCAGACAGCAGAGAATCCACACAGGCAAGCTCCCTTTCGAGACACAAATCCAGATGAAATGAACTTTCTTTGGCTCTGCTAATCCCAAAACAACTTCAATTCTTCTCTTCAACAGTGAGGCGATACCATGCCTTGTACTTCTGCTTCTCCGAAAGACAGAAAAAAGGCCACACCACACATTTCCTCTTCGCTCTTTCCCATAATATATTTTTTTTAAATCTCTGCTCCATCACTGGGTTTCCAGGTCAACATTTCCACTGTGCCAGGACATTTGGAACAAATTTACCTTTCAATATTATCACATTCAAGCAGCATAAAGTGGCAGCTTAGAGGTGCTGCAGGATGCACAAGACTCCTTCCAGTATTCCCATCATTTACAAAGACCCATGTAAAGGGGGATCTGAGCCTTCCTTTTGAACCAAAGCTTTAAAGCAGTTTGTTTTGGCCTCCTTTAGAGCTGCAGGCCAAGTGAACTACAGCCATTTGTTCTGAAACCATAAATCTCACAAGCTATAAAGCGGTTTCCTAATCCTTTTATTTTACAGGGCACACATTTTCTCAGCGAGCCGTGCCCCTCCTTAGCTGTGATTTGTAGAAACCTGCACGAGGAAATCATTCCAGCCTTTGGAGCTGGATTTCTCCAGCTGTTGCGTTTTCCTTATATTCTGGGCTGTCTGCTTGCACAAATTAGGTGCTCCAAGCTGTCACAACCACCCTGTAGAAGGAAAATAAAAGGATCAGCAGCAGCCCCACAATAAAGTTGAAGTTGGAGCCAAATAAAAACTTGTGGAAATTCACTTCACTAATCTTTCTCCTTTAAAAAAAAAAAAAAAAGGAATGAGAAACGAAGGGGTTTGTATCAAAAAAAAAAAAAAGAGAGAGAGGGACACGCACCTGAGCAAACAGATTTTGAGATCTGCAGACCATCCTTCCACTGGGCAGGATCAAAGTAACTCTGCTGGAGTGCATTATGGAAAAAGACATATATAAATTGGGATCCTGGCAGTTTAGGAGACAAAAAGAAACAAGGGGAGGGCTCTGCTGAAGTTCCCTGCGACCATTCCTACTGCAACAAAATCCTTCACTTAAACATCTAACTGCTGTTGAGAAGGCAATGGGGAAAAAAACCAGAATAGCAAAAATCACATATGATATTCACTCCTTTGATCTTTCCATGTCCTCCTGCTGTTGTGCCTCCTCTCCTACACCAGTGGCACAGTGCTGGGTCGGTTCTCCCACGCTGAGATGGCGCAGGCAGGTGATGGCATCCAACCTGGCTGAAGGGAAACCACTTCCAGAAGACATCTCCTTCAGTGGCAGCTTAGCAGTGGTCACTCGTGCTTTGCACAGGCCTGAACATGCCAGTCTCTGCCACATCCATTGCCTGATGTCATACGTTCATGAGGTGGCTGGATATGCAGCTGGAGACAGGAGTTTCACTCATTTGTGAGACCTGAAGGACCTTCTACTAAGGAGAGTCAAGGGACGGGAGATGTCTCCACAGCAGTGCAAGGGAGCTGGTACCCTCTTGGAGAACCTCTCCTCTTTCACCAGCACCATGCACAGGTGGAGGACATGGGAATGGATGTGTAGATGATGCCCAATCTCTGCTTGCACAGGGAGAGGGAGCCACGCTACGCAAGCTCTCTAAGGATCAGCCAAAGTCACATCAGCAGTCCCCACCTCCATTCCCACTCCCTACCCAGATCCTGTGTGATGCCAGTGACAGGGCAACACTTGGCAAAAAAACAAAGGGAATCACCGGAATTTTTTCATCCATAATGGGATACGGGCACGGTTTATTCCTAAAAGTAAAAGCAAATAAAACTAAGAAAGAGCTTGAGCTGTCAAACACAGCACTGCTGTCTCTGTTCTCCAAGTACTACACTTGTGTCTGGTGTACTTCAGAGGTTGCTGCAAAATAGGTGTGCTTTTCCAAACGCTTGTAGGAGTAACTGGTTTTGAGCATTAAGATGTCCTTTGTTACACAGTGAGGGTTTCATTTTAATAATTCCCGAGATGGCAATGTGAGTTTGCCTGCTCAGGAACAGTTAGCCAAACGCTCGAGCTGAATCGCGTATTAAGAACTGGCAACAAAATAATATCACACAATGAACATACGAACGTCATTTGTACGCATTAGACACAAGCACAGTGAAGTGCTGAGAGCACAGAAAAAGCCACAATTTCCCACTTAGTTCTGCGGAGCGTGTACCGAGTCATAAATGGGGGATAACTTTCCAGAACAACTTTTCAAGATTTAACTGCAGCATCTGGAAAATCTGTTCTCAAGCACTCCAGGAAATTTGCAGATACACAATCATTTCGCATTTACCTCGCATCTCACGTAAGTTTGTTTGCCCACTTTGCATTCCTAGTGAGAAACTGTTATTGCTGTCTTTCTTTCTAGCATACGGTTTTGCTTCTTGTTCTTTGCTTTTTTTTTTTTTTAACCACAGGAAGGAAACGTAAGAATGTCAGGTCTAAGGCGACTGCCCTGTAATACAACACATATTCTTATTCCACATGGAAAAGGAATGTCAGGTTGTTCAAATACCAAAAACGTTCTTCCCCCTCACCCTGCTGCAGTAACACTTGTTACTTATCTATAAAGGTTAGCAAAAAATCCCAACCCTTCCCAAAAGATTTGCTCACTGCTCCGCGGTGCGCTCATTCTAATTAGTTGAGCAATCTAATAAACTGAAAAGCAAAACAATACAAAAGGAAAATTTAATTTGTCTTTATCTATTATGAAAATGAGTTGGATTGGGGTGGTACAGACACATGATTTTATACAGTATTCATCCAAGTTTTTCAATTGAAGCTTTCTGTAAACTGGGAAAATGATCTCTGAATTGCTCTATTTTTCTGCATGGTTCATTCAGGATGAATGAAACTCTGTTTTTAAGATTAAAGACTTTATTTTTATGATATCTAACCACACAAGTTTGTCTTAATTTGTCTTCAATTTAATCTTGAGAGGATTAAAATTTTATAAAATTATGTTTCACACCAGGTTATGACTGTTTACTTAAAATATATCTTTTATTATTATATTGTTGTAACTGAACTACCAATTATTTGAGAACTCTGTTCCCAAATTCGTTCCCACCCCAGGAGAAGTGGTTACTCTGTAAAGGCTCCAATATATTCAAATATGCCTAAAAAAAAAAATTCTAAAACTGCACACTCATAACTCTTTATGCCTTTAGCACATTGAAACATCTACTGTGCAGCAGCTCTGGGACAAGCAAGGAATGAAAGACGCATTTTTACCTGACCTAGCACAACTCTTACATGTAATAAGATATTACCAAATTGTCTGTAAATTAAAATCCTAGTGGAGCTCTTCTCAGCTCAGGGAAAGTATCACAATACTTCAGGAAATACCGATTTGCTGGAAATGAAGAAATCACTATATTATTTTTTTTGCAATTAGATAAACAAGGGAGGCAGGTTTCCGAGTCAGCTCTGGATATTTAATATTTTGAATGGATGTCACCCACCTACGCTCCTGTCCTACACTCACATTCCTGTCTCCAACCTGTTCCCACCTTCGTTTCTGCAGAGATGCTCAGTCTCCGGGTGCGAGCGCCAGCGAGAAGAGGGACACGTGACGTGGAACCATTCATAAACTGCTGTCGCTGCAAGAGGAGACTGTACTGTTAGGAAGAACATGCTCAAATAACCAAAACCACGTTGAATGAGTTTCTAAGACTGTTCCTCTGCCGGTGATCCTTCCTTGTCCACTGCTGACAAAGCGTGAATCCAAACATATACTGATGTTAGGAGGGGCCATCTTCTTTGCTTTTACGAATACCAGGGACTGTATGTTCATTTACCCCAAACTAACTCACCCCTGCTACCCCTTCTCTTTAAGCATCATTTGTCTTATTTCTGCTGTCTCTGTCACATCTGTAAGTCTCCTGGGCTACAGGCATTGTCTTATAGCACCAGGCGGGGCTTTGGGAGATCTTGGTATGGTGTCGTGACTCACTGCAAATTTTTCGTGTGACCAGATGGAGGCCATAGTCACTTGAGATACCCCATAACTGGGTCCTTATATCCTGGAGATTTTATGAAAATAAATAGATTTATGAAAATAAATAGATTTTTATGATGATAAAGAGATTGACGGCATAGAAAATATTCCAGAAATGAGGGTCATGTGAATATCCATGATTATATCTAAATGGTCTTTTGCATACAAAAGACAGTGAAGTCCACCTGTGTCCCTAGCCAACCAGGAATCCTGGAGCCATCTCCTCATCCGCCGGAGGGTGCATCGGTCTTGCCTTCAACTGCAGGTTCCTCATTCCCAGTCTGCTTGGAGCACAGGCAGAGCACAGGGTGAAGTCTGTCTGCGAAGACCAAAGACCCTCATGACATCCAAGCAGGCCATGATCAGCAAGATTTACCATTCACGTAGAGTAGTAGGGAGTGGAACATGATGATACAAATCAACATTTTAAAAGCTGAGAGTCAGTGCAGAGCAGATAAAGTGCAAACAGCAAAGTGTGTGGATCCATATGACCTGATCCAACAGTCTAGATCCATACAGTCTGTTATCTAAACCAAATCCTCACTGCTAGAAGACCTTCCACTAAGCATGCTCAGCAGTTGACTGCCTGTGTGACTGTCACATCTCATAACATTCTCACTCTGTGAGGAAAGCAGCAGTAGAAATGCTTTTTAGCCATCTGTGATGGCTTGCTATGTATGGAGAAGGCTCCAGGAGACCTTATAACAGCCTTCCAGTATCTGAAGCAGGCCTACAAGAAAGGTGGAGAGGGACTTTTTACAAGAACATCTAGTGAGAGGATGAGGGGTAATGGCTTCAAACTGGAAGAGGGGAGATTTAGATTAGATAACAAGAAGAAATTTTTTACTAAGAGTGGTGAGCCCCTGGCCCAGGTTGCCCAGAGAAGCTGTGGCTGCCCCATCCCTGGAGGGGTTCAAGGCCAGGTTGGACAGGGCTTGGAGCAACTAGCGGGAGGTGTCCCTGCCCAGGGCAGGGGGGGTGGGACTAGATGACCTTTAAGGTTCCTTCCAACCCAAATCATTCTATGACTCTAATTTAATCAACAGGTAATGACTGTGCCAACAACAAGCTGGTCAAGCCAAGAAAAGAGTATGCAGAATAATTAGCTGTTCCAAGTGCATTCTGACTGTACAGTCATTGGGTAAAGCATCCCTTGGGTGTTATATTTAGGATCATAGATTACTGATTAATACACAATACTGTAGTAAGGGCTGTTTCCTGCACTCACACCCGAGGGGACACTCCAATGTAAAGCCTAGAAACTTCTTTCATCGGTTTGAGCTGTTTTAAGATCACCTTTTCCCCAAGGACTGTAAGGGAGGTTCCCTTGGCTGGGCTCCCTGCATAGCCAAGGTTACAGAAGGAAAGCACAAATCTTTATTTAATAATTGAAGAATACTGGTATTTGAAGAAAAGTGAAGAGGAACTTGCTGCTTTTCTACTAGTGGGATTCATAAAAGCGGCATTTTAGGATGGGGGCAGAAACAGGAGGCTTGGTGAGAGAATGGATGGGTTGGTTTGTTTAAACAGTAAACCCGACCTGATACAGCTTGCAAATGGGTCCTGGTCAGAAGAGGAAAGCGCCTCAAAAAGATCAGAAGCAATGTGAATGGGAATCGAGAAGAGAATGCCCCGTTTTTTTTGTCTACCAAGTTGCATTCTCTTTGTAGGAAAAAAAAAAAATAATAATGGAGGACTGTTGGCCTGAACACCTTTGGGAAGAAGAAAGTGAAATGGAGTAAAGTAGAAAAAAATATAGCATTTTTAATATTTGATAGCAGAAATGGAATTCATTGGTTTTTTCTGTTCTCCAAATCACAATTAAAATGAGGGGATGTATCAAAAAAGGTCAATTTTAGAATTGTCTAGAAAGATTTTGTTGTCACAGGATCTACTGAAAGCCACCTGGGGAATGGAATATAACCAAAGAAGCTGAACAATACAGCCCCAGTGCTCGACTCAGATACTGTATTTTGCTCCTAAATGGAGATTTTAAAAAAACTATGCTTTTTCCTGCCTTTAACTGTGCAGGCCCAGCTTGACGCCACTTTAAAGCTCCTTTCCACAGGGGAGGGGGATAATGCTAAACGCTTTCTAAAAGTCACAGCCTTTCCATGCATCTCCAGTCAAAAAATATGAAATACAGGCATGCAAGAGCACTGACTTTTGAAAAGCATGACCTTAGAGCACAGCAGGTTAGGCACAAAACGACAGGCCACACAAGGCAGAAAAATAGCACCCAGCCCTGGAAAGACCTGTCCTCCTTACAGCTCTTTCCATATCCGTGCTGGGAGAAGAATGGTGAGACCTGAAGGACCACGTAGCGGGAAGGTGTGCAGTAGCTTATGCATACCTCGGAGAAGCAAACTGTGCAGAAAATTATTGCATCAGCATTTTCAGCATGTTCTTTTCCTCCCTTGAAGAGCTTCCCAGGAGCAACGGAGCACTCTCAGGTGGGGAATTGCATCCAGGCTCTAGCTGTGTTGTCCTGCTTGGAAAGTGCAAAGAGTCAGGATTACAGCAGCAAGTTTGTTCCATTATCCCCATCGTTAGAACAAGAATGTGAAACAGTCTGGAAAACACAGGAATACCTGATGTCAAACTGTATGCATTACAAGTACTTTCCAAATCCTGCTTTTATAATAACGCAGAAGGGTGCCTTTACATATGCCAAAACCCGCAGGCTTCTCAATAAACACATCTTCTGCAATAGTGATGCACTTACGGGATTAAAGTTTATAAGAACTGCTAAACAGAGAGAGGTCTGCTCACCTGCCAAGCAGTAATTCCTTCAAGCTTTCTGCCATCTCTGCAGACACTGAACAGGGTACCTCATGCACGACATTGATTTGGAAGCCGTAGTTTTGTACGGTGAAGTTGAAAGTCTTAAAGTCCATGCTTAGTTGGGTACTTCCACTTAATGTTTTTAGAGTGGAGTGGAAACTATCTGATAACCAAATAGAAAGAAATGCATTTTGTTCATGTAGTAGTACCGTGCTTGGATTGGAAGGTACAGGGTTCAGCAGGAGCCGCGTATGGTGCGGACAACATCTCGCAGGAATAAACCGCGTGTCTTTCACTCTGGGAGTGCTGCTTCTAAATCAAAGCACTGCTCAGCAGAGTTGACAATCTGCAAGACAAACAAGTAACTTCATCTGGCTTTGCATATTTTATATACATATATACATACACACGCAAAAAAATGAACCAAAAAGTGACTTAGAAGTGCTTATTCATTAGGCAAAGAGAAGTTCTCCAGGGTGCAACCTCCTTTCTCAGTGAGGTTCCTGGCACTCGCAGCTTTCCATCGCTTTTTTATTATTAGAAGAGGAATTAAACCCATATTTTTCTCATTTCAGTAAGTACCTTTATGATCTCCAAACAACTCCAACAATGATATCATCTGTCTCTTTCCTCCAAGGAGGAATTTGGGCTAGACCGTGATATTCCTGCTCATTCCTGGAGCACAGAGCCTCACGCCAAGGCGAAGGCAGCAAGACTCGCTCCTTGGGGGGGGGCGAAATACATGTCACAGCACCGTCCAGTTTATACTGTACCTCCTACACATCCCTCCCTCTTCTTGAGAGCTGTTCAACGCTATAAATTAAGAGTTAAAGCCTGAATCCAGCAAAGCCTGATCTCTGCAGGCAGATACCCGAGGCTGTTCTTCAGCGGAACGTGCTCACCAGTAAAGATCTGCCCATATGGATCCCATTTCTTCACAAATACTCTTTTCAGGATATGTACAACACGTGGCATAATTGGGCTGCACTCCTTGAAGTGGCCTCTCATCTAATAAAACAGATGATTCACCTTCAACTTGTTAAAGTCCTCCAGCTTAGGAAGGAGGTCAAGCGTGCCTTTAGCTGGCTGCCGGCACAATGGTGGACCCACAGGGATGGATGTGGGTCCAACCTCCCCAGCACTGCTGGCCTCCTTGCAGCCGCCTCTCCTCCACGCTTTGTGTGAGGTACCTTCTGGCAGCAGCACAAAGCCCTCCAGCCTGGGTCTGCTCAGCCTGACACCACTGAAAGCCAGTGGATGGAGATGGAGAAGATCAGGACCTCATCTGGGCTTAGAGCATCACGCCTCTGACCGATCTATGCCCTTGACCAGCTCTCTCATGTATCTCCCCACCCCTCTCCTGCTTCCCTCCTGACCCAAACCCATGACCCCTCTTTCCCAACAGTTCATAAACATCTTCCCTTCACCAACTTATCAGGTGCTAACTGTATAGAAGTGTCCTGCTGCTTCACTAGGAAACAACCGTGAAGCTTGAAGTTCTTTTGCTCTGGGTGTAAGAGAGGACAAAAAAGCAAGGTGCTGGTGGTAAGTTCTTCTCCTCCAAACCACATCCTGTTGATGGTAGATGCTGTAAGTCTCTTGGTTGACAGAATCTACCTGCTAGAAAATCCCATGGAGGCTTGTGGGCTGTACCAGAGGTGTTGCCTTGCCGAGTAGACCTCCTAGAGCTTCTTCCTAAAGTAAGGAAACAGCCCTTTCCCTAGATCTTCAGATATTTGCTGGCTGAAGAGGTGACAGAAGCTGAATTTTCAGGCTCTAGCAGTTGGTTGTGTAGTTCCGGGTCTAACTGTCGACCATCACAGATGATCAGAGACTCAGCAGTCACCTCAGTGACAGATGCCATGAGACACATGAAAGTATTGGCAGATGCGCTGAACTGCCTCCAAGCCTGGCTTTCATGGGGATCTCAATTTTTACAAGTAAACCACTGCTGCTCAGTTTCTTTTAGTAGAGGTAGAGCTGTCACAGGACCCTCTTTAACAGCTGCAAGGGAAGCCTGTGCTCTAGTCTGGACTCCACATGGCACACTCGCAGGATCACAGCATGGCTTCTCAGCAAGAAGCATCCTATATTGTCCCCGCAAATGTTTTGTTATAGTGCTGCTGCTGGTGGAGCACATGGTCATGCGTAAGGGTTTGTGGGAGGTCTGTAGATAAGGCTGGCTTTTACCACCCGCGCTTAGTCTGTGCCCCTCAGTTCTACAACCAGGAAACTAATTTATTCCTGAAGAGTATTATATCAATTAACACGCATGCGGGGTCGTTGGGAACCTTAAGCAAAATACTTCGGCAGCAGCCACTGAAGCACCAGAGCATCATCTACTGGAAGATCCCACAGGCGATCACAGTGACAGTTACTCACATATTTAACTTTGGGACACTACAAAAGAGAGGAACAGGGGACTACAGGGCATCTGCTCTGTCACCGCCGCACCACTTCAATTGCGCTAAAAAACCTGCTAGTACTGGCCTTGCCTTCAAGGAGACTTCCAGGAATAACCACTGCCAGCTACAACAGAAGACACACACAGGCATGGTTTTAAGAAAAAAAAGCAAGCTTGCTACACAAAAATACATTAATAGAAATGTTGAACAACTACGGCGTCAATAAAATGAACAAATACTACATAGTGGAACGTGCACATTGAATTCTATTTGGTTAACAGTGTCACTTCGCAAAGTAAACTTATCATGAACATGCACATCTTTTGAAATTACTGCAGATCTGTCTACAGTTTCCAACTCCATTTTTTTTTTTTGCTGACGCGTCACTACTTACACATAGGCCAAATGTTGGGGAGACTGCTATTCTTTGTAAGAACTGTTTTCCATAGGGAAAACAGGGAGCATTTGAGGTCTGGAAGTTATTGAATGTTAAGCCTGCTTTGGGGTAACGCCTATTGTTATTCTAGGTTAACAATTACTGGTTCTGTTTCAAGAAACAAAGAGATTTATTTTCACCTTCTTAGAGTGATTGGGATGTTTCTGGCAACTCGGATTTGCAGCATTTCGCAGAACAGGAGTGCGGAGGGAAGAGGACAGCTGCACCCAGAGTCTTTAAGTGGTTCTGCTCCTGCTCCTCTGCTTCTTTACAGCAGAACCTCGGCAGACAAATAAGCAGTTGCAGGATTTCTGCGGCCAGTGACAGAAATAACGCCATGGGGGACAGAACGCTACACGCTACTTTTCAAAGAAGTGACCGCGATTTCTAACAGGAACTCTGCTCATGGGAAGAGGACAGAGTTTGTATATTCATAAGACAAGCGTTGCTTTCACGAAACACAATCAGCTGAGCAGCTAAGGAAAATCCACTTTCACTAAAATACATTCATTTCTCAGCAGCGATACTTAAAATAATTTATACATATTGCTTCATTACATAGAACGTGCCAAAGAGCCAGGTCAAAGCAAGAACCTCAGATTCACCTTGGAAATAAACACTCTTCTGAATTGGCAGGATATAAGATGACAATTCCCTCTGTCTCAAGAATCCATTAACAAAAAAACAGAATCAAAGTTTACCTTTAGTGATTATTTGTCCCATTTTCAGACACTTCTCTGTCAGTCTTTGACCTGCTCTAGCAAGAGTGTTCTCTTTAAAATTATTTTATGGATTCCACTTCAGTTGCCTCCTTTCTCTGCACCCTTGGTGCTAAGATGGGGGCCACTAGTTTCAGTAAATTATTTTCTTCCACACAAATCTCTTAAATTAAAGTACTGGGTGCTGACCACTGCAGTCTGCTATTCCCCTGCTCCTCTGCATCCTGCCGAGCCATCACTATTCAGACTCCCTGCTACAGGTTGCACTGATGTGCCTAAAAATGAGGCATTCCGCACCAACAGGACAATTCAAATAGGCTCAATAAGCAGCTTTTGATTGATTACAGACAATCTAAGCATCTCTGTGAAAGGCAGCGCAACAATCAAGCACACCAAGTGATCAAAGCTTGCGGAGACAGCTAATTAGCAACGCTAGTCAGAATTGTATGTCACAGCTGAGCTTCAGAAGACACTTCAGTAGCTAAAAGAGCATTTTACTGCATTTCCCTTCTCCAATTTGTCTCAGTACATCGATCAAAAAGATCTCATTTACCAGGTCAGAAAGTAGTCGTCAGCTCTTTTGGGCAATTATATGGCACTGGGTATTAATTTCCTTCTCTGATTATGCCTGTAAGCCTGGACTCACCCAACCTGACTTTAATGATGCGGAGCTCCCAATCTCAGAGGTGACAACCACCTCGCATCGCTGTGCTTACCACAGGAACCCACAGATATTCCCAGGATGGGAAAGATCTTTATTCTATTAAAATTGTAATTGAGATCTTCTTTTAAAGAGACAATTTTCCATATGACTGCTAATTAAAAAATGCCTTTTTTTTTTTTTTTTTTTTTTTTTTTTTTTACACAGCATTAACATAGATTTGAGCTATTTTCATATACTCAGAGGAACAGAGCAAGCTATTACCCGAAACATTTTTTACTGATAGAGGCAACAATTGCACTAACGTGAAAGCATGCCAGAAAGCATACAC
The DNA here is from genome assembly GCF_028500815.1 of Rissa tridactyla. NCBI lineage: Eukaryota > Metazoa > Chordata > Aves > Charadriiformes > Laridae > Rissa > Rissa tridactyla. The sequence continues at coordinate 7,059,308 of NC_071466.1, read as the reverse complement.
AAATAGCAGTGGAAAGAAAAGATAATACTTTTTAAGAGTAATTCTTACTAATCCAATGTAAATAAAAGCTCCTGAAAGCATTTCTTAAGAAGTACGTAGCCAGTTTAATATCTAAGCTTACTTAAATAAAGTGGTTTGTTTTTGTTTTTTTTCCAAAATTAGTCTTATTGCTTGACTGCATTAAAACACTAAGTACTGTATTTGTCATAGTCTGTACAATCATTCCATTTTCTGTTGCTGGGTGCCTTTCCCACTGCAACTGAAAAGTACATAAGAGGACAACTGTAAGTAAGTTTTAAAATCAGCATGCATCAGGATAGCTGCAAAACTTAATTTTTCAACCATTGCAAATTTCACCTATTTCCACCTGTTTCTGTTAGACAGAACTTGACAATGAAAAGCACTGTATTTAGTGCTATCTCAAAATACTTCAAAAAACCTTCAGCAGAACGTAAAGATTGTGCTATTACACAATGTTTCCTGTGACTTAAGACAATACCACTCAAAAACAATGGAGAAAAAAACTGCCAAAACTAAAAGGTACCTTACAAAAGAATACACATTCTCAGAGGCACAGCTTTACTAAGAAATTCAGAACTATGTAAAAAGCAATTCACATTTTATTTTAAATTGCAATAAACTGTACAAAAATGTCATATTCTTGCCAAAAAATAACAGCAATATTTCCAATCTTACTTCTAGACAAACCACAAATTCTTATTTTAATCTTTCCTGGGTTGAGTTTACAAATAAACAGAAGAGATGCACGATTTTGTGTCAGAATCAGGATAGAACGAACAAATTTATATGCTTGTGGAATAAACTTTAAGTTTTTAGTGTCTTTTGGGAATTTCAGTACTCCTGCCATGCCTGTTAAAAGCCTAAAGAAAGAGTTGTGTGTCTCACACAAAGGAATGTAAACAGTCATCAAGAGATTAAAGAGGTTGACTCTTCCAATGAAACCGTAAACGTACCTCTATACCACTGACATTCACTTTACACTACGAACGGTGAACGGTCCACAGCACGAGGATCGTGCAATAGCTGAATCCACTCTCCAAAATGACAATTAAATATACAAAGACCTTTTTTTTTTTAAAAGTTTTCAAAAAGAATAAAATCCTAAGTAACAGAACTGAAATGAATTATACTCTTTTTAACATTTTGAATTTTTTTTTTTCCTTATCCTAATTCATGAGCAAATATGTAACAGCCCCATCAGATCTACAATCACAATGTCCTTTTTCCAAAATGCAATAAACGAGCACCTAGTTAAGTCAATCAGATGTAGAAAGCACCGCTGCCAAGAGCGCGGGCTTATTTTCAGGGTTGACTTTGTTCGCATAACACATTTAATGCAGCCTAACAAAACATAATTTGGGTCACCGACCACAGCTTCTTCAGTCCGAGACCTAAAATGGAAATACAATTACCATGATTTTTAGGATTTCGGGTTTTTTTCCTCAGCGTTGAAACCTAATTAAGAAAAAGCTGTTTCAACGGATTGGGTAGAGCTTAAAAAAATTAAGCATCTTCTGTTACTTCAGAGTTGTTTGAGGGAATAAAGTCCTCTTGAAATTCCACTTTATCTGGATAGAGTTTAATGTAGGTGTCCACCATTAAATCTAAGTCATGTTTTATATCAAAGTTTATGTTCAGCACAGCTAGGTTGCTTGACCTTTGCTCTGTCAAGGTGTTTTTCAGGTATGCCTTCAAGCGCTTTCGTCCTACTTCATATTTTTCATTCTCCACCTTCATCACTGGAAGTATGCATAAGACTTTAAGCAAAGCGTAAACATTGGGGAAAAACTTAATGTCAGGCAAGTGAAGTGCTTCATAAATAGTAGCTGGAAGTTCGATATCTTTTCCTCTGTGCTTCCACTTGATTCTCCAACAGTGAAGCTCAGCAGAAAGCGTGTCTGGATTAGGCAAGTCATTTTTATACAAGTCAGCGTGATGCTCCTCGGACGTATTGAATTTCAGCTGCCCCATGACTGAGGGCACTAACGATAAACACTTAAGAGCTTTTAAATGTTGTTCTGAGAATATATCTTTTAATTCTTGAATAATATGCTCCACTGTGGGGACACTAAGGATTTCTTTGTAGTAATTTTCTGACGTTACCTCAGAGTTCAAGTTCCCCTGTCGTGCCCTGCGAAATTTTCCTGGGAGTTTAATTTGTACATCCAGTTTTGTAGCCAAATTTGTTGCTTCCTCAAACCAAAATTCATGGTAAACTTCAATATTCTCCATCACTTCATTCAGAGAATGTAACACTGCTGTTAAGCTGCTAGCTGCAAAGAACACATCTGATGTTTGTCCTTGGAGATTTTTTCCGAACGCTCTTGTAAAAGACAGAACATTTTTCAGAATTACAATGGTGACAATGAAGTCAAAATCTGTTAATGCACTTGAAAGTACAAATGCTCGACCAACAATAAAGTTGTTCCACCTGACGGATGAGTCACTGCTTACCGCATCCAAGCACAGTACCAAGGCTTGCATGAGGTCCACTAAAACCTCAAACATATCGTGCCTGCCCGTCCACTGAGAACGGCAGATCTGCTTCAGCTCGTTACCCTTCACCTCATTGTTCTGAAAAAGAACAGAAATCGTGTTGTCCAGTTCTACCAGTAATTGCGGAGACTGATTAAAAAGACAGCAAACTTCTTCAATTGTTCCTAGTGCAATGGAAACCCCAACAACAGGAACGGATTTTGCCAGCCAAACGTTTAAGGCACAGGAGGAACACAGCGTATACACAGCTTGCGGATACTTTTCCAAGAGTCTTGTAGCCACAACTTTCATCTTAGAAGCAAACCCACTGGAGACAATGTAGGCTTGACCTCGACAGTACTCCATATTCAGACCCCACTTTTCAGTGATAGTCGTGTGGAACTTAACAGCTAAAATTTCGGGATCGGCCTCATATGGTAAAAACCCTATGAATTCTTCTCTTAGATTATGAGAATCATCAACAAATCTCACCAACACTGGCAAATGTTCCTCTCCTGCTATGTCTACTACTTCATCGGTGACAATAGAAAAGAAATGTGAGTCTCTTACTTCCCTCAGCGTCTCTTCTCTAATACAGCTTTCGCAGATCTCAAGCATTTGTTTCTGCTGAGTTTTCGAACAATACTCAAGATTGACTGCAGTCATCTCAAATCGTTTCCTCAGAACTTCATCTCCAGCATTTATTCTATATTCCAGTAGAGCCTGAAAGTTATCTGAAGTAAAAATACCTTCTGGAAGCTCATCAACATTATGGCCATCCAAAGGAATATTTTGTTTACCCATTAGGATCAAAATTTCAAACAAAGATTTAAGGTAATCTTTGTTTTCTCTTTCTTCCAGTGTTAAGGAGACAGCTTCTTCCTCTTGTTCTTCCCCTCCTTCCTCAGAGACAGTATTTTGTTCATTGCTTTCGTTCAATTCTTGGGTTGCCTGTTGCCGTTCAAAAGCTTCATCGACTGCAAAATATAAAATACTGTAAGTGTAAAGATAATAAAAATAAAACATAACATTTGCTTTCCTCTACTATCCCCATTACCTTTACATTACTGGAGTCCAGAGAAGAATGTTCCCACTTTAAAACTGAATGAGTATTTAGGAAAGAGTTTAGGCTGGCTGTTTGAATCAAGCAGGAACTCAATTATCCTCCTGATATAAACTTACAGTTACATGTCCTACATTACCTTGTCAGCCTCAGTAAACAAAGCTTTTATGAACTCAATTATTTTGCCCACTTACTCTTTTGTTGCTTCAGTGTTCTTATTTCATCTTCACTCTTAAAAAAAGAAAAAAAAAAAACTTTGATGATAATGTGTACCGCATGACCTTGAAATACTAAAACACATCAAGATCAGACACAAATATTGTAGATGAGACCATTTTAAGAGTGTTAATGTTTACCAAAAAGTGCTACAAGGTCCAAGAGAAATAGGTTTCTTCAGGTAGTTTATTGCTACCAGGACACACACCTACTAACTACATGAGAATAGTTTGTTGCTACTGCTAAGGTTCCCATACTTATATTAGGAGTTTGATCGATATATATTTTATACTTATTACTAAATAGATTCCATTAAAGAATTATGTTTCAATATGACCATCACTGTCAGTAGACAGAACTGTCTTTAACTCTTATTTTCAGTCAGTAAACAGACTCAAACTTATGAAGAAATCTTTAGAAATTGTCTGTAAGTTTTCCAAACATATAAGCAGAGTTTAGGAGTTGAATTCCTCTTAACTGTCAGTATACTTATAACCACAAAGACCTAGAGACACTTTTTCTATAAATGACACAGAAGAGGTATCACCAAGACACAATTCCACAAAAAATTGATCTTGGTTTTATACATGGATCATCTTTTCAGAACAATAAGCTAAGCTAAATATGTCTGAATTGGTGCAGGCTTCAAAAGTTATATGGGTGAACTGACGATCACAGTCAGTATGTAACAAGAATTTTAGGCTACTATGCATAAGTTGCATTCAGTTTGTGCTGTAATAACAAGCAAAAGGAAGCTATGCACTTTCTTTGGAAGGCAGAGTCACCTCTGGATCAATACATTTCATTTTCCAGATTTTTTCATTAAACTTTCCTTAGTAGATAAAATTTATATCTGCATAATATTTGGACATTTGCATATAATCAACAAAAAGATACTAGAATAGGCAGTACAGAAAACATAAACTAAGTGCTAAATATTATTATTTGACACTTTTATACAAAAGTTTCACATAAACTTACTTGCAAAAAATCTTACATGAAAAACTTACCAGCTCTTTTATCCTTTTCCTATGCCTGCTGTGGGGATTGTTCAGGTGACTCGTAAGATCAAATATAGTTGGCACAGCATTATCCCGCAAAACTGTTCTGTAAGGGCTCTGTAAGAAGACAGACATCAGGATTAGGGATATCTCTGGGAAGTTCTCACTGTGTGTGCACAAAAAGCCCTCAGAATTTCAAATGCCACGCCCTGCCCCCCCTTCTTTTTTCTTGCTTTTTTAGAAAAGTATTTTCACTTTCTGATGTCTCAAAATAAAGCTATGCTATGCAATTTCACATTTTGGGTATGAAGAGAACACTGAAAATGAGAAGAGAGATATTTAAAAAAAAAAAAACAAACACCACCCAAACCCAAACCACAAACCCTTTTTCTTCCCCATTATCTTCACATCAAAGACCCCAGATACAATAATTAATGTAATATTATGATTTTTTTGTTCTGGATAAAAAAGACATCTATGCATCAGAAAGGAAACTTTTTGGTACTATTGAGCCTTGGGTTTTATCACCTATTTCACAATTCTAGAAACAATCACACAACCATTTTCACAATTAAAATGTTCAACTGCTTCTTTATGTAGACTTACGAATTCCACAAAACATTATCGTGAAAGATCATATTGAAGAAAATGTATCTGTCAAATGAGCAGCAGGTCGAAAAGACTTCTAGGTGGTCATGTAAACATTTCTAACAGTTAAAGAAAAATATTTTAAGTAAAATTTTCTATTTGTATATAGTGTAAACTTACATGATCTAAACTGGCTAATTTCCAGTAAGTGCAGAATTTTATTTGATTATCTTTATACCTGTCATTAGACTGAAATACATTAAACAAAGTGAGTTTCATAAAGCTTCATTTCAGATTCAGAATTACTTCCAACATTCATTTGTTCATTTGTTTCTGGGATGCTGGCTAATCAGAGACCCTGTCATGTGTAATACCAACAGGAGCTTAAAGTCTGACCTGTGTATTTTAATTACGTTTCACAACTAAAGGACTGATTTTGCCTATCTATCAGAATAAAATTCAGCCTGGAGATTAAAACCGGATACAAAGCCCCAAATCCACCGTTTCCTACTGTTAAGTAAGCTGTTAAAAATAATCGTTAACAAGAAGAACTGAAAGCTGATATTTCATTAACAGGAAACAGTGCCACGATTTTAGCTGGATAAAATATATCAGGAACCAAAAGCTTGTCAGACGTAAAGAATGTTTAAATCTCTTGGCCACAACAGTGTAATTTAACTGAATCACACCATGTACACACTTCAGTAACAGCACATTAATGATTTTAAATAATTGGAGGTATGCAAACTTACATACTTACACCCAATAAATTTATATAATGTTGTAACATATAGTGACAACAAACAAAATGAGCATTACTTTGCACAAGGAGAGGACTGCAGTGAAGACCAGGGCTCCACAAACACATTAAACCAGCAGGAGCAGCTCTCTTTTTCTCTTCCCCAACTGCTCATTTCCACCTCAACCTTTGTGCCAACATCTGCGAGTCCGTGCGGTGCCCTGGACCATGACAATGATCTCAATTAGAGCTAAGAGATTAATTTTCCCAGGCACCGCTCACCCAGGGGATCAAAGATTAAAATGCAGCATTCTGATGAAAAACGTTAATCACATTTTGCAAGATGCTATAAACAAATGCTTGGTTTTACTTACACTTCTACATATCATAGAAGTCTCAAAATGTTTCGCGCACAATCTGTAATGCTTGTTGAGTTGATCTGGAGTTTTATCTTCTAGATCTGCCCTTCGACAGTTCTCTACCCATCTTTGACATCTGCACATAAGCAAAAGAATTAGTTAGTTTTAAGATAAACCAATTCCAACCCATTGTCAAAATTAGAGCGCAGTGAGCCCTGCCCTTTATGCAAGGCTAAGGAAAGTTCTGTACATCTTCTGTTGTAATGTACCATCAAATCTTTTTAAAAGTTTGGTTTTCTCCTTTTGGTCACCACTTAATACCACACCAGCAAATTCAGGAATCTTTTCCCTCACTTTGTATATTCTTGCCTTTTGTCTCACACATACACACAACCCCACCAGATTTTAGTGCAGTTGCTCATGAAACCTGCCTATTTAATTACTATTACTTTAATCTTAAAAAGACAGGTTAAAAAAGAAAGATGTGCTTGTAGGCTAAAGTCATAAAGTTTTTACAGGTATCTATTAAAATAGTTGTTTTCCTCTACTTCCCTTCAAAATACAGCATTTTTCTGATTTATTTTGGTCATTGGGGAGTTCAGAGTAGATTTCTGAAAAGGGAAATAATAAAAATAAAAAATAAATCATTCTATAAACAGTGCTTACAAGCCTGAAGTAAGTTTTTGTTAGATACATATTTTTCCAACATTTACTTCTGCTTTGGGTTAGTTCTCTGAGATATAACACAAAACTAAAGAAACATTTCCCCTACTAACAGGGCTCCTTTTAGATATGCAAGGCACTACTTCCTCTGGCAAGTAAAACACTTGCAGTAATTGATGCAAATGCATTAGTCAGCTTATATTTCCCCCAACAGAGTCTATCTAATCACTTTCTTGCTATGGATTTTTGAGCAACAACATGCATAGACTGATTCTGCACAGCTACTGCAGTAAAACTCATCTGCTATTTTATTTTGCAGTAAATATATAAATATATGTATATATAAAAATTAATAGGACTCCAGCAGCTATAGATATCTCTGTATTTAAAAGTTTCATGAAAAAAAGTCATCCTTTCCTTCCTGAAAAAGTAATCCTCTGAAGCAGCATTATTTTAATGCACTTGCTTACACTTCACAGCATCACAGAGCTGCCAATTTACAACAGCACGTAAGTAAACAGCGAGTTGAAAATATACAATACAGATGACTAAAAACCTTCACATGGATATGACTGATAATTTTTTCACTACTCAAACTGTAAATAGAGTGGTTACACAAGCTCCAATTCCTCCTAGGGTAAATCCTTCCCCAGAGAAACTCAAGAATGCCAGAAACAACTATATTATAAGGAATTACACAATTAGCACAATAATTCTAGAGCAAAAAGAAGGAACTTTCACTACAGTCTCAGAAACTTGTTTTATTTACAGTCCATCACTTTGCTATGTACTTGTCAACATGGACTCATACTTTAAAGTGTTGTGTTATTTGGTATTTTTGGGGGGTTTTTTGTTTTTTTTTTTTTTTTTTTTTACTTTTAATTGGTACACGTTGACAATGTCCACAAAGTTCCAGGAATCTACACAGAGAAGTTACACGAAGAGTTTACTAGGGCAAAATTGGGGGAGATCTCCCCACAACCCAATCATTGCTGAAATTCATGAAAGTGAAAAAGTTACTCGGTTCACTTAAAACCAAAAAGCTTTAAATCTTTTTTATTCCTAAATTAAAAAGATGGGTCTTGACCCAAGAAACAGATGTTAAGAGAAAGCACTTTTTATTATTATTTTTGACTGCGAACACAGAATTATTGCTCATAGGAGCAAGGAGGGAGAAAAATAGTGATTATTCAATAATTTAGGAATGAAGGCTGTCTCGCCAGATGTTCTGGTGGGTAGCCCAAATGAGGAAATCCACAGCTCTGAGTGGATTCACCATCACCTCTACTTTAACTAAGTGCAATAAAGAGCAACTGTGAAGATGAAAGAGGGGAATCTTGGATTCCTATCTCTGCTGGCCCAACGGTTTGCACATCTTCATTTTCACTGGTGTAAAATATCAAAATAACAGCTATAAACAGGAATCATTTCTAATATTGCTCCTGTAGATCTAGACATAGTCATCCTTAATAATGACTTAAAATAAGAAAGGAAAGAAAATGTTCCAAAAAAATCAGGTTTTTGACACCACAGATCTTGCACTCTTGCCTGGACAGCACAATCACCCGAACAAGAGAACGTTCTTCAGTTAACCAAACAGTATAAACACAACCTTTTTATACAGGGGGCCTTTAGCATGCAGATTATATTGAATCTGGCTCGGACACTTTCTGAGGGGGTGCTGATTACCAGTTAACTCGTTAAAGGTGATAGCACTGAGCTGTCACAAAGGCTGTTGAGCCTCCCGATAGCCAGTGGGGAGGGTCTCAATCCAGAAGGGTATCCAGCGCAAGAGCCTGACCCCAGCAGTCTTACCTGCCTTGCCCTGTGGCTCAGGGAAGCTGAGGAAGACTACCAGGGAGCAAAGTCAGAGCTCCTCATGTTACGCTAACTCCTCTGAATCCCCTCCCGGCAACAAATGAGTGGCAGTGACGGCGCATCTAGAACTGGCACACAGTTGTCAAGGACAGACAAAAATCAGCCTGAATCCCTTCACCTCCAATATTGCTGCCAACCAGAGAACCAGTTAAGCAGATACCGGTAATAGATGGGGACCAGATCAGACTGAGTGATGGCAAAAGATACCATGAGCTCTTCAGAGGGGACATACTCAGGAAATGAGCCTCCCAAAGATTAAATTAACCATTCAATATTCCTCTCCCTTCTCAACTTCTTCTACAGTTACATAAAAGTGGCTCTGGAGGCTGCCTTTTGTGACAAAGTCAACACTGTCTGAGCGTACGATCCCGATGAAGCCCTTGAGATCTGAGCCCCAGTTTGTGGGTCCTGATCAGACACGGGCACTGAGCTCCTCACCCCATCAATGCAGCTGATGGGAAACCAGACAGAGCTCTAGACATCTAGGAAACTCTACTGGCAAAGGCTAGAGCGTTGATGCTTTCTCAAGTAGCTACAGGACTAGAGGGAGATGGTGGAAATTATGTGACTGGACTCAAACATGCAAACTCCATGTGAATCGGACCCTTCAGTCTTGCCAAGAATTTGTCTCCAAAAGGAATGCTCTACAAGGAATGAGGAATGGAAGAACAAAGAAAAAGGAGGTCAGACCCCTGAAATCACCCAACACAGCTCTGCATGGTATTATCCAAGCAGCAATTAAAAAGATTTAAGAATAAAATTATGTATAAAAATTTTTCCATTTTTTTAGTATTCAACGAACACACGCTGTATACTGTTGCACAAGCGCTTTAGTTGCAAAATATTTCGCACAAATTAAAAGCTATTTCAATGCAATATATTACATCACTGCTTAGGTATTGCTCATTAGTTTTTAAGGTTTCCTCCAGTCACAAACGTCACGTTTTCAGAGATCTGCTGGCACCTCATGGAAGCTCAAACAGCATTTTATTTAAGTGCAGAAAGAGTGACTTATATTACCTCAGTATTGGTCAGATGTAGTAGAATAGCATCTCTTTGCTTAAGAATTTTGTTCCAAATACTCACACCTCACCTTTACTCAAACGTCCATGACAGAGTCACAAACACAGGTGAGGGTTAAACAGACAGATCCTACTGCGGGGATCACAGCCTCGACTGCATAAAACTATAAAATATGTATCCTTATTAGGGTAACAGAGGTGATTTACAATAATGTTTGATATGAAAAGACTACGTACCATCCATTAAATGCAGCTGGTTCTTTTTCAAAGCCTAATCTGTGCACCCCTTCTCGTTTTTTCAGGTAGCAACGATAAATGAATCCAGTCTTAACTAACTGGTTAGCTTTCAGACTTGCTAGCTCTTGAAAGATCAGACTTGGAACATCCAACTGGAACTGCTTAGCACTGAACTGTGAAAACGTAAAGGGAATTATTCAGTTACTGTGGAAAACTGAAAGCAGTAAGGCAGCAGAGACAATTTACCGGGGACTGTGTATTTCTCATCAATTATTTTTTTAAAATTAAAAATTATTTTTAAAGATGTATTCTAATGCTGTTATACTCAACTTTCTCACTGTAAGCTGCCAAGTGCAAACAACACATTTTTGGCCTGAAGTACTTTGCTCGCCAGACCAGTTTGACTTATAATGGTAAGAGGTTTCTATGACAGCAAGCGGTACAAGCAACACATTGTCATTTACAACTGCAGATGCCTGCTGTACTACAAACTGGAGAACAAACCACCAACATCCTTCAGACTACAAAGGGAGAGGGTTGCATGGATTTATCAGTCTTTAAATGCTCTTACTGAAATAGAATATGATCAACTTTGGACATTTTAACATAGGCTTAAATGAGAAAGGTATAAAATATTCAAGGGGCAGTAAAACTTTTAGAGAACATAAGGAGAGTGTCATCTCTGTCACTGCATGTTTTTAAGAGCATGACAAAGACGCTAGAAACAGTTTAGGTATAGCTAATCCTTCCTTTGGACAGTGGAAAGGTCTAAGATGATCCTTCAGGGTCAATTCTAACTCTATTTTCTACTATTCTGTTACAGGAACATTAATCGTATTAGCCTGAGCTACTTCAAGGGGATTATGAAGTAGTCACACTCAGAAAGCGGGCTCGCTCGCACACTGTAGAAATGTAAGCCAATACATGCTTCCGAAAACCATGCCTGCAATCCACTTTAGCGTTTGCAAATGAAATATCTGTAAAACAATATTGTAGCTGACACATACTGTTTTTTTTCAAAAGGTTTTCATTTCTAAACTTCCACAAATAGTGGTTAAAAGTAGTAGTTGTCTAATTCTGAAATACAGTTAAAAAAAAAACTTTAAGATTAGGGCATTCCTTAATTAACTGCACATTTTTGATCTCTGTATTGCTACCGTGGAAAACATTCATTCAAAATGTCTTTCAATAGAAAAATTATAAACTGGAAGGGTTATTTTCTTCATACAATAAACAGTCACGTATTGACCAATTTTGCACAACTTGACATGACTCAGATTTTACAGCATGGACTCCTTACAAATTAAGACTGAAGTTCAGACAATACCAAATCTCTTCAATTCTGCACAAACTGCAGTCATTCCTTTGATTGAGTAAGAACCTGTGGTTCTCACAGGACAGAAGGTGGAAAGAGACAAGGCTAGGAGTGAATCATACAAATGAAAGGTTAAGAGCTAGGGAATCAACTATTTCATTTTCAGTCTTCATTAAAAACATAAACATATGTAATAAGGATTGTGCTATAAAACCTTGAACGTACGGACATTAGAAAGAGGTCTGGTTATCCTAGCTTTAACACAAGGCACTGCATTCACCCAGGAGAGCTTGATGACATATCCAGAAACACAGCTTTAAGCAGCAGCTACTACTTATACAAGCTTTTTGTGTCTTCTTTTGAAATCACCTAGAGACTGATTCTAAGATTTCTAAGATTCTAAGATTTCTAAGAAAACAGAATGTTTTCTTAGAAAAAAACCTAGCTACCCACAATTCCCATGGTTTTTGAAATTTTCCAAAAATCAGGTCAAGCAGCTTCAAGAAAGGAAGCAAGAGAATACCGTGTACAAATCGTCAAAAAATTCAGCCTTAATTATCTACTGGTGGGAGAGAGATAACTGGTATTGCTCTAGCACCTATGTATCTTTCAAAATTGTGAGGAGCAAGTCAAGTCAAATGATTTTAAGTGTTATCTAAATTCAAAGGGCTTCTACATGGGGGTTTCTACATCTAAGTGCATGATTTATTTTTCATGGTATTTTCCATGGCCTCTCACTCTCACACTTCTTGCTCTACCAGCGCATCACCCCTGCTTTTCACCCATTGGTAACTGGAATATCCCACTGCTTCTGCTGTTGCTCACAATGCTTCACTACCAACCACCATCCTTGCAATCCTGTGACAGCTGCCTGTCACATTGGTGTCCTATTTGTCACACACACACCTCATCATCCAGCACCACATCACCTCAGCACACACGGTAGGACTGACAGGCTTCCACCACCTGAACCAGTGCTGGCCCTGCACGGGCTCCCCATAATGCATGGGCTCCCTTGCCTCATCCCGTTGCTCCTGCACCCATCCAGCTGCCCCACACCTCTAACAGCCAAACATCCCATTGCTGTCCCACACCCCCTAACAGATGTGCACCCCCTCACACCCTCCCATACCCCTCAGAGCCAGGCATTCCTTCACACCGCTCACAGCCAGGCACCCTCTCACTCCCTCCCACACTGCTCAGAGCCGGGCAGCCCCTCACACCCTCAGCCCCCCACATCCCTCAAATACTCAGCATCCCCCCTCCCCCCACCCCAACCAGGCAGTCCCTCACACCCTCAGCCCCCCACTCCCCTCCAGAACCAGGCACTCCCTCAGTGCCCCATTCCCTTCACAGCCCCTCACACCCTCAGCCCCACATTCCCCTCAGAATCACAGAATGGCAGGGGTTGGAAGGGACCTCTGGAGACCATCCAGTCCAACCCCCTGCCAGAGCAGGGTCACCCAGAGCAGGTGGCACAGGAACGCGTCCAGGTGCGTTTGGAATGTCTCCAGAGACGGAGACTCCACCACCTCTCAGGGCAGCCTCTTCCAGGCCTCTGGCACCCTCAAAGGACATTCCTCATGTTGAGATGGAATTTCCTGTGCTCAAGTTTGTGCCCCTTGTCCTATCACCATGCACCACTGAAAAGAGTCTGGCCCCACCCTCTTGACACCCACCCTTTAGATATTGATGAGCATTGATGAGATCCCCTCTCAGCCTTCTCTTCTCCAGGCTGAACAGCCCCAGGGTTCTCAGCCTTTCCTCAGCAGAGAGATGCTCCAGTCCCCTGATCATCTTTGTAGCCTCTGCTGGACCCTCTCCAGTAGTTCCTTGTCTTTCTCAAAGTGGGGGGCCCAGAACTGGACCCAGTACTCCAGGAGTGGCCTCACCAGGGCAGAGGAGAGGGGCACGATGACCTCCCTTGACCTCTACAACTACCCAAAAGGAGGGTGTAGTGAGGGGGGCCAAAAGGAGGGTGTAGTGAGGGGGGCCAAAAGGAGGGTGTAGTGAGGGGGGCCAAAAGGAGGGTGTAGTGAGGGGGGGGGCGGTCTCTTCTCCCAAGGAACAGGCGATAGGACAAGAGGAAATGGCCTCAAGTTGAGCCAGGGGAGGTTTGGATTAATAGAATCTTCATGGTTGGAAAGGATCTTTGAGATCATCAAGTCCAACCATACACACACAAAAACCAACAACAACAAAAAAATTCAACACCTACAATCTCTGCCACTAGAGCATGCCTTCAAGTGCCAAATCTAGATGTTTCTTAAACACCCCTACGGATGGTGACTCAACCACCTCCCTGGGCAGGCTGTTCCAGTGCCTGACCACTCTTGCAGTAAAGGAATTCTTCCTAATATCTAATCTAAACCTCCCCTGCCACAACTTCAGACCATTTCCTCTGGTCCTGTCATTATTCACCTGGGAGAAGGGGCCAACACCCACCTCTCTCCAACCTCTTTTCAGGGAGTTGTGGAGGGCAATGAGGTCTCCCCTCAGCCTCCTCTTCTCCAAGCTAAACATGCCCAGCTCCCTCAGCCTCTCCTCAGATGACCTGGTCTCCAGACCCCTCACCAGCCTGGTAGCTCTCCTCTGGACATGCTCCAGCCCTTCAGTGTCCCTCTTGTACAGAGGGGCCCAGAACTGAACACAGCACTCCAGGTGAGGCCTCACCAGTGCCCAGTACAGAGGCACCATCACTTCCCTGCTCCTGCTGGCCACGCTATTCCTGATACAAGCCAGAAGGCTGTTGGCCTTCTTGGCCACCTGGGCACACTGATGGCTCATGTTAAGCTGGCCGTCCACCAGCACCCCCAGGTCCTTTTCTGCTGGGCAGCTTTCCAGCCACTCTTCCCCAAGCTTGTAGCGTTGCTTGGGGTTGTTGTGACTGAAATGCAGGACCCGGCACTTGGCCTTGTTGAACCTCATACCATTGGCCTCAGCCCATCGGTCCAGCCTGTCCAGGTCCCTCTGTAGAGCCTTCCTACCCTCAAGCAGATCAACACTCCCACCTAGTTTCGTGTCATCTGCAAACTTACTGAGGGTGCACTCAATGCCCTCATCCAGATCATTGATAAAGATATTAAACAAAACTGGCCCCAAAACTGAGCCCTGAGGGACACCACTGGTGACCAGCCACCAAGAGGATTTCACCCCATTAATCACAACTCTCTGGGCACGGCCATCCAGCCAGTTTTTAACCCAGTGAAGAGTACACTTGTCTATGCCACAATTCCCCAGCTTCTCCAGGAGAATGCTATGGGGGACGGTGTCACATTAGCCACCCTCCGGTCATCTGGTACCTCCCCTGTTGACCAGAATTGTTGATAAATGATGGAGAGAGGCTTGGGGAGCTCTCCCGCCAGCTCCCTGAGTACTCTTGGGTGAATCCCATCCAGTCCCAGGATATTAAGAAAGATTTCTTCACTGAAAGGGTTGTTAAGCATTGGAACGGGCTGTCCAGGGAAGTGGTTGAGGCACCATCCCTGGAGGTATTTAAAAGACAGACAGACGTAGTGCTTAGAGATGTGGTTTAGTGATGGTTTTTGTCAAGAGTTTGGTTGATGGTTGGACTCAATGATCTGAAAGGTCCCTTCCAACCCAGGCAATTCTGTGATTCTACGACCTGCTGGCCACGCTCTTTTTAATGAACCCCAGTAGATCACTGGCCTTCATGGCCACAAGGGCACGTTGTTGCTTCGTGATCAACTTGTCCTCACAGCCCCTCACCCCCCCCCCCATTTCCCTCACAGCCCCTCACTCCCTCAGTCCCCCCACTCCCCTCACAGACAGGCAGCCCTTCAGTCCCTCACTCCCCTCAATCCCTCAGGCCCCCCCACTCCCCTCACAGACCCTCACTCCCTCAGGCCCCCACAGCCAAGCAGCCCTTCAGTCCCCCACTCCCCTCACAGGCCCTCACTCCCTCAGGCCTCCACTGCCCTCACGGCAAGGCAGCCCCTCTATCCCTCAGCCCCCACCCCACTCCCCTCATGTCCACGCATTCGCTCAGCCCCCTACTCCCCTCATAGCCCCTCACTCGCCACCCCACGGCACGGCCCCCCCGTCTGTCACCATCACTCCCACGAGTCCCAGCCGCTCCCTCCCGCGGTGGGAAGAAGCGGCGGCCGCGCCAGCGCATGCGCGGCCGCCCGCCCGCCTCCCCGCCGCAGCCCGGGGGGTCGGCGGAGCTCCGCCCCAACCCCCCCCAGCGAGCGGCCTCCGCCGGCGGAACCGGCAGCTCCGGGCGGCCCCGGCCCCTCGCAGCCCCCTCCCCGGCTCGTATCGCGGCGGCACCCCCTCGCCCAGGTGAGGACAGGGGGCGCGGGGGTAGAGGGGAGGGAGGGAGGGAGACGGCTCCCCGACGCCGTGTCTCCGCAGGCGGAGCGGAGGGCTGCGGGCCGGCGGGACCTGAGGGGAGAACGGAGCGTGTGTCGTCCCCCCCCAGCCCGCCTCTCCTGAGGCGGCGCCGGCAGTGCCCGGCGGGGGGGAGGGGGGCGGTGTCTCACCTGACCGGGTCCCGGGGGAAGCGGAAGAAGGCCAGGTCGGACTGAGTGCTCTTGCGGGTGCAGTTGGGAGCCGCACAGAAGTTCGGCATGGTCCGTCCGCCACCGGATTGGCGCCGCTGCCCCTTTAAATCGGCGGGCCGCAGGGAGGAGGAGGAGGGGGGGTGGGGGGGGTGTGTGTATGTGGGGTGGAGGAGGAGGACGGGGGGGAGGGAGAGGGAGGAAGGAGGGGGGTAAGGGTGGGGGGGGGGGGGAAAGCGGCTCTACACTGCTGTGAGCGGCCGGGAGGATTCACCGCCGCCCTCCGCCGGGAGAAGAGCCGCCTCCTTCCCACAATGCACCGCGCCCGGCCGCCGCGGCGGGGCCCGGATGAGCGGTGCGCATGCGCCCGCGGCCGCACGACGCTCTACCCCCCCCGCCCCCAGCGCGCGCGCGGGAGGGCGGCGCGCCTGCGCACGGCGAGGGGCCGCCGGCGATGCCGCGCATGCGCAGAGGCGCCGGGCAGGGCCCGCCTGTCAACGGCCGGGCCTCCCTGAGGAGAGCAACGTATATCTGTGGTACACTGACTATATTTGCCTTAAAAATTAACTGAGGATGTAGCGCGAGGTCATAATCTTTTGTCTGTTTTCTTCGTGTCCTGGTTTCCGCGACACGGGGCTAATTATCTTCTAATGCCGGGGAAAACTGCACTTTTAGAAGGCTTTGTTGTCTGAATTTGTGAAAATATTTACTTTATAGCCAGCTAGGCTATGTGGGATTCAAGGTCTTTTCGAGCCTTGCCAGGTGCAGGGATGAGGAGGAGCAAGGCCTGGGCACTCGTCCTAAGCTGCCAACGGGATTATTTCATATCGTGAATGTCACATTCAGTATAAATTAGGAAGTTTGCCGAGGAGTTCTTTGGCTCCTTTGATGGCGGCAGTCCAGAGAACTTCTTGCACTGGTGCTGGACCCCTGAGCCCGTCCCTTCCTCCTAAAGGTGTGGACATTTGCTGTGCACTGCTGGCAGTGCCCAGCTTCTACTGATATAACTGGCTGAGAATATCCTTGTATATTTTATATTGATATCAGGATCAATACTGGTTCTTTAGTACTGTTAATTATTTAGTCTTATCCTATTAAATGTATTTATATTTCACCCCTCATGTTTCCTTGTTTTTCCCTGATTCCCCTTCCCGAGTGGGGAGGGGTCATCCAGTAATAGAAGAATTGTCTAAACAACAATAAATTGTGGGTTTCTCAAACCATAACACTTCTGTTTTGCTTTTTAGGAGGAGTCATTACTCTGCATCCCAGATGGATAATGAGAGAAACGATGAGTGTTTTAAGCAATAAAGTAATCAAAGAGGGAGTATGCCTAGTGTGAAGATGTTGCCAGGTCTGTCATAGGTAAAAATGAAGCAAAGCTTAGGAAAAAAAAAAAAAAAAACAAGAAACAGAAAAACTGGATAGTTGGAAGAGGAAGAAAAAGACTCATTCACCAATTGTGGCCTGCTGGTAGTGTGAGGAAGTAGATACAGCAGCTGTGAAATGTATAAATGCTGATGGCAAGTGATAATTGTTTCAGGTGTAACAGTGCTATGGGGTAAGAATTCAGCTGTGCTACATCTTTTTATATAGCTTTAACATAAAAAGTGTCCTGACATGGGGATTTGCTGGGCTTTAGGAAGCATAATCCAAATGTATGAAATAGCCAAAGTATGTGTCTTTTCAAAAAAGTGCATAAAGGAAAAACAACAAAAAAAAGTACTCATTTCATTCCTTTTGTCTGGCTTCAAAATTTGTAAACTTTTTTGTTTAGTATGAGGAGGATAAAAGCTGTCTTTTACATGAGGGAGCTTTATCATCAAGTGCCCTTCAAACTAGGAATCTCAAAGTATGTTTTGTTGGACTGATTTCCATAACATCAATTTATTTGGTGTTAATTCTTTGCCAGAACTCTAACTTGGGCATGTAGGCAAGTTCATTCCTTTTAAGTAGTTTGTAGTAGTCATTTAAGCCAAATCTAAAGATAAGTTTAGCTGCACCTGACTGCTTTCACTTTACTGGGCAATCGCCAACGTTTGTATACAGCAAACGGTATGAGCGAGTTGATCAGATGAGCAACCTTTTTTAAATACACTCATTTACCTTTAGGTTAGATTTAATTCGGGTAACTGCCATCTGATTTGCTCTGCAGATTGCACAAATGTTAACGCTGACTCAAGGGAACGCACAGGAGAGAGCAGGATCATCTTCATTTGCAGTAATAGTTTAGAAGCATGACTGTATAATGTTAATGTGAAGCTCCCTAAATTTCAAACGCTTAAAACCCATTTTGGTATGAAAAAGTACTGCTTCACCCTTAAATAATTGCTATTATCTTTTGCCCAAGACTGAAGGGTCTTTTCCCCTCCAAATTGATTCACCAAACAAAAGTGCGTGCATGCTAAAACTCCTTAGGGTTCTGAACAAGCAGAACCAGAACAGTATTAAATAAACATATTTCTAAACGGCTACTTCTGACCGTAGCTTCTGTTGATATTGCATCATTTGAATCACTATACAAGCATAGCATGGCTGTTATCTTCTAAATGTGTATACATTTGCATATGAGTTTTCCTAATGAAATGGATGCAATGACTTGTGCATTAACTTACTGAAGTCTGCCAGATGATGTTTTTATGGGGAGACTAATTTTTAAGTGATCCCTATACAATGGGAATAAAATGAAGTTAATTCTTTTCAAAACCCAACAGTATTACTAGTAAGTCCATTATTTTAGTTTACATTACTACTTAGTTGGAAGTTCCAAAAATTAGCTTCTGTTGTAGAGTACAGACATCACCGAAACCCTTTTTTTTCCCTGCAGAGTAGCTTTTGGGGTGTACTTACATAACTTGTATGATAGCGATTTTGTCTTAAATAATCCTCCAGGTTATTCAAGTGTTCACAGTATTTTTCCATGTGTGTCTGTCTATTGTCTGTTCACGTTGAATGGGGTTTACAGACTGTATTAGTAGTGTTGTACATATAATCTGTATTGTCTGGATAAATTATTCTTAAAGGAATTTTGTGCGTGTGTGTGGATTTTTTAATTGCTTTATTTCCCTTCTGTGCCTTTAAGGTCAGCTGTATCTTAAATCCAGGGCTCTATATCACATAATAGTGGTTGTAAAATAACCTCTTTAAGGTACTTCTGGAGATGAACTGGGATGTCTCTTTCCCAGGACGGAAGTCAGTATGCCTTTATTTTCTGATTGTACTGTTTGAGTATGATTATGTACTCCTGCAGGTTTCCTGCTATTAAAAGTTTATTTGCAAGAGAGTATTTGACGTGTGAAATGCTTTCATGACTCTTACTACTATTATATTCTCTTGCAAGCCCTGTTATTGTTGGGATAACCTTTCTGTAAGAACTAATGGACATCAGGTTAGTCCCATAGAGATATTTTTGTATTCTTGCTCTCTTTGAGACCCCACTGAAATTTGCAATGACAGGATGAAAATCAAGTTGCCTCTATCCAGGGCTTGCCTACGGTTCCGGAGAACTGGGAGGCAAAGGTGGGGAATAACTTAAGTCTTGCCCACAGTATGAGAGAAGATCTCAGAGACCATGCGAGTGCTCACTGAAGTATGCAATACTAGCTGACGAACATGCGACTTAACTCCAACCGTAAACTGGAGTAATGCAGCATCCTGGCTCCACCCTCATGGTTAGTTTTTTGCAAATGAGTGTCATCAATGTCTATGATAATATTTAAGGGCTCTCAGACCCAATTCCCATTGTATTTTCCCTATTTTACAGGTAGCTTTCTTTTTTTTTATGATTCTGATTCAAAGAATGCAGACTTTCATAGGTTTTGGATCAGGATTTTGATAGGAGGGACTCCAGAGGGCCATTGGCATTGCAGCTTTGTACTTCTATGAGAGGATGTTGTGTCAGAGTCTGCCCAAATGACGTGGTTTTGTGCACAGGCATAGCTTTCCAAATGACCTGTACTCACCTGATTTACTCGCAGCCGTCTATTCCCTCCCAGCATAGGACAGCAGCCTGCTAAATTACAAGCAACTGCTCCGAGTCCAGTCCTCGCTTCCACTGGAGCTGCTGCAGTTTCTGAAGGGTTCAGCCAGCCCAAGCAGATAATTGCAGCCTACCGTGCTGCTCTGCGGGCAGCCCACGGTAACAGACAGACAGACATATTACCATGAAGGAGCTACAAGTGAGGGCATCTGAGACATCTTTTATTTTCCCTATTTGCTTGCCCCAACCCAGGAGTGACAGGTTGTCTTTATTTGTCTGCACAAGCCTTGCTAACCACTGCTGTTAAGACCAACCTCTTAAAAAGTACATGAACTTCTCCCAAAGTTTCAGCGAAGGCTGCACAGTGACAAAAATCTTACTGCTTGTGGTTTTCCAACTCAGCGCCAGCTTGCTTTATTTCTCCATTGCTGTTTTCACCCTGCAACAATACTGTATGTTTAAGTAAAATTTAATTTCCAAAGTGGTCCGGGATGGATATAATTTCTTGAATTCAGGGTGCAGCAAATGGATGGGATCCTTCAAAAACAGTTGGGCATAAAGGGTTTATAAATGATTATATTGCTAGGAAAAACAAGGTTGGTGATTGTCGAGATAAGCAAATGCCTAGTTTCCTTGGCCGTTAGGTAATTACAATCGTTAACTGTTTATCCTGTTGTCTGTGGAGCTGCCTTTGTTACCCAGTCTCCCTAGAGCGATCGAATACATGCTTTGCAGTTGATACGTTGACTTGCTTCCCCAGCATTTACAGTACGTCTAGCCTTGTAAAAATACTTAATCAAAAGCAGGAGCAAGTCATTCACCGATGAGTTGATCTGGACTTACAAGAAATACGCAGTCTGTTGATGGGTTAAAAGTGTAGCTCGAGGGAGAACATGCAATCTCCCCTCAAACACAACGCAAATCAGTTCCTAGCGGGGCTGAGTACTGCTAAATGCTAATCTAGGATACGTTCTTTGAATTGCAGAAGTATGCTAGAGTTACAGTGGTTTGTAATACGCATATGTGACCGTAGATAAGGACACAAGTTGCGCAGTGGAGCGATAACTTGAATACTTAGCCTTATTCCCTTCTGAGAAGCGCCTTTGCTTTCTCCCCAGCAAGTTTATATGTTCTTTACCAACACAGCACACTAAAAAGAGGATGGAGGTTTGCATCTGCCTCCCTAGATTGCAGAGGGTACCGACTTTAATTTGCTCATTGATATGCTACAGAATGACACAATAAAGGGGTTTTTTTTCATTATCTGAGGTTACCTAATCAAGTTCTTGCCTCAGTATAGTGGACTGTTTAAATGGGTGCTCAGCTCAATGCACAGTGGTATTTTGATGAATTTAAGCCTTGCCGAATTTAGGTACTTTCAGCACTGAAGCTTTACAATTTGTAAAATAAATCCATAGGTTGAATATAATATGTATTACTTATAATAGGGGGGAAAAAAATCTCTATGAACTGGCAACACAAAGCTATCTTCACTGAAAGCAGTTGAAATATCTTTGTGGATTTAAATATGAATAGTCCTGGGTGACAATCCCGGTATCTGACAGGGCTGTATATAGAAGGCTTCCCTGGCAAGCTGCCAGCGCCAAAACATTGCTGAGGCTTCTGCTCTTATCTTAACCAGGAGAAAAAATGGGATTGGGAAAGCGTCTGAGGAGGAAGAGAGAGTTTAGGAGTGGTCGGAGGGTGACAGAATGAAATTAAAATAGAGATGCTTACGTCAGGAAAGCGTATGGAGTCACTGAATAATCTCTTAAGAGAAGTGAAAACTCCATTGGTTTGGCCATTTAACTCAGAAGCAAAAAATACCAAGCAATACTTTAACTTTTGTTAGGATCCAGGCTATTTCTCTCTTATGCAAGACAGGGAAGATACTTTAAACCATCTTTAAATTCCCTCAAAATTTAAATTACATACAACGCTGCACTCAGTATAAAAGCGTAGTGGTTTTCTTACTTCTTTTCTCAATTGCTGGCAGACTGATAGAAATAAAATATTTTTTTTTCCCTAATATTCCAATTTTACTTTTGAAATTACCAACGTAAGACTCTTGGAAGCTGAAAACTCCCCGTTTATGGCAGAAAAGAAGCAGCTGCAGCAGCTGTGCGTGGTTCTCATCCACTACCGAGCTGATGTGCTTCTTTTCTATCCGGGAAAAGCTGCTCTGAAGAAAAAGGATTATTTCGGAGTCTGTATCAATCAGGTTACAGCGATGCGAGTGGAGATGCAGTTAATAATCCAGCGAGAAGCTCAGTGAGGCTGCTGTGCTTGTTCCCTACGAGCCCCCGAAGAGCTGAGAAGCGCAGTTTTGTTGCCGGTGACCTGGGCTGCATACAAATCACCTTCTCCGCCAGAAAATCACCGCTCCTCCCTCGGGCCATCTCACCCCTGATGCTTCCAAGCTCATTGTCTTCCCCCTTCCATTGTCTTAGGGGCTAGAAGGAAGCGTGGTGAGACATAGATTATTCTGTAAGTGCCCAGAAAGTTTAATTAATTAGACCAGTGCCTGTAATTGATGAGAACCATATTATTTAAGATGGGGGATCTGAGGGCGTCAGGTCGTAGAGAATATAATACAAAGCAGGAGTGCTTGATGGTCACTACAATTCTTTCTCATACTGGAAGGAGGAACAAATTTTGCTGAAATGCACGTAATTGAGCAAATTCTTAAAAAGAATACCCAGCAGCATGCTGTTAATAATAATTACACAAAATTACACATGCATAAATAACAATGCGTGGCTTTTGTGTATCACCACCTGCCATTAGTTTTTAAAATGCTTTATAAAAGTGGGGAACGGAGGCACAAGAGACGTGATACAACTCGCGCGGGGTTGCTCACTGGGCCGCGATCAGATGAAGAATGCTGGTCCCAGTTTAATGAGTCCCAGTTTCACCTCTGCTGCCTGCAATAGGAAAGCTAATGGTGAGCTGCTGTGAACACATTTAGAGCTGAGGAACCAGCCTAGTATCACCAAGGTACAAAAATTCAGTGATTCACTGCTTGAAGCTGTTTTAATCACGCGAGTTCTTAGCTTGCCTCGACTGCAGAATAAATTGAATTATTACAAACTACTTTTACCTTGTGTTTTTCACACTGTTGAGCCTCGCCTCCATAGGAAACAACGAAATGTTGCTGCTGCCGACAAGTTTGCCTCTTGTTTTGTTTTCTGAACAGTCAGAAAGTGCTCTGTAATTTTGGGCCTCCTTAATGGATGACTCAGTCAGAGACTGAGCATGTAGGTAATGAGAACTAAGAAAGCGATTAACATCTGGAAGGCAACTAAGGCTAGAAAAAACATTGACATTTTCACATTCTGCATTTTCTTCCTTCACCCACAATAATTTCCTTGATTTTTATATGAATTTACTGAGAAAAATCCACCTGTGGGACACTAAGCCATGTTGTCTTTATTGTCCTTTTTTTAGTATATAACTGGAACACTCCTGGCATTTTGTTCATCAGACATAAGAAATGCTCTCAAGCTGTGGTCTCCTTCGGGTGAGCTGCCTGGATTAGGCTAGAAGATCCAAGTTGGCTCCGTGCAGTCATTCTGAGTCCAGATAATCTTAATTTAGTTTTATGGAAAGATCCGTGCAGCTCCTGGGACTGGTTAGGGCTTCTTGACTCAAGAAGACCCTCCTGACCGAAGGCTGCTGGGCTCGGTGCATCTTCTGGGACTCACCTCTGCTCCTCTGCAGGGACAACCTTGATGGTTCCATCCCAGTTGTTCAACCGCCGCAGAGCTCTGGCCTTGGCTCAGGTTACTTACACTTTTCAGGACTCATTATTTATGTGTTTTGGGGTTTTTTTTTGCTTTGCCCATGGTATCTCAGCCCTCCCATTTTCATGGGTAATAGAGAATTGATTGTAGGTTAATCTGAAATAAATGGCAGCAGTTCTGCCGTAACTACAAGCAGAATTTTGCCTTTGGACTTTCTGGACCTCTCTTGCGTATTTCCAAGTGTGGGTCTTCATCCTTAATAAAAATGAGAAGTATTCTTGGAAATCGTCTTACGACATCTGTAGAAATGCAGCAATCCCAGCTTCAGACACTTCATACATAACCGGCTCGTTTTTTACATCTCTCTTCTGTTCCGTGTGCCGAAGGAAATGAAGCGTATACCGTTTTCTTGAGTACATACATATGTACGTATGTGAGTGTCAGTCTGTGTCTGTCCACCTTGCCTGTAATAACTTTTCATCCCGTTGTCCCGTTTCATGCATATTTGAAAAAAAAAAATAAAGAACTAAAAAAATACCAACTTGATCTAATTAAGTTTAATGAATATAGCTGCTGAGCAGAGCTGAGAAAGCCGATTTCTGCTCTCTCAGAGCTGTGTTGTTAGCAGAGATTTCGCTGGAGAGCATGTATATGAAGAGAGTGCATTAATAAACACACAAACTCAAAGAAAACATTCAGATAAAACCTACACCTTAGTAGATAAATTTTCTTAAAAAAAGAGGTTTGGGGATTTTCTTGCTCACAGAATGATTTTTTCTACAAGTACAAGGGCCAACTGTTAAACACCTCAGATGCAATAAAACTGATACCCTGCTAGAGCATCACAGTTACAACTGACGAATAAACCTCAAAAAGGGTATTTTATTCTGATAAGCGGCGAGACTGTCCTGCCTGTTCCTACTGACCAGAGAAACCACATTAAAAAGCACATTTCCAGATGAGTTTGCAGCGCTGTCTCCGACTTGCGAAGGAAAACTTCAGCTTCTGGCACTTCCTCCGTTTGGAGCTGAGAACATTTATTTTTATTAGGTAATATTATGCAGAGATGCTGCTGCTTGCCTTCAGCTGGTTCTTGTTTAAGAAGGCATTACAAAAAACAGAAGGAAAATTGTTCTAGCTCTCCTGTACTGTTCAGCGCAATTGTTTTCAAGTACTCGAGATTTATACCGCTGTGAAGAACAATAGGAAATTGCAAGTGAGAAAATGTTCATCAATGATCGCAGGGAAGAAACATTTTTATCTATAGTTAGGTGGAAAGAAGAGTGCTTGCAAGTCTGCAAATAGGTGTTGCGATTCAACGCAGAGCATCCACCCGCCTTCTCTTCACCTCAGCAAATGTCCAGCTGTTCCTGGCATGGTGAAAGCAAACTACAAAATGAGATTTTCTGGGAGAGAGCAGCATAAAGAGGAGCCCTGCCCTCCTCTTCATCACACTGTCCATCCCCTGGGCGCCCGTTTGCTTTGCAAAATCAGGGAGCGTGCAAGATGAAGCGTGTAAAACCAGTGCCTGCAGCAAAAACGAAGCCCTGTGAGATGGAGAACCGACAGAAAAAGCTCGTCCTGACGGGGGTTTGCTATGATTTTCCAGCGATCTCCTTGCAGTTTTATGGGTCTGCTTTTTTTTTTTGCTTTCTCACTGCAACATGCACCCACATACAGACAGATGCGTTGTTTTCAAGCTTCAGCTACACCCCAGAGGTGTTTTCTTTTCTATTTTTAATCTGATCTAAGGACTTTTAAAGAGATACAATTACTGCTTTTCTGGGAAATCACAGAATGGTTCAGGTTGGAAGGGACCTTAAAGACCACCCAGTTCCAAGCCCCTGCCCTGGGCAGGGACACCTCCCACCAGACCAGGTTGCTCCAAGCCCCGTCCAACCTGGCCTTGAACCCCTCCAGGGATGGGGCAGCCACAGCTTCTCTGGGCAACCTGGGCCAGGGGCTCATCACCCTCACATCCAAGAATTTCTGCCCCAGATCTCAGCTCAGTCTCCCCTCTTGCAGTGGAAACCCCTTCCCCCTCGTCCCATGGCTCCCCTCCCTGATCCAGAGTCCCTCCCCAGCTTTCCTGGAGCCCCTTGAGGGACTGGAAGGGGCTCCAAGGTCTCCCTGGAGCCTTCTCTTCTCCAGGCTGAACCCCCCCAACTCTCTCAGCCCGTCCTCCCAGCAGAGGGGCTCCAGCCCTTGGAGCACCTTTGTGACAGATGATCAGAGCCAGATCAGATGACTTTTCTGCAAATCTGCCAAAAAAAAGTTTACAACTGCTGTTGTATCTGAAATAACAGCCAGGCCTCACGCTCCGAGACTCGTGTTTTTGGGAGCAGGTGGTTGCTCTGGTCTCCAATGAGTGACTGGGGGTGTTAAAGGAGGAGCCGCTGCCCGAACACTCACACGCCGTTCACGGTGATGCTCACACGCACACACTTACTCTCCTTCCTCCTTCTTCAGGCTCGACCTGAGGTTTCCCACAGCAGAGTCTCAAGACGTTGGATTTCATAAAATAATTAAGTTAGTTGGAAGGTACAGCAGCAAGGACACCCCGGGCTGGGTGCCTCCAAAGAGAGGGATCCTGAGCAAAGAAATCCATGGGCAATGGTACCTTTGCGATCTCTACACCTGCCCCTCACGCGCTGTCCACGTGTCTTTTAGTCCAATGGTGACTTTTGGTCTGAGGTTTTCTAACATCTTCTTGGATTCTTTTTCTGTGTCGGGGCAGGGCAGCTCTTATCTTGTTGATCCGAAGTTTCGGCCGAGGGTTGGAGCCTCCGTATCTACTGATTTACACCCCTCGTGCACCTGCACTCACTGGCAGAATGTGGAGAACCGAAGAATCATAGAATCATTGAGCTTGGAAAGGGCATTTCAGATCATCGAGTCCAACCATCAACCTAACACTGACAAAAACCATCCCTAACCCGTGTCCCTCAGCACCACGTCTGCTCATCTTTTAAATACCTCCAGGGATGGCGACTTCACCACTTCCCTGGGCAGCCTGTTCCAATGCTTGACAACCCTTTCGGTGTAAATTTTTTTCCTAATATCCAATCTAAACCACCCCCCCCCCCCGCCGGCACAACTTGATGCTGTCTCCTCTTGTCCCATCGCCTGTTCCTTGGGAGAAGAGACCGACCCCCCCTCACTACACCCTCCTTTCAGGGAGTTGTAGAGACTGAAAGCGAGTCCCCAACTTGGGAAAAAACACTACCAAAACATTGTTCTTACACTAAAAGACTAATTGCAGCACTGCGTCTGCAGCTAAGAAAATTACTGAGAAAATTAACTGTATTGCGGGCTAAAGGCTTCAGCAAGTCTACCCATTCCTGGTCAGTACAGCTAAGCAAACAGCATAAATAGCACCGTATTATAAGCCTGAGTAATTTATTCTAATTAAAACTTACTTATTTACATTAATATCTCTCAAAAGCAGGGAGTGAAACCCTCTCCCTGAAGCGGCGTGGTTTTTATGACGTCACTGATTGCGCAGAAACTGTTTGCACCGCGTCACCACTGCCCGTTTTGAGTCAGAGGCTGGAAACGGCCAAATGACGTCAGGGCTGATGTCAGCCCCGCCAGATTTCGTTAAATTTCGGGGGACGTTCCAACCCTCCCGCTCAGGCGGACAAAGCGCGGCGGGTGGTATTTTGTCCCCTCTCGCTGCCCGTCCCCATGGCGGGTCGGGCCGGCGCCGCTCCCCTCCCTCCAAGGACTACAACTCCCAGCAGCCCTCGCGCCGCCGCGCATGCGATCCGCGCCATCTTGGCCCCTTCATTCTGCCATCTCCTCGCTCGCCGAGGAGGGCGGCCGGGGGACTACGATTCCCGGCGTGCACCGCGGCGGTCCGCGCATGGGCAGTGCGCCCCGCCGCCATCTTGGTCCCGGGGAAGCGCCGCCGCCGCCGCCACTAAACAAACCCGAGAGCGGCACCGGGAGGGGGGGAGGAGGGGCCCTGCCGCCGAGGAGCCTTTCGATGTGCCAGGCACGGCCGGGCAGGTGGGTCCCGCTCCCCAGTAACCCCGCCGCGCTTCCCCACCTTGCCCGGAGCGCTCTCCCCCCTCAGGGAGAGGGGCAGCTCCCCTTCCCTGGACGGCGGGGACCCGCCGCCCCCTCACGGGCCCGGGCGGGCAGCGCCCCGTCTCCCGTCTGCAGGGAAGCAGCGACCGCCGCCCGCACTCTCCCTTCCTCTCTCTCGCCGGTGGGGGTCCCGGGGGCGGCCGCCTTCCCCCCCGAGCCCGTCGGGGACCGAGGGCCGGGGGGTTCCCGGGTGGCGCCTGCCTCCGGCCGCCCTTATAGAAGATCCTCCCTCCCTCCTTCCAGCCCTGCGCTGGAAGGTGAGTCGGCGCCGGGGCTTTTGTTCCCGGTGCCTCCCCTTTCCCCCCCCCCCCCCCCGCGCTGTGCCGTTCCCTGCCCGGGGAAGGCGGCGCGGCCGCGGGCTGGCACAAGCCGGCTCGCCCCGCTCGCCTCCGGCTCCTCTTTTATTATTTTTTTTTTTTATTTTTTTTTCCCTTTTATTATCCTCGTTGCAACGGGGGGATGCGCCCTCTTCCTTCCCCGCCACCCCCGGAATCTCGCCGAGATCCGATCGGGCGAGGGGGTGTTCCCCTGTTTGTTTGGTTTGGTTTTTTTTTGGTGGTGGTGGGGTTGGTGTTGGTACGTGGAAAGCAAATTTTCATGGTGTTTTTGCCATTCTGTCATATAATAGGCTAGTGCTAAATGCATTCCCCGGGGGGAAGGGGGGGGGCGTGCGGTTAGCTGAAAGAGTTCTTATAATAGGTGCTCTGTGCATAAAGAGAGGGAGGAGACTCCGACATCAATTCGGGGAGCGTTTCAGCATGAAAAAAAAGGCTTGAGAAGGAGATAGGAAACTCGGTAAAAAAGCTTGGGTGATGGATCTGAGCAGGAGAGTGTAGGAAGTCCGTGACCTTGTGAAACTGCTGAATTCCTGCATGGCAAAGCATGCCATTACAAAGGCTGGAGTAGGGATGGGAGCGAATGTGTCCGTGGAGTTGTGAGCAGGCTGAGGAGAGTTTGCATTAATCGGCTTGGGAAATCAATAAATGATGGACTTGCACTTACTGCATTTATATTCCTTTTTCAGCGAGGCTGAGCTCTGTGGGAGCGCAAACACGAGGGAAAGATGCCCGTGGTGTGGCCAACGCTTCTGGACCTCAGCAGAGATGAATGCAAGAGGATCCTTCGCAAACTGGGTACAGTAAGATACAATTTGTGGGTCTGTATGTTTGCCCTTTTAAGATTTGCCTGGCTGCTGCTTCCACGAAATACTTTAATATGTCTACAGGCAACCTACAAGTCATTTCCTGCATTTTGCATGTGTCATTGGTTTGACAGCCCTGGCTTAAAATGATGTTTGGCAGATGCTCTCTGCCTGAGCAAAATGAATAGAGCAGAATTGTTTTGGTTTGGTAGGATCTCTCATGGAAGTCCTGATCTATCTCTGCCTTGATGTTGCAGTATTGCATTGCTGTTCTTTTTACAACTATTAACATGCAAAGGGATATTCTGTGGGAGGAGGGTCTTTGTTTTTCAATTCCGTATTAAGACACCTTTTTCTGCCAAAAAATGATGGAACCCTGGTTTAACTGGCACTGTGGGACTGAGTGTGAGTAGTAAAGGTACTGCTGTAAAGACCTGAAACAGAAGAAGAAAGGTGGTTTGTGATTTGAAGTTGCACAGATTGATAGGGAAGTGTGAACACTGTTCATACTTAACTCATAACAGCAGCAGCTTTTTGCATTGTTTCAAATGTACTTCAGTATCTGAGAGCCCTGCCCAATAGATAACATATTGGGAGGTTTTTTTGTGCACTGTCCCTGCAAGTGCATGCGTACAAGGAGACTTGCTTTTGTATGCTGGATGGTAATAAAAATATTTGCTCTTCCCTTGCATCCACTTTTGGCTACCACAGGAGAGAGAATCCTGTGTTGGATTGTTGATCTGGTCTTGTGCAGTCATTTTTTGAGTCTTAGAGCTGAATTTCTTTTTATTTAGTTAAGGATTTTTTGCCAGTTTAATGATGTGTAGTATTAGAAGGGAAAAAGACCTTAGATTTCTTTTCAGGCTTTCTTCTGAGGAGCATAATCTAGGAGATGACGTCAGGAAGAAAGTTGAGACAGCCTCTAACTTCCTGGGACAGTCAAGTTACAGCTTTTCTTGTTCTCATTTTACTTGAATGTTAAAAGATGATGTGCTGCACTTCTTAACTGTGCCAAGGTTTTCATACATTATGAAGCCATCCACTTGATTTTCTGAGAGTTGAGAATTTATTTTCTCTTGCTTTGCCCTTTTTATTTCATTTTTTGGGAATCTGGGATTTGCATTCTCTTGAAACAGACAGCGACGCAGATGTTGCACACGACATTGCAACTAAGCTGTACATCCATTACGGTGACATCCCTAGGTCTCAAGCGAGGCTTGAGAAGTACAAAAACTAGGAGAAAGTGCAGGATGCCGAAAGATTTGGCCCGGATCTGTGCTACTAAATTTTGTTAACGTAGCTCTGCTGGCTAGGAGCATGGAAAAAAAAAAACAAAAACTTCCAGCTGCCGGCGGTGTGCTGGCAGAACCTTGCTGGTGCAGCTGAGCCAAACAGAACTGCAGCTACACCTCCTTCAATGACATAACCTAGGCTGACAGGAAAAAAAAAAACCTAAAAAAAAAATAAAAATCTTTTTTTGTTGGCATGAGCTGTGTCCCCACAAGGGGGCCCTGCCAGCGTTAACAGAGGATCAGAGCCTGTAGCAGCCGCTTCTCTCCCAGGGTAGAGAAACTCTGTTTAAATAAGGCGTACCACAAGATTGGAGGATGAAGGACCACAGGCAGTGGGAGCAGATATCTGTCTGACGGACACATCCAGCAATATTCATCTGCTTGGGAGAGTCCCGCTTTACCAGCTCTCAGCCCAACATCATCTTCGGTTGAGCGTTCAGCAGTAGTGGGGTAATCCGTCATGAGTGAAGTGCAATGGTGTAGGTGAGGCTGAAATGCATCCTAAGGCGTGCAGGACCTAGTGTTGTTCTGCGGCATTTGTGGCTTATAACTGATTAAGGGGATGATGGTAGCACCTTACACTTAAAAAGATGGTATTTATTTGTGAAACCTGTTTTGGACGTTTGGTGTGTTTTATGTTGTAAAGAGAGCGCGCCAGTTAGTGATTGCTGCATAGACATAAGGGTGAGGACGCTAGTTATAGTTCCTGTTATCTTTACTAGCTTCCCAAAGGCCGGAATGTGCATTTTTAAAGCCCTAATGTAGAGGTTCTCTATTAAAAATGAGGAAAGAGGAAAAAAAAAACAAACTATCCTTGCTAAATAATTATATGGTTGTATCTGAGAATTATTTTATGTTGTTAACAGAGGAAAATAATTAGTATCTTAAATATTGTAACATGGTTGTCTAAATAAATGTTGATATTAGTAATAACCATTGCATTAATTAGCAAATGTTTTATAACTGAAGCTGTGAATGCTTCTGTAGGTCACTCAGCATCCCCATGCAGGCTGCATAGTTAAGCAAAGCGACTCTGCTTTGTGTTTTGTCTGCTTAATCAGGACAGGAGAGCAGGACTTCTTTTCAGCACAATTCCTTGATTTGATTTGTAAATTAGCTCTTTGGAATCCTAAACTGAAAGCTTTTCAGAACAGCATCAGTCTTTCTTTTGCAGCAAACTTCAGAGGTGTTAGGTTTTGGCCTGCCCCTTTTGTTTTTGCTTTTGGTTAACTGAGATGTGTTGTGGGGTTGCTTTGGGTTGGCTGCTGAATTGGGGGTGCCGGATGAAAGGCACCTATGAAATTATTGAACAAATTTTTATTTCTGGCTTAAAGCAGGAGTTTCAGTAATGTTTCCTTAAACTGTGCTAAGCTTAGAACAGCAAGTCATTCTCTGGCAAATTAGCAGACTCCATTATTTGCATTAAGTGTAGTAGGACAAAATTCAGAAGTTTCAGTAGCCTTTAACTATTCTGTTTTTCAAATAGTGTGACCTTTACATAGGTCACCTAGAATTACAAATTTACGTTAAATCAGAGTCGCATTTTTCTGAGTTAATCTTCGTGATGGCTCTACATTTAAGAATAGCTGAATTGGTTCTTTTGTGTTGAGCAGGTTCATTCAGTGCCTTGCATTCTTTTCAGATTCAAGCAGTTGTACGTATCAAGTAAAATGGGCATAAAAGATTATGATGATCATATTTAACAAACTAGAGCTGATGTTCTCCGTGCTAATTAAGCAACGGCATTACAAAAAAAATTAGTTGCTCTTTTGATAGTGTATTTCTTTGTCAAGCCAAGCTTTTCCATGGAACTTTTAATGATGATACGTATTAAAGATTTTCTTCTCCTGCTTCTAGAGAGTTCTGAACTACTCTCCAAATTTGGGGACTATTTCTTCAACCTTTCTGGCTGAACTGTCAGCTCAGAGACAGTTTATAAACCCAACCGAATATTTCAAACTAGATAATCCTCTGTGATGATACAATTGTTTAATAGAAAAGCTGTACGCTGCAGAGTAATTGACTGAGAGAGTTCTAAATCATCAATCTCCTTTGAAAAGCACTAAATAATTGAAAGACATGTTCCTCTTAATGCTTTTGAAAATTAATAGAATACTGTCAGTAATACTGAAAATAACATTATTTTTTTCCCTTTGCTGTGAGTGTTAAATAGAAATATTTGCTCTAATTCTTCAGAACTGGAGGCATATGCAGGTGTCATCAGTGCCTTACGTGCACAGGGAGACCTTACGAAAGAGAAGAAGGATCTTCTTGGAGAACTCTCTAAAGTGCTTAGGTAACCCTGACCTTTTTAAAATAAGAACTGATGACCTGTTTTCTTTTAAGGTATCGCGTGCTTTTTCTATCACTAGTATCACAAAGCAAATCTTAATTTAGAGAAGTAATTCTCCATCTTGCGGAGGTTTAATTCCTATTCTGCTTTGAGTTTTTAATAAGGAGAACAGCTATGCTTTTGTGGCAGCAGCTTTACTGTTTTGTTGGTGTTTTGTGAGATACTGAGTGTTAAAGGATTGCAGCTAGCTCATGAGGCTGCTCTGTCTTGGAATTCTGTCAAGGTAGGACTTCAAGGTATTTGGGCCCAAGTTATATCGAGAAAGAATGCTGCGTGTCCTGTGCAAATTTTTCTACCATATGCTTTGGATTTATTGCTCTAATTTGGAGGTTGGAGTCTAGCTGTTTTGCAGCGGTACCCTATGAACAGCAATGTTCTGTTTATTCTTTAGTAATACTTTTGAACAATAATACATTCATTCTTTCTCACTGTGATAGCAAAAGTTAAGTGACAATCTCTTAAATGTAAATGCCTGTTCCCTTTCGTCTCTTCAGCAGATTATTCATAAGTTTAATTTTAGGTAGAAATTTTAGATAAATGTTCATGTCTCTCTCTGACTAAAATATATTGCTGGTTTTTTTAATAGTATTTCAACGGAGCGACATCGTGCTGAAGTTCGGAGAGCAGTAAATGATGAACGACTAACGACTATTGCACACAAGTAAGATACAGGTCATTTTCTACGTGATTTCCAAAAGTACACTTTGGAAAATCCATTATGCCTTGACTGAACGATAGAACTTTGAGGATTGATGGGTCTTTAAAGAACAGTAGTAAAAACAGTGTATGGGTGAAGGAATTACTGTATCAGATTTGCGTCAGGGAACTGGAAACAGTTATTTAGTCCTGTTGCATTTTGGATCTGAAGGCATCCCATTCACTGCCCAAGTACGATATAAGAAACAGTCTTTTGTCATGAGGAGCTTTCTGTAAGACAGACCAGAAGAAAATAGAGAAATCCATAACCAGGATGAACATGTATGTTTGCTTTATTATGTTTTGTTTTACCTTTAATTTTATTTAAATCCATTTGGAAAAGTTCTATTAAGAGGGACTTAACTATGTAGAAAGACAAAGGGAGGGAAAGAGGTGGCAGAGATTAGTGGAAAACAGTGCATCAGCACAGAGGTGAAAAAATGGTCAGAGTTAAAAAAACCCAAAACTGCAGCAAGCTAACTGATGACATCAGTGTCCACTCTTCCCGGCTTGATGCAGCTGCTGTGCTGGCATCAACTGGGCTGGTTCCTCCTTGCGTCTGCTTTCGCAAGCTCCACATGATTTTGGGAGGTGGAGAGGAGCAAGAGGGCAAATGCTTACGTATCTTTGATAGTTACTTAACAGCCTTACTCTTAATAACTGGCTTTAAACGGAGCTGGATTGTAAATGTCTGTATATTTTTTTTTTTTTTCTTTTTCTGTGTTACAACCATTGATTTCTTTTAAGTTTGAGTGTTGTAGCTGAGATGTTATGGGGACAAAAAAGGAAGTTGTACAAATAGGAGGCCACTTGGAGTTAGCAATTGTCTGATCCAAGATTCGCCAAAATCAGCATACTGTTTTAGTGCTTCAGAAGGATATTTAATATTTTAGTGTTTTAATGTTCAAGTTTAAAGAGTTAGAAATATGCTGTTTACCAAACAAAAAACACCAACTTCCTTACACCCCTTTAAAGAAGGGGGGGGGGGAATAATGAAAAATAAGCATTTAATTGTCATATCAGGATTCTTTTCTTGAATCGAGTTTCCTTTTAAGTAGTAGTTCTGTTTTTAGCATTTTACAGAGGAAGCATAAAGTTTGTCCTGAGGTGTTGAACTTCAAATGGATGAGATATTATATTCCAGACAAGGTGCAATTGTGAAGTGCTGCATCTCTTTGTTTTTCCTGTGGTAATTCTTTGTAAGTGATGGTTGGTAATATAGTATTTGACTTAAATAATTCTCTAACTCATTAGGAAAGCCGACTTTGCTAGCTTTGCTATATGCAACATTTATAGTCTTATTTTTTATTTTTTAAAAACGTATTTTGACCTCAGCTGATGTAAATCTGCTTATACTATATGAATGTGTATGAAGAACGCTGAAGCGTATCAGGATTTAACAACAGAGCAGATCCTTTGTGTTTTGCAAACTAATTTGTGGTAGCTTTTGCTGCAACTTGCTTGCAATAGTTCACGTGAGAAGTTGTTTTTCGGAATATATTAATACATTAAATGGGTTGATTTGCTTAAGAACATAACAGCATTGAGAAGTAATTTGCCATTTTGGTTTTGCTGATTTGACAAATGAGTCATGTAAAACAGTCATAAACAGAAACACTTCTCCATCTAGATAAGAACAGCATTTTCTGGAACCATTCTAGTTTGTGTGTAAGTACTAAGGTTAAGAGAAAATGAACGTAGCAGGCTGGTTGCAGTTGAGGGAGATGCACAGGGTGTGTTTAAGTCATTTCACGTTGTCTTACCCAGTTTGGGACTACTTCAATAAGTCTGAGAAACCTTTCTGTTCAGGTAAAACAAGATTTGCATTAGAAGCTGAGGTTTTTTTCCCTGTAACATAATCAATTTCAGTAGTGTTCTACGAAATCTATGGGTAGTCAAAGGTATTTTTGTCATCCAGAAGTAGAGAGTATACCAACTCTGAAATGTGAAAATTAGTGAATAGTAGCTAATCCATTTATGGGGTTTTGAATATGACATCCACAGGCCTCTGGCCCTTTAAGGGCTCTGTGAAACAAAACAGTAAAATAAGAAGAAACTTTCAGATTTTCTATGGGAGGATTTCGATATCAGGTGGGAAAAATGCAAGGGCTTTCATGAAATGAAGAAAGTTGAAGATTATTGCTCTCGTATGTCTTTAAAAACTGCCTTTTAGACTTTCTTTATTGAAAAAAGGCGCTTAGATAAGAGTACTGAGTATTTTTGGAAACTTGTCAGAATACTTACAGAATGCGCGTTTCTGTTTAGTATGTCTGGACCAAATAGCTCTTCCGAATGGTCTATAGAAGGTCGTCGACTGGTGCCACTGATGCCACGGCTTGTTCCACAAACAGCTTTTACTGTTACCGCTAACGCTGTTGCCAATGCAGCTGTTCAGCACAACGCATCTCTGCCAGTTCCTGCAGAAACTGGAAACAAAGAAGGTGAGAGAAAACCATAATTCTGCAGTCTCTGGGAATATAAAAATAACGTCACAGTACAACTTGTTACCTTAGATTTTAAGTAAGTGTTAGATACTTTTCTAAAAAAACCTGAATCGTTCTGATTTTACAGCATTCACAGAAATATTAAAAAAATGTTTTTTCTTTTTTTTTTTTCCTTTTTAGAAAGATGCCTTTGCGGCATCTGCAGCATAAATCTAACAGCTTTGTGTTAGTGAGTACATTAGCAAGTGGAATAAAAAAAACCATAAATGCCAGAAAGGGGGAAATTCACTGGTTAAGCTCTATAAACTATAAAAACTTAGATCTATGGCGTAAGGTTTTGTAAAGTCTGTAAGCGGTGAAATATGGTTCAGAACACTTTAAGAATGTAAGTAGGTTTTGGTAAAAGTCAAGAAAATGTTGGTTTTCTTTTTTTTTTTTTTTTTTTTTCTCCTTTCCTTCAGATTAAACATACCAAGTTAACATGTTAAAAGATTGCTCTCTGCTG
This sequence comes from Rissa tridactyla, assembly GCF_028500815.1. Classification (NCBI taxonomy): domain Eukaryota; kingdom Metazoa; phylum Chordata; class Aves; order Charadriiformes; family Laridae; genus Rissa; species Rissa tridactyla. Next base: position 7,022,963 of record NC_071466.1, on the reverse strand, counting down.
TCCCTATGCCTTTTAAGTAATGCTAGTACACATTCCATCTAACCTGGCTGAATAGGCTCGAATTATGCTTCATGCAAGTAGAGAATGTGTAACACTTCTTGAAACAGGCTGTTTTACTCTGGTTTTGTGAGAAATACTGGATCATTGTACTATTAATTACAAGCAACAGTTTAAAACAGCTGATGAGCAAAATCAGTTGTTCATTACTGAAGGAACACTTGGGTTTCTTCAACTGATGTACCGTTGAGGAGAGGCACTAGCTAGTTTCTGCCAGTTACTAGTCCAGATGTGGTCATTTACAGAAAAGCAAAAAGATCGAAATATTGAATTAATGCTAAAATGAAAAATAACAAATTGTAAAGTACAACATCAGATCGATACAAGTAAAAAAATCTAGAATCGGTAGCACAGATCTCTGGGGATGGGAGGAGGGGAGGTTAGATTTCTATTTTATCTTTGAAGGCCATTAATTCCATGGCTACACTTAGGTCAAACTGGAGAGTATTCAACGGTAACAGGATTGCAGAGGCAAAGATGTGGATAATGACCCAATAAGTCTTTGGCTTCCATTTCAATTGTTAAAATAGTGATAGAATAATGGGATTCTGCACTTCAGTTATATGGAAGGTGTCTTTTCTCCTCTTCAGTGGTGGTTTGCTATTCCTACACAAGTACCACTTCAACCCCAACATCCACCCCTGTTCCAAGTGGCAGTGTAGCAACAGTGAAGTCCCCCAGACCCGCCAGTCCAGCCTCCAATGTAGTCGTCTTGCCAAGTGGAAGTACTGTTTACGTCAAAAGTAAGTGATACTAGCAACTGATTAACAAAAGGGAAAGAAAGGGACAGTCTTGTGGCTGAAGCATGGACTGAATTAAACACACTGACCTTGGGCAAGTCATTTACTGCCTTTATACCTTCATTTAGTCTAAAGAATGAATTTATTGCTTCGCTTTTTCAGAGAAATTGTGTTCAGGATAAATCCAGTCACTGTAAAAAAAGCTGCAGGGAGCAGTAATGGCAAGGACAACAGGAGTGAAAAGTATTTTTAAAATAGAATGCAGGAATTGCTGTATGTCAGTGGATTTCTAATCCAGCTTGTTCAGAAGTTGTCTATAAGGTGGCTCTGCTGATCGCTTCCGTAGCGGACTTCCCTCTTCCTTCTGCTTAAATAATGCACAGTAATCACTTATTTGAGTTAGAAAAGGTCCCTCCTTTCCACTTTAACAGTTGACCGGGACTTCTTTAGAATACAGTAGTTTAGCAAGCATTTATATGGTTACATTAACTACATCTAGCCATTTGGTGATATATTTGGAAGCAAATCTTAGTGAGGCTTGCATTCCTGGGCAACTGTGAAAACTCCATATGAAATTCCACCAGATACCCATCGTCATGTGTTTAAATTTGGAAATCCAGGGCATTACATCTAGAAACAGTCTTTTTTTTTTTTTTTTCTTGTCTCTTCCCCCACCTTTCTTTGGCTAATAAATCATCTAGTTCTGAAAGCAGAATAGTTCCTCATACGTATACATGCACCTAGCTAGTATACTACATAGGTAGTTTTATTTAACTAAAAATTAAAAATGTTTCCTTCTAGCCTTACTTGGTGCCTATCAAAATGCAGCTGACAAAGATTGATAGTGAAGTAGATAAGTGCTATTTGTATGCTTGCTGGGGATACCTTTAATATTTTAAAAATTACTGTAATCTTTATGCTATATGTGTGTGTTTGTCTTCTAGCTAGTCAGAAATGTCACATTGTACATAAATACAATGTTACCTGCAAACCACCATCTTTAATGACTGTATCAACCCACAGAACCCATTACATTAAGATTTTTCATTTTTCTGATTTAATGCACTAATCACTCAGCTTTAGTTTAAAGATTCAGGGGAAAATGTTCTTAACCTCTTAAAAATTTAATTTAGACCTCTATTGAATTATTCCATGGTAATGAGTATAAAACCAGTCTAGACACACGATAGAAGGATGAAAGGTTCTCATTTTTTATTCTCGCCATCCCTAGGTTTCTTTTTTTCCCTTCTTTGCCTGTTTTTTTTTTTTTTTGGTTGGTTGGTTGTTTTTTTTTCCCAAGGAATCATGTGTCTTTCAGAATGTGTTATATTAGTCACGTTAGTTTTAGGAAACATTCTTAAGAGCAAGCTCAGGAGGCCTGAGTTATAGTCATGACTTCACCACTGATCTGTTGTGTGACCGCATCCAAGTCACAGTCTGATTGAGCCATTAACCTCTCAGTGCCTCTGCTGCCATGCCTGTCAAGTGTGAGTTATAGTTGAGCTCTATTACCTTTTTAGCTAAATGTTTGTGGAAAACGTCGTGCAAAAGCAGTTTCTAACGTGAAATTACAGGAATAACATTCTTACAGAATCCCAGCAGTGAAAACGGGACGTGAAATGAACTGTACTAAACATAAAAGAATGCTCTGCTAGTTTAATCTTACTTTCTTACTTTTGTGTTGTGGGATTTTGGGTTTTTTTTTTGTGGGTGAGGACCACAAACAAATATCTCTCTCTCCAGTATTTCTTGGTGACCCACCAAAATAACAGCTGTGTCCTAACATCCTAGCTGTGTGTGGATTTTGATTCAAATGAATTCTGAGATTCTGAAATTCCTGCACATATTTAATGTGATTAGTCACCTCACAGTTATAAGTTTGTATAGTGCACTCACAGTAATTACTTAAAAGCTTGTTCATAGTAGACCTTGAAGTCACGTAACCAAATCTCTGCTTTACAGATGGATATCACCTCTAGGCTTGTTTAGGGCCATAAAGCAAATTGTTGATGAGAGCTTTGAAATCCGGACTTGTAGATCCATGCTTCATCTGTACTGCTACAGCCAGCTAAAACTAATTTTTGGAGTTCAAAGCAAACTTAAAATTGAGCCTTTGCTTCCCTTCTGTGCTTCAGTTTTCCATCTTTGTGTGGATAAAACTGTCAGCCTTCAGAAGCGAACCTGCAAACGAGCTGGTGCTGGTACTAGGAGAGAATCCCATCTTTCAGAAATCCCTTGCTGTGCTACTGGGCACTTTCTCGTCCATGTTAATTCCTGCATCTCCACTCTTCTGAATGCCAGAATATTTAGTTATTTTAATTAGAGATTGTCAGTAATTAGATCTTGACCCTAATTAGAGATTGACTGCCAACCAAGTTTGCTTGGGTTACCAGCGAGACTGCTTTTTACTGTGACAGCATTTTTTGTCTGTAAGCCCCAGGCATACAGAACAACATTTCAGTCTTGTTCTGTGTAAGGGGATTGTGTATTTTCTGCATATCTTTTTTTTTTTTTTAAATTGTTTAACACTGGCTAATTTGGTAAACATAAATGCTACCCAATAGCTCTAAGAGATTTTCAGAGTAATTAAACTATGTCTTTCTGTAACGTATGCCAATTTATGAACCTTTTGCCTACGTAGGGGAGAGTTTTGTATGGATTTAAGATCCATTGATCATGCTGCAGAGTTATCCATTGCTCAGCTGAATACTGCAGCAGACTTTTTTTTCCTATTTATGCAGTAAATTATTGTGAGGAAGAATGAACTCCTTTGAGGCCGGATTTCTGTTGTTTTTTGTGGTTGTGTTAGGTGCCGTTTTATATCTGTTGCACAAAACACACCAAACAAGGCAGAAGCTGATAAAGTGAGATTTGACCTTAATAGTTTAAGTATGTCATATTTAAAAAAAAAAACAAACTCAAGATGCTGTGCTGAGGTGAAAGGGAGAAGCATACTGTAATGATAAGAACGGCATGAAAGTAGGTACGGAGGTTGAAATCAGAGAAGACTACAGGAGGATAAACTTCAGTAGTCCAGATGCTGTAAACAAAACCAGCAATAAGAACAACAGTGTAGTGTAAAGTTTTAAACTGAAATGTGCATGATGTTATCCCAGCCCCCTTGTGTGTGTAGTCTCATTAGTCAGACTTCTGGAGACAGAATGAAATCCCTCTACCGGCTCTTATGTTTTTTTAATCTCTTAAAGTGACTGAAGTGACCCAGTAACTGAGTAACTTGGGTTTTTTGGAGCTTGTTTCTTTGCTTTATGGTACTTTAAGTGTGGTCTGTCTCAAGGACTAAGACCATCTGCGGTGTGATACAGGTTAGTTGTGACCATAAGAAAGAATTTATCCTCTATTTCTTTTTCTCTTATTTGGAAGTGGGTGTAAGACTTGTCAAGTTTGAATTGTTTTAGAAAGCATTGAAAGCCACAAATGGGGAAAATATAATTTAGAAAAAGTCCGTCTTTTCCAGGTGTCAGCTGCTCAGATGATGATGAAAAGCCCCGCAAAAGACGGCGAACAAATTCTTCTAGTTCTTCCCCTGTGCTCCTGAAAGAAGTCCCGAAGGCAGTGACTCCTGTCACTAAAACTATCACAGTGCCTGTAAGTGGCAGCCCCAAGATGAGTAATATAATGCAGAGCATTGCCAACTCCTTACCACCACACATGTCGCCTGTGAAAATAACCTTCACTAAGCCCTCAACACAGACAACAAACACGACAACACAGAAGGTATGTGGGGGAAGCTGCCAAATGTTACTTTATTCTGGTTTTATCAATGAATAAGATGTGATGTTTGACTCTTCCTTTCTATGAACTGTCTAGCTGTTTTTTAAGGATTGCGCTTGGGATAAGGTAATCCCTCTTTAAAACGAACAAAGAGAAAACCAAACTCGTGTATGAATTTAGTTCACCTGTGTGTGAAAGGACCTGGATTGACAGCCGTGGAGACTGAAGCCCTCTTTTTATCCACAGAACAGGTACAGCACAGGCAGCGGGAGTGCAAGCTTCCCCCAGACTGCCCCACCAATGTGCCTCAACCCTGACCTGAAGGGACCACTTCTAGGGATGAGAGGGGATTCAGTCTCCATGCTCATTCAATTCTTGGCCTCTCTGGTGAGACTGCCAACAAGGTTGCCAGTTAGTACCATTTGTGGTGTTGGGTTTTGTGATATGGACACTAGTCCACTGAGAACTGGATCACATAGGCCACTGAACAGCCTTCAGATGGTAACAACTATTGGTCAAAGGTAATCTTTCTTATTTCTATTTTCTTTATTTGTAATTATTCTTTGCAGTAGTAGAATTCCAGGACAGATGGCATGGGCTTTCCCTTGCCGAGCCTTTTGTCTAGAGACTAGTTTTATGGGGGTCTATAAAGCTTATTCTTGGAGCTGGTCAGAGACTGGGGGGGCTTTATTTTCCTTTCAGTACTAGTGTGCCATTTCTCATTCTACATTAACACCGTTATAGTGCTCCAAATCAGTTGCGTTATTTCAGCCGAGAGTGCACAGCTTTCACCAGAATGCAGTGTGTGGAAAAGGGCTTTCCGTGTTGAAATTTTGTATTGGACTCAGATCTTATGTGCCTGATCTACGCCGTGACTATTTTCCCATGCTTTAGGAAGCATTTCAGATGTGTCTACTTTCTTGTTCTTCAGGTTTAAAAAAAAATTAATGGCTCAGCCCAAGTTCATTCTTGGTACGGTTATTAATTAAGGCAAACTTGGGGGGTCTGTGGAATTAATTTGGCCGTGATACCAACAGACTGATGGTAGGCTGGCCACTAACAAGCATTTTTTTTCCAACTGTGAGAGTTTGACTATTGAGCACAAACCTTCACACGGCATTGGTTCTATTAGGCTTCTTAATTGTTTTATGACTCTATTTGGATTAGCAGAGTTCCCATGTCCTGATTTTTGGAAACTTTAAAACCAAGGAAGATTAACTGAAGTAATGTGCAATAAAGAACTTGCTTTCTGGCCTTTTCCCACTTCAGAGTGCTTTGATGCTTTCAGTTGATTTGCTGTTCTTTAACAGTGTGCTTAATCAAATTTAATCTCTGAATTCTTGTATAGAAATTCGTGAGTGAGCATAAACCATCAAATAAAATGTCCTGCATTCAATGCAGCAAATTCACAGCTAGGATGGAGTTTAACCTACCCGTCCTGTTGGTCCTATTGTGCTCATCTTTTAGCTAGGAAGAATATTTTTGCCTTAATTTTTTTTTTGCCTTATGTTTTTAGTGTTTTATTAAATATAAGTGTTATATATCATGGTAGTTAAAGATGGAGTGTCTTAAACCTCCAAAAGGGAGAGAATGGACTGTTGATAGTGTCTTTTCTGCAGTTGTGCCTCTGCTTGTCCTGATGTGGAAATTTTAGGGTTTGCTCTGCACAGTAGTATTTGAGAGTCCTACTAATCTGCAATGACAGGAGAATCATCACTTGTTTCATTAGGGAGCTTTAGTAGCGTTTCTATCTGATCTTGTCACACTGCCCTCTTTTGTTGGATTTAAATATGCCAAAATACATAACTGGATCATTTTGGTGGGAGAAATCCCTTTTAGTAGTTTCAAATTAAATGTCAGACTTGTTAGACTTAAATTGGAAATGTACTATTTTAAACAAGTGCAGTTGGATATGAGCGAAGTTGTTGGATATGAATGAAATTCTTATTTCTGCATGCCAGCCTTCTGAATTGTTTTGACATTTTAGTAGGTTGGAGGAAGATTTGTCGGAACAACTAATAATGTCACAGCTCTAATTTCTGGATTCTCTTATAATAAAGGCCTCTGTCTAGGACACAGAAGGAATCTAGCTAGTGAAGCTTCTGGCAGTTAATGCCTTTATTCAGGGACTAGGTTTTGATGTCTCAAAATAGAGCTGACAGGACTAATTTGTATGTTTGTATGGTAGGAATTAGTTTTTACATTAACAATTAAAATTAACAACAATAAAAAGCAATTTGCCTTTTTTTTTTTTAAATCAGGCAGTCTTTCTGCTGTAAAAAATGTGATGCAGTTTTGGGACCCATGATGAGGTTACTTTGATCACTTAAACATACATGAGAAAATAGTTTCTCAAAAATGTAATTGCTGTGGTTTGACCTTTTAATGCTTTTACATTTTTACCTGAAAATTCTCTTTTCTGGATATACTTCATACATGAAGATCACTAAACTTTGTTCTGTGTCAATTTTGAAAGAAAAAATAGAATGGAGAGATCCAAACCTGCTTAGTCACTGGACAGCAATCTGTTGAACTATAATGCTTTACAAGCTTTTTTCCCTTGCATGATTAAATAGTTATTAAGTGATAATCTTGGGCTGATGGTTTTCTTTCTGCCTTTGAATGAAGAAGTGTGGTCTTCAGAGTTGTGATTATGCCCAGATTCATCCAACATATCTGTACTTAGCTGAGATGCTGAGCTTGCCCTGTTACACTACGGGTTGGATGGGAACCTTAATGTGAATAATCTGCCTTTTTTAACTGCACGTTGTCTTTTGACTGTATTTCTAAATTAGTTATCCTTGGTAGAATGGAGCCATCCCTAGAATTCAAACACTTGTGAAGTACTTCTAGTGTTAACTTTCTATTTAAAAAACAGGATAAAACTCCAGAGGCACATCCTAGGATCTTTCTGCCTGAAAGCCTTGTACCAGAATCAGGCTGTGTCGGGTTCGGCTCGTCTGCATGGTCATAGCGTAAGAGCAATTTCAGAAGGGTGTTTTGGTTAAATCGGGGTTAGACAGAAGGCAAAAATAAAAGTGACGCAGAGAAAACATTCTCCCTGGAGAATGCGATCAAGTGGTAGAGCAGCAGATGTGGAAACCTTGTCCTTCAGGCGTTGGTCAGTTGTGGTCAAGTGCTGCAGCTCATGGAGGTAGTAAGGCTTTCGTTTTCCTTAGATCAAGATATTAAAGGTTTAACTAAGTAGCAGGTTTAGCTAAGTAACAAAAACTACGCACTGCAGGGAAAGGAGAGGCAGAGGCAGCCATGGTGGTGAAAATTGCTGCTTTTATTCCATCTGTGTGATTATCTCTTTTTTTTTTTTTTTTTAAAAAAACCCAACAAATTATAAATGCTTAAACTCTTAACTGCTTGATCTGTCACTTAACTCTGTATTTCTGGTGCCGTTATCATATTATTTCTTTTCTCTATCAGGCAAGGTTTCAGTAGTACTTGGGTAGTAGTGTAAGACTTCTAGTTTGATCTGACCTAGGTTTTCTTTATTCTTTCTGTACCTTTTTTTTTTTTTCCTATCTGCTTTTGTTACATCAAATCATTAATTTTCAAGGTTTTAAGAAATGAAATTTGTGTTGGGACAGTTGCATTATTAATACAATTTCTTGATATTCTTGCATGGTAAACTGAAAATATGTTGCATTTCTGTGCTGTTTCTATTTTAACTGTGTGTTTTTAAGTACAAGGAGGTACATATTAGCAGAATAAAAGGAATCTCTTTACGTAAATAGTCCCCATATTCAATACTTGAAGAAATGTTTAGTTTTCTAGGTCAGTTGCATAAGAACAGACCTCTTCCGATGTTATAATGAATTCTGTTTTCTATGTCAAATTAGATTCATGGTGTTGTAATTGTAACTCACACTAAGGGTAATGTTTATTGTCTTTAGGCAAATGGTTTTCAGACAGATAAGAAAGAATTTTTTTGTTACTGAGGGCGCTAATTAAAGCAGAAATTGTTTTAAACCTAAACCATGTTTTTCACTGATGAAATATTGATTGTTTACAGCCTTGTGAATCAAAAATATTTTCCATTACTGACTCAGCAACTGCTTGTTAGTTCTTAAAGAGGAAAAAACAATCATCTGTTCTCTCACTGCTGTTTCTTGATATATGTGCAGGGTTTTGGAGAACAGTGTTTAAAACTTGCTTGAAATCCCTTCCGTTCCATTTAAAATGGGTTTCCAGCTTCCTAGCCCAGTTTAGTGAAGCCATTCCTGTCTGTTTGCCTTCAGACATGAGATACTATTACTTTAATTAGATAGTAATTGTTTTCCTTTAAAAAAAAAAAAAAACAAACCAAAACAAAACCCTTCTAATTTTAAGGAAATGTTTATCACCACTTCTTTAAATGACTTGAAAATGTGTTTTGCCAGCAAATGTGAATATGATGCTCTTAAACAGTCTTAATAAACACGTATCCCTAAAACTAAATACACATAGACAGATATATTACTGAAACTTCGTGCTTTTAAAGAAATGCAAAGAACAAATAAATTTCTTGCTGTTTTTCTTCTTTCAGGTGATAATAGTAACCACCTCTCCAAGCTCAACTTTTGTACCCAACATCCTTTCAAAGTCTCACAACTATGCAGCAGTTACGAAACTTGTCCCAACATCAGTCATTGCCTCAACTACTCAAAAGCAACCGGTGGTTATAACTGCGTCTCAGTCCTCTTTGGTCAGTAGCAGCAGCAGCAGTAGCTGTTCCGCTCCCTCCTGCACCGCAAATACTATTGCTGTGACTGCTGTAGTATCATCAACACCGTCTGTGGTTATGTCAACAGTAGCACAAGGTATGGCAATAACATTGTATTTATAAAAGCTCTTTCACTGATGAGTTGGACTTTGAGAATAGCATAGGGGAGATGCACTTTATGTTTACATATGATGAGTAAAGCACAGGAGACGTGGAAGAAGTCTGTTGATGAAACTAATTGAGGATACTCCACACAAGTTCTGGTTGAACTCTTTTCCTTTTTAGTTCAACGATTAATGTGCAGATCCACTTTTTAAAGCAAACGTGGTGAGAGGGGTAATGGTTTCAAACTGAAGGAGGGTAGATTTAGATTGGATATTAGGAAGAAATTCTTTACTGTGAGGGTGGTGAGGCACTGGAACAGGTTGCCCAGGGAGGTTGTGGATGCCCCATCCCTGGAGGCGTTCGAGGCCAGGGTGGATGAGGCTTGGAGCAGCCTGGTCTGGTGGGAGGTGTCCCTGCCCATGGCAGGGGATTGGAACTAGATTATCTTTAAGGTCCCTTCCAACCGGAATCATTCTATGATTCTAGGTGTGGCATAGCTTTTTATTTTGAAAAGATTTTACTTGCAGCATTAAACTACTACAGCCTCAAAATGACTGGCTTTAAGACCTCTATCTGATGCACTGAAAATGGATGTTTCCAGCATTTGAAGATGATTGCTTCTCTTAAAGCCTGCAAAAACATGCAAAGCTAAGATAAAATAAATACCACTTACGCTTGACATGCACAGTCTTTAGTATATTTCTTGTAGAAACTAATCTCAGTGACAATTCTGAAAGGTGAAAAAAATTTACACCTTTTTATCTGTGTATTTTATCAGCACGTCAGTTTTCAAGTCATTAAAAATTAGGACCTGAGTGGGCCTGGATTAAAATTCCTAGTTTTCCGATTTCACACATCTGCTAGCCTGACTGATTCAGCTCCACAGCTGCTAGCTAACATTTGGAAGAGAAGCTGTGCTAGAGCCTCTGTGACGAACACTTGAAAAATACAGTGCCTGACAATGACAAGTGTCACATGGCAATTTTTCCTCGTCCATATTTTCCATTCTTGTTCCATTCCACAAAAAGTTGAGCAACCAAATCAAGGCTGAGGAGGTATTTTGCCTTCCATCTTGCTTCTACAGCAGATTTTCATATTGTTTGAACTGTGGATTTTTAGTTGGGTTTGATCATGGAAGAGGCTATAATTCTAAAATACAGTAGACAGAATATCTCTTTAACAGTTTTTCCTCAAGACTATCAGTGTCATTGCAGAAGATGCTGGTGAAATGTTTTGTGACATGAACTGATAATCACTCCAAATGTGGGAAAGTTGAATGCATGAATGAAAACAGCTGACCAAGAAAATGGAGGAACCATCTTGGATGATGCAGTGAGAAAAGGGTCACTTATTTAAATTGCCAGACTTGTAGCTTATTTTGATTTCTAACATTGGTCACTGCCATCTTTAAATGTAGAGGAGAAACAAGAGAGGAGTTTTTATTACCATTTTCCGCTACAGCTGGGACCTGATTAAAAACTGCCTCCATAAGACATGGACTTTATGTTTGTCTCTTTTGGTACTTCTGGACGTGCAGTTTAGAATTCCAGATGAAGGCAAATTTTGTTGGAAATATGACAACTGTGTAAGGGAGTGACAGAAATAAGTAATAAGATTTATATGGGAACTTTGTCTTTCCATCTTACTGAAAATTTGGTGTAATCGCTTTATTACTTGTAAGATCACCTAACCTATCAGCACAGTTTTCCTGGTCCACAGGACCTGGTCCACAGTTTTCTAAATTACATACCATTACTTGATTCATTATTTTAAAATAACTAACAAATACTCCCTTCTAATGTTGATGGGTTTGGTATTTGTGATCCTCATATTCTAATTTTTTGTAGTCACGGTTTTCACTATAAATATTTTGCTTTCTTGAAGCTTAAAGTTCAGGCTTTGAGAAGATTTGTGAATTTTGTGCTACATACAAAAGGTACAGGAAGTAGACGGGGATTGTGGTCTTTCCATTAGCTGCTGCTCTGCTGCCACTTTGGAAATCTGTATAAGGCTCCCTTGCCTCTGAACAGAGCGCTTCTGCTATGTGGGAGCTTTTTTATTTGTGTATTACCTATGCATCTTTCAGTCATAAAGACAGTTTAAATGCAGAAGTATTTTAAGAAATTCTAATGCTTTTCTTTCATGTTGCACTGTTCAGTCTTAAACCATTTACTCTTTCACAGGTGTGTCTACGTCAGCAATTAAAGTTGCCTCTACCAGACTACCTTCCCCAAAAGGTTTGGTTGGGAACCCAACTCAGATCTTAGCACAGTTTCCCAAACAGCATCAGCAATCCCCCAAACAGCAGCTGCACCAAATACAACAGGCCCAACAACAGCAGCAGCAACAGCAGCAACAACAGCAGCAGCAGCAGCAGCAACAGCAGCTGGTGCAGTCTCCTGCAGCTCAACAGCAGCCCCAGCAATCTCAGTTGCCACCTGGCATCAAGCCCACGATTCAGATCAAACAGGAATCAGGTAGTTGGAGTTAATCTTGGCTCATATTGGTGATTAGGAGGTCTCACCACCACTCAAGAAAAGTAGGGCAGAATTCTGTCCCAAAATGTGCACAGGGAGCTGTTATTAAGGCATAATTACTTGAGTAGAGGATTTGACATTAAACCTGGATATAGATAGATATGAAGGATGTCTTAATTTTTTCAGCTAACAATAATTGAAGAATTTGGTTCTGCCACTCTTGTTTGGTTCAGGTACACAGACCATACCTTAGGAATAAATTTATCTTTAGAGATTGAAAGGTATGTAAGTATCTTCAAAAGTTACATGATTGGCAACCTGGAAGACACCAGTTTTCTGAAGATCCAAGAGCTGTTCAACTGCATCAACTGGAAAAAGGAGCTAATCCAAGTTTTAATTCTTTTATTGGGTCCAGAAATCAAAGCCTACTTGTGGTTCTTGTCAAAACAAATACAATTAGATCTGAGACTGGAAGTTGGACTGGATTCTTTTTGTAATATTGATTCATTCAGTTGACTCTGGGCAAGTCATACAATTTTTCTGTGTTGGCTTTACTCTGCTGTAGAATCCGGTTCTTATCTCCATAAGATGTAGTAAGATTATCTAATTCTGAAGGAAGAAGTGCTATAAAAGTGCAAAGTATTTTTACATCCATATTTTATATTAATCATGTTAGTAAAAATATTATTTTATATTCATACTATTTAGACAAAAGTATTAAAATAGACCATAGAATGAAAAAAACCCACCAGCTGCCCTACTCCTGTCCTTTGATAAACTTCCTTTTGGATTATAGGACCATTGCCTAAGAAAAATATCCAATAAGACAGACAGACCTCCATCCGCCAGTCACTGAGCAATATTTGATCAGTAAGAGCTTCAGTCCTTGCCTTCCACCATGGGTTTAGGCTCAGTGTTCTTTTTGGTTAAAGTTTCTTTGGAAATACCATCTGCTACTTCTTCTTTTTGGAAGATGTGAATCAATTTTCAGAGAGGCTTTGCTCTTTATCCAGTGTTGTGTCTGGATGCAAAGGCTCCAGTTTATCTTTCCTAACTTCAGATAGTTTGTTATTTAAGTTTGGAGCTTGTTTGCTCCATACTGCTTTTATAGTCAGCACAGAAAGAAGAAAAGTTCTCTGGAGGATGTTTCATGTCCTTAGTGGACAAAATTGTTCATCTAGAAATACTTGTGGACAAATGTAAGTGCCTACATTTAGGTGGGATTAATTCAGGCTGGATGTTTCATGTCATTTGATCAAACAATGCGATAACTTTTATCTCATCATGGAATGTAAGATGGAAGTGTCCTGGATATACTTTTGAACAGATGATGTTAACTCCTGGTTTGCAAGTGAGAAGTGAATCTCGCAAAAGTCCCGTTCCACTACACAAATTGAGAGAGAGAGGGAGCAGAATCTTTTCTGTATTAAGGTGTTCCTCATCCTTTGTTCTTGCTGATTCTCCTCAGAGCTTGTTTCAGCCCAGTTCCTTTGTGGCTTTAAGATAACCAAAAATTCAAGAGGAGAGAGCACAGTTTACTTCAAGAAACCTTCCCTAGCCAGTGTCACAGTTGCTTCCTTACACCCACGAATACCCTTTGTGCAGAAAGCTTTTTTTAATTTATTCAGAGGGATGGAATTCAACTAGACTGATTAAAACATATTAGAATTTACAGACTAAGTTTATTGAAGAACTGTTTCATTTTTAGATGGCTCATTATCTATGAACCAATTCAGTATTGGTTGTAACCTGTTGATTCCTGGGAAACATTCTATGTTTTGAATCATGGACCAGAAAAGGTTAAAAATCACTACAACTGATCAATGATGGAATAGAATCCCACGCCTCAGTGGGGAGTAGCTAGGAATTGAAACAGGCACATGAAAAACAGAAATGATGACTGTCTTGTTATTTGCAAACCAAACAAATTTAAAGCAAAAAATCCCAACCCAAACAAAAAGAATTATTATTTTCAGGATCAAGAATACATGGTCTCAGAATAGAAGCCTTGTGAGGCTACTTGCCCACTAGGGCTTGGTCTGAGAAAAGCATTTCAGAAATTAACTTTTCGTGCCTGTATTTTAACAGTGACCTTTCTCCTTTCCTAGGTGTTAAAATAATCACTCAACAGGTGCAGCCCAGTAAAATCCTTCCCAAACCAGTTACAGCGGCCTTGCCCAGCAGTAGCAATTCACCTATTATGGTGGTTAGCAGTAATGGGACTATCATGACAACTAAACTGGTCACTACTCCCACTGGTAAGTTACGGCTCTGAGAAGGGAAGGGAGGGTAAACCCAGACATATAGGTGATCAAACATGGTTTATTAGGGTAAAAAAACCCCACACTTCTCTCTTGTGAACAGTGAGCACAAAAGCACATTGATAACTTTTCTAGATTAGGATTTTTGCAGTGAGTGCTCTTTTATTCCTCTTACAATCTTTTTGAATTGGTACACAAAAATATGATCATTCGTTCCCACTGGGTTTATTTTCAAGGAAGTTTTCTTGCAACTTGTACTTTGCACTTATGTAGCACCTTATATTAGACAATTTACATTAATTTAATTTTCTAGGTACCTCAGACAAGTCAGCGTCATTCCTGTTTTGCATATATGGACTTTAAAAGACAGGTGACTTGCTCATAGTCCTGCAATGAATGTATAAAAAGGCCAGTAAATTGAATTTTAAGCTCCCGTTGTTTTTCTGGGGATCTGATTGTGTTTGTGTCTTCTTATTGGTTAAAAATCAGAAGTAATGCAGACTGTTCAGACTGTAAACTTGTACGAGGAAAGCTTGAAATGCAGCTTTATCCTCGTTTTCAGAAAACTCTTCCTGAATTACTAGCATGGGATGGGAATGTTAGCATAAAGTAATGGTTAATATTCTTTTTTAACTTTTGAAGGACTTGACAATAACATTCTTAAGTACATTAAAAAAAGTCTAGCAGTTTTGCTCTCCTCCGTATTGTGCTCTCTTGGATTTGAACACATGGCTGTATTCTGGTTATAACAAACTCTTTTGCTCTGTGATCTTCAGCAATTAAGGTGTGTAGTGCACTACCTGCAGCAGTGCAAGCAGAATGGAATGACAATGTTTGTGTAGCTGTTGTGTAGACTTGTATTATTTTGAGCAAGTTTCTTTTGCGGAATCAGTCCTGTTTCCGTTCCGAGGAGGAGCAGGTCTGAAAAAACCCAGCATTTATACCACGTCAGGGGGTTTCTTTTGTAGTGCTGAATGCTAAATCCATAAAATTGCATTATCATTGTAAATTACATTTTTTTTTTTTCCTCTTAGAGTGATAATTAAACCAGTGGCTGGTGGTGGTCTTTATAAACAATTTGTCATATAGGAGAAGTGAGAGTATGGATGTCTTTGAAGAGAGGAAGAGATCAGGTCTGGTAGTGTCATTGGATGCCTAACTCTTCGGCATCTAAGGGAGCAAGTGGCAAACATGCAGGCAGAATCTAAACACCTATTGAAAATTAAAATCTTAGACAAAAGAATGTGAGTTAAAATATGGCAGTCGTGGAACCTTTGGTAGAATACTTCAGAAGACTCTTACATTAATTTAAAGCTGGCATATATTTGAATATTGCTCTGCCGGTTTAAAAAGTACTAGGAGAATTGTAAAGGGTGGTAATAAATTGCAGTGTGGGGTCTCTCTGAATCAAATCTAATGCTTTTTCTCAACACTAACTTATTTTTCCACAAATACTAGTAGAGAATCATGTTGTAACAGTGAACTTTCTTCTTCTCTCTTTAAAACAGGAACTCAAGCAACATATACGCGGCCAACAGTTAGCCCCTCTATAGGGGCTCGGATGGCTGGAACTCCAGGGGCTGCTACTTACGTGAAAACTACAAGTGGTAGCATCATTACTGTAGTACCAAAATCGCTGGCCACGCTGGGAGGGAAGATTATCAGCAGTAATATTGTTTCTGGTAGGCCTATGAGTATTAATACTTTGATATTAAGTCTTATTTCAGAAGAAACTTTAGACTTGCTCTAGTGCTTCAAGGCTTTTCTGTGGGTTACATGCTGAAATAATTGTTATGACCTTTATTGGAGAAGAAATTAATTCAGAAGAAAAATAGCTGAGGATGAATAAGAAAATAAGGGGTAGAAGGCATGGAGGTAAAGTGTTCCTAAGGATTGCAGTAGTTCTTGCGTTTAAGAAGGAAACATTTAATGTGAGGGAAGCTTGAGAGGAAAAGAGAAACGTGGCAAAGGAGAACTACTGTATTGTCTTTTGTCTTCTGTTAGAGGGCAGAGAGATCAGAAAACTGTATTATTCCCAATTTAAAGCATTTTTTAATCTGGATGCTGCCCTTTTAAATTCCACTGCACGCAAAAAGAACCAGACTACATACAGAGCTGTTAAATTCAGCTGTGCAGTCCCCACTTTATCTTCTTGTTCTTTTATCAGTGACAGCCTGTCTTTCCCTTACCTCACATTCTAACTTGAGTTTTTCTTCCCAGCCTCTTGCAGACCAGCCTTGATGCTCGCTGCCAGTATAGCCTCTAAACATAGGGTCTCTTTAGGACCAGGACCAAGCACACTCACACCAATCAGTATTTCTTAGTATCTGTTTTGGACTTTTATGAGTGCTAATGCAGAGAATTCTGCTGCGTTTCCTAGCTAGGTGCACATGTACAGCAAGATCTGCTGGGTCTACTCATCCTGGCTAGTAATATCTTTAAATTATTTGTCGGTCCCACTATTGGTGCTTAACACAGACCTGACATGGCACCAGCCGGCTCCTGTCACTGGAAGGTGCTGCACAAGCTACCCAGTAAACCCACTCTGGGCTGTAGTGCAGTCAAGGTATTTCAGTTTTTCATATCGTGATTTCTACAAAACGGTATTTAGGGCTGATACAGTAGTTTTTTTGGGAACAAGTAACTTTTTTAGCTCGTTGTGGGTATGAGTAGTTGTTAAAGTTTCTGGATCTGCCAGTGAGTTTATACACAAACGCAAGTATTACTCTGCTGAGCACCAGTTAATGCAGGGAAACCCTTGGCTGGTCTTCATAAGGATAGTAATGATTGTCCTGAAACAACACAAGTTTGGAAAGGATGCCTGCTTTTTTTTTTAATTGTTGTTTCGTGGTGGATTTTTTTGGGGTTGGGTTCTTGCAGGGGGTTGGTTTTTTTTTTTTTTTTTTTGGTTTTGGGTCTTGTGGGGTTTTTGGTTTTTTTTTTTTTTTTTTTTTGCTAAGGGAGCAGTCTTTAGATGCCTCTGAAGTCACTAGAATTCAGTAAATCATGATCTTGTCTCAGCACTTCTTCCCTTTCCCAGAATTAGTAGAATCACTCTTCTGAAATACGTAGTGAAGTATCTACAGGCATAACTAATGGGTAGAAGGTAGCGAGCGGAAACCTTGGGTTTGCTGCTCTGCTGTGACTGAGTGGTGCTTTCTTCAAGGAGAAAGTGGAAGGTGTTGATAAAAAGCTGTTTGAGCAGATATTGAAATAGCAGTGTGATAACACTGATGACTTATGTATCAGCGTATGTTCTCTCGTAGACTGTGGAGGGCTGACCAGAATTACCTGTCAGTGCAGGTAAATAA
This sequence comes from Rissa tridactyla, assembly GCF_028500815.1. Lineage (NCBI taxonomy): Eukaryota > Metazoa > Chordata > Aves > Charadriiformes > Laridae > Rissa > Rissa tridactyla. Next base: position 7,005,566 of record NC_071466.1, on the reverse strand, counting down.
AAACCTGGTACAGGGAACGGAACTAATTCAATACTGGGAGAGGAACAGAAATAGCCAACACAGTTCTTCAAAAAAGAAAAAAAAAAAACAACCCACACTTCTAAACTCTTTTAAGAACTGATTGTAAAACAATAGCATATTTTTCTTTTTTCCTTCTTTCAACCCACTACTTGTCACTTGTCTTACAACAGTTCAATGCCAGAAAGAGCTGGTATTTCTCTTGATTGAAGATACATTCCTGGTATGTGGATTCTTCTACAGAGGTTATCTATAGAAGAGTATTTGTCTGTGCAAATAGGATCTTGAGTTGAGTAGTAGTGGTGTCCTTATCCCTCCCTAATTCTGGCTTTTGAAAAGTTAGGCATTTTAGCCTGAGAAAGCTGTTTATATGTTGAGTTGGGTGACGTAAATTCCCATGCCAGATGCTGCCCTTTTTTGTAGCGCTGTCAGTTTAAAATACAGTGATTCTTACATAGCTCACCGACTTATGCAGTGGAAGGAAATATACATGTGATAAACTGCACATTATTTCTTTTCCCCCAAAAATGTAGGAACTACAACCAAAATCACTACAATTCCAATGACATCCAAACCCAATGTGATTGTTGTGCAAAAGACTACTGGAAAAGGAACTACAATTCAAGGGCTTCCAGGCAAAAATGTTGTCACAACGCTGTTGAATGCTGGGGTAAGTAAGAGTTTCCAGTCTCAAATGTCAAGTGAGAGGCTGTGTGGTGACTGCGGCATTCATTCTGCTAAAGTCCCTATTGAAAGCAAACTGCATGAGCTCCTTAACAGATAGAGCACGCCTTAATGTCGTGGATGTTTGAAAAGCAAGGGTGTTTTGCAGGATGTGAAAGATGCTTAAAACAAGCTGGGAATGTTCTCAAAGTTAAAGGAAAATAAAAACTTTTGAGCTTGCCTTTTTCCCATGGTTAATGATTTTTGTAATCCGGAAGGGATTAAGTAGAAGAAAATTACTATGATTTTACCCTGTTTGTGCTGTAGTGAGAACCACGGTCCTGTGTTACAGACTTGCATCTCCAACCGTTTATCTTTTGGATGTAAAGGGTAGAGAAATAAACTGTCCCCTCACAGTAAGGGTACCACCTTTCAATTTATGTGGTGTGTAACACTCTAATATCCTGTACCTGAGTATTGTATGGCGTTCAGTTACTTTTTGGATAACCTGATGTGTACTAAGAGCAAAATCAAGTTTCCAGCTCCAACTGAGTTGACCTATAAGTGGTAGTAAATAAAAATCATGATGTGCTTTATGTTCTTAGATAGAACTATGAGATTTAATGTGTTAATCGTGTAATCTTTAAAAGTCTACTTGAGTAGCAGGGATGAGCAGGGAGGTTTCTTTCTTTTTTAAAAAAATCTTTTAGGAATTTTTTTTTAAGATTTTGAACTTTCCTAGTCTACAAAACTTAAAGCTATATTTTTCACACAAGTGGAAATCTTGTGACGTTACACAGCAGGAACCATGAGAATGTGATGGTATTTCTGAAACAAGTATGGTTCTTGGGATTTCCAGCTACTTGATGGGAATTGGTAGGGAATACAGGGAGAACTGGCAACTAATTTTTTTTCTCATTTGGTTTGTTACTGTGTGGAGCTTAAAAAAAAAAAAAAGCATGCTTAATGTCTTTGTTCTTCTTAAGCTCTCAGGAGTCTAGTCATACAGCAACAGTATTCCAAAGTCCAATGTTTCCTGTGAAACAGCTGTGAATCTGCATTTTTGTAATAAGCGAACTTTTAGTTTAACAAAAAAAGTCCGTACATAACTGATATCTTGATCCTGATGATAGTACAAAGATCTATATTTAAATAATTTCTTTTTAGAATCTCAGTTCAAGTTTTGTACATATCTTGCCAAAGTTAGTGTTAATAAAAGTAAGAAGATTTAAAAAACCTTTGCGAAGGATTTGAGGGAAGTTCCAACTTACATGAATTCTTTGAAGCAACTTGAAAAAAAAATTGTCAGTGACTTTTAGTTATTCTTTTTTGTTCACCACTTCAGAGCAGCTCAAACGGTAAAGTAATGGACGAGGGGATTTTGGTAGCTTTTCCATTCAAAGCCATAGAGTTTTTTTTGTTCTTGGTCTTTGAATATTTTTTGTATCAAATACGTTTAGTTGCAGCAGTGGTAGGTTGATTTCATGGTACACACGCTCACCTATAACTGTGTATTTTTTTAGAGAAGTGGGTCTCTCTGAAGAATTTCACTAAGTTAACCTGTAAACTTTGACTTCTCTACAGGGGGAGAAAACTATTCAGGCAGTGCCAGCAGGAGCAAAACCTGCTATCATCACTGCCACAAGACCCATCACAAAAATGATTGTTACACAGCCAAAAGGAATAGGGTCCACGGTCCAGCCAGCCACCAAAATCATCCCAACTAAAATTGTTTATGGTCAGCAAGGGAAAACGCAGGTACAGTGAGGACCCATTTCTGTCTTGAAATGTACCCCTAAATTTTAATGGGAAGTAAATAACTTTTCACTATGTTGCCACATTTGTTGCAGGATTAATAAAATGTCTATGGGGAATAAGACTTAGGTGTGTAATGAGGTGGCCTTGATTCTGCTTTCTTCAGCACAATGTTTGCATTCGTTAGCTGTTTCTGGAGGCCTAGAGCAAGCCAGAAGTATTAACTTAATCTTTTCACATAGCTGAAACTGTCTGGTCATGGCTCTGGATGCCCGTTTAAGTCTTATGGCTAATGGCTAGGTTGTGAGCAATAAGGATGGAGAATCTGGACGTAGGTCATCCATCAAATTTGAGGTTTTATTGACGTTATTTTCTGTTTAATGTATGTTCAGGTTGTCCCTGCAACCTTGTGTGGTTGTTGGGGCTGTATACAGAGAATCTGGCTTATTTCTGGAAGCTTTCAGTTTCAGCTTTTTCTTTGGTTGCACTTAGGATTTAAAAGAATTAAACTTTTATCAGATATATTATTTTGTGTGTCTTGGTTGCTCAAGACTGTATTTATTGTGGGCTGCAGAAGAGAGGTGCTTGTCCTTACCACTGCAGTGCATGTTCCAGCTGACTTGCGTAGCTTTCTCTTGTCCCACCATAGTTGTATTCAGCCCTGAAAAATGACTGTTTAGTGGTTTATTGTGTTGAGCACTCCAAATTACTGAGTGAGAAGTACATTCGTGTGCATTGCCATTGGGCTTTGTGGTTTAATAATCAGAGCTGCTGAATTTACAGGTAGACGTTTTCAGTAAATTATGAATATTACATAGATCTGATACATTGATCCGAGTGGCACCCTGTACTCTTGATTGCTCAGATCTGTTTTTTTGAGTGCTCTTACTATACACAAAATTTGTCTTTCTAATTAGGTTCTCATAAAACCAAAGCCAGTGACATTTCAAGCAACAGTTGTGAGCGAACAAACTAGGCAGTTGGTGACTGAAACGTTACAGCAGGCGTCGAGGGTAGCAGAGACAGGAAATTCATCTCTCCCAGAAGTGAAAGAAGAACCACAAACCTACACCGATAGCAGCTCTTCTTCTACAGAGTCCTCCCAGAGCTCCCAAGGTATGTATTGGTGTCGCATAAAATACGAACGGACTGTCTCCCAAGCATGCCAGCTAGTTTCATATAACTCACTGCCTCTCCTTTTAGCGCAGGTTTTCACCCAATCTATTAGCACTGAGTGTCATTGTTTGCTTCCCTTATGGCTTTATTTATCTCTTATTTACTATATGCCTCCATTTCCTATGTGAAAAGGAGAGATAATTCTTTCTTGCTGGGCTCTGACTTGCTGGTAAAATGCTTGCGGCCTGCAGCCTGTTCTGTCTTTTGGGGGAGTCTGCGAGAAGTAGGCAGTGTAGCAGGTTTTTTTGGCAGCCCATGCTCTGCCACCCTGGTTCCTGAGTGTATTGAAGCGTCTCTCCACTGTGTGACTGAAAGCTATCATGTGACCAACATAAATTTTGGTCCTTTTCTAGGCACACATATGTGCATCTGGACATATCTCAGACATGCAGTCCTGATGGGGATGCTGCCGTGGCTTCAAGCCATGATATAGATGCAGTTCTTTTGTGTGGTAGAGGAGGATAAATAATAGGGCATAAATAACACCTAGGCATAAATAACATCCAGGTGAGGAGTGACCATAGAGTGTATCACTGCATCGAATAAAAGCTAATGTCCGTCCATGAAACGTGTGCGCTTACATGCCTTTCAGTCACCTTTTCTATATAATTCTGTTACTGTTGGTCTATACTGCCATGTTAAGTAAATTAAAAAAAAGTTTTAAAGATTCAACAAACTTACCAAAATTCAGGAGCTGTTAATTCAGAATGCTGAATACATGTTGATCACCTGAATTGCTAAAACTTTCTGAAAAAGAGTTCGATCCAAGGCAAATTCAATATACGAAGAAACCTGCTGAACTTTGACTGTTCAAACCAAAGCTTTGATGAACAACTAAGATACAGGATCTTTTTTTTTTTTTTTCTGGAAACTCTTCATAACATCAACAGTGTTTTACTTCAAGAGTCAATTGTAATAAAAACTAAAGTGTTGCAGAATGAGAGTATGCATCCTTGGCAGTACTCAAAACACTAATGGAGAATTTTGAACTATAGCCCTATTTAAAGCAAGAAATTGGACAAGAGACCTCCAACCGAGAATGGTTCTGTGATCACTTGGTGTGCCTTTCTTCTTTTGCAAACAGATTCTCAGCCTGTAGTCCATGTGATTGCTTCAAGAAGTCAAGATTGGTCAGAACATGAAATTGCTGTGGACACGAGCCCTACAATAATTTACCAGGATGTATCCAGTGAATCTCAGTCAGCTACTTCCACGATAAAAGCTTTGCTGGAACTTCAGCAGACAACAGGTGTGAAAACAAGTTTAGGATAATTTCAAAGCTTATTACTTGCTTAAGCAGCAGGTTGTAGTAAGTTTTGTAATTGAAAAGCTACCTATCTTGAATCAGCTTGATTCCTTTCTTCTTATCCTGCAACAGTTTGTTTGAATCTGTTTCATAATGTTCGCTATCTATTTAGTTAAACTCTTGTATTTATATTGGTGGTTTATATATTGGAGGTTTATTTTGTGTTTTTCTTTTCTTCTAAAGCAGTGAAGGAAAAGTTGGAATCGAAGCCAAGGCAGCCTACCATTGACCTGAGCCAAATGGCTGTCCCAATCCAGATGACCCAAGAAAAGAGACATTCTCCAGAAAGTCCTTCAATTGCTGTAGTTGAGTCGGAATTAGTTGCTGAATATATCACAACTGGTAAGTGACTTAAGGTAGTGCGGTGCTGGGTTTGCAGTTAAAGTCTGAGGACTTGATTTTGAAGTTTTCTTCTAATGGTTTTCATTTTTGTGCTTTCGCTGTAATTTGCTGTAGAGGAAATGAGTCTTTTCTTCCACTCTTGAGACCCTGTGCAGGGGACCGAGGTTGTATCTGCTTTTCTGGGGCATAGTGAAGAACGTTTCTAACTGAAACAAAGGGTTGTTGCTTCAAGACATCCTATTTGAACAGACTTTCTGTTCCCTGATCTGATAGAGAGGACGGGCTTGTCCCACTTGTCTTTAAGGAAAATGTAGAAAATGAAGTTACAGGAACTGTATACTGGTTTTTTTGTACATATTGAGAGGAGTCAGACTTTGAGTTAGTCTAAGCCATGTTTGCAAAATGTTACTTGCTTACCAGGAGTAAGTACGTTTTTAAGCCAGGTGTGCAGTTAGCACACTAATGTAGTCCCCAGTTTCTTCATTTGCTAGAAGCTTTTGAACTGATAAATTTCCAAATTTAAACAAATAAATTGTTCACATTGAAATTATGGTTGGGATTCAGGTCTTAACTTTTGTAACTCTTGACGACTCCTCTCTGGTTGTCCATTTTGTGTAAGTCCTTGACCGCCATATCTCTCTGACGATCCCTGCTACCCCAGAACACTAGGTCTGAGCCACTTCCCGTACATTCATGAGAGGATCAAAGTACCCGTTTTCCATTTTCATTTCTTAAATCCACATTACTCGTCCTCTCTACTTTATTTGGAAATGAAAGCAAAAGCGTGTTGAAAATCTGCATTGGAAAAAAGGAATGAAACTTGATTGTATTAAATTGTATAAGTACATATCTGTAACTCCAGTCTTTTTAGTGTTAAATGTCTAATTTGATATTTTCATTTTTTCATTTTCCTGCTCTGTGCCTCCTCCCCTCGCTTCCATCCCTTGTATGGTCTGAATTTAAGTTGTGTGAAATTGGAGCTGGGGGGGGGAAGTTATTGTTATTCTTTTAAATAACGCTTACTGTATCTGGCTTCAATTTTGAATGTTTGAGTCATGCTCCCTGGATCTTTTTTAAAACAAACTCAAAAGTGTAATAAATAGTGTTAAAGCGATTTCCAGTTAACAGTCTGTTATCTTCACTGACACAGATTCAGTGTGTTGAGCTTCTATTTGAGCTACCAGTTTTTACTGGGTCTTGCTGTAAAAGCTGATGTAAAATAGGGCCCTTTGCAGGGAGGACGGGAAATTAGTCTATGTCTTTGTAGGCTGAAGTCCTTTTCTGCAGCTTAGAAGCCATACAAAGTATAAAAGTTAAAAATTTCCTTGAGCTATGATTACTATTTGAAATACTGGGATTTTTATAAACCTTGAGTTGATCCACAGGAATCAACCAGGGAGATGCAGGCTGCTGGGGGTCGACTGGCAGCAGTTTCTGCTACAGCACAAACCTGGTTATTTCGCTCTTAGATTTTTTTTTTTTTTGGTCCCTTCCCCCAGTTTCTGTGAGCACTGCCAGGGAACGCAGGTAATGGAGTTTTTGTATTAATTTGTGCTTCTCGGGATTCATCGGTAATCCACCTAGCTATATTTTCTGCTAAAAATTCAGTAGTAAGACAGTAAACAGTCTATAATCTGTTGTGAAATCTGCACGCCCCTAGAACTAAGGCTTAGGCACATTTTGTATGGGAGCTGGGCTTCAGCATGTGCTTCCTCGTGAGATGAAGGGAGCGGTTCACACGTCTTAGTGTCACCGTTTTTTGTCTGTCTGCAGACTCAGGAAGACAACACTGTATTGGTTCACATTCGGAAGAATATCTACACAACCATATAGGTTAGAAACTTTATTTTTAAATGAAGTTTTCAATTGTGCAGGAACTGTTGGGGGATATCCATGACGGATCTGGCACAGCATGCAGGCCGGTATTGATATAATCCAACTCCTTTCTTGGAGTGGGAAAGTAAAATTATCATTTTAATTGAAAATGTGACCTTTCTTTTAACTTTCAGGAAGGTCACTAGAAACTTTTCAACTTTAAGTCACCTTACAACTGAATTTAAACTTTGCTTGTTCTCCTTCAGTTATTAATTATTTTGTATCTCAGAAGTTAATTAGAGCAAATATGTACCTATTAGTATGGACAGGCATAAAATAATTTGAATTCATGTCTTATTAGTGACTGCAATATAGAATGGTTTGTGGGGTTTTTTTTCCTCGCAGAAGATCATTTCTCTGTCAGTCCACTCTTTAATTACAGAGCCATCACCGTAGCTCTGTAACTCATGCTGGATCTGTTCTAAAAAGTGACGTAGACCCACGATAAGGTCTCCATTTTTTGGTCTGTGATTTCTGATCAATCTCACTTGCTTTCCTGATACCCAAACAGTTTGTAATTACTAATCTTTCAAATTTAGCCTGTGCTCTGGAGAGTATTTCTTGCACTTTATCAGTAGTAGCAAGTCAGTGAGCAAGGCTTGCTGTTCTTAATTGCAGTCAATTGTGCAGGTGCTTTTAACAGTGTGAAAACCACAGAATAACTTGTGCTCTACAGTATTCTGCTGGTGCTGTATGAAGAACCCTGAGGAAATTCGAGTATAAATTCTGCTTGCAAAGTTGGTGTGATGGGAGAGGGAGGCCGGAGGAGGTTTGGACCAAGTGTGGTGACTTCGGAGACAGAGATAAAAAGCAAAACCCCTGAGTTGCTACTTTAAGAGGCTTCTCAGAATAGATCTACACTTTAAGGTTGAAGCTAGCATACAGTAAAAGATGTTTTTCGTACTCAGATCTTTATTTCACTCATATATGCTTTCAGCTGAAGCTTAAATACTTGAAGTTACTGCAGTTAGTTCTGCAGAAGTGCCACTGACCTCTTTACTTGCAGTCAGTCATCGGTCCCAGCCCCACCAGCAGTCATCTCAGCCCCAGAGGACTCTGCTGCAGCACGTGGCTCAGTCGCAGACAGCAACGCAGACTTCTGTTGTGGTGAAATCTATCCCCGCATCCTCCACAGGCGCAATTACCCATATCATGCAGCAGGTTGTACCCTTTCTTTTCCCAACAGTCTATAAGCAGCCATAGGTTATATGAATTTTGTAGGATCAGGGCTCGTTCTGCATTAATATGTCATGTTGGTTGCTGCCACTGAAAATGCGAAGTGTAAGGGCAAATTAATAATTTTAATATTGCCTGTTTTGATGGTGAGGGTGGTGGGATAAAAGGGAAGCAGTTAATGGGATTACTTGAGACTACTAAATAAGAGGTATTAACAGCCACTGTGGGAAATATAGTGCTTCCTAGATTCTTGCTGCGTCTATGTCATCTCTTCAACAGCAACAAGCTGCTTTTTTCTATATGTCATATTGTAAGGGCCAAGGCTCTTTAGATTGTGTTGGTGTCAGTGTAGGGGGAAGAGGAATGAAGGAGAATCTGGTCAGTACACAGAGCGCGCAGTGTCTTTTTCATTTGAGAGCTTTCGTTTGTGAATATGCAAACTGCTCTGAATGAAAAAGTGAGATCGTATTTAGACAAGTACCATGAGGATCCCAAACACTTGAAACAAACAGTGTAGCTTGTGGTGAAATCTTACAGAAGCCATTCCAATGCTGTTGTTCAAGACCTGCTCAACTCTGCAGTGCTTTAACTTCCAGGAACCTCAGCTGTGGACCGGGACAGCACTGTTAGGGTTATAAACCCGCTTCAGAGAGTGCATTCTCACAGATGTTTGAGTAGGCTGCTTTGTCTTGCTAAGGCCATTTATTAATAACGTTTATACTATGGTAAACAAAGCATAGTGATGTAGATCTCTTGCTCCCTCAAATCCCTCAAAAAATCAAACAGTGTTTGTGCAACGCCCAAGAAAAATTGCAGTAAGAGTTTCGAGGAAGGAAGGAGAAGAGAGGTTCTCTGCTGAAATAGGGTAGACTGTGGGTATATGGGGAGCTGCAGAAGGAAATTATGGAGAAGATGTAAGCTCTCAAGAGGCAAAATAAGAATTTATTGTGCGGGGAGACTCTGGCTTTAAAGAGGAGCTACTGGTTCAACCACCTGCTAATCCCTGCTGCTTCATATCCAACTGTCATGCAATTGCAGGGGCTTTGAACCTTAGTCTGACATAGGTGAGGGCTACATAATCTCCACTGAGAATTAGTTATGCAGTTAATGTTGTCATGTAGAGATGTACCGTATTTTAACATGATAAAAATAGCTATTGGCTGCTTACATATTGTGGAATTTTAGTGTAAAGGTATCTTTTAATACATGAATTGGGAGTCTGTAATGGTAAAATAAGTTAAAGTAGTCCAGTTGCAACATTAAAATTTATTTTTAGATTGTGTATTCTTGTAATTTCTGTTTCTCTTTACTAACTTGCTCTAACTTCTTCTTATTAAGGCCTTAAGCAGTCACACTGCATTTACGAAACACAGTGAACAACTTGGAACTGAGGAAGGAGAAGTGGAGGAGATGGACACCTTAGATCCTCAGACTGGCCTGTTTTACAGATCTGCCCTGACACAATCGCAGGCACAAAAACAGCAAAAACTGAGTCAGCCGCAGCTGGAACAGACTCAACTGCAAGTGAAAACTCTGCAGTGTTTCCAGACTAAGCAGAAGCAGACAATCCACCTGCAGGCCGATCAAATCCAGCACAAACTCCCACAAATGCCCCAGCTTTCTATAAGACATCAAAAGCTAACCCCCCTGCAGCAAGAGCAAGCACAGACCAAACCAGATGCACAGCACCCCCCCCACCACATGATGGCCAAAGAAAGGCAACTCCCTACCTTAGTGGCACAGCCACAGCAAACTGTAGTACAGGTGCTGGCAGTAAAAACCACGCAGCAGCTGCCCAAACTGCAACAGGCACCAACGGCACAAAAAATCTACGTGCAACCCCAACCCCCCCAGAGTCAAATGCAGCTACCTGCCTCTTCAGAGAAACAGCCAGCAAGCCAGGTAACGGAATATTGATAGCATGCAAAATACACGTCGCTGTTCAAGGAAAAAAAAAAAAAAAAAAGCACCCCAAAAAAATAATTGAAAACACCAACTCTGTCGCTGTAGCAGTGTTTTGTCCTGGCAAGAGAGAACTCCTCATTCCGCTGGTATTAATTACCCCATCAGAAGGTTGACACTAGGAAAGAGAAGCACATGTTATAGGGGAAAAAAAAGAAATCCTTAGAGCTCACAAACGTGTTTTGTTGGACAGTTTTTATGAATTTCTGCCACCGCTGGTGCATGGAATTTGTCCCTAATTATTTTCTTTTAATTTTTAGATATGACACGTTATTAATTTCCGTTCCCGTAGCACTTTTTATTTCTGTGGAAATAAAGATGGAATACACTGCAGTCTCCTGAAGCTGTCCATTGTACGTTTTCCTTTGTAGTTTACATCTTCCTGAAATTAGATGGCTTTTGTGTACAGGAGTAATTTGATTTTCCTTGGGAGGGGAAAATGTAAAGGCTGAGGAATGTGGAAAAAAAAAATGTATTTTAACTAACTCCAGAAAAGTACAATTATCTTTTTTTTTTTTTTTTTTTGGCCCTTTCAGGAATACATGTGAAAACAAGAGGGTTAACAAACATCACATGGGGATGTAAATCCCAAAGGAATACAAGGCTGCTGTGGTATTATACTGCTACAATCCCTATCTAGCAGCCTAAAAAGCTGCTTTTCCCCAGGCTTCAATTAACTGTTACCATATGATTGCTAATTCCTTTGTTAAAACACTGAGTTTCAACTGTCTTCCTAATAGCAAGTATGTTGTTTGTGCCATACTGTCCTTGGAAATATTGATTAGATTTTTTTTCAATTAAAAAAAATTAATCTAGCTGTAACATGCACAACAAAAATTTGATTTTCAGGTGCAGCATCCAATTATAACGCAAGGATCCACTGTTACAAAGATAACTTTTGAGGGGCGTCAGCCTCCTTCTGTTTCAAAGGTAGCAGGTGGCAGTTCTGGGCCCAAACTGGCTTTGCCGGTTACCAGCCTATTTCCCACGCAGGCATCCGCGAAGACAGCAGTAGCAGATATTTTGAGAGTGTCTATGGTGGAAGCTCAGATTGATACAAACCTAGAACATACGATAGTGGATCCCCCAAACGAGGCCATGTCCACTAGTAAACTCGCTAGCGAAGCAGAGTCGTCACCTTGTACCCAGGTGCCGAGGGTGACTGCAGTAGGGATGACGGCAACTTCCATCCCCCAGCAACAGACATGTACAGAATCCAGTTCAAGTCCTCCTGCTGTTGGTCCTACTTTAACAGAGAGGAAACTCGATGCACACGGAATGCCTACAACAAACCAGTTTGTACACATTCAGAGTATATCACAAAAGAAAGCTGAAGAGAGTTCATCAGAAATTGTTATCCAGGTAAGAGAAGACCAGAGCAAATAAGGCAAAGGTTGAGCAAGAGCAAACTCATGTCTAGTGTGATGATAACAACTGAACGGTGTTCCAGTATTTTTGTTTTCCTTCCCCAGTTTTTGGTTCTTTCTCTACTCTTATGCTTTGTAATGGATTACTACTTCAAAGTGTGTAATTCTTCTTAAATTGAGCTCGAGTTTCTCTAGCACTGTATCATGCGCTGTGTCCTCGGTGTCTTCCTTTCTGTTAAGAAAACAAACCAAGCTCATCTAATTTTACAAAGTACTTTCATTTGAAACGCTTACAAATGCGATCTTCGCCACTTACTATGGAACTGCGATCTAGAATTTTTTATAGTATCAATTAATGTTACCACCGAGTATAAAATTAGTGCAAAAAAAAAAAAATGAAGTAGCAGGGTTCTACTTACAGGGGAAATTCAGCAAATAAGGTCTGGATTCAGAAGAAAGCTTCTTAACTTCGCTTACGACCAGTCTTAACCGCTTCTGAGATAAAATGACTATTGATCTTTAGCTTAAATGCTTTGAGTCCTTGCCTAACTGATGACTGATATTTTCATTGATCCTCCTGTCTTAAATATGATGGTTTATGATGTAATACGTGGTCAGAATGTCAACCGAGGAAGTACTTTAAGTCATCTGAGGACCCGTAGTGGTGTAACATGAATCTTTGTAGACAAGTTGGCATTGTATATGTTCATACAAATGATAGCGTGGATTGAAATGGTTTTATTGTGTGTCGTATTTGTGTTGCAGTGAAAATACTTCTGATGTGGGAAAATAACCTGTGTACAGAGCTTTCAGATTTTTCATGCTACTTTGTAAAACCTTTGTTGCCGCTAACTTCGCTTTTGTAGAAATCATAATTTTTGTGCTCACTTTTAGTCCCTGTTTCCCTAAATAGACAAAGGGAGATTTCTGTTCTACTTCAAATCTGTATATTTTGAGAATCTGCATTGTTTATCATTGTGGCGTGCTACGACCTGATTCAAAAGTAAAATACTGCCCAGAATTTCAGTTTTATGTAGTTGTAGATTTAGTTTCTAGAACCCGTGAAAGCATAAGCAGAAATAAATAGCTTAGATCCGTTGTGTTTCCTCAGCCTCTGTTCTGCTGCAGCTCTGAGCAGGGCTGGAGCTCGTATTGTATCATATCCAAAAAACAGAGTCTAGACATTCGTATCTGAATGTCTTGTCTGAAAAAGATAAGAAAAAAAAGATAAGGCTGAAGAAAGCTTCTGCTTTGCATTTGGGGAATGATAGATGGTGGGCGTTGGTGGTTGAGCTTTTGGTTATGCTGTCACAGACCTTTAGTGAAGATCCAAGGCCAAGATCAGTGGCTTAACAGCAAAATTATTCATATTTTACCTTTCACCACCTAATCTGGTGAAAGGGTGGTTTGAAGCTTTAGATAACATAACATAACACGCAGCGGGCCTTACCCAGGGAAAATTGCTCTTGGAAACCCAATATCCCTTTTCCATCAGTACCTGCGCTTGCGCAGATGCCTTTACCTGTGAAAAACTGCATGTTTAAACTTAAATCTTTTCTTTCTTGCAGACTATCCCTCACTATTCCATCCCTTGTCACTCCAGCTCCAACGTAGTAGTGGAACCCAGCGGGCTCCTGGAGCTCAACAACTTCACCAGTCAGCGCCTCGATGATGAGGAGACGGCAATGGAGCAAGATGTGGACAGTAGCACTGAGGATGGCACTGAGCCCAGCCCCTCTCGAAGTTCTGCTGAACAATCCTAAGGAATTGGGACACTGGAGTGCACTTTAAAATATCTTGGGATTTTGAGTATCCAAGATGCCCTTGTATTGTGATGTGTTAGAGCACTTTTGCCTCTTAGAGTTGTTCATCGGACCCTTGAAGCATCAGTGTGTTTTAACAAGATGGTATTGCAAAAGTTGCATCTTAAAAATTGTTTCCAAAAAAAAAGAAAAAAGATGAGAGGGAAAAAAAAAAAAAAGATGCGGTTACCGAGATTTAGTAAACCCGTGACAGTGGAATGTACTCCTGTTAAAAAGCAAATCTGCAGCGAACTCTGCAGCTCGTGCTCTTGAAGTCCTTGCCCGGGTACTGAAACAGCTTTCAGTGAAAAGGGATCATTATTTTGCTGTGTCTTTTTGTTAGCTGTTGAGCAAAACACCATCAAAACAAAAAAAACCAACCAAACAAAGAGAATGTTTAATAAATATTTGTATTTTTAAATAGCATGTGAGAGAAAAAGTGTCTCTGACAGTGCTGGAAAAGCCCCAGGAATTTTTGGAATTGGTTAGCTTTCTTGCACTTGTGCTCACTTAAGAGTTCAAGATTTTTTCATGAGCCGAAAAATATAGTTTATTTTTTTAAAATTCTTGTTGGTGAATGTTTGGAAATCAGCAAAATCACTGACTGGTAGCAAAGTGGATTTGCTAGTGGATTTTTGTTTTCATGCTTTACAAGAGGTAGGGTAATAGTGTATGAGGCATTTCTTAGTGCCATAAGCACATGAAATGCTCGTCTACTCGAGTTAATGTTGGATTATTTATTTAAATATAAAATTTTAAGTGAGGCCAAGTTGTTTAAAAAGTTCCTGTGAAACAGGCAGGTGTGTTAATTCTAATGCAAACGGGGTGGGGGCGATGTATTTTGCTATAAATCACTTTTTCAAAAATTGGGGATAAGTGGTTCAGCATCTTTCAAAGTTGAACCTCCGAATTTAGAAGTGAGCTAAGGCTTTTAAGAAAAAATAATTCTGTGTTTTACTCTTACATGCTGTTTTTAAAGTGACCATTTGGGGAGTTTAAAAGCTGAAATCGGTATACAGCAGTAGGTTTTGGAAATTAGCCTTACGACTTGGCTTGTTGAAGCAATACTTTGGGGTTTTGTGAGAATTACAAGCCACCGAGAGAGGTTTGGGTTCAGACGGGGAAAAGAGAACCGGTTTTAATACATTCTGCTAATGAAGACAATACTTTTCTTTTTTTTTTTTTTCCAAATGTATATAAAAACACGTTTTTAACTGTTTTGTATAGATTTCATTATAAATAACTAAGCATTTTAAGACTTGGACATATGATTTAATTGTATATACATCTATCAGCCTAACTGCCCACTTTTTGGTGCTGAAGTACTACTGTAAGTAGATTTCATCCAAAGTCTAATACAGCTTTTTTGCGTCACTTTTTTTTTTTAAGCTGTGATTTTACTGTTGATATTGTAGTTAAGATTAAATTCCAACTAGAATAACTCAAACTAAAAATACAAAGCCTAAAAAAACATCTATCTTACTTGTCCTGAGTATCCACCTGTGTAAGAACATGCAGTAACCCCTAGATGGTGCTCTTGGTTTTTCATCTAACCTCAGTTATTTTATTAATAAGCTCCCTATGACTTTCATACACTTCTTTCTTTCTTCCTTCTGTTTTCTTTTCCATCGGCATTAATTCCAAAATAATGTAGTTTATTATGGTGAAGTGTCCTGATAATTTCAACATGCAAATGCCGGAATAGTGGGGTAGGAAACTAATTATTTTTGTGTTACCTTCATGTTGGAATAGATACTGGTTTGGTTTCTGCTGTTCTTAGTGCTCAGGATGGAAGAGAATGATATATATGAGATGAATCATACCATGTTTCTTTCTCTAGTAAAAAATAACCTTACACCTTTCTAGGTGGTTCAGGTTTTGATAGCTGTTGGGGAGCTTTTACTCTTGTTTTAGTGAAATAACGGTGACCAACAAGAGTGACCAATTAAAAGCCAAGTCCTGAAAGTTCCACATTGCTCTAGAATGACAAAAAGCCATTTAATACAGATTTTACTGGGATGGGACGGTCTGTTGTGCTTGGCGTATGCCAGCGTGAGGCGTAGTCTGTAGTTTTCCGTAGGGTTATGAAAAAGCCAGAGCAGATGACACCCAGTCTTGCAGTATTTTTGAGCGTCCCTGGCAGAGCTGGGACTGAAAGTCCATGAGAATCTAAAGTAGAGCAAGGTTTTTCTTAAGCGTTTTTGCCCAAGAACTTTGCCTTAAATTATGGTTTAAGGTTTTAGTGAATGTATACGCATCTCCAGCCAAAAAGGGATGCTAAGAAATGGCATAAGGTGAATTCAGCTCTCCTAATGCATTGAGGAAATTATTAAGTTCTGGTCCAATTTATGCCAACGTTTTATGCAAGACTTTTGTTTGCGTCTTTAGTGCTGATTTCACAGCAAAGGTATGAACAACTACGGTGAACTACTTGACAGCAAATCTCTCTTTTAAAAACACGAAAGCTTTCAGTGTTGCTGTGCGAGGTAATTGTTTTCAGACTGGCAAATCGAAGCACGTGGCGGGGGAGTATCTAGGGATCATGTAAGAAATTTAGAAAGAGGACTTTTGTAATCGATGCATTCCTTCTTGGAACTCCTCTCGACACTTTCCCACTGAGCTGAACTTTTTTCAGTTTCTTATTTTCATTTGTCTGTTCTAGCACTTCGCCATATAAGCAAATTTAATAATAAGGAATATGCAAGTTGAGCAAAAATTTAGGGTCAAGATGTTAATTTTTTCCCTAGTTATTTGATTTTTTTTTTTTGAGAACTGGAAGGAGACATGCTCAGAGCATTTGGCCTTCTCCCCCTTTTCATGAACTCCAGGCAGCCCCTGCCTGTTTGTTGTCCTGCCCTGCAGAGGTGCAGATTTTTCATACCCGCCCCTGGGATACTTCCCTCGCAGCCTCAGAAATGTCACCGAGCTGCTAAAAATAAAACATCAGTGTGGATGATAACATTTGCATATCTCTTCTCCCTAATTAGCTGCGTCTTCCTTCCTGAAATGAGTTTGAAGTCCCTCCTTGGAATAGGAGAAAGGGGAGCGTGGTGATGATGCTGATCTCTGGTACCAGGAATCGGCAGGCATGAAAGAATAGTCTTGAATTCAGCTTTTTAATAAATGTGCTCTGCCACTGCAATAGGACGTGGATTTTCAAAAAAAGGATGCTAAAAAAAGTAAAATTGGAGGAAGCAGTGAAACAAGGGAGGAGCTACGCGCACTTTAGAAGATGCATACAGTCACAGGGGATGACATGTTTTCTGGAAAGATTTAACCATCACGGTAAAAGTATTTTCAGTCTGGGTCTTTCTTCCCCTGACAAAATGAGCTTTTGAAACTTCAGGGCAAAACAGAAAACCAGAAGCTACTTCCAGTTGTGTCACCTTACATGTGGAGGATTTTTTGAACAGAATGCATGACTAAATAGATGGGTGTAAAAAAAAAAAAAAAAAAAAAAAAAAAAATATCCACCAAAACCCAAGACCTTTTAAAAAAAAAATAATATCAGAAGTCAGGGAAACTTAAAATTAAAATTATATGCCTTTTTTTTCTCTAATATATAAGAAGTTCCTGTAGTCTAAGGGTTTCACAGATGAGGGTGGTTGTGCGTTCCCGTGGGTACACTGCGACAGTAGATGGTTTCAGCTTGGCAATGTTCAATCCAAAAAAGACTGAGCATAATTTAAGATAATGAACTAGAAAACTCATAGTGTTTCAGTGTTTCCCTGCCTTTGAAAAAAAAATAGTATGTTTAGCGCCTGTGTGTCTGTGCTGGACACAGGACTTGCTCCTCTCCCTGGGTTGGGTGTAAACCATGAAGAATGATTGCTAATGGCCTGCGCAAAGTTTCCTTCCATGCTGTGGGGCTGAGAGGTTTTCCCCTACCCAAAGTCTGCTCTGAAAATCTGTGAATCTGGTTCCTTCCAGTAGAAACGCAGCACATAGTTTACGATAAATTGAGAGCCTAACATAACTTGTCAAAGGGAAAGTTAAGAAAGAAGTGCCTTGAGATGAATTTGTGGGTTCCTATGCAAGAAGGAAATTGTCATTAGTGGCTCTTTAATCTGTATAGAGGCGTAAAAATAGAAACTTGGACAAAATCAATACCAAGTTTGAGGATAATTAATTAACGGTTACCAGACAGTGTTGTGTTTTCTGTCATTTGGAGGCTTTTCTTTCCAACAAACCCAGGGGCTGCAGGTTGAAATCCAGTGACCTCCTATCTCCTATAGCGGCGATGAAACTAGGCAGTTCCATCGGTATCTTAAGGCTTTAAGCTATGAAAAAGTATTAATAAAATAGTACTTGGTGATTCCTTGAGGCAGCTGGAGCTGGGACTGGCAAGTGGGGGTAACTGGTGATCTTGGATGGATTGCAGTGGTGGTGGATTTTTTTCTGTTTCACTGTGCTTGGGCGAAAGGTTGCTGAAGCAGAGTAAGATAATGGGTACCTGGGAGCTTGTTCATCATTCCTTGGCAAAATGGTCTTTGAATTATTTGGGGTAAGAAACATACTAAGAGGTTTTTAAGCATTGGAGACTGAAGAGTAACACTGCCTTGAATAATTTTTGGAGTTCCTGGACTGTTAGAATTGTCCAGTAAATACTCCGGATCAAGTTCTACTCAGAACTTCATATGCTTTTGGTTTCACCCCGTACTTGGCCACTTCTCAAAACCAGAATTTCTTTTTATGATACCTTGATATCTTTCTCCGCTTTTCCATCTCTCGGTACGTTTTTTGCAGGTTTGAAATTTTCTGGGATCCTGTTTTCTGTAGCTGCCTTTTCTTTATGACATCCATTTGATAAAGATACTCATATCACCTAAGTAGGGGTGGGTAATTAGGACCCTGGGCTCTTTGGGTTATCACTGAACCCTTCAGAGGGTGGTAGGCATGTCAGCCCGTCTCTTGTGGACTACGTGTGGGATTTAGACTCCATAGAATGGTTGGCTTGGAAGGGACCTTCAAAGATCATCTCATCATGTCTCATGAACGCCCAGACTACCCAGCATGAATCCTCTGTGACGGACGATTTGCTAAAACTTTAGAAATTCTGAGTATCTTCTGTCTAATTTATTACTTGTTAGAGCAAAGGCTGGTCAGGAATTGCTCTCTTGTCTGGTAACAAATCCAGATTTTCGCAGCCGTTGGCCAGAACTGTCCTGGAGCTCGTAGGACTCCGGTATTTTGGGACTTCTTCACATCAGTCTCTACCAGAGGCCAACTGAAGACTCTGGGAGTCTCTGCACAGGCTTTTATTTCTGTTAAGGAAGATGGTTTTTATATATTTATGCATATGGAGTGCATAGTGGGCTGGCTGTCTCTAGAGATGAGCGAGTCTGTCACTGCTGCCCTGTAGTTGTCACCATGGTCATTGGCTATCTCCATAAACGTAAACCCTTTGAGCTGGATGTTTGGTCAGGCCAGACCTTTCCTGCAGACTAGTTAATCCCTCACTGCCAAGTTACTCTTTGATATTGCAACCTTTTTTAAAAGCAAAGCAAGCTACTGTTTAGGGTTTCTTTTGTTTGGTGTCTCTTCCAGGTTTCTGTTTTCCGAATTCTCTTTGTTCCTAGGAAGCTACGTTCCCTCTAAGTTTAGTTCAGACCTGTCATTTGCTCTGCTATCTCCCATTCTTCCTGCAAGACTCATGGAATAGTTTGTGTTGGAAGGGCCCTTTAAAGGCCATCTAGTCCAACCCCCCTGCCATGAGCAGGGACATCTTCAACTAGACCAGGTTGCTCAGCGCGCCGTCCAACCTGGCCTTGAATGTTTCCAGGGATGAGGCATCTCCCACCTCTCTGGGCAACCTGGGCCAGTGTCTCACCACCCTCATCATAAAAATCTTCCTTATATAAAGCCACGTATGATATATAATTTCCATGGAAAGAATGGGAATGCTTGCATCCCTTCCTTACAAGAAACTTCTCATTGCCTGAAACCTTAATAGAAAAGGGCTGGGAACAGTTCTTCATGCATTCACAAGGTCGGTGAGGTTGGCAGGAACCTCTGGAGGTCATCTAGTCCAACCATGCTGCTCAGAGCAGGGTCAGCTGGGGCAGGCTGCTCCAGGACTATGTCTGGTTGGCTTCTTTGGAAATCATAGAATCATCGAGGTTGGAAGGGATATTTCAGATCAACCATCAACCTAACACTGCCAAAACCGCCACTAACCCATGTCCCTCAGCACCACGTCTGCCCGGCTTTTAAATCCCTCCAGGGATGGTGTTTCCACCACTTCACTGGGCAGCCTGTTCCAATGCTTGACAACCTTTTTGGTGAAGAAATTTTTCCTAATATCCATCCTAAACCTCCCCTGGTGCAACTTGAGGCCGTTTCCTCTTGTCCCATCACCTGTTCCCTGGGAGAAGAGACCGACCCCCCCGGCTACCCCCTCCTTTAAGGGGGTTGCAGAGAGCGAGAAGGTCTCCCCTCAGCCTCCTTTTCTCCAGGCTGAACACCCCCAGCTCCCTCAGCCGCTCCTCACAAGACTTGTGCTCCAGACCCCTCACCACCTCCGGTGCCCTTCTCTGGACCATCACCCATGAGGAAACTCAACAACCTGTGTCAGTGTTTGGCTACCTGCACATTCATTTTTCTTTTCTTTCAATTTCCATTTAAGTGTAATTTTGTGGTTTTGAGTTTTTCACCCTTGTCTCTTGTCCTTCCCTGGGTTACCACTGAGAAAAGTCTGGCTCCATCTTCTTTACATCCCCTTTACACAAAAATCAGGTATTTTTACACCTGGAGAACATCCCCTTTCAGCCTTATGCCCAGAAACCTGAATGGCTGCAAAACCAATGGTAGAAAAAACACTTTGAGAAATCACTTCTGGTTTAAGTTTTCAATAACCTGGCCCAGGGTATGACGCTTGTCTTCTTGGGATGTTTGGCTTCTGCCACATGTCCCCGCCAGTGGGAGGATTTCAACTACAAGTGATGCGAAATTTGCTGCTTTCAGGGCTCTGGGAAATAAATGCCATTAAAACCATTGTCGAGGCAGCTTGGAGGGATTATAGCCATGGGCTTTTGGGAGCGTGAAAATAATACCAGGAAATGGTTTGAAATTATACCCAGGGAGGCTGGAATAAGATTTTCCTCTTGCGTATCACATGGAGAAGATGCTGCCTCTCCAGAGTCAGCACCAGGGACTGTCTATGGGGTGTCTACATGTCCCAAAGGACTTCTTCAAGGTTATGAATTTATCCAGAATTTAATTTCTCCCAGAGACGCAGGAATCTTATGGGTTTCAGTTGATTTTATTCTTAGTTTCTTTTCTTGTTTGTTTGTTTCCTGTCAAGATGTTATTTTTTGTTGTTCTTTGTTTGAACTAAATGTCACAGTGAGATGTCGTAGCGAGCTTGGGCTATTTATAGTGGAAAGCAGCAGTATCTTGACTTTCAAAGTCTGTAGCGCAGAATCGAGAGTGCAATATTTCTGGTCAGGAAATGGCAAAGGTTTGTTTTGAAATAAGCTGTAAAAGCAGAGCCTGTAGTATAAACAGCTACTTTGGGGTACTGTGAGGCAGGAGGAGTGCCTTTTTAGATGCCGGGACTGCATAAAGTAATACTGATCCTGAGCCAAAAGTGAGATTATTATTTTTATTTTTTTTTTCCTGTTGTGATTGCCTTTCTCCTTGTCCTGGCAACTTCAACCTGGTGGTTGAAGAAGACGCTCTTCCCTCTGTAGTTACACCTTTGGGACCTTTTCTCCTTCCATCAATTTTCAGCCCTTCTCCTGTGAGCGCCTGCTGAGCAAGGTGGTCGCAGGAAGGAAGAAATGCAATTTATTTCCATCTGTCATGGCAGTGAAGAGTGGATGCGTTGTCCTGCAGCAGCTGGGAACGGGGCTGGTTCACGTTCACTTGATCATGTTGATCAAAATGTAGAGGTTATTCAATGGTTATTTGAATAATAAGAAGTTATTTCAATAGTCCACGATCTTTAAGGTCCCTTCCAACCTAAACCGTTCTATGACTCTATGAAGTATCGTCCTACATTGCCATCTCTCCTCTGATGCTTAGTGAGTTCTGCACTCTCCAGAAGCAGTCTGCACTTGGGAATTGAAGGGAATCCTTAGGGGACATCCCAGCCCAGCACGGAGTGAGCGTGAAGGATCTTTGGAATGCGCATGGTACAGGAGCCCGCTGCGGTGGAAGTGGAAATCCAGTCTAAAGGGTCAAGAAAAAGAAATGCTGCTCCAACAGCCCTTAAAAAAGAAATATTCTCTTTATACCTTGGTTCTGCACGTTCTCCAAGGATGCAGGACACATCCCCTTATCCTGGCTGGCTATTTTTTGTAATATGAGGATGTAGTAATGAGAGATGAAAAATCACCTTTAAAGCAGACTGTCCAGCAAGAAATTTATCTGTTGGGTTTGTTTGCTTTTTTTTTTTCCCAAATCAAATTTTGTTATTTAATTGTAAAATAGACCCTAGCATTTCAGTGCTGCTTTTTTTAATAAGTTAAAATAGGAACATGTGAACTCATTAGGGGGAAAAAAAAAAAAAAAAAAAAAAAGAAAAAAAAAAGAATTGACCTAAATTGTGGCTAAAATCCTTTTGGGAATGAGAAGGTTTCTGTTGAATTGTTTTTCGTATGTGCTGTGTTTTCAGTTTTTTCCCTTGGTTTGTTTTGGACATGAAATAGAAATACTCTCTTGGTTTGAGAAGAGGTTAAAAACAGCATGAGAACAAACCACAAGAAGTAGGAAGTAGCACAAGTTTAGTGAGAACAAAGTTTTGTAGCTGCAGCGTTCCCAGAAATAGGGATATTTGTTTTCCTCTCCGGACTTTTACTCGGACGTTCTGCCTGCAGCCGCGTTTGGGCTGCGGTGACGCAAAGCACCGACAAAGCGCCGTAGTGAGCTCCCACTTTGTGGTATTTCTAAATATTGAAAAAGTGTCCGGAGAAGGATTTGGGTGCTCAGAAATATTTTTTTTTTCAACTGCATCAGTTGGATGCAATAGCTATGAGTGAGCCCTGTGCAGCCTCCTCTTTTTGCATGAAAATACAGAATACAGATCCATGGGTGACCGTGGCATGGTTTTAGCTTTTATGAATTATGATTTTTTTTTTTTTTCCCCCAAACCTACTGTGTAAATGTGCAACACAGAAGCTCAGAAGGATGAATTTGAGAACTGGAGGGCTGCCTTCCCTGTAAAGCAGTGATTTTGGTCAGGATGGAGCCTGGCTAGCCTTGCCTTGAGGACACACAAACTCATTCGGTTGCTGATACTGGTTCAGTGCCTCCCTCTGAGTTTGTCCTGAGGGATGGACAAGTTCTCCTGTGATAGATGGGATTGAAGAGACCAAAATAACAGTAAATATCTGCCAAAGTGGTACAGATATCACAGGTTAGGGCTTTATTGCAAATAAATCTTATCAAGTGGCTTTATTACAAATAATTTTTATGGAGTGAGACTGATATTAGTGCATAGACTCAATGAGAAATTGCCTGGTCTGATCAGCCACCGTGAATGTACCGTGGATGTCGGAGTTACCTTTGGATCAGGGTTGGCACAGGTGCTTTTTGGAAGATTATTGTGGCCATGTTTGGAAATAAAATAGGAACCTCAAGCTGAAATAAACTGGGGTTGGGGAATGGGGGTTGTAAACTTTGAAGATGAGGGTAAATGTAACCTGGATCATTTGAATTCTCTCAGTCAAGGTGCAGGAAGGCACAAGGACAACTCTGGCCCTAGAGCTTTATCCCCCTTGCAAGAGTTGAGCGGAAGTGATCTGGGAAATTGCTTGCCTTGGACTTATGTGGCATCTACAGATGGTGAGTGGGACATGGGGAATGCTGGCGTGCAGATGCCAGCAGGACAACTGGAAGTGAACTACCGAAATCCCCTACTGAGAGCTGCAGCTCCTGTTATGGTGAGATATGGTTAACCCTGGTTTGTACCCAGATCAGAGAGTCCTAGAATCACAGAATGGTGTGGGCTGGAAGTGACCTTAAAGATCATCTCGTTCCACCCCCCTGCCCTGGGCTGGGACACCTCCCACCAGACCAGGCTGCTTCAAGCCTCGTCCAACCTGGCCTTGAACCCCTCCAGGGATGGGGCAGCCACAGCTTCTCTGGGCAACCTGGGCCAGGGGCTCACCACCCTCACAGCAAAGAATTTCTGCCTGAGATCTCATCTAAATCTCCCCTCTTCCAGTTTGAAGCTATTACCCCTTGTCCTACCACTGCATACCCTTGCAAAAAGTCCCTCTCCAGCTTTCTTGTAGGCCTCCTTTAGGGACTGAAAGGGGCTCTAAGGTCTCCCCGGAGCTTTCTCTTCTCCAGACTGGTGGTTGATTTGATGGTGGCACAACTGTTTGCAAAGCTTACAAAGGCTCTCAAAGTTTAGAACAAAGTTACCAAGTTCCTGACTGAGGTGGACTAAGCACACCATTACCTCATTCCTCCTCACCTTCCACCCCTAGAAAATAAATTTTAAATTTACCATCTTTGTTCTTAAAGCTACTGAAAATCACTTTTCCTGTCCGACAACTTCCTTATGAGATTGAGGTTTGTTTTCATCACAAATCATACCCTTGTTCTTGGGTCTGGCAGAAAGGATGTCCTTTGTGTGGTTGCCAAAAGACTTCATGGTTTTCCGTTCCCTTCTCTTTTCTTCATGGACTTTGTGGTCACCCTAGAGTAATCTCTACAGCATAGAAGATGACTGTAACATAATGAATGGAGGTTTTCAGGTCAAATCCAAGTGAAGTTCCCCTTGGAAATCACCAAGAAATTGCTTAGTTGGTTAGCATGGCTGTGGAAAAGCATGGGGCTACTTCCTCACCAGAGGTCTAGAAAAGAAAAGAGGCCTGCTTGTGGGATGGGACATCTGGGACACGTATGTGTGGCATGCTGACTGCATGGCACAAAGCAAGATGTTGATGGGGTCCTGGTGCACAACAAGCTCAATATGAGTCAACATTGTGCTGCTACAGCAAAGAAAGCCAACAGGATGCTGGGTTGCATCAACAACGTGATCACCAGCAGAGATGAAGAAGTCATTATCCCACTCTGCTCAGCGTTGGTCAGGCTACACCTGGAATACGGTGTTCAGTTTTGGTCCCCACTATACAAAAAAGATGTGGACAGGCTGGAGAGAGTCCAGAGAAGGACCACCAAGATGATCCAAGGACTGGGAAGCCTGCCGCATGAGCGAAGGCTGAGAGAACTGGGTTTTTTCAGCCTTGAGAAAAGAAGGCTTAGGGGACACCTTATCACCATGTTTCAGTATTTAAAGGGTGGCTACAAAGAAGATGGAGACTCCCCTTTTACAAGGAGCCACATGGGAAAGATGAGGGGTAATGTGTACAAGTTACTCCTGGGGAGATTCCCACTGGACACACGAGGAAAATTTTTCACGAGAACAATCAGCCATGGGAATAATCTCCCTAGGGAAGTGGTGGATTCCTCAACATTGGACACTTTTAAGACTCAGCTGGACAGGGTGCTGGGCCATCTTGTCTAGAGCATACTTTTGCCAAGAAAGGTTGTACCAGATGATCCTTGAGGTTCCTTACAACCTGGTATTCTATGATTCTGTGTTGAGTTGCACATGTTCAAGAGGGACAAGGAACTGCTGGAGAGGGGACAGCAAAGGGCTACCAAGATGCTGAGGGGATTGGAACACCTCTCCTACGAAGAAAGGCTGAGGGAACTGGGTCTCTTCAGTCTGGAAAAAAGATGACTGAGGGGGGATCTTATCAATGCTTAGAAATACTGAAAGGGTGGGTGTCAGGAGGATGGGGCCAGGCTCTTTTCAGTGGTGCCCAAGTGACAGGACAAGAGGTAATGAGCACAAACTTGAGCATAGGAAGTTCCACCTAAACATGAGGAGGAACTTTCCTTTGAGGGTGGCAGAGCCCTGGCACAGGTTGCCCAGAGAGGTGGTGGAGTCTCCGTCTCTGGAGACATTCCAAACCCGCCTGGACGCGTTCCTGTGCCACCTGCTGTGGGTGACCCTGCTCTGGCAGGGGGTTGGACTGGATGATCTCCAGAGGTCCCTTCCAACCTTATGATTCTATGTTTGTTGTCTTTGCAGAGATGCATGCGCTACCCCACAGGCAGGTGAAGCCCATGGGCCCTTGAGAAGGAAGGAAGAGGATGTCTTTTGCAGCCCAGGACTGGTGAGCTCCACAGGTCAATTATGAATTGATGCATGAGCTCCCAAACTTCAGGTTACCAATCATGCCATCAAGAGGTGTGGTGACATCAACCATGTAGTCACTACCACTGTCCCATGGGATGTGCAAAGAGTCCTGGATGTGATGAAATTTTACAGTATAATAGCAAGGATAGAAATGATACTAACCTCCAAGGACTTGTGTAGTCCCCTGCGAGGAACTTAACGTGCCTTATCCTTCCCCTTGTTTTTTGTCTGTGTGCTCTTTGGGATACTATATTGTTATCTGCAAATAAGCGAGTCTGCACTGCAAAAACATTCACCCTTTCTGGACGCCCCATTTGCTACAACCTCTATGGCAATGTCACTTAAAGTCATGACAGCGCCTTCGTTGGTTTTTGAGATCACTCGTGAGCCCTGGAAGACAGCAGGCAGTGGGAACGTCAGGATGCACCTGGATAGCTGGATTTTGTGCCTGTGGAAAATGGTGATTGTTTCTCCTACAGACTTAAGATTCTAACTTTTTTTTTTGTTGGTTTATCAAAATTCAAATGCTGGTGACTTGAGCCCTCCATCTGTTATATTCCACCCATCCTGTTCATCATACTCTTCATTCTGGAGTGTGCATCCCTCGTTGCCACCAAACCACTGCAAGATGCCCAATGAAAGGGGGCATTCATGCTGTCTGGTGTGGCTTGTCCAGTGGACTTGTCTTCTGCTTCCCTTGGCCAGGCGCGTTGCGTATTGCGGTGTAGTAAGCAGTAACTTATGCTAACATAACACTTACTATTGCTGCTGTTGGAGTCTTGCCAAAAATATTGTTAGGTTTATTTGTCAGATTTTAATACCAAAACATAAATAATCCAACCCAAGAGAGCTTAGTGTAGATACCTTCTGGCTGGCTTGGCAGGGACCCAGCCTAGCTGTGTGTTGACACAACACGCTCCATGCTGAGCATGGTGTCTTGGCTACGGTCTTGTTGCTCTGCCGTTGTGGCAGTGACGTTCCTGCTTTGCTGTCATGGTCTGTCCAAATTCATCCTGTACTTCCACAAACCATCCGTTTTTGAAAAGTTTCCTCTTGACGCTAGTGCTCTCTGCTGATCCATCTTCCGACCAGAGAGGAGTCACCACGGAGGATGCTTCTGAAAGAAACTCTGGGACTCGCTCCTGCTTCCTCTCCCCTACAGTCTTTTATTGGCACGCAATTTTAGCTTTCCATCACTATTTAGGTGGCACCAGTCTCTTCTGAACTATGTAGGATACTGCTGGTTTGTGGGAATAAAAAAGCAAGGAGTCCCCGAGATTTCTGAGGCTCTAAGGACAGTGAGGAGCTCAGGGCCACGCGGAGCGTGAATGGGTTAAACCAACAAATTAAAGGCCACCGTTATTTGGGATTTCCATGGGTTTCTGTGCCACAGCTTCAACTTCTGTTTGCTTTTAGGTTCAGCTACTGAGAACTTATTGTTTCATAAAAAAAAATAAATATTGTTTTGTCAAAATAATAGAACTTGATTATAACGGAAGTGGAGAAAGACTGCTGTTTGGGAAAGACTGACTCGTTTAATTGAATGCTTCATTTCTGAAACATGAGCCTATAATGTCTTATGTTTGTGGTTTGTTTTTGTTTTTTTTTCTTTTATGGATGCTGAAGGACTGAACTGGCAGAAAACGTACGTGAGTTTTGAATTAAACATATGATTTTATTTTTTTTCCCCTCCTGAAAACATATTGACGTAAAAGACAAATCAAAGGGTCAGGTGTCTTTATCGGATGCCACCTGCGTGAGGCTCTCTAGGAATGAAGCCAGGCTGCTGCGGCCACGCTGCAAGCTCGCTCTTGTTTTGCAGGAGCGTAAACAATCCTATGCAGATGGTTTACAGCGAACCCAAGTCGGAACAGCACAAACTGCATCCCGCTGTAAACACGATTTCCTGTGAAGAACAATAATACTTAATCACTTTTTTTATGTTGCAGTTTGAGCTTGGTGGCAGCCCGGTCTCCTTCACGATCACCTGACAAAGGAAATAGCTCAAAAAATCAAATTACTAGGAGAAAACCCCCAAATTCATTACTCTGGTACGATGTATGATGACGTTATAAATATGAATTCTTCGCTTCTTTCCCAGCCTCAACTGGGAGAGAGAAATTATGCTTTTTAGCAATCTCCATTTAATTTCTTATTCTGCCGTTCATGCCTTGACATTTGAAGTGATGTCCAAGAGTGAACAAAAAAAGGTTCTGGTGAAAGTTCAGTTTAATTCTTTATATGTTTTTTTGCAACTCTTAAAGGGCAAGATTTTATAAGTGATATGCGTAGGAACTGAAAACCTGTTATTATTCTTTCCAGAAGCATCTTAAACAGGTTGTTTTCCAAAGTCCATGGTTGAAGAAACTGCGAGGGGATTAAGTTCCCTGGTTAAAATATTTGTGGAGAATCCTCAGTTATTTGTCCTTATAAGAAGGAGGAAGGATGGTAGTTTCCTGTAATGGAAGAAAGTGCCTCTGTTAACCACTGAAGGCAGCGTATATAAGAGAAATGAGGATTGAAGGGAATGTGAGTGGGAAAATCATAATTAATTCTTTCCCTGTAAGCAGCAAGTTAAATTTGCTTACCTGTATACAGCTGGTGAACTGTGATGTTCACCAGCTCTCCTGGTGAACAGGAGAGCTTACAGGGTTTCTTGAGAGGTGGAACTGAGCAAAGATAGTACGTCTTGATATTTAATCCAATGCACTTTCTCTTATATTCTAATGGTCTCTAAGGTCAGGTGGTGGAAACCGTAATGAAGACTCCTGGGCAGGGCAAAACCATGGGGCATCCTGTAGGGAACCAAACACAAACTTGCTGTGAGTCATGGGGATGACATGGTTAGTGTCCATGGTTGCCATGGAGCTTACATTTCAGAGGGTAATGTAAAATGCTGGTGGAAGAGGAAAATTGAAAGCTCCTCCTTATGCCAAAGCAGGGACGAGCATCTGTAGTGGAGGAAGATGAATTCTGACTCTTGCATAGACGATGCATCTCCCATACTCCGCTTTTTCAGATGGACTTTCATAATAGATCTTCTAAGCATAAAACCTTTTTGCTGAAGCAAGGAATACCGTACTGGATCCAGGTGACGAGGCGGTCATCCAGCAACAGTTGATTTTTGTATCGGTACTAAGCAGCCAGTCTAAAAACCACGAGGGAGAGCTTCTGTGTTGGGGAAAATGCATTACTCTCACCAAGCTGTTCAGGTGGTGGGAAGCACAGCTGGGAAACCTGTGGCTTCCAGGTCAGGAAGGGTGCAGAAGCCCTTTTCTTGCAGCCTATGGAAAAAAACCATGGATGGTCTTAGTAGACCAATGTCTCGTCTCTCAAGACCCATCCCACTACCCTCTCTCCTGAGCTGACCCAACAGTGCTATGCACTGAGCTTTGCTCCAGCATGTGGACATAAATAATAATTTTTTTTTTCCAATCAAAAACTTTCACAATAACGTGGTGACTTTTTGACCATGTGTGTGAAATTTCTCTCTCTCTTCTATTAGTGTTTTTCTTATCTTCAGGCCTTTCTCCTCAAATAAATACCAGCAGGTTGCTGACCAGCTTCTCTCCTTCGGGGAAAGCATGCCTTTGTGGTGAAGACGCCGAACTAGGGCTCACATCATCTGGGTTTACATGGTATCTGTGACCACAGGCAAATAAATCACTGTCACTGCTCTTCGCCTTGGCTCTCCGAGCATTTGGCCATCTCCCTACTCCACGGGGTAGCATAAGGATAAAATCCATTTGTGATCCCGAGTTGCTTGGATACTGTGTGGATTTAGGGCAAAATAAAAAATAAATAAACAGAAAAATGCATCTTCTACAGTCTTGCCTCCGGTCTCCAGCCCTCCTCATCTAATTAACTGACCCCTGTGTCTTTCCTCGGGCCAGTTTGCCATCCCAAGCTGCTGCTTTTGCTGCTCATCTGGTGTCCTCACTCAGCAGCTCCCCACAGGGCCCTGCGACTTCTCTCCCTGATTGGCAGCTTTTAATTGGCAAATCATTGCCCTCTTCCATCCCAATTCCTCCCTTCCCTGCAACATCCCTAGGTGATGCCTGAACAATAAAATACAACTGACGTCCTCTTCCAGGGCTTTCCCCGCATCATCTGCTCCTCGGAGGAAGCAGTGCTCATTTTTAGCCTTATTTTACTATTAGGTTATATATTATTTATATATATACAGATTATCTCTCTCTATATATAATCTTTATTACCTAATTCCAGGCTGAGATTATGAGTTGGACTGAAGAATCCTTAGAAGCCATAGCTACAACTACACAGACATTATCATGCAGTGGTGACCAAGGTGTTTGTAGTTTTAATAGGAGATAAAGTGTTTTGCAGGGCTTGGATGAGAGGATTTGGCTGGGTTCCAAGGGGGGGTGTCTGCATTGATCAGCCCACGCTGATGGTAGTAGAGCTGCACCACTTGAAACCTGCTCATGACTTTCGATTCCAATTAATTATATGCTGAGATTTATTTTTCAAATGAGAATGAAATTCCTTGTTTCATCTTAAATTTTGTTCAGCATGTGCGTATGCTATAGGAAACTATGGACTTTTCAGTGCCATTAGCTAGAAGTTTGCAGCACTTCTGGCAACTTTTTATATATTTATATTTAAATCATAGAGTCATAGAATGGTTCGGGTTGGAAGGGACCTCAAAGATCATCTAGTCCCAGCCCCCCTGCGCCGGGCAGGGACACCTCCCACTAGACCAGGTTGCTCCAAGCCCCGTCCAACCTGGCCTTGAACCCCTCCAGGGATGGGGCAGCCACAGCTTCTCTGGGCAACCTGGGCCAGGGGCTCACCACCCTCACAGCCAAGAATTTCTTCCTCAGATCTCATCTAAGTCCCCTCTTTCAGTTTAAAACCCTTCCCCCTCGTCCCATGGCTCCCCTCCCTGATCCAGAGTCCCTCCCCAGTTTTCCTGGAGCCCCTTGAGGGACTGGAAGGGGCTCTAAGGTCTCCGCGGAGCCTTCTCTTCTCCAGGCTGAACACCCCCAACTCTCTCAGCCTGTCCTCACAGCAGAGGGGCTCCAGCCCTCTGACCATCTTCATGGCCCTCTGCTGGACCCATTCCAATAGGTCCATGTCCATGCATATATATATGTATCTTGAATGGTGTACATCAGCTAGCGACTGTTTGTGTACTGCTTTCTGGAAGCACATGCCAGCAGCTCCTTGCTTCTCCCCTGGAACCAGTATAGTTTCCATGGCTCAGCTACTGATGATGCTGAGATGCCCTGGGGAGCGTTCGCAGCAATTGGGCTTTATTAGCTGCCAACAACATACATTTTCCTTCCTCCTGGCCCCAGCATCAAGGCTACACTTGTAAAGGCAACGGGTCAGCTGGAATCATTCTTCCCTTTGGTGGAATATAGGGATGTTAACATGCGTTGCATCTTAAATTTACAGGGAAAAGCGATGTAGGTGCTGACTTTGTATGCAGGATACAGCAGCTGCTGCCATACGTTCTGCTAAACTGTTTGCCGAGGGTGGCTGGTCAAACGCTGAGTATGTTTGCAGTGATGGAGTTTTCAGAGCTGGAGCATGCTTCAGTGGGGGTCTTTTTAGTCTGGAAAAGAGAAGACTGAGCAGGGATCTTATCAATGCTTATAAATACTTAAAGGGTGGGTGTCAGGAGGATGGGGCCAGGCTCTTCTCAGTGGTGCCCAGGGACAGGACAAGGGGTAACGGGCACAAACTTGAACATAGGAAGTTCCACCTCAACATGAGGAGGAACTTCTTTCCTGTGAGGGTGGCAGAGCCCTGGCACAGGCTGCCCAGAGAGGTGGTGGAGTCTCCGTCTCTGGAGACATTCCAAACCCACCTGGACGCGTTCCTGTGCAACCTGCTCTGGGTGACCCTGCTCTGGCAGGGGGTTGGACTGGATGGTCTCCAGAGGTCCCTTCCAACCCCTGCCATGCTGTGATTCTGCAATTCTCTGATTCTGTGTAAGATGCCTTTCCCTCTATTCCCAAATGATCTTCCCACTGCGTAGAAGGTCAGGAGGTACCACTTCAGTGACTATAACAGAACTGAAGGTCATCCTGGATTCTTCTTAGGTTCCAAAAGCCACTTCTATCTTTTCTATGTCGTTCCCTATTGTCCTGACTTACAGCAGTACACACGAACCCAGCAACCTGACTTCATGGGCTACAACTCTCCCAATAAGCCAAACTGGGTCAGGGCATGGTCCTAGACATGGTCCTCTGGTTGCCAAGACCTTGACTGTTAGCACAGCAATTGCTATTACTGCAAAGCAATGTCAGGTGCTTATTCACAAATCTGAGTACATGCTTCAGAGTAAATTCCTCCTGGATGGAACCAATGAAGCAAAACCCAGCTGTTTGCTCAAACGTAGCTGCAAATAATGATTTCTTTATAGTACAAAGCAAAATCTCACTTAAAAATCAATCTCTTCCTGTCACTGGGTTCTTTGTTTTAGGCTTTAAATGGTTAACTTCACATCTTAGCTGGTCCTCCTCATCCTTTTGTGGCTGATCATAAATACACTGCAGTGAATTCCATTTATTAGATAACATTTGTAGAGTAGCATAGGTGTGAACAGTATTTCATAGATTACAGATAGGATGCACTCCCTGTCTATAAGACTTTGAAATCTAAAAGTAGTCAAGTTAAACACATGGTAGAACATGAGAAAATATTTCATCGCAGGGATTATCTGGGGTTACCAGTGATTAGAAAAGAGGAGTGCTGCTTGGAGAGCTGAATTTTAAGCAGCACTTTGAAGAATACAGGAGGTTTGACAGATGAACACAGGGATGGGGCAAAGGCACACGGCCAAGAATGCGAAGAGACAAAAAAAGAAATTAGATGAGAAGATAGAGATAAGCCAGTGCAGTGTGAAATAGTGGTCTGGATCTTCGTCTTGGCAGGAAAAACTCAAGTTATGAAGGTCAGAGGGACAGTGCAGGTAGAAAAAGAGAAGTCTTAGGACAGCTGTGTTTATAACTTCGAGTGTGTGATTGCGTAGTCTGTGAGGTCTTGGTCTCCAAGAGGGAAGTGTGGACTTCGGAATGAAAGAAAAGAGCACGTGATGTGCTGCAGCAAAGACATTAAAGGAGGAAAAAGAGTCAAAGTTCTGGGAGTCAATGGGAGGTGGAGAGGTGGGATCTGGAAGGAAAATGTGTTCATTTCTGGAAAAAAGTGTGTTTGAAGTGCAGGTCCTGATGGAGGAAGTCCCTATGGGTAGTGTCAGGATAGAGGGGGAAGAGAGGTCAGAGACCAGTGCCAAGGTTCATTGTCACGGCTGTATGGCAGGAGAAGCATAGATGAAATATGTCATGAGCATAGAAGGTGGATAGAAGGAAACACAGAGGATCAAAATCAGGACTCAGGCAAACACTAATACACACAATAAGACTAGAGGTGGAGGAGCCCTCGCAGAAACGTCTGTAGGAAAACATTCAGTGACACCTACTCCATCTCTGTTCTGTCACAGACATCGTTCCCTCTGTCTTCTCACATCCAACAAGAAGAGACCAACTGCTGCTGCCTGGAGGTGGCTATTGTTGCTTATCTGTTAAACTTTCAAAAATACATGGCTGTGCTTTTCCATTCTGTGCCTCATCCTTGGGAAAATTCCCCTGTAGACACCTGCAGATAGACCTACATCAGCAAAGCATGCAGAAACCTTGATGACTTTTGTTGGGCATCACTATTGCTGTTTCCTCCCAGTGCTTTGTTGTGCTCCCCTGTCTATGTTCATCTGTCTGCCCCTTGCTTTATACCTCGACTGTGAGTCAAGCAGACCCTTCAGTAGACCTTCAGGGCGCTGCGGTGATACACAAAAATCATGTCTCAGTCTAGATGTTCCTCCCTGAGAGCTGATGCAGGGTGAGTTGTCGCCCTTCTCCCGGCAGGACTGGTGGAACTCTCTCCCTTGGGTATAGTTATATGTGTCCACAAGCACACTCTGTCTTTTCGTTGCTGTGATTTACTCAAGAACCTGAGAAAAAATTAGCATTGTGATACGGATTCAGGAATCGGCTGGGGGCACCTACCTGGGCACGGGATCTGGGAAACCCCCAGTTTAGCAATATAAATGCAGACACAATGAGCTGTCTCCAGCAGCACAAAAGTAACAGAGGAGAGCTATCAGCAAACGACGGGGGAGTAGGTGGGTGGATTAAAGACAAAAATAAAGAAACCCATGAAAAAAAGTTAGGAAGGCAGGTTTTTTTTTTTCTGTCTGTGCTTGGTGCAACAGTTCCCAGAAAAAGAATGAGGGTAGCAAAATAACACCCTTCCACAAGCCAAAATTTGATTATGAGTGGAAAAACAAACTCCTCTAGCAGCAGCTGCTGTTTTATGTGTGGGACATAAAGCACACAGTATTATGAAACTTGTAATAATATTTAGCAACTGCAGTAATCTAGTTAATTTTTTAATAGATGTTCACTTACATCCTGTTTATAAGATGTCCCTGAGCATCTGCAATATTACAAAGATGTATTGTCATGGCAAGGTGATTAGAGCAGATTGCTTGAGGTGGCAGTGATTAATTAGAGTTTGATTTGCAACCAAGAAAATAAACAGAATCGGAAAGCTTTGGCTGAAATTAAGACAGGTCTTCAGCTAGTCCAAGTTGGCCTGGGTCATTTGAAGACTAAACACTGGTCTGCCTTTCCGTTCTTGGTTTTAATCAAAATCATGTCATTTTACCATACCTTGTTACATGTTTGCCTACCAGCTTTAAGGTTTTCAGCATTATTTATACTGTGTTTTATTTTTATGATCTTACCCAAACCATGTAGAACGAGTTTGGAATAGAACTTGAGTTTTTCCAAAAAAACAGGTATTTCCCCTCGGAGGTTTTGAGCCGAGATGTCTGAATGAAATAAGTAGTCAGGAGAGACTTGCATAAAGACCCCGAGTTCTGTGCAGGTTTACCAGGTTATAAAGTTTTCAACAACAAACGCAAGGATGTCTGTGCATGACTGAGGAATGTCGTGCTGCCCGTGGGATTTGGGGTGATTGGGGCATGGCCAAGTGCTTATACAGCTACCTGAAGGATCGCAGACTTACCAGGTAAGCAGGAGGAGGAAGGCTCCATTTCTTACTGACCTGAGCCCTGAGCAGCTTCCTTGACTTGTTGGAGGTGTCAATCATCAACGAATTTAGAGGGTGGGCAAAGCTGGTAGACAGTTTCCGTGCTGGTAAAGCCGATCTCATCACTTGTTGCAGCAAAAGAAGCAAGTGCAGAGCAAGAGCAGAGGCTCAGCCTGGGTCTCAGTTGAACACCTTGGTGGCTGCATTTTGCCAGTATAGTGTAGGGACAACGGGATGGCCGTAGTCTCTCCTCCACTCATCCTGCGGACAAACAAGAGGCTTCTTTCCTTCTATTTGGCAGCTTCCAACAGCTCCAACTTGTTTAGCAAAGAACCAAGGGGGGAAAAACCCTCACCCCGATCAGTTTGTACAGTAGTAGCAGCGAGTGTTTGTGATAGCAGCCAAACAACTTCTTCTCCTCTTCTGGTGCGTGGGGGTGGGCAGGAGCGAGTCCAAAATCAATAATACCCAGAAACATAACAACAATTAGCACACATACGTAATTAAACCTCCCTGCCTAAAATAGCAGCTCGGAGCACATATTTACCTACTCATGCTTCCCACTAAAAATAAACAGATTAAAGTCACAAGCCTACTGTGTGAGTAGGTGGTGGTGGTGGGGGAAACCACCACGTGTGAAGCGTAGCATGTGATAGAAATTCCTCTGCGCAACATGTTCAGGCTCCCTTCCCATCTCAACCTCTCTTCAGCAGTTTGGATTGAGTTCCTGGACAATTCTTGCCAACAAATACTGGGACAGCGTGTCTGCTTTGTGTCTATGTTGTTATCAATTATCCGCAGCCACTGCAACTGCATTTCCAGGCAGAAGTTATCAGAAGTTTTTCCTTTTTGGGGTTTGTTTGTTTGTTTGCTGGAGACACCAGGGCACCAGGTGACTCAAATCTGGAGTTTGTTTTCTGGCTTTGCCACGTACTCACTGGCATTGTTGGGAGAAGGTTGCACTCATGACATGTGGACTACTATCAATCTGTGCCCATGCAAGGTTTTTTATTCATTGAAAACGTAATTTTTTGACATGTGTCAGCACTGCTCCTTCAGCTCCTTCTCTGCTGGCTTTGTGCAGACAGGACGAATCTCTGAACCATCAAAAAGGGGTGTTTGCACAGCAAAAGCCCGGAAGAATTAGGATGCTGATGGGCCTTATCATCTGCATTTTGTTTGATCCAAGAAGCAGTAAGCAGCAACTCGATATCTTTTGGTTGTGACCTCCATATTCAGCCCAAATCCTTAAACATGTTGGCCTTTCTGCGAGTCCCTTCCCTGAAGGC
The DNA here is from genome assembly GCF_028500815.1 of Rissa tridactyla. Classification (NCBI taxonomy): domain Eukaryota; kingdom Metazoa; phylum Chordata; class Aves; order Charadriiformes; family Laridae; genus Rissa; species Rissa tridactyla. Next base: position 6,969,594 of record NC_071466.1, on the reverse strand, counting down.
ACAAATACTGTTTCTGTTAGGCTCAGGAAATTAATCTGGACCCTCTCTTTCTTTTGGGTTGAAGTTGCACAGGAACTGTCCCATCAAAGAGCCCCACTTATTTCTGTCTCCTGAATATGCCCTGAGTAATTCATTCTCCAAGACTATGTCTGCACTAGCAGGTTGAACTTGCCCATGACTGTTTGCCGGCACCAAGGCCAACTGGCACGGGATAGCCCATGTCTATACTGATGAAGTCTATTTGTCAAAAATACTTTGTCTTTCGGGAAAGCATGCGATCAATTTTACCTTGTCTGGGTGAGAGGCAATTCCAGCAATACTATTTTTCTGCAGCCTCTCAGATCTCTGTGAGACAGCAAAACCCCTTGGTTTTACAGCTCTGCAATGCAAGAATTATCATTCAAAATGACAGAAAGCAAAACAAAACAAAACCCCACAATTAGATACAGTGAGAGTGATAGTAATTTGGTTGAAGAGATTCCCATCTCTAGGGTTTTTTCCCATGTAGGCAAAATAAACACACAGATTTAATTAATTTCAAACATGTTTTTGTGAGTTAGTACCACGAAATTATGTTTGAGATACATCCAGCCTAACTGAGGAAGGCCTAAGATTTCTTATAGGAATCGCAGCATCGTATATGTGTTCCTCTGCCTGGTCACCTTGTGATCACCTCCTACCTTATTTTTCATTTGGGGATAGTGTGAGTTTAAGCTAGTTGAAGAGCCTCAGAGAGCAGGTGAGCACCACTCCTGCGCCAGATGCTTTCTTTTCCCCCCAGGTTCATCATAGGATGCATGAAGAGCTTTGCTATGCTGCTCATGCAGGGAGGGTGGGGAATGGGAACATCTAACTGTTGTGGTAGTGGACTGCTGAAGGGAATCCAGATGAAACACCTTCTCAGTGAGAAAACAGCAAAATGTGTGTGGAGGATCTTTAAGATCTCCTTCCCTTCCTCCCAACTGAATCTTCTACCTCAGGGATGGAGTCAGACCGATTCCCCAGCTCTCCTTTTAGCCTCGTTAATTGTAGGAGGTGTAAGTGCTGCGTGCTGGCTCTGGCTGGAGACAGGGGTGTCTGCTGCCACGCTTGGGCAGGAAGGCAGGGTGTGGGCAGGAAGCCCTGAGCCCCACCTTGGCAGGGTGAGATCATGGTCTACGCTCATGCGCTGTAAGCACTCCTGTCTCTTGGGAAACTCCTGCTGCTGGCTTGAGTGTCATGGCATGGATGGGAGTGGTGTGTGCCCTTTCAGACACTGCCAGTTCAATGCATGGACAGCTTGGATACCCAGCTGGGCGTTACGAGATCCTCCCAAGCTGTCTTCCCGAGGATCATACAATGGGACATGTCAAAAAACCTCTTCTATCACTCAAGTGCCTCTCTGGTAGAACAGGGGCCTGATTCCTGTTGGTCTTATTAGAAACAGGAGACAAAACCCCTAGTAAGACTCAGATGTATTGGGCATAACCTGGGTGGAAGTTGGGTTACCCAAGTTCAGGAGAGAAACCAAAAACCTCTTGCAGATTCTTCTGAGATTTTTGAAAAGCTGAAAACATAAGTTTACTTCAGAAACTTAACAGGGAACTAAAGTTACTTTAAATGCAGAGGATGCCTTACTTCATCTGAGTTGATTGTCCACTGAAGTATCTAAACTTGGGGCCAACCACCTCAACCAAAAGTCCTGCTGGAACACGCTTTGGTTCCCTCTCTGTACATGCAGCCAGGTCTTCTGCCAGGGGAAACCAGCCCAGGGAAGAGTAGGAGGAAGGGTGTAGCTGGGTCTCTTTCCAACACTCACCCAGGAGCTAAGTGATGCCGGTTCCTACTATTTTTCTGTTCCCCTGATGCCCACCTCACATTCCAACCATTTCAGGATACACATAATGGGTGACCTTCTGGCAAAATCCCTGTTCCTTCCACACTGTTTTCCAAGTATGGGTTTGGGGATCAAGCTTGGGCATTCAGTGATTAACTCAGTGTAATCTTCTGTTGGATCCCCATTTCATTCAGGATGTAAATTCTTCTCCTCTTTGTCCTCAAGGTGATTATTAGAAATGCTACCTTGGTGCACGTGTACAACCTGGACAGAGCCACAACTGGACGAAAGCCCAAGTTGTGGAGCATAAATTGCTGCTGTCAGTGTCTCCTGGGTGAAGGTTGTGGAGCTCTGCACTTACCTTGAACATTTTGTGGTTCGTACATGCGCTTTTCTTAAGAGCCCCATACAGGACCACTGTTACAGTCTTTTTAATTTTTTTTTTAATGAGAAGATAAATTCTTTGTGGTTTATTTCACCAACAGCAAGAAAATAGGTAACAGATCTCTTAGTTAAAAACTAAAATGAAAAATCCCTCATGCGGCAAAAAGAGCTTTGAATGGTATCTTCCAGACCAACCCCGAGAAAGGCAAACAGGTCTCCTATTTCTTACTGATCCACAGCCCTGAACATCTGTCCCAAAATATTCAGGCTCCAGACTGCCAGCAAAAGCAGGACTGGAGGTTAAGGGCTTGACCTTCCTGAAGAAACTATACTTGGCCAATAAAGACTTGGGCTAAAAGCCTTACTGGGGGATGGATGAAGACTCATCTCAGAGCAGAAAGTGATGCCAGTAGTTTGCTCAGATGTAACGTTTTAACCGGAGATTTACTGAGGGTTTTTTTTGTGTTGCTTTTTTTGGGGATTTTTTTGATGTTGCTTCTCTTTGCAAAGCTGAGACTTGTCCAGCAACACTCCGTTTCAGTCTTTTATATGTACTATCAGACACTTAAGAAAAACAAACAAGCAAACAAAACCAACAGAATTTGACAGTCACACCTACAGTTTCTTTTAACAAAATGAAAAACAAAAAGAAGAAAGAAGTTGGGAGTCAGCTTGTTTGTAATGAAAGGAGGTGGACTGGGAGATCTCTTAACAAACTTTCAGCTGAGGTCTTGGCAGAACACAAAATAAAGAGCTGTTTTCCTTTGTTGCTGCCAACATTTTTAATGTTTCCACCAACTTCACTGGGCATCAAATGGTCACTAAATTTGGATAATACAATTTCCAGCACAATGCTTGATGCATGACTCCTCTGACAAGGCTGTGTTTTTTGGAAGTATTGTACCTCGTGGTCTTTAACTAAACACAGGTGAAGCTGCGTTTATTCATAAAGGCTGGGATTACTTCAGCCGTCATCACGGAACAAAAAGATAAACAGGACGAATAAAGTAACGAAGCTTCAAAAAATCCTCCTGAGACTTCAGCCCATCTGTAAATTGCTCAGTGGTTTAGCAGGAACTGCACATGTTGAGGAAGAGGAATATATGGCTCTAAAGCCAGGTTTTGTGGATTTATAACAGTTTCGTTGGGTATACAGAACTCTCCCCCTGTGTCTAAGTTAGTGTTTTTCTACGGGCATTCCTGAATCTGTCCCGTAGCAAAAGGGGGTGTCACGGAGTTCAGGATGAGGACCGACAACCTCTGAGTTGCAATGACTGACTTTCTCCTTAGATTTCAGCTGTTTATTTAAAGCCAAGCTTTGTTTCCCGGTCCAGCCCAGATGTAACCAAGTGCAGCCCACACCTCTGACCTTGTGAAATTTCCACTATTTATATCTCATGGGATTAACTTCAATACGGACCCAAGCCTAGCTCTGTTCTTGGCTAAATTTTATAATCTCCCTACTTTTATTTATGGCTAATCCATATCCATCTCTCACTCCACACTTGAATCCCACCCTGGGGTAGGGAACGGGTTTCCTTATCCAAAACCCATGAAGTCCCCAGGAGGACTCACAATACCTCCATGTGGTATTTTATATCAAGTTTCTGCAGATTCCTGCTTGTCCTGGTTTATGACACTGCCTTACAACAGCAGAGGGAACTTGCTCAGGGACATCAGTGTATAAAAAACCCCAGCTGGCACCTCTCGTCCGCATCAAAATTGAGAGTGAAGACAAAGATGTTGGAAAATAACAGCAAGAGGACCGTTCCCTGAGCACGATGCCTTTTTCCCTCTCTCAGCGATGCTGAGAAGGACGAAAGCTGCTTTTCCAGGGATGCTGCCAATCAGTGGTTCACAGCTGGAGGGGACTGACTCACCGATATAAATTGAAGGGCGTTTAGAGTCTGAAACAAAATAATACTAAAAATCACTGGCCTTTTTTGAGAGGGAATGAATTTCTGCTCAGGCTTAGTGGAATAATCATAAAATATGACTGTTAATTATATTAATCAGTGTATTGGGGCATTCAGGAAACACCAGGCTATGCTTCAATGACATAAGTGGGGGAAAAAATTACTTCAGGGTTCTTGTTAAGCAACAAGAGGGAAACAGTCAGTGATGGATCATACCTCAAACACGGGGGCAGACTTTTTGGTAGGGCTTGTAGCAATAGGACAAGGGGTAATGATTTTAAACTAAAAGAGGGGAGATTCACCTCTTAATCTAAGAGGGTAGATAGCACTTCAAATACTGTGTCCTGTTTTGGGCCCCTCTCCACAGGAAAGCCACTGAGGTGCTGGAGCGTGTCCAGAGAAGGGCACCGGAGGTGGTGAGGGGTCTGGAGCACAAGTCTTGTGAGGAGCGGCTGAGGGAGCTGGGGGTGTTCAGCCTGGAGAAAAGGAGGCTGAGGGGAGACCTTCTCGCTCTCTGCAACTCCCTGAAAGGAGGGTGTAGCCAGGGGGGGTCGTTCTCTTCTCCCAAGGAACAGGCCATGGGACAAGACGAAATGGCCTCAAGTTGCGCCAGGGGAGGTTTAGGATGGATATTAGGAAAACTTTCTTCACCAAAAGGGTTATCACGCATTGGAAGAGGCTGCCCAGGGAAGTGGTGGAGTCGCCACCCCTGGAGGGATTTAAAAGCCAGGCAGACGTGGTGCTGAGGGACATGGGGTAGTGTTGGACTTGGCAGTGAACAGGTGGACTCGATGATCTGAAAGGTCTTTCCCAACCTAAATGATTCTACAATTCTATGATTCAGACGTGATATAAGGAAGAAATTTTTTACTTGGAGGGTGGTGGAGACACTGGCCCAGGTTGCCCAAAGAAGTGGTGGATGCCCCATCTCTGGAAACATTCAAGGCCAGGTTGGACAGGGCATTTGAGCAACCTGGTCTAGTGGGAAGTGTCTCTGCCCAGGGCAGGGGGGCTGGACTAGATGATCTTTAAAGGTCCCTTCCAACCCAAACCATTCTGTGATTCTCTGTTTCTAAACCCAGCACACCAGTGAGATTTGTTCAAAGGGTAAGTAACCACATAATATCATTAATTCATGTCCAATCTTGGTGCTTTACACTTTTGTTCCCACACTGGTGGTTGCCCTTCCCTTTGTTCCCCAGATTCACACCAGCACAACTCCATGGGAATGAAGGCTTTTGCTGGAGTAAATGTGGTGAAGCGTCAGGGAAAATTGTTGCACTAATCACTCTTCCCGATCAACTCCATAAGAAATGCAATCAATATGGCACTCTCCCACGCACGATCCAGTGTGGATACGTGGATAGAAATAACTGCTGCACTAATGAGTAAGCAAATTGATTTCTTCCTTTACTGCACTGGGAACCCAGCACAACACAAGGTTCATCGACATTTACCGAAATCTCGGTGACCCTGGAGTTTTCATTTCCAGAGCAACCCCAGTGTATGCGGGAATTGCTCAGAGCATCATTGTGACTATTAAAAGCCAGGCCTTGTGTATTTGCTCAATACTATATTAATTACCTCTCATTGCACAATGCAGAACAAAGCTACACCTTACCTTTGCACAAAAGATTAATCTTGACCGTTGCTACCGGTCTCTTTTCTTAGCACCATTTCATTGGCTTTCTATCTTAAAAGCACTGCATGCATCTCAGTAAATGACCTGCATGTCTGTGTGCCCAATTATGCTTGTGCATTGATTAGCTTCTTCTCTCCAGCCCTTCAGTCCTATCTCGTTGTTGTAAAGCCTCACGAGTGTCTTTTTCTCTCTTTCTGAGTGTTTACTTTTGACCTGGAATAGCTGGGGAGTTGCCGTTGAATAATTATTTCTCAAGAAGCCTACGCTTTATGGTGGTTTGTAAATGTCACAGTCTTTTAATCTGAAACCCGCATCTTATCTGGTGGGTGGGAATAATTTGTAGGAGTTGTTGGTCAACACAATTTTTTTTGGGCCTTTCTCAAAGTGACCTCAGGCTCTGTGGCGATATGCAAATTGCTGAGTTTCACCCTATGAACTGCCCTTTGTTTACCCGTAAGAAAATGAAACAGGCTCGAGAGGGGCCCACAGGGGCTGGATTTCAGTATCTTCTACCCTAAAATGTATCAAAACAACATTGTCTCTCCTATGTCTGGGTCCTGTGGGGCAAAAGGGGTTGGCACCATTTCTTAGCTGTCCCTCCAAAACCACCGTCAACATTTCAAGCTGCCCTTGTGCTGCCCGGCAGTTGAGTTTCTGCTTTGTCAGGCTGCTGAGCACGTCCTCAGTGGTTTCACCTCTCACGGTGGTTTCTAGGCCCGTGTTCAAAACCAGGCTGGATGAGCCCTTAAGAAACCTGGTCTAGTGGGAGTTGTCCCTGCCCATGGCAGGGCGTTGGAACTAGATGATCTTGAAGGTCCCTTCCAACCTAAACCATTCTATGATGATTCTATGAAGCAGCATGCATACAAAACCAGCCTCCAAGGCAGTCCCTGGGGATGTCCCCACCTTGCAAAAGTTAAGGCTGTGAACTGTCTGTCCAGAGGTGTTGGGGTCTGCACGGGTCCTTGTAGCAACATCAGGATCTGAGGCCGATGCTGGTGCAAGCTTCATCCCATCCTCTTCTTGTGCAGGTCAATGGAGCCAGGCGGTGATGGAGTAGCATGAGCATAACCGAGCCAAGCACTGACCTTGAGATGGAATACTTCGGTGTCACTTCACCCGTCACTGGAGTGCCGTTGACTGTTTTGGTGTTGGATGGTGTGCAAGCAGTGCTGCTCTACCTGGGGAGAGGGATAGAGTGGCAGAGCAGGAATTTGGCAAAGACTGGGCTTGTAATGAGCAAAAGCAATCAGCACTGTGGATTTGTGTCTTTGTAAGATGATGAAAGCCTACTGACCTGCTTTGCTAGAGTTTGGGACAGCTGCTAAACTCAGTTCTGCATAATACCATTAAAAAAAAAGGTGGAGGTTCTTTGTAGCTCAAAGTGCCCCTGAGCTCAGTTGTCTGAGTCCTGTGTTGGGTCAAATTTTCCGAGGCAAAATCAACATGTGTTATGTGACAGACAAGGCTTTCGATAGCCCAGATATTTTCAGGGTTGTCTCAGCTATAATTAACTATGAGGACTTGCAGCCTGAGCGTGTTTAGCAGGATTTCTAACTCTCTTCCCCTAGTTCGTGATGGTCGTTTCCGAGAAGGGCAAGACGTACTTGCAAACCCGCTGCCACCCTCGTGCACACATAGAGCTCAGTGCGAGTCTCACTAATTCGGTCTCGGTCGGCGTGACCCCTCCCACCGGCAGATCAGGAGGGAAAAAACTCCCCCAAACCTGCTGCTGCGGCTCTGCTCGGAGACGAATGACACCAGTCAGAGGTATGATGAGATGTTTCCTCCAGCAGTAAGGTCTCCATTGCATAGGCTGCTTCCATTTCTTCATTTCCTCTGCTCTAGCCTGACGTCATCCTCTGCTTTCACTCCTGCCTAGTGACCTTTGCATGCTCAAAGCAGCTTTCTTTTTAATTGCTTTTATCAGCACTTGCTTTCAAATCCTGTCTGAGGACACCTTACGTCTGTGTCTAGTGGAGGCTAGGTCCTCCTTCACAAAAAAGGGACTTCATTTATTTAATATTGCAGCATCACACTCAATGAACCACTTTTGAAGCTCGCAGTGTTACAGGTCTCTTAAGGCAATGAACACTTAAACTGCACTCCTAAGACCTCTAAGGGGCGTTTGCAGCCTCCAGCATGGGATGGATTCACATCTAGCTTTGCTGAGAGGCCAAGGTTCTTAAGCTGCTGTTCCAAATTTGTCTGAAACTGAATAAAAAGAAACAAAGCTGATGTCTAGGAGTTGTCTGATGGTCAATAATAAGCAGACCCTAACAGATTGGAGCCTACAGGGCATTAAAGAAGATTAAACAAATGATACGGTGATGTCCTGATCTGTGTGTTTCTCCCTAGGCAGAGGTCTCCTGCTATCCCACTCCAAACCATGAGGAGGCTGGACATCTGTGATGTGTCCACAGTGAGCGGTAGTTTCTTCCTAAGAAACTATTCCGGCCAAGAGAAATAATCTTTTGCAAGTCTTTGCTTTCTCAAAATTGCTCCTTCTTACCACACTTCCCTGGGCTGCACTCCCACCGCAAGGCCAGCAGAGAGCAAGTCACCTAAGCAAACCATTGACTCACATACACTTTCACCTCAAATGGGCAAAGATCACTCAAAGCTGGGCCAGATGCATTTGTTGCACAAACTCAAACAACTTCTACATAGGCTTTTGCCTGTTTTTCTTGGGTTTTAGAAATTCTTTTCATACTCCGGATTCAGCTGGTTACAGTTCATTTTGTTGCTAACCATTCTGACATGGCTGTAGCTCCTTGGAGGTACGTGTTGTTTGTATGGACGTTGGTGCAAAGACAATGGCATCTGCAGGGCTTGATGCAATGCTTGGTTTGATCCCAACTCTTTCTTCCTACTGGAGCCACACCACATGTTCCCACCTCTTGGCAATGAATAAGGGATCTCAGCAGTGTTTTGGGATAATACCTGGGTGCAGGTCCGTCGAGAGGGGAAGAGATTAGCCTCAGCACACGTCATCTGGCCCAATGTGTTCAATCGCAGCAGATCATGCTGCACAGGTCGGCAGTTGATACACAACCACAGAGCTCTGGTTGGGTTTGCTCTGAGGAGCTGGGGGCTTTCAGATACACCGGGGAGGGCCACCAGATGCCTTGGAGGGGATGACCAGCAACTTTCACTCAACTTGATGTTGAGTGAGAAGAGGACAGATGGGATCTGTGGTCTTCTCAGGAGCCCTTGTGAGTGAGGAGGTGCTCTGCAATGTGTTGTGCATCTTGGGATGACTTAGAGACAGGCACAGTCTTTCCATCACCTCCAGCCTGCTCTGGATCAGGCCCAGGATGCATCATCGTGGCCATGATGTGCGGTGTGATCCTTTTGTATACACGACTCTGTTACCAAGTAAGGTTTCTTTTAAGGATGTAACTGGTTGTGCAGCAAGATCGTGGGCTTACAGGGAGAGGGTGATATAAGCTGGTTAATTTTTTAAAACCACGCATTCCTTCCCCCCTCTTTTCTTTTGAGTTTAATTTTCAAAATGGTCTGTCGGGTTTGTTGCCAAATACCGGTTCATCACTTTTTTTGTCAAACCTTCACAGCTGGGGACTTTCCATGGGACGGGTTGTTTGGAAAAAGTGATGTAAATTGTAAATCGTGTCTTAATTTGTCTTAAAATATCTAAGCCTGGGAAAACATGTCATCTTACTGAAGAAAATACACATGCTCAGAAACTCAGCAGGTAGCAGTTGAAAAATCACACCAGCAGTAAAAGTCATGGTTATTTTTGAAAATGATTGTTAAAATGTACAGCTGATCCTAAAATGAGATAATTAAATTTATGCATCAGAAAAAATCTTTTTTTCCCCCCTATTTTCCTACTGATAATGAAACCACATAAGAGAATAATTGGCTAGAAATAAATTACAACTGAAACATTTTTAATAAGATTTCAATAAGCAACTGGTAAGTTAGCTACGTTTCTTTCAATTTGTTCCTCCGATACAGAAGAAAGCACGTCCTGGAGTTCAAAACCTATGTCTTGAGCAAAACGTTCTCTTGTATGATACGTTGCTGTTTAGGAGAGGGGCAAAGTTTGAGAGATTCTGTGGGGGTTTTTTTGTCTCAGATGATCCCATTGCTCTTCTGAGTATTTCCCGACAAAAATACAAGACAGGAATTTAAACTAAATTGAGAATGTAAATTCATGTCATTCATTGAAAGTTCATCAGATGTTTTGGTTAAATGGCATCTTACTAAAATAATGTCCTCTGCTTTTGCAAACTGGCATAAGGGATGTGTATATATTTGTATATATTTTTTGCACAAGCTTTATTACACAAGAAAAGTAAATCATAGGTCTTCATGCTTTGCATCTTGAAGGTATTCATAGGAGTTTACTCATAATAAATACTTAAAATAGTGATTTTAAAAAATTATTTAGATCAAGATTCCCCACAAATGTAATGGGACAACATATCTATGACATTAAACCTAATTTGAACATGTTTGAACATTTGAAATGTCTCAACCTTACTGAAATGCAACTGCTTGGTAGGTGAAATATTCAAAATCACAAGTATTTGATTATTGCACTAGACTTTTTACATTCTGTAGATCTGCAAGGGGAAGAAAACTTAAACCACAGAATTTTCTAGACTTATATTTTAAAACCATGTTCTTAAATTAGCCTTTAACACCTATATTTAGACGCTTCAAGTCTGATAATATTTCAAAGGTGCTGAGCACCTCTGCTTTCCATTGACACAGAAAACTTCTCGACGCTTCTCTGAATGAGATCACATTTCTCGGAAAGCCTAAATATGGTTGTAGACACCCAGTTTTGACTCATTTGCCTGAAAATTTCACAGTAAAACTGAGCCTCCAAACTAAAGACTGTAAAGAATTACTGAAGCAAACCCCAGTGCTTCAGGGGCTTGTGAAAGACATGCGCGTTAGTTATGATCCCTTACAGGGGAATGTAGGTTTACCAAGGAATTTGACCACAAAAGTTGTGGCAAGGACACCTCCAGGAAAGGTAGCTGACAGTGATAAAAGAGAATTATGTTAATTGACTCTTTTGTGTGTCTATAATGTAGGGGTTGGTATAGAGTCCTTAGAAGTTGTAGCATAAGAAATGAAGCAGCACTTGAGCATCTCTCCCCATCCTGGCCTGAACCCAGCCTGGGCCATCCCAGCAAAGCCCAGAGCTGATACCAGGGTGAAGAAAAAAAATCTCCTTGTTGGGTCTTTTCCACCTTCTTATTTCAGCTGAAGGCACCACTCTGCCATTTCAAGCTTTCTGGTGGTTTCAAGACAGACACATTGTGAATTCCCCCATCTCTTACAGCTCTCCATGCTGTGTCTGCTGGATCCTCCCCATGACAAGGAAAAAGAAGTCGCTGAGCTACAGATACTGGTACAGGTCCAGGTAGTTTTTATCCATCATTTGCAAGTTCAAGCTGCCCCAGATGAGCACCAACCAGGGTGATGATTTTTCACATAGGCTCCTGACCAATGTTGAGATGTCCTGAGACCACCAAATGCAGGCCAATGAACCATCTCCAGGTGATAATACCGTTTTCCTACCACTGACTTTCTCCTAAACCCCACAATTCATAGCACTGGTAGGGCTGGGAGTGGTATGGGTTCGGTCTCTGTCAGTGAAACCATCTGTCCCAAGTCTTGAATCCATGGGCATGTGTTAGATTCCCATTCCTTCTGCCAGGAGCACTCCAGCTGCTCCACTGCTGTTTTGAGCTCAGAGGTGCAGCAGTAACTGTGGGAAGGAAAAGTAGCACAAAAGATAAATTGCAGGATATTTTGGGTCAGGTTTTCCACTCGTGGCGTTTCGAGCTTCCATGCTTTGTTCAACATATGGCAGGACGTGAAGGCACTCGCGTCGCTTGTGTGCCTCGTACACAAAGCGTGAGCCTGATCCCCCATGGATCCCCCGGAGTTTTCATTGTGGCTGGCAATCCTATTGCAGCAGAAAGTTGCTACATATCCTGTACTCCACAATGTATTAACTTCCTGTTGCTACAGAGATTTAAAAATGACAAATAACAGGGTCTGAGTCAGATGAAGTAGTCAGACCTCAGACCAGAGTTATATGTGTGTATATATATTTATTTTATTTTATTTTATTTTATTTTATTTTATTTATTTTATTTTATTTTATTTTATTTTATTTTATTTTATTTTATTTTATTTTATTTTATTTTATTTTTACTTACGTTAGTTAAAGAAATGTCATTTTGACACCAGCTTCAGACTTTGCTGCAATAGCTAAATGGCTGTCAGGTCTTCGGCAAGCCACAAAAGATGTGATTCCTCACACACAGCTTTAGGTACACACTGTGTCGATGTCTATACATGATCGAGTCACCTGTGACTCCCTTTACAGTCAGTAGAGAGGAGTGGGCACTTTTAGGTCGCGATTCATCTGACTTGTTTTAGCCATCTGCTTGCCAAGAAGGTGAATCGCACCCCGGGAGTGTCTCCCCTCTGGTTACAAGGAGAGCACAGGGTGACTCGAACCTCGGGATGCTTTTAGTCAGACTGATCCCAGCCTTGTCTATGCCTCTACTTCCCATCTTTAGAATGGGTCCACCTCTCCTCCTGGGTCAATGTGGTTTGACGTCCACGGTCTTCAAATGCAAGGAGTGGCTTAAAAGTGACAACAGCTGTTTTTCACTATCAATGCCCTGGGGTGTTCAGTAGTGGTATGTAACATGTTAGATACAGTTATTTATTAGTTAATTTGTGGTAGTGCTCAAGAAGTCAGAAGGATGAAATATGAAACCATAGGAGAGCACATCTAAGAGGTTCCAGTGGTATTTGAACTCTGATTTCCACCTTAATCATTTCAAATGGGGATGGTGAGAGATTTAGGAAGCCCCGTTTTTCAAGTTTCCTTCAATAAACATGCCCTCAGGTTTCCCTGGAGGACCTGTTTGCCATCCTTTCACTTAAAAAGCTGCAGATATAGAAATGAAGACCAAAGATGAGGCATTGGACTACCTGCAGTTCACTATTGATAATGTATTTCCCATAGTGTTTCCCTGGACAATTTTCAGGGATCTATTTAAACTGTTTAAAACCTTTCTTCCTATGGAGGAAGGCATGTTGAGGCTCCGTAACACTATTTATACTGGCCAAATTTCTCTGTCGGGTTAATAGGTAGAATCATAGACTGGTTCAGGTTGGAAGGGACCTTAAAGATCATCCAGTTCCAGCCCCCTGCCCTGGGCAGGGACACCTCCCACCAGACCAGGTTGCTCCAAGCCCCGTCCAACCTGGCCTTGAACCCCTCCAGGGATGGGGCAGCCACAGCTTCTCTGGGCAACCTGGGCCAGGGGCTCACCGCCCTCACAGCCAAGAATTTCTGCCCGAGATCTCAGCTCAATCTCCCCTCTTGCAGTTTAAAACCCCTCCCCCTCATCCCATGGCTCCCCTCCCTCATCCAGAGTCCCTCCCCAGCTTTCCTGGAGCCCCTTGAGGGACTGGAAGGGGCTCTGAGGTCTCCCTGGAGCCTTCTCTTCTCCAGGCTGAACCCCCCCAACTCTCTCAGCCCGTCCTCCCAGCAGAGGGGCTCCAGCCCTCCCAGCATCTCCGGGGCCTCCTCTGGCCCCGCTCCAACAGCTCCGTGTCTCTCCTGTGCTGAGGCCCCAGAGCTGGAGGCAGCACTGCAGGGGGGTCTCCCCCGAGCGGAGCAGAGGGGCAGAATCCCCCCCCTCGCCCTGCTGCCCACGCTGCTGGGGATGCAGCCCAGGCTGTGGGGGGGTTTCTGGGCTGCCAGTGAACGTTGCCAGCTCACGTTGAGCTTCTCACCCACCAACACCCCCAAGTCCATCTCCTCAGGGCTGCTCTCCATCCATTCTCCACCCAGCCTGGATTTGTGCTTGGTTAACCATGGGTAAATCCAACGCCCACCTGAATCAGGAACCTGTCTGGATGCAAGGCAATCACTACATCAGGAGGTTTTGAACTGTGTCCTGCTAATCCTGACCCAGGGTGGGGCGGGGATGGTGGGGAAATCTTGTCCTTTTTCTGCTCCCAGCAAAAATCCACCCCGTCATGACACTGGAAAGGTAAAGTCAATACAGGCTAACTCCGTGCAGAGGAGAATCACTGCATGTGAAGTGCTGACTTCAGACTAAAACTATGACAAATCATTAAAAAAAGTTTAGAGGACGTTTACTTGTAGAGTGCTCAGAAAAAAAAAAAAAAAGATGTTGAGATATTGCTGCGCTCATTCACTCCCCAGGAATTTCCCTTCATGCGGTGTTAGATTCATGACTAAGACTTCTTTTCTGACTCGTCTGTGCTGTAATGGAGTAAATGAAAACAATCTTGACTGTGTGGGGCAATAATTGTTTGCAACAGGGCTTTTTTTTTTTTTTTTTCTCCAGAACATGAAGATGATCAGATTATGAGTGGAAAAAAAAAATTATGTAAGTAAATAAAGTACAAATACACATACTCCCAAAATATCCCCGGGCTCAGAATTACTAACCGTTCCTGTTGAATAGTTGGAGAGGGTATGAAAAACACATCTGCAGCGTGTCCGGACTGCTGTTGGCAATGCCTTTTTCTGTTGCTTAAGGGATCTTGATTTCTTCAGTCAACTTTAGAGCAAAGGCCCTCAGGAGTCTGATGTCCTCTGCTCCAGACCCATACAACAGCAAGAACAGGCCTCCGATATTAACTATAGTTAATCTACCATAACCTACCTGCTTTCAGTATTTCTGCAGACATTTCTGCACCCAACCAACTTGCATCATTGGGAAGTCCTCATTGATAATCTGGTATTTATTTGCCCCAAAATGTCATTTTTGTTTAGGTCCTGGTAGTGTCTGGAGACTTCATAGAATCATAGAATCGTCTAGGTTGGAAGGCACCTTTAAAAGCATTGAGTCCAACCATTAACCTAACACTGCCAAGAAGGAATTTTTCCTAATATCCAACCTAAACCTCCCCTGGCGTAACTCCAGGGCTTTGCTGGGTAAGATGTTCTACAAACATGGACTAAACAGGCATAGTTGACATAAGTGGTTAAAAATAGTGGGCAAAAAGGATTATTCTTCTCTATAATCTGCAGGAACTGAAGTACAGAGCAAAATCTCACAAGAAGGGCATAGCCAGGAACTGAACCATGTCTTCCAGGTCTGTGTATAATGATTGATTAGAGGTCTAGGACATAGCAAATACCTCAATTGTAGGTGGGATTTTTTAGACCCAAAAAGAAAAAGATAGGGCCAGTGTGACTTCAAAAGAGGCCTAAGGCAAGAAAACCAGATTTTGAGTTAAAAGAAGAGAAGCCCACGTTGGTATATAAAGTTGGGAGAGGTGGTTAGAATGATTTAATGAGTGGCAAGAGATCTTTGTTTTGTCTTTGTCAGAATGGGAGTAAAGGAAGTTGCAATAACTGAAGCACCAAGATGCTGAGAACATCGTACTTGTGAGGGTGGTTAGGAGGGGCCACAGCATGAACTTGTGTAACAGAAAAAATGTGCAAAACGACCTATAGCCTAGATGGAAAAACTCAAAGAAAGTTTGAAGCTGAAGAAGACACTATGGGAAGATGCTGATATCTTCCAGGCTTTCAGGTCAACCTGACCTCATCCTTTTCACAGCCTTAAAAATCTCTTTTGCATTTAATGAAATATAAGCATTTTATGCCTTTTGGCCACAGTCCCGGGCTAGTGGGCAGATGGATGATCTTGCTTATTTGTTTTCAGAACCTCAGAGCAAGGTAGCCAGGTGGGTTGTGTCCCCATCGTCCTTTGGGTATCACGCTCTGTGCTGCTAGGTGCCGTCAGGACATCTCCTGTGTGTTTGTTCATGGCCTGCTCATCTGTAAAGGATGGATAATAAGGACTATTTTTTTTTCTCTTTCTTTCCAAGTATTTAGAGATTTGCTGATGCAAAATGCAGGGGCCATATTTATGCATTGTCTTGCTCCTCCTACTCCTGGATACAGGCTACAGCCTGGAGAGCAAGTTGTAGGCATCTCCCTTCTTCCTTGCAGGCTCCAGCAAGCAGTATCAGACAATGAGCAGCCTTACATGGGCCTCAGCTCCTCAACTAAACAAAATAGCATCCTAACATGTGGAAATTAGCAACATGTGCGTCCCATGCTTATGCTTACTCAGCCATTCGCAATCTGTTTTTCTAATCCAGGTTCACTAAAGGGACAAATACTTCTTGGTTCATTCTCGCAGCTGATACTCTGAATGATGTACCTATTTGATGATTGAGAACAGCAGTGGCACAAGCTGTAATCAAGAAAAAAAAACCACAAAATAAAGTCTGAGCTGTGACCTGCTCCACAAAACATGCAACCAGCTGGAAACATCTCAGCTGCTGCACTTCAATGTATGGACTGGAAATTGCCTGGACGAGGAGGTCTCCAATTGGTTGCTACAATAAATGCCAGCCCCGAGCCAGGGCTACAATATAAGGCCTTACTCTAGCAAAAGGCTTCCTCCATTGCTCACACCAGTCCCTTTAACAGAATTGTTGCAAAAAAAAAGTTTCGCCATTAGCAATGTGCCCTTGTGGCCAAGAAGGCCAGTGGTCTCCTGGGGTGCATTAAAAAGAACATGGCCAAGCAGGTGGAGGGAGGTCATCCTCCCCCTCTGCTCTGCCCTGGTGAGGCCACAGCTGGAGCACTGGGTCCAGTTCTGGGCTCCCCAGTTCAAGAAAAACAAGCAACTACTGGAGAGAGTCCAGCGGAGGCTACGAGGATGATCAAGGGGCTGGAGCATCTCTGTGCTGAGGAAAGGCTGAAAGACCTGGGGCTGTTTAGTCTGGAGAAGTCTGAGAGGGGATCTCATCAATGCTCATCAATATCTAAAGGGTGGGTGTCAAGGGGATGGGGCCAGACTCTTTTCAGTGGTACCCAGCGACAGGACAAGGGGCAATGGGCACTAAGTGGAACACAGGAAATTCCATCTCAACATGAGGAAAAACCTTTTTCCTTTGAGGGTGCCCAGAGAGGTGGTGGAGTTTCCTTCTCTGGAGATATTTCAAACCCGCCTGGACGCGTTCCTGTGCAACCTGCTCTGGGTGACCCTGCTTTGGCAAGGGGGTTGGACTGGATGATATCTGAAGGTCCCTTCCAACACTTGCCATTCTGTGATTCTGTGATTAGGCAGAAGTTGCCAAATCCTCTGCTTTTGCTGCCACTTGACTCCTGGACCTGTAAATAACAGATCACCCATTTGGCAACCACTTCTGTGTTAAGGCATGATACCCAATGCCTAGTTAGGTAGTCAGATTCCTGTTTGTTTTTCTATCATTGATTAATTTATTTAATTAATTTTAAATGTCTGCTCCTAGGAAAGTAAGAATGTTTACCATGAGATGGTGATAAATGATGTGACATTCTATATCAGGAAGAAATTCTTTACTGTGAGGGTGGTGAGCCCCTGGCCCAGGTTGCCCAGAGAAGCTGTGGCTGCCCCATCCCTGGAGGGGTTTAAGGCCAGGTTGGACGGGGCTTGGAGCAGCCTGGGCTGGTGGGAGGTGTCCCTGCCCAGGGCAGGGGGTTGGAACTGGATGATCTTTAAGGTCCCTTCCAACCCGAACCATTCTGTGATTCTGTGATTCTGTGACAAGAGAAATACTGCTGATGAATACAGACCCTGCACTACCTGGAGCTCCAGTTCCCTCAAACACAGACACTGTTGCTGGAGCAAGGGATAGAAAACCAAGCACTTGGTGAGTGTCCTAATAGCTCATCTTTTTTTCTGACTTGTTTTTCATCAGCATACATGTTTGTTGCATGACACTAAGTATTAAATTTTTCATATATCAATGAGATAAATCTGTGGTGGTGCTATCTTCAGACAGTAAACTTTGAATTCTTAATTGTTATTCTGAGTACTGCATAGACCTCAGTTGGTCGATTAGTAAAAGAAATGGAAAGGGAGCCAGCAGCAAGAAATATGACAGTCACATTTGGCTTGAAGCTACAGGAATAAGCATCTGGATTGGTGTGTTGGTAATTAATTAGTCACTGCTTGAGCAGACCCCCAGAAGTTTTTCTCATTTAAGTCACCAAAACGCCAAGTACGTGCTCAGTGTTTCAGATTTAGCAAAGCAGAGAGGTACTTCAAATGGAAGTTAACCACTTTGCTTACTAAAAATGGACTCTTCAAACAGGATGTGCTCTGCAAGCCCCGGAGCAGATGATCAGAAAGCACTTAAAATATTCCTTCCTGGCTTGAGCATTGAAAATCCCAGTGCCCTTTTCCGAACGAGGGCATCACCCACAGCCCAGATTGTGCGGTCACATTCCTAACTGTGCTGGAGAAAAGTCATTTCCTCTGGGGCATCCTCTGGGGACCATCCAGCACACCCAATGCACAATGGCAAGGCTCTTGCAAGAAGTTATTTCTCCAGTTATAAAACCCATTGGAGAAAAGTAGTGCCCTCTCACCCTGACCAAGTATTTCTACCCTTGCACAGTTCACAGACGCATTCCAGAAGCTGCCCACAGCGTAAGCCAAATATGTGGTCTGAAGTTTGAAATACAGAGGATCATAAAGACATGATGTTGTACTGGTCTTTCCAAATTCCCAGTAAGCCGGCTCTGTAGACCACAGAGATGACGGGCATTTGCTCCGTAGCACATTTAGTTACCACTCTGAACGCAAGAAAAATATGATGTGTGAGTGAATAAGCATACGTGGTAATCTTCTAGGAAGGAGATGTGTAACTTTCAGAAGTGTCCCATGTCCACAGTGAGACCAGATGCTGAAGTCATTTCTCAGTCCAAATGCTCAGACAGATTTGGGATATTCTCAGTTCTTTTGCCACGACGGGCAAAACAGCCAGGCTGTGAGCTGCTGGATCCTGGAAATTTTAGCCAACTTAGATGCTGGATATCCAACCTGGGATTGAAAACGGGCAATAATAATAAGGACTTGGATGGGCTTTTGACATGGAAGGCTTCTGGGAGACTCAACTAAATGTCAACACGCTTTCAAAACTCTAGCCTACCTTCTCTCATGCCTTTATATCTGACTGCAGGAGACAGGGGGACTGTCAATATAATTTATCTCTCTGGATCATTCCCAGCCCTTCCTCCCTGATCATCCAGACTAAAGAATCATAGAGTCATAGAATCATAGAATCATAGAGCTGACTAGGTTGGAAGGGACGTTTCATATTATCTAGTCCAACCATCAACCTAACAAAAGGTTGAAAGGAAAAAGAAAAAGAAAGAAAACACAGACACTGTCGCTGGAGCAAGGGCTAGAAAACCAAGCACTTGGTGAGTGTCCTAAAAGCTCACCTTGCTTGCTAATGAAAAACAAGTCAGAAAAAGAAAGAAAAGTTAATTTATCCTTAGGAATGAGCCAACTCTATTGCTTCGCACCCTTCACTCCACAGGATCCTCCAACACTGCCTGGGAAACCTTGCACCCTCAGGCACCCCCAGGACAACCCCATGTGCACCCAAAGATGGATATGTGTGCTTCCTACCACAGTATAAAACTCCATTCTGGGGCTGCCACACAGAGCTGGTGAATTCGAACGCTTTGTCTGAGAAGACACAAGCACGAAATACATATAGAATGTGCCAAGAGCTATGCATGGGAAATAGAGAAACAGGGTGCCCCATGGCCCCCACCCCCAAAGCCAGGGCTCTCTCCTTGAGGCAAACACCTTTAGTAAAGTGGTTGTGGCTTTTGACACCTGCCAAGGGCTTCAGAGGTCAAGCAAATGCCCTTCTTGATCCTGAGACCCACTTTCAAAGACAACTCTTGGCGTGATGATGTTTGTGTGAGTTTGGGTCATGCTTCTCAAGTGTCTGTAGTCGAAAGCCAAAAATGCAGCTGGTCCTTATCCCTGGAGCAGGGCATGGCTTTGATGCAATGTGACCGTGTCTGTCTCTGTGACATGTTGCTGGCTAATATCAGCGACAATGGGTTCATCAGAGTCAGTAGTGATTGTGGCTGCACCAATCAGTAACTGCAGCAGGTTTAATGAGATGCTGACATTTGAGTGGTTGGTTCAAACCATCCAACTGGATAAACACAGCAGGAGTAAGATTAGGGTAGAGATGTCTCTCGAGGAACACAGAGCATTTTATCGTCTGCTTGCAAAAATCGCGCACTCTTTCGAGATCTGTTTATTATTTGACACTGCCATGGAATCTTTCTGCACACAAGATGCTTGAGATAAGCTCATCCCAAGACCTATGTGTCAAGGCAGCTGCAAAGCAGAGAATTTTCTGTCTCGGGAGGGCATGGTGAAAAATACCTTTGCAATGAATTACGCTCTTCCTTGGGAGAGAAAGGAATGCATGGAATGATTTAGCTGAGCTGTGTATAGCCCAAGGCTGTGTGCCAAGAGAGAGGAGGGAAGATAGTCAGATCCCTTTTATAGCTTAGCCCCACCCGGCTGGAAGGACACAGAGCAAAGTGGCTGAAATAGCACAGACGGAAAATGCCAAGAGTTGGAGAGCAAGAACAGGGAGCGGGGAGAGGATCTGTAAAAGCACTTGTAAGCAGATTTGCTCCCAAGAGAAGGCAAAAGGTGCTCTGAGTTCCCACAGCCAACAGGTTTGGGCAAGTAGGAGTGAAGGCTGGGGGTCCCCAAGACAGGAGCCTGCAAGGGCGTGAAGCAGCAGCGTGCATGTTTTGTGCTTCAAAGTCTCCATTTCTGCAGAGACATGAAGGCCTGGGAGATATGAAGAACCCTGCCGGTTGCTGATCTTTGTCTCTAGTTAGTTTAACTCTTGGGGGAAGGAGGGATTTGAAGAGGGCCTGGTGGGAGGTCATCAAAAAGGCTGTCACAACGCTGCTTCCTCATGGAGGGACAGCAAATGCAAAAGCAAACATGATGACAGCTGCCAGAGCAGTGAGAAAAAGTTGTGTTATTATCTGTAGGGCTAACAGAAGGTGTTTAGATGAAACACCAAGTAAGAAAATCTGTGTCAGGATGCAATACCTACAGGTATAAAGCCCAGACTCCGGTGTTGAACCCCCACCAAGACAGAGATGATAATTTCACTGGCCATAACCTCCAGGTTCTTCAGATCTCTGTGCTGCTCCCTGTTTTGCTTGAGCTTCTTTCTACCTACCAACTTCCCATGGCCAACCGTGCTTAATTTAGGGCATTTGTTGGTTCCTAGTCAGCAACAGCTCCCCAGCCATCCCGCAGCCCTTTGGTGCCCAGGTTGCAGTGTCTCTGGACCACTTAGCTTTTCTTCTGCAATGGAAACACATTGTGTGAGGGATCAGCACATTCATGGCCTTATCACTTAAGTCCCTGAAGTATTGACTTTTTCCTCACGTCTCAGAAAACTTTTGCTGTAATCTAATAGCATAAAATCTTGCTTGGATGAAATCCCCAGTACCATGGTTTAACTGAATAGATTTATTACTGTACTTAAAATTCCCATCTCACAATCTCTGTAATTAATGAGCACCCAAAGAACATGTTTCACAGAGACTTAGAACAGGAAAGGCTTTAAAGACCATGAATCTGCTTTTTGTATATTGCAATATGCATTTGAAAGAGGGTATTTTTTCCTTCTGATCAGGAACAAATTAGATATGAAAAATACAGTAGAGTTCATGAAAAGGGGGAGCAGATAACACAAGAAAAGTGTTTATGTGGTTAAAGCACTAGACTGAACCTCAAAGGGTCAGATTTTGTTCCCAGCTCTGTCACAGGCTGGTCTGTGATCTTGGCTAAGAGGCTTTGCCAGATCTGGACTAAGTACATTACTAATTGTCTGTCACTGTTGTGGTGGACATGGCAGACGGAACTGCTACTCAACCACTGTCTAGACCTGAGGGTGCTACATTTCTGCTAGCTGGCACCAACATGTTAATATCTTCTGCAGCCAACAGCTTGATTAGACTTCATGCCAAAGCCCTAAGGAAGGGTCTTACGTTGGTGCCTTCTACTACCTGATCCCGCAAAGAAGCTCTGAGCCTGAGCTTAATACATCCTGCACATTAGACAGCCAGGTGACAATGTGCATGTTTGCACAGGTCCTTCTTCATGCAGGTGACTCAGGATCTCATTCTTGCTCCAGTGGATATGAAGAAGAGTCTTGACTTCAAGCCCCCATGAATTCAAAGCTCCTCTGGCTCTTCCCTAGCACACAAGCTGGCAAGATCCTTACTATCATGGTGTGTGAAATGTTCTCTGAACAGAAATATTGGGCTAAAGGATGCAAAGACTGGTGCTTAAGAAGGAGGGTCATGTCTTGGCTAGATGTGCTTAAGGCATGTTCCCCTTTTCCAACCTGGATAGTGGAGGAAGGTCTCCATTCCACTGCATTTGGAGATCTCTTCTATGCACATACTCTCTCTAGGAAGGAGGCACCTTGCACCCTGCAGACACGAGGATTTCATCATGTGATAAGGGGCAAACCCCCCCATATCCTACAATGGCCACCAAACTGTTTTGAAAGTAGAGCCTGAAGTCCTCAGGAGCACACAGCTGCACAGGTTCTGTTGATTTCCGTAGGGTTTGGGTGCCCTTATGCCACATTAGACATGCTCAGCTCTTCAGCTCTAAAGTGGGGGTGACGACATGTCTCTTTTTTGCTTGGTGTACATGGGATGCTCTTTGGGAAAGGGAAAACTCTTACCAAATGTTTAGTAAGTGTTTGGAGCAGGTTACTGTAGTATCACCTTGCAACTCCTGGTAATACAGTTGATTAAGTTGCCAGGAGTCTGTACATGAGTGCCACAAGCCCTTAGAGAGCTGTCAGAGCAATCAGAGGTTCTTTGTGAAGGTGTTGGCTGGGTGACCATCATTGTCATCCCTCCCATTCAGATTTTTAGGGAGTATTTTTGCCCTGAGAGCTATCTGAATGTAAATCTTGGGTCTTCACTTACTTTGAAACTTTTGCTATGTGTGAGCATCTGCAGAATCAGTGGCAGGAGGAGGGGTTTTTTTTCCTACCAGCTACTTTCACACACACTATGATGAGTATTTCTGGGGAACCGTCACTAACATTCCCGGACCACAGACAAATATGATCATTTGGCAGCTCCAGAAATGACTGTAGGATATAAAAGGAGAAAGGGTGGGGGTGGGGGAGATCCCAGAGGATAGACAGTAGCCTGTTCCCACACAAAGAGCGGAGGGTGTGATGCCAATCCCAGACGTTTGTTCAGGGTAAACCCAGGGCATGTTAACAGAAGTCAATGACATGAATTAAACTGGGTGGTTGGGAGGAGAGCCATTTCCAGAGATGGCATCAGTCTCAGATGAAGTCCTAATGGGACCAATATGTTGAGAATTTTGTAGGCTGCAAATCCCACACCAGTCATCCAAGCGCCAGGGCAGAGTATGAAAATCCACCAAAATCATAAGCTGAAGCGTTAGTCATCATCTGTAGAAATGAAAGCTGACAAGGCAGCAGCTGCTTCAGTCAGAGCTGTGTCGTATTTGAATGGCCCCATGTAAAGAAAGTTTGAATCAGAAATGCAGTGAAGCCAAGAGGGAATGAGACATTAAGCCACCACAAGGGATAAAAGGGAGAATATTTCAATATGTAAACAACCAGAAATCTCCTGGGTAGCAGGGATGAGTATCAACTTAGAGCAAGAGGACAATGGCCAGCGATGACACAGAGTAAGAGGGGTTGGAGCAGAATTAAGTTTCACTGTCTGCTCTAGGTTTTGCATGCAAGTGGATTGGAAGGTCAAGGAACAGGCATTTCCTGGCTGAATCTTCATTATTCAGTCACTCCTGGTTTTAGTTTAGCGTAGAATTGGCAATAATTGCTTGCAGAGCACCACAGATGTATCACAGAGCTGCAGACAGCAAGGCATGGGATCAAAACCAGGCAAACTGGCACCAAACTCCTTCCTGTACTGTCCCAACTCGTAAGACTTTTGGCCAGACTGCTTAAGGGGGTCTGGGACTTCGCTTCTCTACAGCAGAGATGAAAATCTGCCCTGGCTTCTCTTGTTTGCTAAGATATGAGCTCTTCACGCCAATGTTACTGAAGGAGTGCTTTGGGTTCCCTCAGCTCTCCAACCTTCCTGGGAAGCAGTTGAACTTGCAAGGGCTAAACGCGCTGAAAGAAAGCAGAGATTTGGGTCACTGAGCAGTCAATTCTGCTGTCTTGGAGTTGGCCAGGGACCTTTCCAAGTTGTTTTACAAGCACGTAAGGGCATAAGGGTGACTGTGCTGAGTCAGACCAGGTCTGTAACTGTTCCCCATCCCTCCTGGGATGGAAGCTTAGAAAAGGAGCATACAAACAACATTGGAGAGTAGTGGTACTGCGTCGATACCTCCTCTGTGCCTACAGAGTTGTGGCTTAGGGACTTGCCAAGCCCCAGGTTGTATGTTTGTGTTGAAGAGCCTCTGATGAACATTTCTTCCCTTGGCTACTCGATTGCCTGTGGGATCTGTATAAATGTTTGGTATTTATAACGCCTGCTGACAAGGAGGTCCGTAACTGAACTCCAGACTTTGTGAAAAGGCAGAATCTTGAGGTTTTTTCTAAGCCTACTGCCCAATAACATCATTTGATGACCCTAATTCTGCCATTATTAGAAACAATGCATAATTATTCTCTATGCCATGGTGTACCTGTTTGTAGAGATATTTATTGTGTCTCTCTTGTATAATCTCTTATGAGGCTGAACAGTCTTATTCCTTTTATACACTTCTTGTGAAAAAACATTTTACACCTCTGATCCCTTTAAAACTTTTTTAATTCCGCTATATCCTTGATGAGGAGTAAAGCTCAGAGAGCAAAAGAGCTTTCAAGGTTTGGGTACTCTGTGGTTTCTTAAGTGACATCATCCTGTAGTTGTCTATCCCTTCTCAAGTAATGGCTTCCCCATAATAGTTTTTCCCAAATGTTTTTAGCCACAACTGAGTGTTCAGTTGACATTTTTGTAGAACTCGCTGACACCAACATCTCCTGATTGAATGCTAAAGTGGTTCAGAGACCTTCTCTTTGTAGGAAAAAGGGTTTTCGTTTACTGCCTTTGACTTTTGTTCCTCAACGACTCCACAACTTTTCAGTTACTTTCCTCCTTAGGATTCCTAATAACTGAGTGTCCTTCACATACATTGTCCCCTCACTTTTTACTCCTTTTTAAAGATGATTTATGGGTTTACTGCATGGTGCAGACTGTATCATAGATCTCGTGGATGTCCTCTGGTAGCGTATTTCCACTATGAAAAAAAGTCATTTTTTTCCTACCCTTCAAGTGATATCAGTCCCTGAGTCTTCTCTTGCTTTGTGAACTTCTTAATCCAAAACTAGTGCCAAACTAAAAGCCTGTATGAATTAAAATCCTCTGTTCTTTCCTCTCTTCCCACCTTCTCAAGAAAAAAACCCAGAAAAATATAATTCATGTGGTGTTTCTTTTCCAGCAGGAAATCCCATTAGACCCACTGTAGCCATCATGGGAGTTATGTATAATTTAGATACGCTTGGGCAAACATTCAGTTGAACATGACCTTCGAGTCTTTGTAGGTCCCCTGAGGAGTCTTTTCAGGTTTTCTGTTGATACAACTCTATTTGGCCATTTCTGTGGACAAGTGCCTGTTGATGGGAAGACATGCCCTGGTACCAGGCTCGTCATTAAATTCTACAAGTATGCAATGCCAGACAACACCAATTTTTTTTGGCATGGCATTTTTTGGCTCTATAAGCAAACCATACCAGCGTCAGCATACTGGCCAAGACTTGCTGTGTTCTCCTAGGCTTTCCTGTGCCTCTGTCCTGATATCTCATCCAAAACTGGGCAGCTACTGCTTGTCTAGCTCTCTCATCCAGTAGAAGGGAGAAAGAGGGTCCAGAGATGGAACTGTGGTCCTTCTCGCTGCCTCTACTTGTCACTGCCTGAGCTCTGGCAATGCTGCTCCCCCTGCTTCAGGAGCCTCAGAGCTAAGCAGAGCTAACCAGCACCTGGAGATACTTCTCCTGGAAGGGAGAATCAGTGTTTCCCATCTCGTCCCTGTTCTACGGGGGGCAGCAGGCCTCTGGTTTAGCCTTAACTACTTCCTCGTACCCTCTTTCTCACTGGGCCATAAAGAGCCTTCCTTCCATGATCTAGGTTGGCCATCGGGGGCCAAACTCCATACGCACCTGCAGCACCACTGAAACTTCATCAAAACCGTTCTACATTTTCACCAGCAAGAACAGGGGTGGCTTCACTCCACTGGTACCAATACTAAGACCATTTCATCTTCCTCCACTGCCACACGGTATTGGCACCCAGATGAAAAAACTAAAGAGTGCCTAAATTTCTTGACTTGTACATTATCCCTCCTAAAGTATGTAAAAGTGGATGTTCATGATGAAGCGTATATCTGTTCCTGTTGTAGTCACTAGTCTTCTAGGTGTTTACTATTCATTTACTTCTTTTAGGGTATTTTTCATCAAGGACCAGTCATCTGCCTTTGAAGTCTCCTACTGACTTCAAGCTTTGTCGTATGCATTAGAGGAAAATTAATTCCTGACTGTAAAATCAGCTTTATTCCTCATAGACAATGAGAACACATTGTTTTTGAACAGCAATGCACACACCATTGATGAGGAATGCACACTGTGCTGTGCTTTTCTCACTGAACTTTCTGTCCCCTTTACATGTCAGTCTGTAAAGTATCCCTCCAGAGTGTTCATTTCTAGTCATCTCTGTGCAATGCAAAATGAAACATGCATTGGAATTATTCATACCATAAGATGACTCATGAAATTTTTCTACAAGAGACATTAGATTTTGAAGTAACAGCAGATAAATCCAGGAAAATTAAGGGGCATGTTGAAGAATATTATATCAGAGCCAAAGGCTGCAGGCAAGATATTGGAAGACCCATAAATTTCATTAGTAGATCTATAGCCTTCAAATACGAAATTAACCCAAGATTAGATTCAGTCATCCAGCTTGGAAAAAAACCTGAGTGTTACAGCAATTTTATTTAGCTTCTGTGAGCTGAGATTCGAAGGCACTGTAGAAAGGGCCCAATACCTACGCAGCCATCAGTGTCTCTGGGTCTATAGTTTCAAGAAAGAAAAGAAGATGAATTTGGTGGGTAACTGGACAGATCCAATCCAGGTTTGTGACAGTTTCCTTTAGTTAATAGAAATCCCAGTTTATGTGATACCTGATGGTCCCTCTGTTGCATTTTCCTGCCTGTGGCAGTGGTCAGCAGTGATCACTTAGAGAAAGGGAGAGAAGGAGAGCGAAGCAAACTCTTCTCTGCTAGCAACATCTGGCTTGGCGAGCAGGTGAGCAGGTACTGGGACAAGAACAATTCCACAGCTGTGATGGACTGAGCAGAGGCATAGCACTTTTTAACCATGCTTTTCTGTCTTGCCCAGGACTTAATCTGCCTTTTCTTTGCATGCATCAGAAGAAATCTCATCCCTTTTTGATTACTTTGAACTATGGCCCTCCAGGCAAATCACAAAGAAAGCTCTTACCGGCAGGCAGGGAGCCCGATCATTTCTTAATTGTATCTCTGGGAAGAGTTCAATTATAACCATTTCCTAAGTGTGGAAATAAACACTTTGCGTGGGTTGCTCCAGTGGTTAAGAACCTCCTACCGTGTCCTGACTTACAGACCAAGAAAATTGTCTTCCTGCTAGGTAGGATTAAAACAAAAAGAGTATCTTGTTTTAGCCCTCCTAAACCTGAAAGCTTCTTAAAAGTCTCAGAAAAACAAACAAGAAAAAACCAAAACAACATCAACAATCAAGCCATCCAAAACTATTCTTCTGTCTCTTCTTATCCATTCTCCTATATGGAACAGCTGGGAGCAGCTTGTTAAGAGACACCAGCTTATGGTCAGCCCATCCTCCTTCGCAGAGAGTGAATAACAGCCGAGAACAAGAGCACTTCTGATGATGGCCACCGTGTAAACAGTCAGCTAACAAGGGTAACACTGCATAAGAAAGTTGCTCCCCACTCTGTTCTTCATAGAAAGCCTCATTACCTACATGGAGCTGGTAGAGCTCGTTCTAGGTATCTTGACAGGTTAATTTAGTACTATTCTTTTTCTAGCAAAAGGACCCAAAGCAAAAAAAAAAATATATTTTGGGGTCTGGCCTGAAGCATATATCCAGGGATCCAGGGAAATTTATCCTTCCTATCTTCTCTCCAGAGTGTATGATATGGATATCTCACTTCCAGTTGAGTTTTGGAGCAATAAGCTTTGTTCACCATAGTCACAGGAACTGCATCATCAACATGAATTGCCTTAAAACACACAATTCAAGCCACGTCAAAGGTCTGATAATATTTTTTCCTGCACCAGGGCTACTCTTTGAACGTCGTGGGGTGCCAGTCACCCCAGAGCGATGGGGTGGGCTGTGTTAGGACATGTGGAGAACTGAACCACCCATCCCCTCAGAGGCATGGGCCTCCTCATGAACCCCAGCCGATACCAGGGCATGACTGCCCCTATCCTAATATAAAGTCCAACAGACGTCTGGATTCTGTGGGATGTACAACCCAAGGGAGGCAAAGCTCTGTCTGCGGAAGGGCTATCTCAGAGTAGCTGGAAGCAATATCAGAGGTGAAGAACATAAAACAGCCCCAAATCTGCCTTGTGAATGACTAATCAGTCTGAGTCTTGACCGAAAATCAGATGGTATCTCATCTACAGCCAGACTCTGTTATCACCCACCAATGCTAAAAATGGAGAGCAATCGTTCGCAGTGTAAAAGGTGCATTTCAAACTTTCTGAAACCCCAGGAGTTCTGCAGACATTAGAAATGATAAAGCCCAATTCCCTACTGAGCTGTGGCTCTTGGTTGATTGCCTTTGGTGCCTGAAAAGCCTATGAGTTCTAACTTATATTTTTCTAGCTAGGGGTCTATTTATAATGTCTCTCTCTTGTGTTCTCCTCCATGTGAGTTCTCAGATGAGAATTGGTAGGGTCTCTCTCCTGCCCAGCTGATGGGAACACAACACAGCTGAGATATGGGATGGACACAAACACCAACTCATGACCCACTAAAGCTTTCTCCTGGAGGATTGTGCGTACACAAAATGGCTTACACCCAAATACAGAGGAATTACAGAAAGTTAATAATTTCCACGGTTTTGTGGCTAGCTGGGACCTTTGAGATAATCTTATCTATCTGTGTTGTACAACTCAGGCCAAAGAACTGCACTAAATGGCTTCTGCATAAAGCCCTTATCTTTTTTTTTTTTTTTTAGCTAACCGGCATCATCTTATAGAAGAAACAGTAAACTGGGATTCAAGAGATCAGCATTAAGTATCTAATCTCCTGTTTTACTTTGTGTTGCTTAATTAATTCTGTGCTTCAATTCCCTTTGGGCAAAGTATAAACAACAATACTTCACTGTTTCACAAAATTATTGTAGCTGTTAAATGTTTGTAAAGTCATTCAGATACCACAGTGGTGAGAGGCATGGAAAAATCTATACATAAATCAGCACTGTTTATATTTCTGCTGATAGCAGAGATACCACAGAGTTTCTCTTGTATGGATTTTTTTTTTTTAATCCCCAAGTGTGGAGAAGATGTTGCCTCTGTCATATTCCACAATGAAAAAAAAAATTAAGCTCATGAACAGCATAGTACAAAAAAGGGGAATAAATACTTCTTAGCAGCAGCGTCGTTCTTCACAACTTCAAAGCACTTCACAAATATCTGCCAGGAAGCTGACTTTCCACTCTGACGTTCAGATTCCCAGGGTATTGTTTCTATTTTGGTGAAATGTTTGTTATGACAGCACAACCTTCCTGAAAGAATAGCTGCAGCATTTGAGAACCCATCCCTGGCAGAACTACATCTCAAACCGCTTTTTTAAGTGGCTCTTCTAAAATATATCTAAAAGCACGTATCAATAATCCCACTCTTTCTTATGAATTGACAAGGAGACAATACAGGAGAGAATCAACCAAGCCTTCCTCCTCAAATGTGTAATAAGGAGGTTGGAGGGATGCCTTCATGGAAGGAGATGGGATTTAACATCATAAACATAGTTTGGGGGAAAAAAGATGAAAGCTGAATTTGCATGTGCTAAGGAGACCATCCTCCTGACATTCCCCTCTTCAGAGGTGAAGAAGGACACAGAGAGCCATGGGGTTGCTCCTGGGACAGTGAATTAAAAGCAGAGACCTGAGCTTTGGTTGAGCTGCTCTGGAGGACCTGTCTCTCCCTGATCCTAAGCGTTTAAGGTCAGAGGCCATAGGAACGAGCCCTCTGCAATTAATTGCTCCTGGAGAGCTCAGAATTGAAGTTGCCTGAGAAACTGAGACCCCAGAATTCATGCTAAGGACCTCACAGCACAGCCCTTCCAAGCTCAGGGGTGGGAATGCCCTCTCTTCACTGTAAGTGAGAAACGCAGCATGGTCAGCATTGGATTTTTGGGCAGTTTCCTAAGGCAGTGCGGCTCTGTGAGTGGGCGTTAATGTGCAGTGGGAAGGGTCTGTTTGCCAGACCTTTCTTTATAAACCCAATAATGAATGTCATGCAGAGGTCTTCAAGATGGTGTCATGAAAACAGACTGCTCAGAGAAAGTCCCAATAAGGGCTCCATCTGAGGTAAAAGCTGTAGCGTGAGGCCAGCCTTTCTTTGACAGCAGGAATCGATGATGACCAGAGATGCTGTGAGGGCTGGAGCCCCTCTGCTGTGACGGCAGGCTGAGAGAGTTGGGGGGGTTCAGTCTGGAGAGGAGAAGGCTCTGCGGACACCTTAGAGCAGCCTTCCAGTACCTAAAGGGGGCCTACAGGAAAGCTGGGGAGGGACTCTTGATCAGGGAAGAGAGCGATAGGACAAGGGGGAAGGGTTTTAAACTGAAAGAGTGGAGATTTTGATTGGATATTAGGAAGAAATTCTTGACTGTGAGGGTGGTGAGCCCCTGGCCCAGGTTGCCCAGAGAAGCTGTGGCTGCCCCATCCCTGGAGGGGTTCAAGGCCAGGTGGGACAGCGCTTTGAGCAACCTGGTCTAGTGGGAGGTGTCCCTGCCCAGGGCAGGGGGTTGGAACTAGATGATTTTTGAGTTTCCTTCTAGCACTAACCATTCTATGCTTCTATGAATCACCTGCATAACCTCACTCTGGAAGAGACCATGGGCTTCTTTTGTTTTGAATCCTAGATTCAAGGTAAAACTTGCTCAGTGGGAAGGAGGGAGGAGAGCAGAAGAGAAAAGCCTGTTCACCAGAGATTTCCCTTGATGTTTTGCAGTGTTTTTTTTTTCTTCCCTCTCCCAATCTAACCATTCAACTGCACTTTTTCTTGTGAGCAAACACAGCCAGTACTTCCAGCTGCAGCACGGGCTCTGGTATCCACACGTTGCAGAACATGACTTGGAGACCAAATCATTTGAGGAGAGGCTGAGGGAGCTGGGCATGTTTAGCTTGGAGAAGAAGAGGCTGAGGGGAGACCTCATTGCCCTCCACAACTCCCTGAAAGGAGGTTGGAGAGAGGTGGGTGTTGGCCTCTTCTCCCAGGTGAATAATGACAGGACCAGAGGAAATGGTCTGAAGCTGCGGCGGGGGAGGTTTAGATTAGATATTAGGAAGAATTCCTTTACTGCAAGAGTGGTCAGGCACTGGAACAGCCTGCCCAGGGAGGTGGTTGAGTCACCGTCCCTAGAGGTGTTTAAGAAACATCTAGATGTGGCACTCCAGGGCATGCTCTAGTGGCAGAGATTGTAGGGTATTTTTTGTGTGTGTGTGTGTATGGTTGGACTCAATGATCTCAAAGGTCCTTTCCAACCATGAAGATTCTATGATTCTATTCTATCATTCTTGTAGCCTCCTGTCGCTCTGGCACAATGCAGAGCAGCAACAAGCAGTGTAAACAGATCAGCCTGGAGAAATAAACATTAGACCAAAGATTATTTAGTAACTGTTTTTGATTAAGTAATTTACTGACCGAGGCCGATGGCATGGGGTTCTGCCTCCCACGAAGACCTTGAATACTGTGGTCTGCAAGAGATGGAAATCAGGGGGATTTCTTTGATGTGCAGAGGTTGTGCCAATTTACACCCAGATAAGGATCTGATCCTGTGAGTTTGCCACTTGCTTTGGTTGGAACAAGGGCAGGCCCAGGTTTAGCAAGACTAAAAAAGATCAAAGAGGTGCAGTTTCTTGGAAACAGCGGAGGAGGGAAAGCCAGTCCCTAAAGATTTCCTGCTACTTCTGTAGGAGAAATGAACAAACAGCTAAACAGAAAAAGCAAGCAACAGGGTTCCTGATATAACCAAGGCTCCCTTTAAACATCTTTCTCCATCTGGGATGTGTATAATTGCTATCTTCCGGTTCAAGCCACAAATAAAAGGCACTGTAAACATTTTAGAAGGGCCTGGATTCATCCTACCTAAATATAGGCAATGAGCTGTGCTTTCCACGTTACAAGCACGTCACTGTAGGCTCCCTCTATAATTAATAGAAAGTGTATAATTTCTACGCCACTAAGCCAGAGGGACAGTGACCGAGACCTGGCCTAAGGCTGGTATTCACTGCTTAAAGTAATCACTCTCTAGAGTCAACATTTTGCATTGGATTTACACAGCCTTGACTCTGCTCTGGACTTTGTGGCTCCAAGACCTAATGGTCCCAGAAACCCCCCCACAGCCTGGGCTGCATCCCCAGCAGCGTGGGCAGCAGGGCGAGGGGGGGGATTCTGCCCCTCTGCTCCGCTTGGGGGAGACCCCCCTGCAGTGCTGCCTCCAGCTCTGGGGCCTCAGCACAGGAGAGACACGGAGCTGTTGGAGCGGGGCCAGAGGAGGCCCCGGAGATGCTGGGAGGGCTGGAGCCCCTCTGCTGGGAGGACAGGCTGAGAGAGCTGGGGGGTTCAGCCTGGAGAAGAGAAGGCTCCGCGGAGACCTTAGAGCCCCTGCCAGTCCTTCAAGGGGCTCCAGGAAAGCTGGGGAGGGACTCTGGATGAGGGAGGGGAGCCATGGGACGAGGGGGAAGGGTTTTAAACTGAAACAGGGAAGATTTAGATGAAATATTAAGAAGAAATTGTTTATTGTGAGGGTGGCCCAGGTTGCCCAGAGAAGCTGTGGCTGCCCCATCCATGGAGGTGTTCAAGGCCAGGTTGGATGGGGCTTGGAGGAACGTGGTCTAGTGGGAGGTGTGCCTGCCCAGGGCAGGGGGTTGGAACTGGATGATCTTTGAGGTCCCTTCCAACCCAAACCATTCTATGATTCTACATCTACATGTGTTTCCATTCAATGTACCTGAAATAACATAGACAGTGTTGTTCCCACCAGCGTAATGTGTCAATGGGGTGAAGTCACCAAAAACATTGAATGCTCTGGGTGGTGGATCAGGGCACTGGGAGGTGTTTGAAGGTGCGAAGCTTACTGAACCAGTGTTGGAAAACTGCATGACTGGTTCTTCTCCTGGATCAAGCTCAGGCCTGAACACAGCCAGGGAGGTAAGGAAAAATGAACAAGGATGGACAAACCAGAGTTGACAGCTTAAACCTGTCTCTGACATCCTTTTGTTCAGTACAGTATGTAGTAAACATTTATTTAGGAGTGCATTGATACACACAGATAGATGCTGTATGAACCTGATGTCCGAGGACATCTGTTCATATTCATAGCTCTGATGGCACAAAATATACATGTTTTAGTGGTTATTTTCCTACATATCTGCGTAGTGTCCGTCATCACCTCATCTCATCCCCTTCTGATGACTCACATGGTCACCCTCCCAGCACAAGTGTGGCACAGAGAAGGTCTTACGTCCCATTAGAAGAGTGTGGCAAAGGGAGGCTGGTTGCTGTGCCCCAGGAGAAGAGGAGCACTGACATGGCATCCTCATGGGAGCTAAACCTGTGCTCGTACTACCGGAGCCTCCTTTCTCTTGCTAATAAGTTGTGTTCCTAGATACTTCAAATTCTTACATGATTTCTTGCATTAGGCGTCAGTAAACTCATCCTGCTGTGGTTAGCCTGCCCTGTCGGACTCGCCAAGTGTCAGAAAGGAAATAATTCTTTATTCCTGGCAGAAAATAAGAAGTCATGTTTTAATGTCATGTCCACAGAGACAAAAACAGGATGATAGAAATTGAGATTAATTGGGAAAAAAGAATCAAAGATAACGTACTGGTGGATCATGCTCTAGACTTGGCAGTTTTGATGGGCTGGACTTCTTGTCAAGCAGCCTGCTGATTCAGGTTCTGTGCTCCTTGGAGGATATGTCCGTGACTGCACCCAGATGTTCATCAGTAGGAATGAACAATGTCATGTCTGTGATAAAAATGGAGAAACTGTTGGTAGCTCTGTTGGCCGCAGCTGAAAAGTGAAAGGGCTCTTGCGGCATGTACACACCAGGGTGAGTTCTTGGGAGAAATGAGTAAAAGGTGATGTGGTCTGTCTGGTTTCTTGGTGTTTGTTTCCTAGAGACCTACTCAGTCCATGGGGGAAACATTTGGATTAACAAGAATTTTGCCTGTGGGCTGAAGTGCTCTACGTTACCCCCTCTGTATGCTGGCATGCCAGGAGTTTGATCCTGCAAACCTCTGGAGGGATATGAGACATCTCCTTTACATCATCTTTGTTTAGAAATTTGGAGTTACTTGTTATTTAGTGCGACGTCCTTCTACCTGAGACTTCACGATACACATAAATGGTGCTGCCACGGAGGTAATGAAACAGCAGAACATCCTCCTCTTTGAGGAGCACTCGGGCTTATTTTAGTACAGCGTATTTACCGCAAGTGAAAGGAGATGGTCTGATGTGGCATACAGCACTTTTGTACCAACACAAGTCTTGACGGTAGTTATTACATCGGTTTGTTTTTTGGAAAAGAAAATCGCCCTCTAAACCAAAACAACAATAATGGTAAGAAATTTAAAGGTGGCCCAAACCTAGACCAACAGACCTATTTCAGCATCACAAGTTGCCGTGCGAGGGCGTGCAGGGAGTGGAAGAGGTGGGACACACATCGTCAGAATAGCAACACCAGCAACCCTCATTAGATAGGCTGAATACTGGAAAAATATGCGACTTTTCCCCCTCACAGTGATTGTCAAAGGGAAAGTTTACTGAACGAGATCCTAAATGTCTCACAACATTTTTAGGCGCCTGGAGGATTAACCCAGAGTAAAGACTCCTCCCCTCACCAAGCTGCAAGGAGCTCTGCCCTGAAAAAAACCACATGCTAAAAATTCAAACAGTTCTCCCAGATATTTGGTTGTGACTACGACTGTCAGAATCACGTCACTGTAATTTGAGTGGAGGGGGTAGCTGCGAACCCAAACGTAGCTCCTTGTTGTCTGGAAAATTGTGGACCCTGGGAGTTTGATAAATTTTATTGTGGGGGGGTTTCTTATCCAAAAGCCCGCGGGGTTGAATGAGACAACTTCAAAATAACTGTAGCCTCTGCCGGTATTTCTTTGAGCAAGTTTGACCTTACATGGGGGCACAGAAAAAATGTAGTAATTCTTAGCTAAAACGTCTCAAGCAGTGAAGCCTGTAGAAATTCCTAGGATTTAAACTGAGTTAAAGGAGAAATGAATAATATTCAATTTACGGAGCCAGAAAGGTTAGGCTGGTCAACAGAAAATAGTTTTAAATCAGTGAAGATAGTTTACTCCCTCCACATTTTTTGTCTTGAAGAGGCGTGTAGAGTGAGCTGTCGGTTTAATGTAAGCAATTGCAGATAAATGCCGTCAGACGCTGATGCTGTGGAGGAAAGATCAGCTTTGTTTCATAGAGCAAAACCAAACAGCAGTGACAACAACAAAACTGCCAGCAACGGGACCTCACCCACGCTAAGGAAAGCTCTGCCAGGTCCTTAATCTGTCATCCACAAGGACGGAGGTTTCCTCCAGCCTTTACTTTGAAGGAATATATTTTGGCAGGGGGAAAAATGCCTCCTGGGTCTTGGACTGGGAGGATGGTCTGGTACCACGTTTGTTTTCCTACCCGGCTGTTGGTCATGTTTCTCACCTGGGTGGATGTGGTACAAGTCATCTGTTTATTGCCTGGTTAATGCCATTACTTTTGTTGGTTGTTCAAGTCCCAGTTCTGCTTTGCTTATCTCATTGCGCCAGGAGCTGAGCAAGCAGAGAGAGACGGGCTGGGTGGCTGAGCAGGACAGCAGCGGCACTCGGTCCCAGCAATTGGCAGATAGCTAATTGTCTGATCGATTTTAGTGTCTAAAAATTCTTGTTGTTGCCATTTGTCCAGGTCAGAAGAGAAGGCAACGTAGGGTGCTATTTTCGGCACGTTATTTTTTTCACTCTTGTGGTCTGCAGGCCAGTGAAGGGTCTTACTTTTCCAGACTTCAGTAGGACTCCGTTAGGAGAAAGATATCCCCTTGGTCAGAAACCACATTTTTTTTTTCCCCTTCGCTCTTCCGCTGCATATTCTCATGGGGTTAGCTGATCACCCCATGGGTGTGGTAGGAGAAGACTGATAACTATGCATACCAGGACACATATTCAGAAAAATATTCTAATATTTGGGGCAGATGAATTGGAAACATATGTACCTCTGCAGAACTGAATGCCAAAGCAGAGCTGTTTATCTGCTGGATGTTGTGTACTACTACTGGCAAAGAAATCAATGATGAATCTACACTACTGAAAAAAATGAAGTGCTACTTCAGGGTTGTGCTTACAAACGCTCTTTCTTCTCCAATGCAATTATCCGAATGGCACCGACCTCCGAGCAGGCAGGTGCTGAGATTGCTTTATTCATGTAGCTGGGTGATGGCCCCAGGAGTGTGTGAAAGTCCCGGTGGGAAATGCTGATTTCAGATTCCACAAGCTTTAAGCACCCAGACAGAGATATTGAACACAGGAAGAGCGTAGCTGTCACCTTCAAAGCGAGGATTTATCACGCTTGACTTTGGGCATTCTCCATCAGACGCAGCTTGATTGGCCATTTGAAATCCTTGACCCAGAGAGGTGGAAAGGTATGTCTGGGATTAAAGGAGAGATCATAGTTTCTGCCTGAGAAATTGTGACATGTTTTACGTGCATCCATGATCATCAGTTCACAGTTGGAGAGCGGGTCTCCGTGCTCCTGGTGTCCCAACCTTGAGCCATGACCTGACCCAATGAGGAGCAGCCAAAGCAGAGAGAAAAGCAGCATGAAGGTGATTTTTCATAAATACTCCCATTTTCTTCATCTGGTTTCTCAGAGCGTAATAAATGGGATAATAAGTGGTGTCAGGACATTTGGATTTTGTGTCCCATTCCTCTTTGTACACGAAGCTATGTCTCTTGGCTGAGTTGAACGTTCTGTTATGAAGACAGCATTTTCAACGCAGCTGCCTGGGGAAAGGGTCCCGTCCCAGGGCAGGCTTGGGAAAAGGTTAAGCCATCACCAGCAACTCATGCAACACAAACATCACACCTACAGAGATAAACCCTGAAGAAGGTGATTGTGATGGTCGTGGTGGTTGTTGGCCTGAAGACCCTGCCTGCAGGACAGTTGTGATTTGTCCAGCTGCCTTTATACATATCAATTGAATTCAGAATCAATGATATAAAGTATATGTGATATACATGCATACATAAATATAAATGCCATGTGTTCCACCAGCAACATCGCCTTGCCAGTGTTTATTTTCAGTTCTGTCTTCTGATTTGATTCCCCTTCCTCATTTTTATTGTCAGCATGTCTGGACATTTTTGTCAAAGTTTCTGAGACTTGAAAGCTTTTTCTTCCAAGCACTAAGTTCACAGACTCTCCTCCTGATAAAGCAGATAAACATCTGAAGCAAAGGGGCGTCTACTAGAAAACAGCCCAGCCAGCCTGGGGACCTCTGAGACCAACTTAGCTGGATACAGCTGGAGAGTCTGGGAGAAAGGGACAGTCTTAGTTCTGATAAGATTTTTTTAACCCCCTGAAACAAATCTTCAGCTGGAAAATACAATCCAAACTTGACATCTTTTGGGGACGGAAAATGTACAGCTATGACTAATTTCATCACTATCGCATTTTTTTTCTCCTTGCTGATTCTGTTAGGGTGTTTGTTCAGAGGGAACCTGTGAGAAACGGAGGTCTTGTTCTCAGTGAAGTGTTGAGATCACAGGGCATGTGATTTTTTTTTTCCCCTTTTTCTTTTTTTCTTCTTCTGATCTCAAAGCAGAGACAGAAGACAAGCGATGAAGGGGGAGGTTAGTAATGAAGTTATTTTGCACACATGCAAACACACACTTTAGATCTCAGTGATGCAAACCAGATGTTCACTGTCTGACTCCTAGGAAGACTCTAATTTAACTCATCCAGAGTTGTAGAAAATATGGAAACTTCTATCAAACTGTTGCCAAAAGAGGATTTAGCTATTTCTAATAGGAACTATGTGCTTATATCAAATATAGTTGTTACAAATCAATCCTTGTTAGTTGAAATATTGTTCCTGAATCAGCTGAAATTTCTGAGACTCTGTTATTTTTTTGTAAGAAAAGAGTTTCACTGAAAAGCTTTTGTTCTGTGGCAAGAGTTCCCAATTTCTCTTCTTGTGGCTCCAGTTTCATCAGCCCGATGTCAGAAATTTAGCTCTATTTTCATCAGCCTGATGTCCTCAGTTCAGGAATAATTGAATTTCCACCAGTCTCATAACCTTGTTCATGAATTTATTGACCTCTCAGTTGGGAGCTACTGCTGGATGCGTGGTTTGTTTTGTACTGTTCATTTGGGTCTGTACTGGCCTCTGCTTCTGTTTCTGGTTTTGGGTTGTTTTGTTTTTTTACATATAGCTCATATGGTTTCATTTAAGCTCCTTGATTGCACACAACTTAAATAGAAGGATGACAACTCCAAAATGCAGTTTCAGTGATAATTTTAAAGTGAATAAATGTTACGGTTAATTTCAGGATTCCCAAGCTCATTCTCATAATCCTCCCATAACCAATAACAAGACCTTGCAATTCAAAGTGAACCAAAAGCTGGGTTTTAATTTAAGAACATATCTACAGCTCTCATTTGAGGTTAGTTTTCCACTGTCTGGTTGCCAGACAGTGGAAATATAGCTATCACGCTGCTTTTTAGAAACACACCGCTGTCTAGTTAGCCTTTTGATGTTGCTGCAGCATTGCAGCATTTTAGGTGAGATTCACATCCCCTGGTTTTGCTGTGTATGTAGTGGAGGCATCCCCACATCCCTGGGATTTCTGGTTGCCCAGGTTCATTTTATAGTCAATGGAGAGAAACAGGCACTTTGGAGACTCCTCTGCCTTATTTTACATATCTTCTTGAGGAAGAGGTGGTTTCACTGCGTCTTTCTCTTTAGATGGATATCATCCCCTCAGTTGATAACTCCGGTACCTGCATGGGGTCAGCTCAATCTCACCCTTTCTGCCTCTATGAAAAATTGAATTCACATTCAATGCAAAGTTCAAGTGCGTTAATTCAGGAGTAAGTGGTGTACCCTCCTCTGTTTAAGGACCATGTAGCGGTCCCCCCTTAGTCCTCCCATTCCTTGTCCGCTCTAGGTAAGGGACCTAGTCAGTTTTAAGCAATTGCAACCACTATCTTGAATTGCAACTACCCTGCCTGAAGGCAGAGGTACTACCTTTATGCCACTACTGTTATGGAATAGCTCTAAAATCTGCTTGAAACTTCACGGGAAGTTTGTCCAAAAGACCTCGATCTGTTCTAGCCTCTGAAAGATGGACAGAAGGAGGCTTTTCAGATGTCCTTCATGCTTCATGTGGTCCAGGGTGGGACTGGATGAAGATGGTTTAAGCAGAGCTTTACTCACACCCCTTTCCCAAGCTGTGGATATGGGTGTGCTCCTCAGCTGTGGTAGGTCTCCACGTGAGCATGTCATTCATTTCTGGGAACCATGTTCCTGGATAGCTAGAAATGCATGAGAAAGGATTAAAGAAGTTGATACGTAAAGCTTGGCACGGAGATGACTGAGGAGGATCGTAGGATAGGAGTCAGCTGAGATGTGAAGGCTGTGAACATAAAAGGAAGCGAGGGGTTATTTACTGAGCTTTGCCGAGAGGAAATAGCACAAATGGGATGAGGCCCAACAGAAAACGTCAGTCTGGCTTTCGGGAAACGGGATGCATTTTTAGGATGCCCGGAGTGAGGATTAAATAAGCAGCACGTTATCAGATAAGATGCTGAATCATGTGAGATAATGGTGATAAAGCACGGAAGAGAGCTGCAGCCTGGCAGCTGGGAGCCAGGATCCTCTCCCTGTCTTTTTCATCTGTTTGCCAGCCTTGGGAAACCTGCTTCTTGCCTTCACTTGTTGCCTCATTAAACTGTAATTGCTTTGGGAAAAGACTTTTGGGACTTGTTTTGAGTTTTACAATGCCTACCCCGAGGGAACTATTTTCTGGGTGCTACTTTAATAGCATCAGTAAGTAGTCTTCACCGGGGCCAGATTTACAGGGAGGTTTGCTCAGTGTAGTGGTGTTTTAAATGCCTAACCTCTCCTGGGCAGTTCATGCTGGATTTGGGTTTATCATCAGATGTTGTGCACCAAGGACAAGGTCTATGCTGCTGATCAGAGCACTACCTAAGATAGCAAACAGAAAATGTAATGGGAGGACAGGGCTTTATCTTCAGGCTCTGAAGAGTAACAGTCCA
Organism: Rissa tridactyla; assembly: GCF_028500815.1. NCBI lineage: Eukaryota > Metazoa > Chordata > Aves > Charadriiformes > Laridae > Rissa > Rissa tridactyla. Next base: position 6,929,361 of record NC_071466.1, on the reverse strand, counting down.
CCCAGTGCTGACCTGGTGGAAGACGCTTCTCAGGATTCATCAGCTTGCTCCTTTGTGCTACTGGAATCCTTTCTCATACAATATGTTGAAGGAATAAAGCTTCTCCCTTTTAACTCAAGGTGACCATAAAGCCTTCATGGAAGACATGACATGCTGGATCCAAGCCCCTCCTCTCCCTCGGGTGACTTGAAGACAAAGCTCCTTCCCCAAAATAAGAGTGCCCTTGCAGCACGCTAAGGGACATCCCAGTTCCACATTTCCCCACTGTTGTGTTGTGGCCTGGGGCAACATCTGGATGTCTTTACCAGACCAGACTCTGAATAGGAGAGAGAAACATCTGGTTTATGAGCTCCACTGGATTTTAGGAGTAAGCCAGGTATTGAAAGGTTGATGCCAAGACTTAGGCAGTCCTTTTCATCCCACCAAAAGACTATAGTAGGCTGCTATGGAGTGCTACTCCTGGGAACACAGACAAAGGAGATTTTAGGGATCTTTAAGGTTAGCAAGCAGCTAATTGAAGGATTTTGGCATGATGCTGGTGCCAGAAGTAACAACTAGATGCTTAATCCTTTGGTGAAATTTAGCATTTAATCTTTGAATGCTTCTTCTTCCAATTTCTTGAGACCTAACAAGGCAACGACCTTCCAGCATGTTAAAAGAAAATTCCCAGCAAACGGAGAAATTTTAGAAACAAACCAAAAATGAAACAAGAGCAGGATGGGATAGTAGCAATAAATACACCAGTGCTTTTTTTTTGCTCTCACAGCAATAGTCCTCTGCTGGGAACTTTGCCTTCAAAATGCCTGCTGGGAGGTTCCCTGGCAAAGACCGAGCAGGTGAAGTGCTTCCAAGCTAATGATCTGCAGCAGATAAGAGCAGGAACTCATCTGGCGAAGAGATGACGCCTTTCTTTTTTCTTCCGAAGGAGCTTTCAGAGTAGCATTGTTGGGTAACCACAATTCACAGAAAATATTTGCTCTTTGGGAAATGAATCTGAGATAGTCTCGAGTCTGGCAGAAAATCCCAGTAATCCCCAGAGAATATGGAACATGAAGGGGAAATACCATTGGCTCTGCAGTTCAAAGCCGAGATAAAAACTCCCCAAACTATGGGTTTTCTTTTAAAGAACATTTGTAGGCTTTAATGTAAACTCTTCGCGTGCAGTCTCCTTGCTCTGAATTTCTCCCCCCCACATGTTGTTCCTGATTTTTTGCAGTCCCAAAATGGCAGAGAGGACAGAAGGTCACGTTCCCTTTGATGTGTGAGTGCGTGTGTGTGTGCAACCTGCTGGCAGTCCTGCAATTGCATCGGCCGCCGTGTTGCATAGAGATGTACTGAAATCGGATCCTGCTACACTAGGTGCCGTAGAAAGATGTAAGCAGTGACAATCTTTCTCTCAACGAGATTACAGTTGATATAACGGACCAATGAGGTGGATAAATAAGTATATTATGGAGTGAGGGGAGACGAGATGATGAGCAGATATATAAGGGTGTGTTATATCCTCTGCTGAAAGGCTGTTCAAGGCTAAATGTGTCTCTTGGTGGTCTGTAAGAGACCCGTCCCTTTGACATAATATTGGAAACAAGACTCCAAGTCCTGAGCTTGGGTCCTGCTGGCAAGCCACAGGTGGAATTCTTATTATGCGCCGCAAACAATGAAGTGGGGAAACTATTATCAAGAATTTTAAGCACCAGACAAAATTATTTTGTTCATCTCCAAACTCATGCAAAATTTTGACAGAATTTGCCAGATAGCTTCAGTGGGAAGCTTTGGGGTAGGGGATGAAGGTAACGATGAGGAGGCAGCACCCCAACAGCCCTTCCCAGGACTGTCCAGTGGTTCAGTCTGGATGTGAGAACGGCAATTCAATCTCTGCTTTGACCAAGGGCATCAGACCCCCTCAGGCTCTTCTGACACAGCAGCTTTTTTTGCCAGCGCTGTCCCTGGCTGCTCCAGCTTTTGAAGGGGATATAAAAGATATACAAACTTCATTGCAGCAGATTTATTAATTTTTTTACCCTTTCACGGCAGTTAGAATTATAGTGTATTTGCCTCCAGATGAAATGAATGATATAAAGTACTAAGGAAATGTTTGAAGCTAATAAAACCAGCACAAACCCCTCCCGATTCCTCTATCCTGCTGACTTCAAAATACACGAGTTGGCTCACATTGACCTAGGAATGACTGCTAGGACAGACAAATGTATGGGATATGCGATATTTCTGTGAATAGCTGCTAAGATGCAAGCGAGGCATCTTATGCTAGGAATCAGATTCATAAATCAGGAAAGGGGAATTGTGAACCCATTCTGATCCTAGCTCCTGGTCCTGGAGGAAGGTCACCACAAACTCAAGGATGAGGTGGACCAGTGTGTCCTTGCTTCTGAAATTCTCGAATTCTCTATTGATTCAAACATGATAAACATTTTGGCCCAGATCATGAGCTAGCAGCATGTTTTTCCCCAGAAGGAACAAACTGTAAGTTGTAATCTTAGATCTGAACGTTCCTTATTAACCCATTCTTTTATCCATGATAGCACTAATTGAAGTACACATTATTAACAGCATGCAGGAAAAAACAGGAAAAAACATATCTAGTGTAACATGTTTAATCAGGGCCATGTTTAAGTCAAAATTGCATGTTTTTCTTACAAATACTCTTGTGCAAATAGAAACTTGCCCAGAGGAGCCTGTTCTCTGAGTTATACAGGCAATCAGGCTGAAAAATCAAAATTATCCATTCTGGTCTTATAACCTGTGAATCAGATTTGGTTTTATTAGTGTGACTGAGAAAGAAGTTGTATCTGGACAGCAAGCCTCACCAGACTGTAAGCAGAGATCTGTCCTTTTCTGCAGCCGTTAGAGTACTCCTCTTGGATGAGTAGGCAGAGACACGCTCTTCCAAGCAAAGTAGAGGTGGCCCGGCTGCTTTCAACCATTGCTTAATGTAGCTAATAAAACATTCACAAAATATAGGGCAATGATGCAAAGGTGAAATTCTGCTGAAACCTCAGTTCATGGCATTGCCAGGGAAGTCTGTGGACTAACGGTGGGTGTTTTCCAAGTATAACTTCCACAGGAACCCACCGTCCTGCAAGGAACAGAGGAGAATAAGCTGTGACAGCAAAGGCAAGTAGATCTGAAGAAGAGCACTACACAATGGGCTTGCTCGTGGCGTTAGGCACAGCATTTGGGATTTCAAGGAACTGAAGAGGCAGATGAGTCAGATGGGTCTGGTGCCGTAAGGGTTAGTTATGCTCAACACCCCCATTCCTGGAAAGCCCATGGAGAAGTTTCTGGAGGGTCCTGCTGACCTCTTGGGATGAAACTGGTATAAATGAGAGTAAAATTTGACCTGAATGTTTCTTAGATGTCTCTCCTTGTAATGAGGAAAATCAGGAGTTAAAGCCAAGAATAATTAAACATTCTGAATCAAGTTCTATAACAGTCTGGTTTCCAAATGCAGAAACATTGCCTCCACTTTGGCTCACAGAAGCAATTCGCATACTAGACCCTCAGGGCCACCATTCAAGCTCCCTGCAATACTTTTTTTCAGCTGGGAACTGCCTTTAAGTTTTTATCAGAGCTCAGCTATCTGCTTGTGTTATTTATATGCATACACATGCGTACCAGATCCTCGGTTAACTAATTTATACCCACTGAGGAATGCAAAGAGCAGCATGCCACTATTTGCTCTTGGAGATTATTTTTTTTTTTTAACAAAGTTTATCCCATTTTCAAAGCTGTGACACTGTTTTCAAATTAAGCCTTATTTTTTTCTTTTTTCTTTTTAGTGTATTTCAGGGAGGCTGATAATTTGGGTTCTGTTCTGCTTCACTGCTGGGTCAGACCCCAGGCTCAGAGCATGAAAGTCTGTATTTTGGGACATTCCCACGTGATCGTCTGCTTGAAGGGGCTGACGTTAGTTGTCTCTTCAGTGACCAAACCCGTTGGTTGGTTTTGAGGTCAAAGCTATGTGTGTGCAAGAGGCCTTCATGGTAAGCCAACTCATATCAAAATCTCTATTGGTTTGGGATCAAAGAAAATGGTGTTGTTTGTAATAACTTGGAGAAAAATCTATGGACATTTGCTGGAAATGAGCTTGTGAGGGATACGAGGCTCCTGTATTTGACATACTCTTTTTTTTTTTTTTTTGCTAGCTTCTAATCGATGCTGTAAGTGTTAATGGCTTGCTTTGGGCCAGCCGAACTTGATAAACTCATTAAAGTAGGCTGTGGGACGATAAAGCCATGTGTCTGGAATAGCTGAGTCAGGTCCTATAGCAGGAGGAGAGGCCTCTGTTTTGCCTTGGGTGGCGCTAAGAGCTGCAGGTGTGGTTGATGGTTGAAAGAACAGCAAGGTGGGTCTGGGATCTCAACAATCACCTAAAAGTTTCAGGGAGTCTGCTACCAAGTGGCCAAGACCCCAGAGAAGGGGGCTATGCATCAAAAAGGCTGCTTCCCCCTACTGCTGATGGGGTGCTAAAGTTGTGTCCCCACCTGGGGCAGTGTGGACCGAGGACTGAGGACTTTGCTTGGGAGCCTGCAGTAGCATCCCATGATGCCTGTACCCCTGGGAACACACATCCTTGGTGAATCGCCTCTTCAGCTTTCCAGATGACAAGTCTGTTTTAGGCAGGCTCAGGCTCATGCCCAGCTTCAGATCAGCTCATAAACTCCTGTCCAGCTGGGAAGAGATCCAGAATCAGCAGGGAAGGAAGAGGCAGCACTGTATTGTCTCCAACACAGCTGCACAGCCAGCAGAGGAGCCAAACTTAGTGCATTCTCCATGGGTAAAAGAAACCACAGGACTAGGGACAATCCTTGTACAAAGACGGGACTGTGAAAAAACCATTGGGCTTTGGCCCAGAGAAGGAAACATGTCATGTTTCAAGTGGTGATCTATCCAAGACTGAAATAAGGTACTCTTAATGGAAACTTATGTTCTGCATAACACAAAGTTAAGCAAAGCACCCCTGTTTGCATTTGAAGAACAGCATCAGTTTCCAGAGATAATCAGAAATAAGTAAGCTTAATGGAAGGAAGCTTTCCATATTCTGCTACTTTTCTTCTCATTCTGTACTCATAAACACCAAGTCTTGGGGAGAGATGTTCTTGACCACATGTAGTTTCATAATCCTATCAAAGCCTTGATGTCACTAAAAATCATAATCAGTTATTTACAGAGGGCACAAACACTGGGAAAATGGCAAAGGTTAAAAGGGAAAATTTGTAACATAAGAAAACGTAAAATCATATATACAGGATCAAATTTGAAAGCCACACTGACAAGATGAGGAAGATTATGGAAAACAGGAAGGATGGAAGAGACTTGGGAGGTTGCTGCTCAGATGAATGTAATCATCTGATGGCATCTCAGAATGAGTAAGTGGGGAAACTTTGAGCTTTGTTCTGTTTCTATTCAACAACGACTGTCTCCAGAATGAGGTACTCATTTTCGGTGTCTATTTAAAAAACAACAAAACAAACAACCAAGCCTGGAAACACTCAGGCAACTGAACCAAGGGTAATTCATGTGTTGAAAACTTTGCCTTGTAGCAAAAGTCACAAGGTGATCAGACTGTGTAGCTGTCAAAGCTAGACATGTCTTGATTCTTACAGTACTTAATACAGAAGCTGATTTAGAAGAATTTGAAGTCTTAGAGACAAAAGTAGATCGAGACCTAAAGGGTGGAGGTTGAATCTAGACAAACTGAGATTTAAAATAAAGGCGTGCAACAAGTCATTGGAACAGCTTGGAACAGGGAATGTGGTTGAATTTCCATTGCTAGCAGTTCTCCAAATCACCACAGTACATTTTTCTCCATTTCAAGCATGAATTAACTGCCAGAAGCCTAATGGCCTCTTACGCAAGAAGTCAGACAAGACGATCACCATGGTCTCCTCTGATCTTACAGCCTATGACTAATGTATCATGTGTTTGTTCTCTCATTGTCTCTGGGGGAGAAGGAGATGCAGTGGGCTGTTTTGTTTTGGAAGGATTATTGGGAGATTTTCATGTACTGTACTTATTTTAGAGGAGGGAGGTCAGAAGTGTGTGTTGTAGTTGGAACGGAGAGTTGCAATGTTTGTGGGGGTTCTTTGTTCTTGTGGGAGCTTGTCCCATCCTGGCCCCTGAGAACGCTCTGTATTTTGTCCCTCTTCTATTAGAAAGTGTTGCAGTGCCAGAGGATTGAGATGTTCCCAAGTCCTGGAGCTGTGGATGATCCTTTGCCAACGCCAATGAACCCTTAAGGGTCGGGGTTATGACACTGAGCTGTAGGAAACTACTGTGCACAGGAGAGGCATTGCATGCTTCCATGTCTGATGTAACTTGCTGTGGTGCTTTGGGCCCCATGGAAAGAAAACCCATTGCTGATTTGGAAAACCCGTGTTGCCCCTCTGCTCATCCACAGCCTTTCTTTCACAGAAAATGAGCGATGTACCGCCCAGCGATGCTTGCCGAGGGGATAGCGTTGGCCCTCTGAACTGTGTCAAAAGTTCAAAGATGAGCGTCAGGGCTTCTGAGTCACTTTTCAAATATTAAGATAGCTCGCAATATCACTTGCAATCAGCCAAAGATAACTATCTCCCTCTCATGTATCCAAGCTGTGACTAATCAAAATTATTTTTAAGGGAAAAAATATTTATCCAGGACAACAGCTTTTATTATTTTATTTTTTAATCAAAAATGACATTGCTTTACAGTGTTTAATGAAGCATGCAATATCAGCCTTGCTGCTTGTTTCTTCTGCAAGAAGAAACTATACTGTAGATGTATATACCGTGTGTGTATATATATATGTGTATGTATATATATACACACAGTATACTATATGCTATATTCAATTCAGGAAACAGTGAAAAAAGGGAGGGGCAAAGTTTTGTAAATATACAGCCAATCTTTACTATAGTGTTGAGCAAAACATTATCATCACTCCATATAACAGTACAATAGACCACTGAACGAAGGAGACAGTTGTTATTTTACATGTAAAGAGAAGAGGGACACGTGCACAAAAGGAGTCAGGTGCCTCAGCCCTCTGAAGCAATAGGGACTTGGGTTTTTAAGAGCCTTTTTTATGTCCCACCATTATTAACTGGTCCAAAGTCACAGACAAAGGAATATAATCCCTGTTCGTTCATCCCAGCCTGTATACAATACCCCTTGGACTATTTTGGTTAATAAGACCTCGACTGTCTCTTATGGAGGCTTTGTAATTTATCCAAACCAGAGCACAAGAGCTAAGAAGCCTGAATTTGAATATAAGTTTGGGTTCTTATTTTAGATTTCAGCTTCTTATCTTGGGGGCCAACAGCAAAAATAGATAAGCAGTGAGCATCATTGGCAGCATTTGCAATTCAAGGCATAGGGTTTAATCTGCAACCTCTTGCTGAACAATCCAACCCTCAAAGCTTTGATGAACAGGCAGAAGTTACCCACCAGGTTCAGCACTGGTTCACTATTTCTATAACAATGTCATCATTTTCCTCCAGGCACTATTCATACATACAATAAGACTTTCTCTGAAAATCTTGCACCTTGTGTTAGGAATATAGAGGCTGAGAACATAGGGTGAAATTAATTGTTCAATAAAAGGAGCAGAAATCAGGATTAGAACTTTTGAGCTTTATCATTGTGAAACTGCTCAAGAAGAGGAAATCCTGTTCCCTTCAATTCAACAGCAAAGTACCAACCTCTTCCTGGAGGTTGCACATTTTGACAAACTCATTCTTGACAGGTGCTTTTACCCTCCTCACCAGCACCCTTCTGCTCTCAAAGCAAGGGTTTTTCTAGGAATGATCAATGAGAAAGTGCAGGTTCTCACTTACATTTGGCAATTTGGTTGGTTTGGGGTCAAACCCTGTGGGATCTCTGGTATGTCCCAATCCTGATGCAGCCAACAGCACTTGGGGTGCTGAGCTCTATTTTGCGGGGTTTTGAGGGTGCCCAGCCATTCATGATTTTGAGCTTTAAGGAAGGAGATCACATCAGAGAACTGATCTTGGCAAAACTGAGTGGAAAGCATAGAATCACAGAATGGTTAGAGTTGGAAGGGACTTTAAAGATCTAATCCGACGCCCTGCCCTGGGCAGGGACTGCTTCTTCCAGACCAGGTTGCTCAAAGCCCCATGCAGCATGGCCTTGAATACCTCCAGAGATGGGGTGTCCACAACTCTGGGCAACCTGTTCTAAAAATCTAAACCAGATCCAAGCTCAGAGTGTAATAGAATGAATCGTAGAATGGTTCAGGTTGGAAGGAACCCTAAAGATCATCTAGCTCCAACCCCCTGCCCTGGGCAAGGACACCTCCCACTAGACCAGGTTGCTCCAAGCCCCATCCAACCTGGCCTTGAACCCCTCCAGGGATGGGGCAGCCACAGCTTGCCTGTGCATCACATCCTCCTGTTCAGCTAGATGTGGGCTTAGAGCATCACATCCTCTTGTGCAATTCAGACCTGGGTAAGTCCTTCCCAAGATCCGTTATGAGTTTTTTTGCAGCAATAGTTCTTTTTAAATCTCCTGCCCTTTGCAATGCCCTTTTACAGATGTGTTACGAGATTGATCCTGACACAGACTGGTGTGCACTCCCTGATGGTGCCGAGAACCGTAAGTGTTTTTCTTTTCCTTTCTCCCAGCGCACTCCTGTGTTTCTGACGAACCAGCTATTGTAATTCACATGACTCAGGTCTATTCAGCACGCTGTCAGACCTGGAGTGCTGTCAGACTTGTTTATTGCTTTTACACCCTTCCAGGCGTTTTATAGGAAATCACAGAAAGCCGCTATTTCACCACGTACACCTCTCGTATCAACAAACCGCTGAGTAACACAGCCCTCCTTTCTCTGCACGATAACTTGTCATATAAAATTTCACATGGCTTACTCACATTTCTGAAGATAACTGTTTTTACCTGCACAGATGAAGTAGACCCAGACAAACTAACGCATTTTTGTAATACGTCCTACACTCAGATTTGATCGTTTGCATGCCATTTCTCAAATTTGCAAATGCAGAGAGTCAACGAAAAAGTGATTTAAAAAGGAAAAGTTCTTAAAATGTCTCTTTTAGATTTTCCTGCTAGTCAAGAATCACTGTGTTTGAGGTAAATGTTTCTGAGCAGTGCCAGTAATCACTTTGGTTGTGCAAATCTTTAGTGTGTTGCTCCTTCTCGAAAGAGACAGTGTTGAGATAAAGTAAAGATTTCTTTTCCAAGGGGGTTGCAAGGACTTTTCCCCAGACTTACAGCAAGATTTGTGCAGCCCCCCCGAGCTAAAATGGAAAGGCACTCCTCATCCCCTGTGTGACCCCTCCTATCACTGGCAGGAGTGACCTTTGAAAAGTGGGTTTGAAGAAGGTTTGGCAGCACATCTCTGCTGACCTTTACCAAAATCGCTGCTCGCTGCTGAGCTGCCGTCGCTCTACATAGTCCTGCTCTCAGCCTACCTCGGCTCCCCAGCGGAACGCTCGTGTTTAAATCTCTCCTCGTGCCAAAGCGGAGTTGTGCTCTTGCACATTAAGAACGTGCAAAAGCCAAGTACCAGAGCTGAGCTGACACGCCGTAACTTCTTAACAACCCACTTGATTATATATAACTGTTTGCCTAAGGGCTTTCTTTTACTTTTCGACCCCCCGTGCTGGTAGTATTTATACACATATTTAACTTTATGTATACAAGTGTCTGATGTCAATTAGCCCACTCTGATAAATGAAGCGTAGCGCATATGTCAATGTTTGTGAGGAGGAAGCTTTGATCCTGTTTATATCTTTCCTATCTCTAAAGGAAAACAATCTATGGTCTGTAAATCCAGTCTCTATGAAAAACTCATCTTGTCACATCATTTTGCTATTGGCCAATGATATTACCGCTGCTGTGGGACATGAACACTGCTGGAGGACACCATGTGGGGGCTTGAGCCAGCCAGTCCTAGGTAAAGTTCCTTCCACAACCTTTAAATATGGATCAAAAAAGTCCAGAGTAAGGGAGAAGTGTCCAGAGTTCAGACACTGGGGGAAAATTTTGCCACATTCAAATCAAAACCCTTGCCCTTACTGATGCCAGAATTTTACCACTGGCATTTGGCTTTGAGCTTGTTAGAAAAAATGTATGCCAAGTTGCCAACTTCTAGTATAAAGTTAGCATGGCATCAGGCTTAAAAACGAGGTGGAATAGGGGCTGTGTTTTTGTTGAACGACACTGAAGTGTAGGGTGCTGTTCCCAGAAATGTCTGGGATTTGTAACCCAAGAGGAGCCATTCACCTCAAACCGTGCAAATGGTCACTCATTTTCTGACGAGACTGATCTATCCCATCCCTGCTCCTGTTGGAGAGGCTCATTTAGCATAACACTGTGGAGGACAGAGAGAGAAGAGGATATCTCTATTTAATCCCTGGTTTGGCGTTTTGATGAATGGGTAGTCAGGGTTTTAATTTCTTTTCCATACGCACAGGAAGAAATCCTTGCCGCCTTCAAAGACTAATTCTATGCATTGCGTTGACTATTATGTGCCGTACTCGTTTATCCATTCAACTTCATTGTAACAGTACGGTAGAAGGCAATCTTCAGTTAATTTTTTTTTTAATTCATGCTACCTTGAAATGCAAATGCATTTGATTTCATCCCACTAGTTGATTAACTCCGGCTTGTTCAAAACCAGACCTTAACTATTCTCACTGTTATAAATTTTCATTTTGATGGAGGAAGTACGTGGAATTTGCCTCCTGACACAGTTTGAAGAAGCCCACCGTGATTTATAATCACATAAGATTCTGGAGAATGTCCAATTTTAATTTCTACATTATCCTGTCCTCAAACCTTCCGCCTACTCATCATCTTCTTGCTGAAACATCTGGTCTTTAGACAACTAGAAAGTGTACTGAATTATAAACTGTGAGGTTGCTCTTCAACCTCGCACATTATCACTCAATAGCAGATATCAGAGACGCTTTACTTCTAATAAACATCATATGCATTGCAATGGCTTTGGAGATCTTTTCCCTTTGCTAGTAAGCAGGAGATACCCAGCTGCACTATCAAAACTGCAAATATTTGAGACTAAATTACACAAGATGTGCTTTCTATTTGAACCATATTGGTGGGATTTGCCAGATTAAATATAAATGTATGTGATGTAGATATTTGCTTTTGGGCTCCCTTTTTTGCCAGTGGAGAGAAAAAGGCACTGTTAGAGACTGATTGTAGAAGACTCTGACCCAGCAACTGATCTTGATTCCATACGATCTTATAGACATACAAGTTTGGAAGATCCTGAAGAGGTCACCTGTGTCCCCACTCAGTCTCTTGGAGTGGATCAAGCACTTCTGGACCTTCCTTAGCAGTTGTTTGTCTGAGCTGTTTATAACAAAAGGAAAAGACCAGGTACTATGTTGACTTCAGTAGAAAAGACAAGCACAGATGCCTTAATCCTACACTAATTGATGAAGCGTTAATGGTTGGATCTGACACTTTTTGTTTCAGCTTCTGAAAAGTTATGTACCTGCTTTAAGTTACTGTTCTACTATTGGCCATGGAGAGAGAAAAGAATCTCTGAAGAACATCCTTCCTGCCTGAAAATACGTAACATCCCTTCTTGGTGATATGACTCTTCTGGAAGTGCCTCTGTCTCTCTGTTGGCTATAGGCCAACACCATCTGCCCAGTTTTAAGTGTGATGGAGTGAGATGGGATGAACCTGACCATCATCAGGCCAGGACTCAGAGCCCTGATGTGAAAAATTTTGTTCGTGAGATGACCTTGAAGGTATTCAGATTCCAGACCAAACTGGTGCCAGCTTAAAAAAAAAAAAAAAAAGGAAAAAAGAAAGATAAAGTAGCCTCTACCCCTCTACAAAAATGAAGACTCAATAAGCCTTTAAAATGTGTTTCTGAAAAATGTGAGCCCGTAGAGCTTAGGTGGAAGAGATTTGGCTATATATAACAAAAATATCTGCCAGTGACAATCTGACCTCCTTAAATGCTTAATTTGATTTAAAAGTGACATGAAAATTATGACAAGGCTGAAACCAAACAGGAAGAGCTAAATGACCAGAAGACCATCGGTCTTCTCTCCCAACTGCTGTTATTATCCTTCCATCAGGGCCTGGTGGATAAAGTACATCTTAAAAATTTGGCACTCCCCTCTGACGGCAATAAGGAAAAGTGTTTCTGTCATTTGCAGTTGACACCAGGATATTTTCTAGATGCTCAAGATTATAAGTGCTGCTATTGTCATATCACAACCTTTAATGGGCATTTAAAGGGACTACTTGGGTAACTTGAATTCTCTACATTTGAAAAGCATTTTGAGTTCTGGTAAAAAAAAATGAAATTGGGAAAAAAAACCCAAAAACTAACAAAAAACATTTTTCTACACAGTGAAGTGAAAGGCTTTTCCTAGGCATTGTTGTACTTCTTTTCTCAGTCCCCCTGCTGTAAATTCCCCATTCTGATTCTTTCAGTGCTCTCAGGTCAAGCCACTCCTCTTTTTTACAGCATTTTTCAATAATAGAGGTGTACATACAGTCCAAAACCTCAAAGTTAATGCCACCAGCTTTGCAAAGTGCATAAGAGAGTAGGAAAGTAAATATTGTGGAAAGGAATAAGAGGACAACCATTACGTAAATAAGGGAATTACTTAAGTGTCTAAGACAGGATTTCAGATGACTGTTTGTTAATCATTATATTATTATGCAATTTCTATATATCATTAACAGTCTCCCTTTATAATTTGCATATTTTTCTAATATAAGATTCCTTTGATGATAGTCCATTTTATTACGCTTGGTGATGTTTCTAATTACCAGCGTCAGTGCATCATTACTTTTGCTGTTATTGCACTCATTAATGACCTATGAAGTTTTTTTCCTTTTTGATGTTTTTCCCAGCTCAACACATCATGAAACAGGCATCACTTTGCTGTAATGGGAAGTATTATTTTGAGAATCAAACTAATTTTCCCAATAACTTTTTTTTCTGATATTTTCTCATTTTCTGTCGAAGCTCAAACACATGTTTATAATCTCTCTTGGTGTCAGAATGCTGTCTACATGTTCTGGAAACTCTGAGAGCTGAACTGCACATTTTCCAATAGCAATGATGCAATGATTTATACTGGATCCTTTTAAGACCGACTCTTCATGCTTTTGATGTGCTCAACCAGTTGTACTTACGCTTTATCTGGGCTTATGCGGGTCCCAGGTCTCCTTCCAATCTCAAGTAATGCTGTAGAAGTAAAGGAAATATTTCAAGTGTAAAATGGCACATCTTGAGACTGCAATCCCCAAACTAGAACATAATAAATCTGAAGTCATTCCGCAAAACATCGAAGACATATCTGCTAAGAGTCAAAACTGGGAACAAACATTTCTAAACACAGACAATAGGTCAAATATACAGAAGAGATTATAAGGAAAAACAAATAGGTTTTTTTACATTGTTTATGAGAAAAGAAATACCAAATACAATGTTTCGGACAACTTCTTTAAGAAAGAAGCACAAACCAAGTTTGGAAGCAGAGATCCGCTCTCAGTTCGGTCTTTGAAATACGGATCAAAGTTGTCTGCACCACAGAGGCGTCAGTCAGCTCTGCTCTATTTCTGCTTCTTGAAGTCATCTGCTTTGTATTTTATCAGGACTACTGCAAAATTGCTTTCAGCTATAAATTTACAGTGACTTTTTTTCAGAAAATGAAAGACATAAGTGGCAGCTTATTAGCAAACGAAGAGTTTGTGGGCCCGGCTAATGCATTGTGTGCTACTCTGAAGGGTGACTGCCTCTGTAGAGCTGGTGGAGCTATAGTTGGTGAAGATTAAACCCGTCATACATATTGTTGGTTTAGTTACCAAACAAGAAACTAAACTGGTAGGTTGGATCAACTTGAAATGAAATTTTCAAACCATTTTCTATTGAGATGGTTAAATAAAACAGTTGGGTTGAGCCATACAATTTGATGTATTTGGACCAAAAATCAGCAGAAACCAAGGCTAGGTTTATGTGCCATTCATGAAATGAAAGATCAGAAACAGCTCAATATCAGTCCCAGGGAAAAGGAATCACAGAATCATAGAATCAGTTTGGTTGGAAGAGATCTTTAAGATCATCAAGTCCAACCCGTCACTACCAAGTCCACCACTAAACCATGTCCCTCAGCACTACATCTACAGGTTTTTTAAATACTTCAGGGATAGTGATTCACCCACTTCCCTGGGCAGCCTGTTCCGATGCTTGACAACCCTTTTGGTGAAGAAACTTTTCCTAATATCCAATCTAAACCTCCCCTGGTGCAACTTGAGGCTGTTTCCTCTTGTCCTATCGCCTGTTACTTGGAAGAAGAGATCAGCCCCCACCTCACTAAAACCTCCTTTCAAGTTCTCCTTTCAGAATGTCCCTGGAATAGAGACCAAGGATTCAAATCCCTTCAAATCTATTCTACTGAAGGCAGCCTCACTCCAAACTTGTCAGGGTGTCCACAGTGGTAAGTGACATTCGCTGTGCCAAGCTGGATGGAGGACCCAGGCAGCATCACAACCTCTTCCCCATCGAGTAACTGTGGTTAAGGGGTTCATAGGTTAGGTGGCTCTGGAATGAAAGTACAGCTCCAAGTTTTGCTTTGATTTTTTTAAAATATTACTGGGGACAGAGAAGCTTATTTCTCCTTCAGAGAGGTCTCCTTCGGGAGTTTCCTTCTCTTTTCTAGAGTGCCTGCTTGCACAGCAGTCTGGGTCATGCTTGTGAGGTGGGAGGTGGGCATTGAATTGTTGTGTCTACCTTCCTCTGGCTTCTTTTGGCATGGGATCTGGAACCCTAGACCAGGCTGCCCTATGAAAACACCTCCGTCAGTGGCATCAGAGGAGCTGTCAGATGTGTCATCATCAGTCATCAGTGATGTCGACAGCTTCATGCTGGCTTTCTGTGGTTATTCATGCAAATATTAATGTCGCAATTTGGCAGGACATACAACCCAGGTGCAGCCATGATTTCAGGTCAGCCTGATGTGTTTTTTTAGAAAAAAGGAATAAGATCTCCTCAGTCTTGTTAGAGACACGTGTCTGTGCAGTGAGGCCTCTTAAGTCTGCAAGGGTGTGTGATCAAAGCTCCACTCTGCTTCCTCTTGTCCCAGCTGAGTAGGATAATGTACAGTGACCCTTCCCTTGATTTTGCTGAATGAGATAAGATGGACCCGCATATGTGGTTCTGGGATCATGATGGCACATTGCGTTAAGTCAGCAGGCCTGATGACTGAGGTTGTTTTATTTTTCCTCATTTCCATGGTAACCTCTCACAAACTGATGATACTTTACCCATATGCAAGATGCTCAACGAAGGCCATATGCAACTCAAATGTATATGACGTCTTGTTCAAAAACTTTCTATACAATAACTATTGTTGTCCTACTGAAAACACTTCTGCAGTTGGAGTTCAGGCTGATAATCTTTTGAAACTGGATTTTTCTATCTCAGATGGAATAGGCTAAAAATATCTATCTGTATTCCATGGACCCTGTGACAGTTTGTCCTATATTTTCATGCCATAGCAGCATGAGTGGCTTAAGAGATCTTAAGTAAATACTGTGTACGTACAAGCACTGATTTTTGTTTTTTCTTTCTGCATGAACAGTGTCCTGTTGTCTGGTTTTAATTTGTAGTTCCCTTTGTGCTCCTTTAGCTTCCTTAACGGGTTCTCAAATTTCCCGTCTGACTTGGCAGTGGTGCCCTAGCTGGAGTCTTGCCGCCCTCTGTTTGGATACACAACCAAAACCCCAAGTGGCCCTTTTTTGGTTATGCCATCAATTAACCTTATTGTGAAGAGCAACCTCTCCAACATGCACAACCTTTCATACTCGGGATGTCGGGTAACTGTTATTTATATCTATCGGTTAGTCTTTAGGGTATTTATTTCTCTGATGTTAATTCTAGATTGATGTTTATTTCTACTGGGCTGGCTAAAGCTGCCAGTTTTCAGAAATCGGAGCTCTACAAACAGTACAAGCAATGCAAACAATACAGGGATACGAGCAAGTGACTGTGAGTCACAGCTCCTACATTCAATTTCCACCTACACTTCTCCACTCAATTAACTCCTCCAAGGCTGAGTTTCAATATTTTACAAGAGTCCAGTAATTACATAGAAGTGCAGTGTTTTGGGAAACCTATAGATGAAAGGGCCTTAGATATTCAAACACTGATAATTAATTTGAACGCTGTAAATCAATGAATAATAATGATTAATTGGCTGTGATTTCCATTATTTACCTAGTGATGACAGCTACTTGTTCTCCTCCAGACCTCTGCCCTCCCGGCGATACAATTCATGTGAACTGTGATTCGGGACAGAATTTATGGGAAAATTGAACAAGAGATCCCACTAGCTCTGCAGCGAGCCAGAGCCACCTGAACGGGGAGTGAGGGTGCAGCCAAAGGAAGCTATGCCAGAAGGAAGGGTATTTGTTTTGCCTTGTAATCACCATCAATAATTAGGTAGAGAGAAAACAGTGACAACAGAAAAAAACAATAAAACCCACCATCTTGCACCCTACGTCCACATGCAGACCAGTTAGGTTGTCCCTCAACTGCCTGGCACTTTGCAAGCGGAGGCTGAAGACCTGAAAGTACCTCAGGAAAAGAGTGTCTGCTACCTTGCATCACCTCTGCCCGCACCCCGGCTGATTTCTCATGCCCCTTTGGCGATTTTCCAAGCCTCACCAACAGGGACAATCCTCCCACTGTGAGAAAAATGTAATATTTGGCTCGTTAAATCGACTGTCACTTCTGCAGCTGATAATCAGGGAACTGCTTATCTGTTAAACAGCCCCAGTCAGGAGCGGGCAGCCAAAGAGTCTGCATGAGTAACGTTGCTGAATCAGCCAAAAAACCTTCCCCTGGGCTGCAGAACGGCCTCTCTGCACCCCTCCCAGCCTATCTCCCCTCCCCAGGACAGAGTGAGCAAAGGGCTGTGGTCTGCTTCCAGGGAGCACTTGAGCCTCAGCCCTGTCCCATCTACCTCTTGGCTTTGCTGGAGTGTAACCATAACATTGCAGAGGCAATGAAAAGCCCGGCGAGGTCCGGGTCACTCTTCCTCACCAGGAAGGAATGGACCGCACCCAACGCCGTCCTTAGGCGGGACACCCGCTGATTTGTGTGAATAGCCTGCAAAACTGGCTCCATCATTACTTGCTCCTTCATCAACAGTCACCAAACCTAATTCTTCACCCGAGCACTGCTATCCTGCAAAAAGCCACAGCTTTCTCCAGGACCTTAAAGGGAAATGGGGCCGCTTGTGTTGACTCATCTTGCATGCTATATAGCAAAGACTCATCCCGGACATCCCAGCTGCCCATCGGGCAAGCTTGTGAACATAACACGGGCCAAAGCCAAAGATTAACGCAGACACACAGACCAAGCTACACCCCTCCTCAGCTTGCTGCAGCTTCCCTGCGAGCACAGGGCACGGCCAGAACATGACTCAACCCACTGTGGCTGAATAGGAGCATATCCCACCCCACGCACAGTCCAGGGCAGGTAGCCTGGGCTTAGCTGTCCTGGGTTTGTGTTGTTAGCGACAATCTTTGGACCATTCCCCGAATCAGACATGGCGAGCCCTGCTAGCACGTTGTGCTGCCCTTTCTGGGCTTTCTTCATGTTGGATAAAAACAGCACTAAACATCAGAGTGATCTGTCTGGCTACTGAGTCATCGCTGCCAACACAAGTGGACTGAGGGATTGGCTGGTTCCAGTTTTATTAGGCGTTTTCCTAATTAAATAGTGGGGAGTGCTGTAGGACAGCTACATCACCTCCTGGCTCTTCAGACTTTGACTTCACTTTGGGCTTGTCAACGCAGCGAGACACTGGTAGGGCATGAGACAACGCTGTCTGGGGGCTGTGTGCCCATGAAAGCTCCTTGGTGGAAGCTGTGAGATCAGGCACATGAAGCCACGCAGATCCCAGACAGAGCTGGCTTGTGGCCGACCAGTTTGGCGCTCGGGTGAAGCAAATATACATCTGTCTGCACCCGTCCGTGGAGACGTACCCCTGGGGCGGTCAAAGAGAAAGACGGAGCTGCTGGGGAGGATTGCCCAATGCCTTTCCCCAGAAGGATTTCCCCTGGCACAAGACTTGGCTGGAGGAACTCTCCTCAGGGGGCCTGTTTCCTTAATGGAGGAATGTATTCATAGCCTGATATAGGATTGTGTTATAAAGACATGATTTGTGACACATGTTACTGACTGGAAGGAAAACGGTAGCACCGAGTAGCCTGGGTCTGGGGAAAACATGATTTATTCCCTACCGCTGTATCCAAGAGCACCCTGGAGAGGCAGCAAGTCTTCTGCCAAGCCCCCTGGGTTTTTTTTTTTCACTTCTCCATCCCTCTCTCCTTCCCTCCATAGCAATGAGGAGCTGCTCGTAAATGTTACCCGAGTATTGCTAAACTAGAGAAAAAGTGCGCTCTCTCATAACATCCCAGGGGTCCGTCTCCCTTTTGGGAGCCACCGAAGGGTTTTCTCAGCTGAAGGGAGAGAGGTGGGCAGCCATCTGGCCAGCAGAACAATACAGGGAAGCCCCATTCAGCCTAGCTTTGGCTGAGGAGCCGATTGGTCTCATTGCTAAACTGGAAGCCTCAAGTTTAGCTCCTACCCCAGGGGATCTGGAGAGACGGGGAATGGCCATTGCAAGGCAATTCGGCAAAGGTGCCTAGGGATTAGTGCAGAGCCCCCTGCCCTGTGCACATTTTCACCCTTGGCCAGTGCAAAATGCATTTTGTTGCAAAAAACGGGGTGTGAGCTACTGCCACACGCTGCAGGGCGAAAGCTATCTGCAAGCAAATATTTACTGCATAAAGATACTCCAAATGGAGTCACCTTGTGTAGTTTCTCTGTGTGCTCGGAGGGACTTTCACAGGCCCTCCCCATCTATGGAAGGAGCCAGGTTGTGCTTCTCGCCACCCATTTTTGATTGCGTTGGACTGGAAGCTCTTCAGACGTTTTTTTCACACACAGCTAGCACAGTCCTGATCCCTCCAGGACTCTTAGTGTGACTGTAATGTGAAGAAGTGTTCACCTGAGGAATGCAGAAAAATTATTCTTTCTCCACCTAGGTCCAAAGAGTGCATCGATTTTAAAGTGAATTTTATTAAGTTCAGATAGAAAAAATCTGGCTTAAAAGGGAACGTTCCAGGTTTATAAGGTATCAGTTGCTGCTTTGAAGTCTTCTGTGTGTGCTGTGGATAATACACTACACAAGCTGATGTATGAAACAAATACTTTTATCTATTCTTGGTGATCCAGACCCTTACATGGTGGAAATCAACAGATACAGGAAAACTAAAAAAAAATAAATTTCTCCCATGACAATTTGACCTTCTACCTTTCCAGTTGGACTATAGGGTGTGGGGTTTTTTTATGCCTATACTATGAACAGTCAAGACTAGACACCATTTCCCCTTGGTCTCCATCCTGTTTTTGAGAACAATAGTTACATTTTTGACAAAGTGCCAGCCCATAATTCATGCTTGCCTGCATCCTTTAGAGCACAGACTTGGCTGATACTATAATATTTTGGTGCATTGAAATTACTGTTCCAATTAGAGCAGATTTTTTTTTCTAATCAATAATATTATTTCTAAAAATTTAAATGTTTTAGGAATAACAAACAAGGAAGAGAGGCCTCATCTCTTGACGAAATATGGGTGCATAAATTCCCTTGACCTAATCTCCAGTTCGCTCAAACATAATACAGTTCAAAAGTTCAGCTTAGGATCAAACTTCGTTGGGTTCATGTCCTGTTTGGGACAGACAGCTTGAAACAGATGAGAGGAATCCAGTGAAGAACAGAGGGAGAAGGTGGCAGCGGTCAGGACGGAGGACAGAGCAGCTGGGGATGACAAAGCAAGAAATGCATTCAAAGAACACATACTCTGTACAAAGCCTCACTTCTGAAGGTGCCAGCAGTTTTCACCCAGGTTGTCCTCTGAGCATAGCCCAAAAAGTCGCTGGATGCATCAAACCTGCTGAGCATCACCTCATGCCATCGCCAGTCCCATATGTCGTGTTAGTACCATTTGTAGAGCAAAAAGTGGGTGCCAACAGCGGCAGTATCTTCACTGGTGTGAATGAAACTATCCCACCTAAGGGCTGCTCCCAAGCAGCAGCTTGGATATGCCAGTTAAATTGTCCTCGAAGAAACAAGCGGATTTTTTTCATCTGCAGAACAAGAAGGATTCAGGCACTCAGGCTGATCTGAAAACCCTCCAGGATAATTAGAGTTGTCTCAGAAGTCCTGAATAATTCACATTCCAACATCTGTAAGTCCAAACCGATGGGAAAACGTTCACTCCCTTCCCCATGCATAAATCTGCTTCCAGGAGGTAGTCTCTGCTGGGTCTCCCGGTTTCAGGACTGATCCCAACACACATTTACATCTACGCCACCACCGAGATTGTAAAAATCCACCCAACATTTGACTTACATTTTCTATATGTTTCTTCCTTCTTCCCTGCTGATTCAGAATGTTTAAAACATCCCTTTCTGTTTATATGCTTTAATTCTCCCCCTTCCACTGTGAACCAATTCTCATAACCTTTCTGCAAAGGTCCCATTTTTCACACCTTTCCCAGTGGCTGCTGCATCCCCTCTGAACTCTCTCACGGTGTCTGGCTGGAAAACTTTGCCAGGTTTCGTAACCTCTTTCTTAAGAGAAAGTACCAGGGATCTTGAGGAGCGCATCTGGGAGCTCTGCAAAACAAGGCAGCAGAAAGGGGATAGGAGCAGCTGCCATGGAGCCGAGTCTCGTGACCTAATAAATTATCCCTAGTCAGGATGTAAATGATACTGGACGTCGTCTTAGCCTGTCCCATTTGTCAAGTGAAACGTGGAGATGGTTTAAACTACTTCACAAGCAGGGATAGGTACGGGGAGTTGTGAGGGCTTGGCTGGTGAACAGATTGTAACTCGAGCTCATTCACTTATGGCTGAGACAACTTCAAAAACTGCCCTGACTTAACCAGAAAAATGATTGCCATTCTTTCCCAACGCAGACAGTATGTTGTGTCTTCATTTCTAATTTGTGGGGGTATCTGAAACAATGCAGTGGAAAAGCAGGGGAGTTTTGAATGTTTGTATGCAAAATTTAGCTATGTCTCAGCTATATTTTTCAGGCCTTTATTAATTGAATAAAGCTTTTTTTATTATTATTGGAGGAGGAAAGTTAGGAAGATCTACTTATTTGATCCAAACAATGCAAGATCTTTCTTTGAGATAAGACTTTATTCCCATAACAACTCTTGCACAAGACCAAAATCCCAACAGGCGAGTTGTGAAATAAGAAGTGGTAAGGGAAAAAAAAAACCAACATTTGAGCCATGAGATCCTGAAAACATTGCTCCACGGACCGCAGTAAGTGGTTTGTTTAACTCTGCAGCACTCAGGTACTCTGCTGGGAGACATCTGAGAATACTTTGTGTGGGTGAGCCCAGAGGTCTCCTGAAGAGCAGTAGGAAGTGCATGATGCAAACCTAATGAAGTGACACATTCTGTAGTGCACAAACACGTGATGTCATTGCACTTTTATTGCATTTACTCGAAAGCCTCCGCGTGAGTAGTCTAAGGAAGCAGGAGGTTGGAAAAGCAATTACTCCGTGGGAAAAGAAGAAACACAGATAACATGACATTGAATGTGCACAGGCAGAGAGTTGTGCAAAACGTTCCTGGCTGAAAGCTGGTCTTGATTTCTGGTTTTGATTACTGTTTAAGAGGGCAAACTGACATTAGACTTCAGAAAGCAGATCTAACATATCAACCAGTTAAAGCAAAGCCCTCAGAGTGCCGTTTTTTCAAACTAATTCTGACTTCAACAGTGGGTTTGCCTGGATGCCCACAAACTGGTGTTCAGTTGCTTTTGAGATACCCTGGGGTATGCTGTCTGGCCTCCAGCTGATACTCAAGAATAGCTAGGTTTCTTTTCTATCCTGGATCATACCTGCAGACTCTGTATTGATGTAGCCCAAACCCCAGGAACATCCCAAATGGCACTATTTTCTTGCCATAGACTGAACTAGCTGTCTATGTTTAGACAATTGACTCAAGTCTTTAGTTCTGGGTTAGGATTAATCTCTGGCTTGTATCAGGAATAGTGTGGCCAGCAGGACTAGGGAAGTGATCATCCTCTTGAATTTGGCACTAGTGAGGCCACACCTTGAGTGCAGTGTCCAGTTTTGGGCCCCTCACCACACAAAAAGCCATTGAGGTGCTGGAGCGTGTCCAGAGAAGGGCACCGGAGTTGGTGAGGGGTCTGGAGCACAAGTCTTGTGAGGAGCGGCTGAGGGAGCTGGGGGTGTTCAGCCTGGAGAAAAGGAGGCTGAGGGGAGACCTTCTCGCTCTCTGCAACTCCCTGAAAGGAGGGTGTAGCCAGGGGGGGTCGGTCTCTTCTCCCAAGGAACAGGTGATAGGACAAGAAGAAACAGCATCAAGTTGCACCAGGGAAGGTTTAGGATGGATATTAGGAAAAAAATTCTTCCCTGAAAGGGTTGTCAAGCATTGGAACAGGCTGCCCAGGGAAGTGGTTGAGGCTCCATCCCTGGAGGTATTTAAAAGCCAGGTAGACGTGGTGCTGAGGGACATGGTTTAGTGGTGGAGTTGGCAGTGCTAGGTGAACAGGTGGACTCAATGATCTGAAAGGTCTTTTCCAACCTAAATGATTCTATGATTCTAAGATACTTCAATGTAAGTGTAGATGTAGACATCACCATGTGAGCTGGTGGTCAATGCTCCTTTTGCAACTAGTGGAGATGTAAACAGAGTTGATGGAGAATGAAGAGAGGTTCACCTCACTATGTAGCAGGACTCTGGGCCTCCCAGAAGACCTGAGTCACAGCCTCCAGCCCATGTAGATGTAGATGCCCTAGGGGAATTTAAATGTCTGTCAGGGGACTCAGATGTCATAATCCTTCATGATAGCACCTGTATTTTAGCCTTCCTGTGTGATTTAAATACTTTAATCTGGGCTATAGGGGGAGACAGCACTGACTACTGGTGGTTCACAACCCTACACATTCCTCATGAAACACATTGACTGGAGGACGAGGTAGCTTTTCTTTCTGTTTTTCCTATAACATAGTGTTTAAAGCACCATGTACACATTGTGTCTCAATTTTCTCCTCTGCAGGAAGGGGTTGCTTTAATCAGTACCTCAAGCAATATGGGAGCATGGTACTTCCCAAGTGCCTCGGTCAGGCTCTTGCCCTTTAACTTCTGCAGCCTATTAATTGTGTTAAGGGCACAGTTTCCTCCTCCAGGGATTACTCAAGTGTTCCTTAAGGGGCACGACATTCTATAAATTGAGACAAAATGGAGGATAAATTGATAAGGTCCACCTAGCGATCCCCTTCGACTAGTAAGGAGGGCATTGCTTGAGGAGTAGAAAATACCCAATAGAATTGAACTGGGAGTCTAAGAGTTATGATGGCAGCTCTGTTCCCAGCCACACATTGTACAGAGCTATATCTAGCAGCGATGCTTCAGCGATATCGACCCGCTTAGGAGACTTGGCAGAGGGATGCTCAACATGAGAGCTCTGTTGGGGCTCACACAGATATGAATGGGTTTGTGCTGTCTGCGGCATTTCTGAATATGCCAAGGAGCAGACTGTTAAAAGCACAGGGAATTTCAACATCATAGTCCTCTACAGACTTTAGGCACCAGACGGAAGAATCAGCAGCTGAACAAGTACTGCAAAGATTTAAATTTTGGATTTAAATACCTAAAGTGGCAATTAAAGTACCCAAATCTTCTCCTTTTCTGGCCCTTCACCTCACTGGGCATCATTCTTCCCAAACAGGAAAGGAGCTCGATTTAGGGGTGACGGGTCCAGTTCAGCAATGCAATAACTTGCCCGATGTCTGTAGTGAAACATGAGGGACAGATTAGAGGAAACATACAGTCCTGAATCACATATGTAAGGCAAGAAACATATGCTAAGGTCTGCTACAAAGAGGTTTTTTTTTCTGAGAGTAAGCAACAATTAATGAAGCTGGGGTTTTGAAACTCTTCAATCTACGACTGTTGCCAGAATTTTTTGTTTCAACATTTTAAAGTGAAAGGCAGCGGCGCCATAAAACTTGTAAATATTATAAAAAAGCATCAAGTATGATATAAGTACTCATGATGGAAAGAAATTTTACAATAAAAAACATTTTTGAATTAAAATCTTACCTCAAGGTCTCTTCTGGAATTTCAAAAGGTTACCGCCGTTATTTTATTTTATTTTACATTCTTTCTGTGTCCCCGCACTTCTTGATGTGTTAAAACATGAAAAGATTTGTATAGTTTCAACAGCTTAACATTTTGTTTTTATTTTATTTTGTTTTGCTTTGCCTTGTTTTGTTTTAGTGATACTTGGGGGGGATGTTATTTAGCATTAGGCAATTGAAACATTTCCTCATCTTCTCTACAACAAAGATAATAAAAGCAAACTGAATGTTCCAGTGGTTATTATTTTTTTTTATGAGTGTATGAGAATGTGCTTGCTGCAGTAGGAATAACCTAATGCAAACTGAAACTCTGTCCTTACAAAGTAAACGGTTCCCGACTTCCCATTTTTCAGTATTCTCATGGAAAATTTTGAAAACATTGATTTTAAATTTGAGCAATAAAAATGAAAAAAAAAAAAGAAGGAAACTTTATGCGAACTCAGACTTTCATGATCTGACTAACTCGCCCACATCCGACATCATCATCCACTTTTGCCACCTCTCTGGACAATTCTGCTGCCAAATCCCTTCCACAGCTTCAGTGCAGGGAGTAGATACTGCTAACAGACTATTGCTCAGAAGTTTCTCTGCTACTCTACTCCTCACCTGAGTGCGTGACCCATTCTTCTTGTTTTGCAAGACTCAGAGAATAATTCAGGTTGGAAGGGGCCTCTGGAGAGCTCCAGCCCAGCTCCCTGATCAAAGCAGAACCAACTTCAGTGTCAAAATTGGTTGCTCAGGGCCTTGCCCTGACGAGTTTTGAAAATCTCCAAGGATTTTCCAGAGTCTTAAATCTCTCATTATGAAGAATTTTTTCCTTATGTTCAATCTGAACTTCCCCAGTTGCAACTCTCAGCAGTTGCATCTTGTCCTTTAACTGAATGCTCCTGGGAGGAGCTGATGCTGTCTTCTTTGTAACTGCCCTTCCAGTATCGATAACAGATTTCCCCCCAAGACTTTCTCTTTTCCAGGCTGAACCAGCCAAGTTCCCTCCATCTCTTTCTCAGATATCATATGCTCCAGCGGCCTGACCATCTTGGTGACCTCTGCTGGACTTGCTCCAGTTTTTCAGTCTCTCTCTTGCACTGGGAGGCCACAGCTGGACACAGCATCCAGATGTGGTATTAGATGTGCCAAATAGAGAGGAGTAACAGCATCTCTTGACTTTCTAACTAAGCTTTTGCAAATACAGCTCAGCGTGCAGCTGGATTTTGTTGTCACTAAGACAAGATGTTGATTCATGGACAACTCAGGTCCTCTTCTGCAAAGCTACTCTCCAGTCATCTTGTCCCTAGGCTGGAGTGTTGCATGAGCTTGTTCTGTTCAAGGTGTAGGTCTTTGCTGAATATGATGAAGCTTCTCTCAGACCATTGCTTTGACGTGGAAGGCCCCTCTAAATAGGAGCTCTGCCCCAACATATCAACCACTGCTCCATTTGGTGTCATCCACAAATACAGTAAAGGCTTTGTCCCATCAGCTTAAATACAAAAATGTAGCTTAAAGTGGTTGACAGCTTTCCTTTCCTTTATTTCTGCCCTCTAGTGCTACACTCTCTGCTTCTGCTTCTGATTTCATCCTGACCATTCCTTCCCCATTTGTCTTCCAAATTCCTGGTTTAGCTGTGCTTATTCCCCTTCTGTTCTCCCCACCCCATACCTCCTGCCCAGTTGCCTGTCCCAAACTTTCTTCTCCTTCGTGGGTTTTCTGATTGAAAATGGGTTTCTCTCCCTCTCTGGTCTTGTCTCTGGGACCCTGGACTCCCCTCTCCACTTTGTTTTCTGGGAAAGTTAGAAACACTAAAGAGGAATCTCTTCTGTTGTCACCTTCTTGAATGATTCTTCATAAAGAATACTGCTTATGAACTGGCAAATGTGTGTCTTTGGTGCAATGACTGCTAGAAATGGACAGGAGGAGGAAATCTGTGGAACTAACTTGGCTCTGCAACGCGACAGAACAGCCAGGATCAATAGCTTGGGAGAAAAGTGACTCTCCCAGTGTTGCAGGACTGTTCCCTTATATTTGCCAAAATTTTGTTTAGTATCCTTTTGCATCAGCCGCCAAATGTCTTTGCATGTGAAAGAATGTTGCATGGCCCAATGGGCCCTCCTCGGAAAGTTCTTCTGCGCTTATTCAGTCTCTTTTCCCTCCCGTTTCGGTTTCGCCCCATTTTCCTGGTTACTATATACTTCTGTTTGTCACCCCTCGTGAGCTGATGTCCTCCTCTGTCTACATGCATCACTTATTTGCAGGCAGATAGCATGTCACCCAGCCAAGGTGCCCGTGTCTCCCCTGCTCCCCACGGCTCAGCTCTGCCTCTCTGCAAAGCTTTTCCCACCCCTCTTTCTTGTACGGTCTTCAGTTTCCAGTTACACTTCATGGTTACCCATCATGAAGAGCTGAACTGTACAAACCCCCTCTTACCTACTCCATATCCCTTCCACCTTTCACTTCTATCATCCCTCGTTTCTGCTCCTCTCTTATCTGTCATCTAGGCTCTCTTCTCACCTTTAAGCTACAAGAGATTGGCTGAAGCTTCACAGATCTCCTCCAAGCTCTTGGTGGGTAGGTACCCATTACTACCTGTTCCTCTGGAGTATTTTCATCTCTCCACTGCTTGGAGGGAATTTCTCCAACATTTTGTTTTCTCCTTTACCCATCACTCACCCTGAGGTCTCTGATGGCTCTCAACTCCTCTCATCCCCCTTTCCTCTTGTTTCTTGGCAAAATCTGTTTGGACCCTCACCAATCCGTGACCCTTGAGACCAAACTCTGTTCTGGCTGCATTGTTGCAGCGTTTTCAGAAAGCTTCAGACCCTAGACTTAATTTCTGTTTTTTCCTTATGGATAATTTCCCTCTTTCACTTAAATTAAGTCACAACAGCAGGTGAATGATTGCTCTGTGAGTGAGGAGATATTTAACTTGGTCCTTCTGAGAGCAGACAACAGGGCAGATGAGGTGTTGGTGGGTAGCTTTGCTGTATTTCAGCTCTTCAGATGCTCAACACAGCTCTGACAGAGCAGGCAACAATCATTAGAAAGCAGTAAGTGAAAGAATTATATATACATCTGGACAATCTCAGTTTTTTGCGGGGGCTTGTGTAAGACATACTACAGAGCCTTGGTTTTGAGAAGAGACGGACCCAGTTTTCTGGAAAATCAGACTTGTTTCAGGATTGGTGAGATGCGGGCTGCAAATTTAGGCATCTGAAATAAATCACTGGTCGCTTTTGAAAATCTTGATCAAATTGCTTCATGCAGACAGGCATGAAATCGGAATCCACAGGCACCAGCACCACGGGCTGGTTGTTATTATAGAAGATCATTTAGTACAGGCTGTTCTAATTTAGGTTAAACAAAGCTAATCCTGAAGCGATGTATTTCTTACGCTAGCCTGCATGCGGCTGTGCCTTTGCACATGTGTGCATGAACAGAATAGGCCATTTTTTATGGAAAATAATAGATATGGCCAGAGGATACCTCACCATGCAAGGTAAGATATGTTTTTCTCAAGATGTGGAGATACAGGGGATTCAGGCTGTGGTTTTGCTTTTTTCCTTCCCGGACAAGTAATATGTAGGAATGTATTACATAGGAATACGTAGGAACAGAAAAGCAAATGCTCTGGGCTCCTGAAATATTAGAAGGCACTTACAGGGTTTGATACTAATCCACCACAGGGTCCATGCAGACAGGTCTGTAGCCAGAGGCTCTGGTACTCCACTGGGGTATTGTTTGGTCTTGGGTTTGCAGGAAAAGCCAACGCCTTTGGAAACTGAGAGTGGACTTTCCATGGATGGCCAACATGAGTCATGACTTGCTGTGCGTTTAGGGACTCTCTCTGGGAGTGTTTCTAGTGCTTCCAGTACTTAAGTCTACCAGACCCTACTGCAGAGGATTGTTCTGGGGAACAACCCGCAGCAAAATGTGGTAGGAAATATTTGAAGGACATCTATTGCCCGCCCCAGGAATATATCTGCAGAGAGGAAGCCTGCAACAATTTAAAACAAAAAGTTCGTATTGGCTGTGTATATCCCACATGATCTACTACATATCCTAGAAAGATATTCCCTAGATAAACAGCATGAGCTCTTATTGCAGAGGCCTTTGCAAGGACTTTTTGAAAAAGCAGTGAATGAGGGTGTAATTTTTGGCTACAAAATACCAGTCAAAACAGCCTGTATCGTGCCAATCTATTAGGACAATGGAGCTAAGTGGCAGAAAGATGTGTAATGTGTGAGTAATGGCTACGTTTGATGCAGGATCAGGTACTTTGGCATTTGAGCTTCTTGCAGTCATAAAAGTAGAGAGAGGATGCAAGAGTTGGGCTGTCATCTGTGTACCTATATTTTCGTAGAATCATAGAATAGTTTGCGTTGGAAGGCACCTTAAAGACCATCCAGTTCCAACCCCCTGCCCTGGGCAGGGACACCTCCCACCAGACCAGGTTGCTCCAAGCCCCGTCCAACCTGGCCTTGAACCCCTCCAGGGATGGGGCAGCCACAGCTTCTCTGGGCAACCTGGGCCAGGGGCTCACCGCCCTCACAGCCAAGAATTTCTGCCTGAGATCTAATCTAAATCTCCCCGCTTTCAGTTTAAAACCATTTCCCCTCGTCCCATGGCTCCCCTCCCTCATCCAGAGTCCCTCCCCAGCTTTCCTGGAGTCCCTTGAGGGACTGGAAGGGGCTCCAAGGTCTCCCCGGAGCCTTCTCTTCTCCAGGCTGAACCCCCCCAGCTCTCTCAGCCTGTCCTCCCAGCAGAGGGGCTCCAGCCCTCCCAGCATCTCTGGGGCCTCCTCTGGCCCCGCTCCAACAGCTCCGTGTCTCTCCTGTGCTGAGGCCCCAGAGCTGGAGGCAGCACTGCAGGGGGGTCTCCCCCGAGCGGAGCAGAGGGGCAGAATCCCCCCCCTCGCCCTGCTGCCCACGCTGCTGGGGATGCAGCCCAGGATTTTGAGGAGTAATATTACGGAGAGCTCTCATTTCTCCCTGTTTTCCCTCTCTTTGCTCTTTTATTCATATTTTCTTTCCCTCATCCTCCACATCCCATCCAGAATAACAGAATTGGCTGGAGCAGGATCATGTCACTTCTCAGTTGCTTATGCTGCTAACAGAGAAATGCAAATGAGCCATGCTGCACTTTACTCCTGAGGCTTATTCCTCGAGAAAGCTGTTTCTGCTCCCAGGGAAGTCAATGGAAGTCTAATTAGTCCCAGATGTTTAGTAATAACAAGCACTTCCTTTTGGTAGAGCCAAACAAAAGCAGTGTTAAAACCATTAATTAAATGGGTTTGGCTCTGTCATCAGGTTATTAACTAATTCCAGTCATGGCAGCCAAGCTAATACTGGCTCTCAGAAGCAGATATAATCTTGCCGTGCTCGACACAAAAGGCATGAACTCAGTGTGTGGGTAAATTAGCCCGCATCTGGGCACAGAGCTCCGCTTGTGTTCACACCAAAGGAAAAGCTCACCGACTTCAACATCGGGCTTCCCTCTAATCCTTGGGTCTGCTGCCTGTGCAAACTTTCTCCTACAAGAATAAGAGCTTGATCCAATGGGTAGCGTTGAGTTTCGTAGATGTTAGATCAGGCCCTATTGCTGCTGCCGGTGCACATGCTTGCCTACGTCTTCAGTAGATCTCCTTGTTCTCTGTTGGTTGTACGGCTCTAAGTATTCACTCTAAGATATGGAGCAGCTGCCCCTGCTTCAGGACCAGAAGGCAATTGTCTAAAGTGGAGTCTGAACACCATAGAAAAATAGGAAGACATAGCTTTGCATCTGTGGAGCATTCCAAGCCGGTGCTTTAATATATTCACAACCCTGTGCTTTTTACAAAACTCAAAGGTGTTTTTATTGTACAAAACTCCACAATGAAAACTACCAGCCAGTTTCTTACATAACCACTTTAAAAATAGAATTATACACCTTTTTGTAGTGTGTTAATTTTGATATTCACTACCTGGAAGAAACAGAAGTGGAGCAGCAATTGGACTCTGAGCATTTACCCGGGCAGGTTTTGGTTTGACTTCTATTTCTTTTAAAGTACAGTTTCTGGCATTAACAGAAAACCTGATACGGCTCCTTTCGAAGCCATTGAACCCTGTTAGTAGGTCAGGCTCCCACTTTTCACTTCAAAAGGGTGAATCTGCTGTCAGAGCATGGGACATAACATATGTCAGTGTCAGCTTTTAGCAACACAACAGGTTGGCCATGTTAAACCCAGCACAGAATCTACATAACTTTTCTTACAGCCAGTCCTCTAGTCCATAACATCTTTTTTTTTAGGGAGAAACAGTGGACATCTGATCTGAATAACGGCCCAGGACTAGATTCCCTGTGTATTTTTTTTTCACCTGTATCTTTAAAACACCTTTTTGCTGTGTAACCTGTCACCTTTAAAAATAGATATATTATTCTTTTGCATTGAAATGCAACTGTATGCAGTGACTTCCCAACGGTTTTCCTTAGAAATATAAACATTTCAGTCCAATGTTAGCTGGTTGAAATTCATTCTCCAAGCTTTTTTCTTTTTAAAAGTGTTCACCCCAGAGATGAATTTCTTCACATTAAACCCAGTTAAATATGTATTGCACGCAAGGGACAAATTTCTCCTCTTTGAGTTGAACTGTGGACCTGTGACCTTCTGGGCAGATCTGAGTATTATATAGTGCAGCTGTTTCACACCTGAGATTTCTCTTCCATCCCTCATGGGTATTAAGTGCAAAGACTAATTGACCTCATCTACCCCACGTATCTGGCCCCAGTGGCTGGGGCAATGTACTACAAGCAAAGAGAGACATCCAAAGAGGTTCCTACCTCCAAGGTCTTTGGTTTCCCATGGTCAGCCGTGTATTTTCTAAATGGCAGCCACAAGACAACAGACACAAAATGTAATTTCCCTTTTTAGCTAAATTTTCACTATTTTGGAATGCTTAGGAGATTTGCAACCAACTCCAAGGAGTGAAAGATTGTATTTTGGCCTTCCCTGATGTAGGTTTGTGTGATTTCAGTTTAAGAAGCGTTAGGAGCTAACTGGTTAGGAAAAACAAAGCTCAGACCAAATCAAAATATCTCATGGAGGCACATAACTTCGAGAAGGTCTTTCTTCCTCAATTGGTGTCATCTGTGACTGTCATAAAAAGGTGATGCAGTTACAATGCTCAATTTTCATAAAGTCTTTCTCTGAAGGCGACATCACCAAGTATCTCTGAACTTTGTGAAAAATCTCAAGACCTAAGAGGGCTTTTTCCTTTGGTCTGGTTTAAATTACACATCCCTCAAAACAACATCAGGGGTTTACAGTGGCCTCTTCTACCACTGTATAAGCTTTTAAAGAAGATCTGCTTGTGAATGAAGCAAGTGCAAAACACGACAAATTCTCCTTTCAGTCCCTGCAACCCAAAGCACTATAGTGGTGCAGTTCAGGGGCACTTTGAAACCATCTTAAAATCCACAGTTAAAAATCAAAGATGAGAATTTTACCCTTCATTTCTACACACTGGCAGTGTAGCACCTGATTTCTTCGGTTTTCAAGGCAATTTGTGTTCCTATGCTTTAAACTGATGGCTAAAGTTTTGCCTGCGGAAGCAAAAAAATGAACCCACGCCAATGATGAGCACGGATAAAACCAACACAAATGTTAATATAATAAGGAAGTTGATTTTCTTCAGATCCTCTTTTTCACAGTCTTCTGGTCTAAGGTTCCCAATGTGCATTTCTTCCTGGTACCCAAAGTTCTGAGTGTAGTGGCACGTTAAGTGCTCCACGTTGGAGATATGGACATTTTTGTTCTGGATCATTGATGAGAGCCAGATATTTCCGCAGCAGTTGAGTGGGTTCCCAGTGAGATACAAGTTTTTAAGGGAATTTTCTAATGCTAAAATATTGCTGTTCTGTAATGTGCTAAATCTATTGTTCCGTAGGTCCAGAACTTCCAGTGGAGAGTCAGTACCCCACTTAGGCAGCCAGTTCAGCTGGTTTTCAGAGAGGTTTAAGTGTTTAAGGTGACTAAAACAAGGCAAGTCAATATTTAAATCAATCAGGCTATTGCCATGTAAATACAAATATTCCAGAGACTTTTCCAGTCCTGATAATGCTTTAACTTCTATTTTCAGTCCGGAGTTCATGGAGAGATCCAAGACAATCAGAGAAGTCTTGTAGAAAGTGTATGCTGGTAGGATGTTCAGCATGTTGTCCGCTAGGTACAAGTACTGAAGAGTAGGAGAATCAACAAATGATACGCAACCACTTTCCTCTCCAGGAAGTCTTTGCTTAGCTAATCCTGAGTACATGCTGCAAAGGCTGATATTATTGCTCTGTAGATTAAGCAGTCTGAGGCTAGGAAGACTTGAGAAGATATCAAATTGCAGGGTCTGAAGATGGTTGTTTTGAATGTAGAGCTCCTTCAAATTTGACAACGTGCCAGCATCCAGGAGCAGGCTCTGCAAAGCATTGTAGCTCAAGTCGAGGACAGTTAGGGAGACCAATGCACTGTCATAAGTTACTGCAAATGCCTGAAGACAGTTTTTACTGAGATTCAGGGTGTGAAGGGACAACATCGACTCAAAGAACTCATCCGGAATGGATTTGATTTCATTATAACTTAAGTCTAAATATACAAGCTGGGATAAATAAAGAGAACTTTTGTTTCTACTTTGCTTCTGATCAAGAAGATGAAAAGAAGCATCCAGCCATTCGTTTTCCATATAGTCCATTTTATTATGAGGGGATTCAGCAGTGAGCTGGATTAAATTCTTCGATAAATTCAGAGTTACTAGTTTATTTACCTGGGGGAAGATTGGGAAGTGAAGCAGTTTGTTTTCACTCAGATCCAAACATCTTAAGCTATATTCATCATCTGACTTTGCGGTGTGGAAGGTCTCAATGCTATTCCTGCTAAGGTCAAGTATCTCCAGCTGCCTGAGGTTGAAATCAGAGATGCAAGTAATTGAATTCATGGAGAGATTGAGTTTGGAAAGGTTCACTAGAGTCTCAAAAGCACCTTCTTCTATTTCCATGATGATATTACTCTGAAGATCTATCTCCACAAGATTGGGAGATCCCTGAAACATCTTGTGTGATATCATTATAATACTGTTGTCTGCCAAGGAAAGATACCGCAGTGCTGGAGCTTGTTTAATGAAATACTCAGCCATCCCATTGTACAGACTGTTGTGGGACAAGTCCAGTATTTCCACTTTGGGTAAAAGTCCAATCCCCTCTGTCCCATTCTGAGCAAGCTCATATAAGCGATTGTTGGCTAAATTTATTTCCAGCAAACTTGTCATGTGTGCAAAGACTCCAGGCGTGATGAAGCTTATCTGGTTAGAGCTTAAATCCAGGCACTGGAGGGAGGTGTAAAATGGTAACGGCATTTCAGGGATGCTTTGAATCAGATTTCCAGACAGATCTATTTTGTTTACATTCAGATGGAGCCCGGGAGGGATTTGGTGAAGGTCTTTGTTGTGGCAAAATGCCTGTGAATTTGCCTGCCAGAAAAAGAGAGAAAAGGGGTTGCCACGTGACAAACGAAAAACGTCTTTGCATGAAATATAAAGAAAATAACATTCAGCATCCAATCAGATCCTTCTTCTGAAACACTGATCACACTATTTTCTCTGAGCATCCAGACAGCAAGAACAACAATCCTAACACTTCTTTGCAGCTAACAGCACTCATTTAATTTTAAAGACATTTAAAGATGGAATCACGGAATCACGTAATTTTTCAGAGTTGGAAGGGACCTCTAGAGATCATCTAGTCCCACTCCCCTGCTGAAGCAGGATTGCCCAGAGCACGTTACTCAGGGCTGCATCCAGGTGAGTCTTGAAAGTCTCCAGAGAAGGGGACTCCACACCCTCCCTGGGCAGCCTGTTCCAGTGCGCTCTCACCCTCACCGTAAAGAAGTTTTTTCTCGTATTTGAATGGAACTTCCTATGTTCCAGCTTGTGCCTGTTACCCCTCGTCCTGTCACTGGGAACCACTGAAAAGAGTCTGGTTCCATCCTCCTTCAACCCACCCTTTAGATACTTGTAAACATTAATAAGGTCCCACCTCAGCCTTCTCTTCTCCAGGCTAAAGAGTCCCAGACATCTGACTTGCAACAATAGAGAGTTTTATCTGCATGTGATACCTACTAAATGTTTTCCATTTTGTACCTTTTTCCCAGTCTCATTTTAACAGTCCTAAGTGAAGGAGTTTTGCCCTCTTTCCGTTTCAGTCAAGCACTGTTTCCTCACTTTTGTTCTGATGGTTAATTTTCTCAGCTTCACCGCCGTATTTGATTTTGCAAACTCTACTTGCAATAGTAAGTAGTACTCACAAGAGCTCCGCTCTGTTGGTAGCATAGCTCCCAAAGCAAGGAGGTGGAGAAATATATAAGGATCCTATGGCACAAAAACCATCTCTCTCCTTCTTAGTCACACCCCTTGGATATTTAAGTGTGTCTTCCTTTAGCCAGGGCTTAGTTAAACACTGCATTTTTAACCAAATGGGTCATTCAACTACTGAAACGTTTCTGATGGAAGCCTCCAAACTCCTCCTTCTTTTACTATCCTTGTTTATCCTCTTCCTAATGCAACAGTTCCCTTCTTATTGTATGTGGAGCACGCCTTATGAAACCACCCACACAAGACTCCCATGATACAATATGGAAAAGAAAAATTATGTAAAGCTAACTTTTAAGATGAAGAAAAAGCTGTGACGTGCAGTGAGGGCCATGCCTTCTCAGTCCAGTTCTCAGCAGCAGGGTAGAGAAAAAACCCGAGTATCAAAGGCAAATTCATCTTCTAGATGCGTGGCTGTTTAATTGCAGCTAGGATTGAATCTGTGTCCAAAATCTGGAGTGTGTGCTCATAAGGAACATTGGAAACATGAACATGCTCAACCTTGCATAAATGTCAAGCTGTATTTTGCTATTACGGAGAACATACAGCAGCGGGAGGAAGAGGAATGTGAAAGGCTGAGGCAGCATTTAATCTACTGTAGGAAAACTCTTGTTATGAATGTATTTGGGTGACTGGGTCATAGACTGTTTGTAGAAAGATCAGAAAGGAAAGAAAGAAAAAAAAACCCTGTCGAATATTAATTTCTGTGGAGAAGCAGAATCCAGATTCCATGACGCAAAGCTTTTCAGGCATGAAAGAAACATTAAAAGTAAAAATATATTAAAACCCATCTGTTTCATGTGGACTTTCAGGTGAATGAGGCGGCAGGTCTGTTTAGGAGAAGTGGGGCAATAGTCAGCGTTTTGTGAATCTCTTTTGCATCATGTGAGTTTTGGAGGCTGCACAAAAATGTGCCAGAGAAGTGCAAGTGCTCATCCAAACGCTAGATAAACACAGGCTGCTCCACAGTCCTTCCCATGATACATCTTTCTCAAAGATCCCAAGTAAATCATAGAATCATAGAATTGCCCAGGTTGGAAGGGACCTTTCAGATCATCTAGTCCAACCATCAGATGGCTTACTAAAACCTGAGTCCCATCCTTTTTTTCCCTCCAACTCACTCACACAAACCCCAGCTAAATAAAAGAAAAGAAGGGAATTTCCTGGCTTCCTCCTGACATTATTTCTTTCCTGAAAAGACACTGTAGAATTGCTTGTTTTGAGTTAAACTGTGCACAACATTGGTCTCAGCTTCGAGGCCCAAATAACAGAGCAGGAAGTCTCCTCCTCTTTGTTTTGTGGAAGAGGGAGAAGCCAGAAAGATGCAAAAATCCAGAGTGAAAAAGCAGCAGCCGCTTTGCAGCCAAAGGCAGATGCCAGGTTTCTTCCCACACTTTGAGCCAGATCTCAACAAGGGTTGAGCACCCTCTGCTCCCTCTGGGCACCCAGCATCTTAGCAAAGTCCTGATCCAACTCCCGTCAACACCAGCCAGCTGGTTTTTACTGAAGTCGATGGGGGAGAGGTCAGTCCCAGTTCACTGTGTATCTTGCAGGATTGGGCCTTTAATCTGCATCTACTGAACCCTCCCTGTGATAAAAGAGACCGATAAAATCTATACCTCCCACTGTCTGCCATTTGTTCCTATAACTTTTCCCCTCCCATTTTTTTTTTTAAAACATTCATTCCTTTTCACTGACTATTCTGATCCTCGCTGAATTTCTTATCTAGTCTGTTCTGTACCATCTTTTCTTCCCTGAGGCTCAAACTGCACGGATTTCGTTCTCATCAGTGCTAAGGAAGAAAAGATGATGCACGTCTCAGTGGGATGGAACAAACAGCATCTGTTTGCATGTATGTCCCATCCTCCCACCCCATAGCCCAATGGGTTGTCAGCCTGAGGCTGGAAAAGAGATTTTTGCCAGTCTCACATTCTGACTTCATCGTCTCTGCTGGTGCTGCCACCAGTTTGTTTGAAGT
This sequence comes from Rissa tridactyla, assembly GCF_028500815.1. Classification (NCBI taxonomy): domain Eukaryota; kingdom Metazoa; phylum Chordata; class Aves; order Charadriiformes; family Laridae; genus Rissa; species Rissa tridactyla. The sequence goes on along the minus strand of NC_071466.1, from coordinate 6,892,764 downwards.
CCATTGGTAAGAAGTACTGCAGGGTGGGGAGCACTTGGTTCCTTCAGTGTCTGGTCGCATTCAGGTGCTGGTGAAAAAATGACCCCAAAGCTCAAAACCTGAGCATCGTTTGGATTCTGATTCCAGTTCTTCACTGCTCAGCACTGGGTGGAAGTTGTCACCCACCTTGTTAAGAGCCCTACAAGCAAAGCAGCTGGATCCAAGCCTCCACTCGTGTTCTCCTGTAGCAACTCACGAGCGTTTGAAACAAAAAATTTGGGCTGGAGCCACTTGGCGCTGACTTGCACTTGCACGGTGTGCATGCCCATTCTCTAGAGGAGTTGCCCAAGTGGAGGCTCAGCTACAACCAAACCTTAGAAATTTCCCCAGGTACCACATATCAGCTGACCTATGATAACCGGTCATGCTCATGTTCTTGCATCACCTCAATGCAAGGTAAGATACTAAGAATCACGGAATCACGGAATCACGGAATCTTCAGAGTTGGAAGGGACCTCTAGAGATCATCTAGTCCAACTCCCCTGCTAGAGCAGGATTGCCTAAAGCACATCCCTCAGGGCTGCATCCAGGCGGGTCTTGAAAATCTCCAGAGAAGGGGACTCCACCACCTGCCTGGGCAGCCTGTTCCAGTGCTCTGTCACCCTCACTGTAAAGAAGTTTTTCTGTGTATTTGAACGGAACTTCCTATGTTCTAGCTTGTGCCCATTGCCCCTTGTCCTGTCGCTGGGAACCATTGAAAAGAGCCTGGCTCCGTCCTCCTTAAACCCACCCTTTAGGTACTTGTAAACATTAATCAGGTCCCCCCTCAACCTTCTCTTCTCCAGGCTAAAGAGTCCCAGCTCTTTCAGCCTTTCCTCATAAGGGAGGTGCTCCAGTCCCACAATCATCTTGGTTGCCAAGAAACCCTTCCCTTCTATAAATTATTTGAAAAATCCTTCTTTACCAGTTAACAAAAATTAGCAGAAACATCTTTTTTTGGGAGGTAAAACATGAACTAGTTGAAAACCCTCTCTTTGGAAGGGAACATAAGTTAGGAAGAACCTCCTGACATTTCAGCTGTGCCTCGATGTCTTGCTAGCAGGCAGATGTGCAGTAACTTGTATAACCAGTGCAGCTCACTCCCATATCAGGGGTCTGGTAGGGACTGTTGGCTTCCTAAAACCTCTTTTACAAGACTTTGGTTCAACGACAGAAGCACCAGTGGTGAGTCAGAGTGGGGTACGGGTTTCTGACTCATGCCTCTTCCATGGGATTTGGGATGAAAGTGTCCGTTTCTGAGCTTTTGCTATTCTAAAGGTGTCACCACAGGGAAAGTACCACATGAAACAGCGAGGCTGCGATGAAGAATTACCATGTGAAGTAAGCAGGACTCTCAATGGACCAATCAGCTAATACAGTAGCTCCTCTTTCTTTAAACTGTGTTTGGATATACACCCTTCTCTTTCCATTGGACCAAGCACCCAGCAAAGGAAGATAATCAACAATGACATTAGCGATGCTGAGCTGTTAATTTATACCAGATGAGAATCCCAGTCCCCGACTGCAGCGTGTTTTCTGTCAGGGATGAATTTATCCCAGCCTCATTGCGTAGAGCCTGGGGTTGTTGGCTTGATGAAAGCAGTTTACAGTGGAGTGGTGGAAACAAGCATGTGTTTACTTTTCAGCAATTGGCCTGATCTGTGACCTGTCAAGAAACGGGACGGGGCGAATCTGCTTGGATTATTGCGTGTCTCGCCCAGCCTTCATATGACTGTGATACACGGGTCCCAAACTGTCATGTTTACAGTGGCTTCATCAGTCGTCCCTCTCCAGCCAATGAATTGAGCTACCCAGTCACCTTCCCAAGATCTTTTTATATATACTAGGTCTTAATTTCTCTGGAATTCAGGAAGTGCAGCAATACAGCAGGGTGGGCCGGAATGGAATGAGTCCCATAAGGGAGATGTGTACAGCTAGCAAATTATTTTTTTTCCCTATTTTGGAAGTTCTTGAGGATTTGTGCTGAACAGCTTCAACGTTCAGAAAAAAAAAAAAAAAAGTATTTTTAAATGGCCTGTTACGGTCAGCAGCAGTTGGATAGGGAAGGGAGCAAGTTCAGCTGACAACATTTATGATATTGCACCAGGTGCTTGCAAAAATTCAAGGAGCAAACTTTGTACAGGAACAAGAGGCTTTGTCACTTTTTGTACCTCCAGCAGAAGTCAGGTACAAGTCCCCTGGCCGCAGTGCTGTGTCAGGGCAGAGGAGGTCATTCTCCCTCTTGTTACAAAAGGGCCGGTATAGATGCATTTCACAGAAGGTGCTTTATTTAAAGCACAAAGAACTGAGGCCTGATATAAAGGAGTTGATTTTAGGTCTAAGTTCTTTCACTATGTCAGCCACAGAATCCCTGTAGTCTTGGGGAAATCAGGTCAAATTTCTTTCAACTAGCTCTCTCTTATTAAAAAATGGAGATAATGACCCTTCTTTGTTACCCGCTTTTATGTGCTGTCAGTACAGCAAGGACAGAGCTCAAGAAGAGTCTGAAGAGCATCCACCAACCCAACAAAGCCCACCTCTGCCATCACGGAGAGTCTGGTCCTGGGAGGGTTTCCCTTCTCAGAGACCACAGCTATTTGTGCCGTGCCTATAACAAGGGGGTCCCAACCTCATGCAGGATGTCAAGGGGCCCGAGTAGGGTGACAGCCTTACCATTTCACAGGACATCCCCTCTGTGGGCTGATTGTTAGAGGTTCCTCTGTTCACCACTGCCAGGAAGAAGACGATGTACAGTTTCATGGTTCTGCAGGAAAAAGTAATTGTGGTTAGATTTCAAATGTGACACGGCAGTCAATGCATGTGAAAGCTGGAACCAGATCATCGTTTAACATGGAAAAGCACACATGCAGTGCAATAAATTAACCCACCTCTGAGCCTACAGCACTTACAACCTACCTATTACCTTTAAATCCCTTTGAGCCTCGTGGGAAAAAGATATTTATATGAGGACTTGAAAGGGAAAACCAAGACATTTCATGGGATTGCCCTGGTGTGATTTCAGCTGCTACTTAGATGATACCCAGGCCACACAATGAACCCCAGATGCTCAAACTGAGCACTGTGTCTGGCATCACTGAGAAAGACAACCACCAAAGACTGAGTAGCCTTCCAGAACCACCTCACTCTGTCCATAGAAGCAGCTCAGATACTTTCAACTGGGCTGGAGTTTTGGGGTGCCAAGTCCTGACCGAAGGTAACGGATGCCACTCAGAAACACCAAGCGTTGGGAACAGTTTCCATTTCCACCCACAGCATTTCCCACTCCTCTCATCCCAGAGTGTCAAAGAGCTTTTACAGACTCATCCAAATTTGTTGAGTTAATATAAACAGCTTAAAGAATGGACTAAGAACTTTTTGTCCAAATGTTAGTTTTCCGTTTTATATACCCCAGGTATGGGCAGGCTTTTACATACATTTGAAAGCAAATGCCTTAAAAAGAGTCAGATACAATCGATGTGGATTTGCATGAAACAAAGGATTCATCAGAATTTAACTGCTTGGAAAGCACTCCAGAAAAAAGGCATAGAAATAACTGCAAAAGGAGCCAAACACTGGGACGCCTGTCACTGGGCAATAGGAGAAAAACGCAAACGGGGCTGGGGAAAGCATTCATCCTTCAAACAGCTTGTTTCTAGATGGACAGTAATGAGGTCTCTGGCTGTGGTCACCACTGACGTGAGCTCCAGATGCCACTTCTTTATGACAGTCTCTGTTGTAAACATGACGAATCTGTCTGTATTTGTATGGTTTCTTGCAGGCAGATCTGAGCTGGTCCTGCCCACATCCAGAGCCAGTGAGAGAGGCACCAGCTCCCCACTGGAAGCCACGCAGCAGTGCTTAGCTAGCACTGCTCTTAAGTCTTTCCAGGAGCAAGCCTGCATCTGGTAAACTCCAAATGCACGCCGATCCCATGCACATATGCCGCCAAAAACCGGCATCAACGTACCATTACTCAGCGGCTTCCACCCGCAGAGCATCAGGAGGCTGGAAACAAAAGAGATGGAATCATTCCCAGCTGGTGGAGATCCCTCCGCTTAGTCAGTGTTTGAGGGACGTGGCTGATGGCCGCACTTCCACGCAGCAATGGCAATTGCTGAACCGCAACGCCAACAGGTTCAGTACGGTAACCTGCCCATCCCTCCATTTCCCAACCAGAGAAAGAGTTGTGTAGAAGAAGAGAAAGAAGGAAGAGAGAAACTGGGGAGGCTTTGACCACCACTGCTCTATTTTCAGATTGCACATTCCTTTCAGTGCAGGGCAACAACTAGTGATGGATGATGAACTGGGACCACAAGGTGAAAGAGCTTGGAGCCTGTCTTTGGGGCTCAGCAGCAGGAACAGAAATCTGTTTCCCCCTCCTAAAAGAAGACCAAGGGTGTTAATTCCAAACCCTTTTAATTATTGTTTGCAAAATACACTGAAATCATCCTGTGGAAGGAGGAATTGCTGATATCACCATCTATAATGTCTCTGTCATTCCCCGTTTGTTCCGCATTCCCCAGGCTTAGAGTAGTGGATGTCTCCTCTAAGGAGGAGATAATGAGTTTTATCGTTTGGGTATTACTTTGCTGGAACTGAGAGAAAAGACAAACCTACCGATGATTACAAGGCTTTACTCTGAGCCCTCAAATGGAAATTGTTTCTCTTTAAATCCAATGAATTAAGCTGAGGAAATCTCCATGGATGTTACCCACAACATGGCACCACCCTGATGGACAGCACGTGTCCCGTGTGGTCTGCAATGTTTTCTCTTGTCTTTGCCAGTGCAAAACATGGTCTCTTTGCTTCTTAAATAATAAACCTGACACAATCCAAGGTCTTAACATGCTTTGAAACTTCCTAAAGTGTAATTTTATAAAGCAACTGGGAAATTGATGTATTTGAGCACAAAAACGTGATTGAATGGCTTGCTGTGCAAGATAGATCTGTAGTAAGCAAGGATGCTGTCCCTCAAGGTGCTTCAAAGGAGGCTGTCACATGCTGAAGCATTAGGACGTGATGGTCTCTTCCATACAAGACCACATGGACTCCATCCAGAGGAGGGTAAGCCCCTCCTCATGGTAGAGTACAGCCTCCTTGCTTATGGAGATTCCCTTCCCAAGGAGGTTTTCAGTTCAACTGTCCAGATGAGGAGCTTTTCCCTGCCTGGCTTTTCTCTGGACAACCCTTAGACTATCCTCAGAAACACCTCCAGTTTTGGGCCCCTCACTACAGGAAAGACATTGAGGTGCTGGAGTGTGTCCAGAGAAGGGCACCGGAGTTGGTGAGGGGTCTGGAGCACAAGTCTGGTGAGGAGCGGCTGAGGGAGCTGGGGGTGTTCAGCCTGGAGAAAAGGAGGCTGAGGGGAGACCTTCTCGCTCTCTGCAACTCCCTGAAAGAAGGGGGTAGCCAGGGGGGGTCGTTCTTTTCTCCCAAGGAACAGGCTATAGGGCAAGAGGAAATGGCCTCAAGTTGCACCAGGGGAGGTTTAGACTGGATATTAGGAAAAATTTTGTCCCTGAAAGGGTTGTCAAGTATTGGAACAGGCTGCCCAGGGCAGTGGTGGAATCACCATCCCTGGAGGAATTTAAAATCCGGGCAGACGTGGTGCTGAGGGACATGGGGTAGTGGTGGTTTTAGCAGTGTTGGGTTGATGGATGACTTGATGATCTGAAAAGTCCCTTTCAACCTGGGCAGTTCTATGATTCTATGATTCTGCCTAGCATGAGTCAGCACTGCATCCCCCTCCTCTCTGCCCTCTGGGCAGGTCTCAGGTGCCCACCACCCTCTCCCAGTGCAGAGCTCAGGGCTCACAGGATCCCCATTGACCTGGATTCACAGAGCATCACCACTAAACCCTGCCTGCTGGCACCGGCACCGGGGTCTCTAACCACAGCTCCCAAAAACAGTCTGGGAGCAGCAGTAGCAGCAACTCCACCTAAAGGATCTTTTCTTGCTCTGAGGCTTTCCCAGAGTCGAGGCAGCTTCCTGCTCGGTGCCAGTTTACTCCCGCTGGCAGCCGTGATGAAAATCCCAGCATACCTCAGAGCGGCACTGAGCTCTGAACCGCATTCAGTGTCACAGTTTTCCATCACCGTACTTCACAATTACCCAGCCCCATCCACAGCTGAAAAATATAGGTGATTTCTGTGCGTAACACCCCCAAGGAATCTTCTTAAGTGGGTCAAATAATTTCGCATTTAGAAAAACCATGGTACCCAAACCACGTCAGCATATCCACTTAGATGGGAGGGAAAAGGCAGAGAAGAGCACTGATTTGCCCCAAGACACATTTGAAACCATGGAAGAAATCAGGGTTTTATCCCAGTTTGCCCAGTTCCCACTCCAGAGCAGCGTTTGCCTCCATCTCTGTTACAATATTAACCCTAAAACCACTTCATAGATATTGCTTGTAGCTAACAACTGCAGCACATTCCAAATTTCCCCCCAAGGTAACTTTTGTTACTGCTTAGACAATTAACAGAGACGTTTTCCTGTGCCAGAGAGGTTAAATTCAAGAGAATACACAAAACACAAACCAAACTCCCCAGGGTGTGATCCTTTTTCACACAAAACTCTTTGCTGCTAAATTAGAGCCTTCAGGGTTAAAAAGAGGGAATATTTCACATTTACCTTCTTTCAAGGGTGTCTTGCATCCCCAAACACTGCTTATCATGTCTTTAAAAAGCATATCCAGCTCTTCGAAACCACCTCAGTCCCGGTACCGATGAAATTGTTCTTCAAGCTTCACGTTCACCCATTCGGGACGCCAAGAGGCTCAACTCATAACTTCGTAACGAAGGCATTTTCAAGGGAAGTAGCCTTATTTGGGACAATGTCTGCTTTAAATTATGTTGCTTGTCTTCCTCCGGACTCCTCTCCGGGCTCTTGCTGGGTCCTAGCCACCGCTGTGCTCCGGACGGAGTGAGCTACTGTGCGACATCCTGAAGCCCTTGCTCAGGGGCAGGCGTTGAGAAACAAGGGGTATTTTTTTATTTTTTTATTTTTTTTTCCAGAGAAACTATCAGGATCAGGCCACGAGTTTGCTGAGGGGAATAAGTGACTTATCGCTGCCGATGCCATTGTTTAGCTGCATGCGTGGTGCAAGGCGGTGTGTTTACTTTAGGGTTTTGTGTCTGCGGGTTACATTCCTGGAGGGTTGGAGCCTCCTACCCCTGCACCTAAATCACTCTCTGCATCGTTAGGAAAGCAGCGCTTGAGGACTAAAGGCTTTAAATTCACGTCTGATAAATATAAAAGCCCAGAACCTGAAAACCTGTCCTGGAAGAAATAACTCTTTCTCTTCACAGCGGTCTCACCAATCAGAGTGTGGTAGCAGTCTGTGGGCAGGACAGGGGTTCAGAGTCAGCTACAACGCACCTGACTTGGTGGGTTTTCATGACACGAGGCAGGAATTAGGGATAAAGGCAGGGGGAGTCCAAATGTCCGGGTGAGCTGCTGAATTTTTGGCAGCGAATACATAGTGCTGAATCTACCGGACCCGCTAGGAAACATTCCCATTGCAAAAAGGCTGCTTTTCCCCTGCAGAAGATGATTTCAGATTGCCTGTGAGTTCAGCTTTTTATTTATTATTTTGTGCTGCCCTCTAGGGCTGGAGCAGCTGTCTAATTGCTGGTTTCCCCACTTCCTTTTGCTAATTAAGACCTGCTTCTGGAAAACCTGCCTTTACACAGATTTCTCCGCTGCTCTCTCCCAGCCTCACGAGCCTGAGCTGTTGCAATGCACTTTCCCCATGGTTGAAATACTATGCCAAAGAGCTGGGCTTTTATCATCTCGTTAGCTTTGCGATGTGCCCTGAAATGAGCGGCATAAATGAAATGAAGAGGCAGCCGTACGCATGCGGGCAGGGGAGGGGCACGGTTAGGTGCAATGCATTGAAAAATCCATGTTTCGCTCTCGTGGGAACAGCCTGCCAGCGAGATTATCACAACCCTGGACAGGCTCCCCTCGACTGGGCTCTCGTCACACTGGTTTTGATCACCTTCCCCCAAGCACATAGTGTCTTGAGCTTCCCTTGGCCGGAGCTGGCTGCAGCTTGATGCCTTTGGCATGCTCCCTCCGTCTGCGATCCCCTCAGTTCAACATGGGGACCGCTGCGGTGTCCAGAGGTTTAAATGCCTTTGGGATGCTCTGGGTTTAGGGTTTGCCTCATCAGCAGCATGCAACAGCACTTGCGATGCACAGCCACTTTCGCAAGGAAAACCTCAAGTATTTGAGGTCTTCAAGAAAAGAAAAATACTTTTTTTTAATGATTTTATTTTTGAATAGGATGTTTCAATTTGATTCAGAGAAGGAATACAAATATCATGCCCGTAACGAAGAGCAGCGCGTGCCCTGGATGATTGCGACTTCACATTTTCCTACACCTGTATGCTCAGAGCACTGTGGGAAGTTTGCACTTAGAGGGGAAAAAATAGCAGGGTTTTTGTTGGATGTGTTTTTTAAAAAGCCAGCTCTGTTCCTCAAGCTGTTTTACTGAGTGGCCGAGCAGCTGTGCCAGCCGAACTGTGAAGAAAAGCCTGGACGGCAACAAATGCCAAAACAGGAGGGAAGGGCATGCACTGATTCTGCTGCTCGGGACTTTGCTTCATTAAAACCACGGCCTTGGAGGCACACCAACCGCGCCGGGAAAGATCAGCGGTGTCCTTACCATCTTTGCCCTTTCCTAAAGGGTATCTGACAGCAAATAATTTCAAAGACCCTGAAGCATGTGGCTGACTTCCCATTTTCAATATTTTCATGCTACGGGCTACCCAGCAGGTTACTCCCTATGGTGGTGTTGAAATGTTAACATGGTGTGTGCTTGGCAGCCACGTCTGCAGACCAAGGGTCCTCTCCATCGGAGAGGTTGGGTCTTCTCTGTTGGAGAGGTTGGGTCATCTCCATCAGTCAGATTGGAGAATCAAGCTCTTTTGCCCACCTTTACAAGATAGCAAGGGTTGTCCCACCCCACTGTTGCCAAAGGGGTTGCACCTGCTACTCGGTGAAATCAGGCCCTTCCTGATTTTCCTGTGGTCTCCTCAGTAATCGCTGCCTGCTCAGTTTCTGCTAACATCAGTCAGATTTCACCTCATGTCACCCGAAGCCAGGATAGCATGGGGATCAGGGCTGGTGGGCACCTTGTCAGACCTCTCCTCTCCTCCAAACCCTATTCCTGGCCTGGCCCAGAGCAAGAAGGAAAAGCGAATCCCAGCCACTGGCTCTCACCAGCCAGTCCATAATCTGCTGCAGGTTCCCAAGGGTTTTGGATAAACAAGAATATGTCTTGACGATTATGTGTCTTGAACGTCCAGACCTTTTGGAGCCCGTCCATCCATAAGGCTGCTGCTTTCTAAGGCACTGCTTTTGGGTTGAGTCCTGCGTGGAGCCGCATGAATCAAACTCTCCAGAGAAGTAAACAAAACAAAATCCCGCCTTAGAAAGTGGGTCTGAACTGCAAGGGCAGGAGTGGGACAAGTCTTGCTCCCTTTCGACTGGAATAGCTCCCCGGTGATTCATCCCACCAGGGAGCTGGAGGTAATATTAATATTAATCCTATTAAAAAATAAATAGCCCATGCCATCCTCAGCCACAGCCTCTGAGAAGGAGGCACAGCTCCAGCTGCTGAGACCCTATGAGATGCTTCTCCTGCTTTGGTTTGCTCATGCCTTCTGCACTGTGCTTGGTCTCTCATGGGCAGACGCAGCCTCCTGCCTCTCTGGTGTCAAGTCCACACACCAAAATAGGGACTCCTACATCTCCTGGAATCCCAACATGGCTTTTCTCCTGCCTCTTGAAGCTGCTGCCTGCCTGCCTTCTCTCTCTCTGTGTCCTCTCTCCATGTGCACCTCCACCAGGTGTGCAGCCAACAGCATTTCCCCACCAAAAATTAACCTTTCTAATTAATTGGACACACAGGGTTTAGCCACTTCCCCTCCGTTATTCGCCTTTTTGTCTGCTCCTTTCTCCAGGAGAGAAAATGAAAATGAACGACAATCACATGAAGCCCCCCAGCCTGGAGACTTTGTGGGCAAGGGGCTGGATGAAGGGACAGCAGTAAATGGGAAAATGAAAACACTCCCGTCAACAAAAACTGAAGTGAACTGGCATTTGAAGATTAAACTATTTGAACATGAAATGCTCTCCCTGGAGAACCAAATTCCTGGAGAAACTCAAATCCAGGAGCCAGACTAGAAACTTTTTTCACCAGCTTTAATCTAAGCGCAGCAAAGAAAGAGAGAAATTGGTTTAAAATTCAGCAATTTTTCTTTTACTGATGGTGGAGTCAGTGTTTGAGGAAAGGAGCACTCAATTTATTTGATCCAACAGGAGATAAAACGAAAGGAGGAAAACTATTTCTGATAGATTTGACTTGCACGATACTGATGCACCCCCTTGAAGCCATCCATCCTTGTACCAGTAAAAGGCCAAGCACTGATAGAGTCACTGAGCTGTAACCATCTGCTTTAGAAAGAGATGCCCGATAGTGAATTTCTGTCACTGAAAACTAAAGGATTTCAGCATTTTGGAATAATAAGATGATTTTAAGGTTGAAATGATGACATCTTAGTAAAAAAACAAATTTACACTGCTGCGGAAAGCCAAACTTTGGCTTCTATTTAAGGGAAACATGTTTGTACTTTTATCAAAAATACAACGGGGTTTGGCTTTAGAAAATTATCTGTGACTTTTAGATAAACTAGGATTTTCTGAAACTTTACTATTTCCAAATATTGTCTAAACATGAATTCCTTGTCCTAACAGTCCAGGTGCAGCAAAGCCCTCTCAGTAAAGTCACCGCTCACCCAAGGTGACATTCAAGCTGTCAGGATCTTAAAGAGTAGAAAAATAACCCTGCCATCTCACACCTCGTGCTCCGAGAGGCAGAGTTCAATGACAGAGCGGAGAGTAAGAAGAGCAGAGGAGCTAAAACAGCATTTTGCCCATTTTGCCCGGGGACCGGTGTGATTTGCCCAAGGCTATATCAGGGTTCGGTGTCGGAGAGCTGGGCGAGCCAGCGTTTAATCAGCGCACAGTGCTGGGCTCTGCAGCACTCCTGGTTCAGAGCGCTACAATGCAGTAACACCATAAATAGACTAAAGTCCTGTGAAGAAAGAAAGAAAGAAAGAAAAAACAAAAAAAAAAAACAACCCAAAAACCAAACCCCACCACATCTCCCCTTCTTCCGTTACTGTAAACGCAGAGAATAATAACAAATCAGGCATATGACAACTGTATTGTTATAAACTAACCAGTGCCTCCTTAACGTGAAGGATCTCACTCGCTGCAGTGCAAGTCCCTGATGGATTAAATATACAGCTGTGTGCATTAGAGCCATCTACACAGGGTGTTTAGTCCGTTCCTCAGCCTATTCATAAACACAGCATATTTTATTTATACAGTACCTTCCTCATCTGTGTTATTTTTAAAGGCTGCAGCTCTAAGTCAGCGGAGCCCCCGTCTCTCCCGCCGGCGAAAGCTCAACTTTCCAGCAGGCTCCCGGTTTCGCACGCGTCTCCACGTACCTGCTCTGTGCCTGGAGGAGGAGGAGGAAGAGAAGGAGGAGGAGGAGGAGGATTCGCCTCTGCTTGCAGCCTTCTGCCTCCCGGACTCTCCCAGCAGCCTTTCCAGCGCAAGCCGAGGAAGAGTTTCCTTGGGGAAGTCGTACCTCTGTTGCATGCCAGCTGACTAAAACTCTGCGAGCTCCGAGAGAAGTTTGAAGTCACAGGGAAAAAAAAAAAAAAAAATACTCCCCATAGACTGGTCCTTGAATTCATTCCTTCGCAGTCATGAGCTCTTATATATTCCCAGGCTCCCACGAGCACGTGAATACATACCTCCGTAATAGTTTTAAAATGTGTGTGTCCTCTGCGCTTCTCTTTATTTTCCATTTCGTTCATTCAACCTTGGCTTATTTCCTGCTGTTCCTCAGCTGGTAATTACGCTCCTCTCGTATTGACACATGAAACAAGTCTGTGAATACCACAAAAAATCCCCTCCGTGGGCTTCGGGGACACATGCTTGTCTCTGAAGTTCGCCATGCCTGTCCCACGGATGTGAGCGCGTGGCTTTCAGCTACAGGGACCTGCAGGTGCTCGGGGACGTCTCTCACCGGGGCTGGGGTAAATCGCTGGCTGCAAACCCTAAACTCCAAGTTCCTGCAGGATGGGGTGCGGAGGAAAACGATGTATCGAAGGGAAGCACTGTAGCAGGGCAAACACATCGCCTTTGGCGTCCTGACAGCTCAGGTGTGTCTCTGTGGCACAGCGGTGGGACGGCCAAATGCACCCTCAGGGGAAAGGATAAATTCAATTTAACACTTGAATGGGTACTAATGGAAATACCTCATAGAAAGGGCAAAGGGACAGACCTTTATTTCTTTTCCTTGGGTGTGAAACCCCCTTTTACTTCAGAAGAGTTGCTCTCATGTAGATCAGTAGGAGACCTGCACACTGCCCATGTCATCTTCTGCTCAGAAGTGCCTGGGCAGGTGTCCACTGTCTTCACAAGTTGGTTTGAGGAGTACAAACCTCTAATAGGGTTTCACCAGCTCCTGAGTGGGTGTCTTAGGACCAAACTGAGTCTTGGCTTCACCAGCTGGGACCCAATCTCCCCAGGGCCACCCCACCAGGGAGCCCCACCAGGGACCACTGCAAACTTCCCACCTTCTCCCCCAGGTGCATGAGGAACACCTTCACTGAGTGACCTCCCCCTTGGAGGAGACGTTTGGCTTCAGCATTGGGTGTTTTCCCCCTTTTGCACTGTGATGTGCAATGATGGGCAATTTTCACCAAAAAAAACGGGGTGCTGACTCCCTTCTTCTGGACAATATCAATTCTGTTCCACTTTCCTGCTTCTACTTATTAAAATCACATAAAAGCCATGTCCTTTTATACCATGTGCCAAGCAGCCTTGTGGATTCTGCTAAACGTGTGCTGTCTCCCAGCCTTTGCTTCTCTGCAACAGGTTACTGCTCATTTTCTGTAGCACACCAGCTCCTGTGAGTCAGAGTTACTTCAGATGCTGCAGCATACTAGGAGACCCAAGACGAAAACGTCTACAGATGTGAAAGTTGTGGTTTGTTAAATGTTGCAGTAAATATATTTTGCACATGTTGTTGCAATAAGTATGTAACAAGGGTAATAAATTTAATAGTAACGTGCACCTAATGATCAAGAAGTAAACAATAATGATTTTATTACTGCAATCGCCGTTGCCTGTGTACATGTATAGCTGTATATAAGTATTTATTAGAGGCCAAATGGCTTAAGAATTAGTAAGTAAACTATCTCTTATTGACTTGTCTCAGCAACAGCAGCAGATCCTATGGAGAAGCTTGCTTGCGTGCAGCAGTCCTAAAACCTCATTGATGTCCCCAGATTGGCACTTTCAAGGTACTTTGCGCAGCACCAAGGAGTGAGCTTGTGATCTCAAAGTTGTGTTTGCCCCCTCCATACAATGCCTAAACTAACTGTCCACTATCACTTCATCTTGTGGCACCATGCCTAGTCAATACGTCCGCGCTGTTGGGTTTGACACGAGCTCGACATTGATGTGTTGATGCACACACCTCCCACCCAAGCCAAAACTCGCCTATTACTCCCTCCTGGCTTATTTGGCTGGGACTGACCCACAAAGAGACGTCACTGGGCACAAGGACATATTCTGTCCCCTCCAGTCACCATGCCAGGCCAACCTGATGGCCAACTTGATGTCACAGCAGCCAAGCCTGGAGGACAGCTGTGGACCTGCTGTTTAGAGACAGGGGTCCAATTATATTTTCCAAGTGATGCATGGCTAGCTAATAGGAAAATGGCCTATCACAGAAAGAAAAAGAAGTCTCCTGACAATAAATTTCAGACTTACAAGCAAGCGGAAGGAATTATTCCCACATATCCTGCTGTTGTTAGACCTCCATCTCTGGTGTGTGGGATGCAGAAGACTTGGGTCAACCTATGGCTAATTCCCAGTGACACTTGAATGCTGATGTTTCTCCAGTTACATCTATCCCGTTAAAGATGCGTCTCCCAGGGAGTGATCCCTGGCCTAATCCGCACTGACTTGGGTCTTCTCTAGAGCAAGTTGGCTATGTCCAGGTATGCAGTACTCAGATATCTAGCTCTGGATGGTGTCCTCACAGCCCTGAAGGTCATTTTTTCACTGTTACATTTCTTTCAAAGTACCTTGAATAATGTAGAGACAGCGTGCAAAGCCCGTTGGGATAGTGAAGGAGGACTTTGTGAAGCAGAAGAAGCCAAACCTGATGCAGGCCCTGAAGGAAGCCCCAGAACTACACCCAGTTTGGAGGGAACAAGCTGGTTTGGTGGGGAAGGGCACCCATGAGAGAGCTAACCCGCAATGTGGTTGACTGTGGGGAGCCAGGTTATCTGACAGTGTTGATGTACCCATGCAAACCCCATGAAAGAACCTGAGGACACCAGGAGGGATGCCACACCCTGAAGACTTGTAGCATCATGCCTCCAAAATTGCTTACAAGCACCAATCCTGCAATGATTTCTGCTGGTATCTGCCACGCAAAAATCCTTTACGCCTCCACACTGGGGCAGCAGGATGTGGTAAGCAGCAAATCCCACTTCAGAAAAAAGGGCCACATGTCAGTGCTGGTCACACAAGATCAACCCCGGGCCATGTCCTGCCGTAGGCTCAACCCCTCCAAGTCTCATGGGCTTCCCGCTCTTACATGGGAGAGGTGAGCAGGCTTGGCTGTTTGGGCTGGCATGGAGACAAGCAGAAGCACATAAACAGAAAGCAAAACACCCAGCTACTGAGGTGCTCTAAGACATCACTGCCAGTATAAGCATCATTATCTTGAGCTGACATTAACCCAGTTGCTTTTCAGAAATTACACTAAAAGAAAAGAAAAGAAACCAACCGGGCAGAGATGATCTGGCAGTTTTTAATGACTTGCAAAAGATTAGAGGTTGAACACGTGCTCACCTCACGCTTAAAATAGGCTGTATCATGTCAACAGGATGCCCATCTCTAATTACAAATGATATTTCCCCAGACTAAACAAAGTTTGATATTTATGCTCCATTTCCTCCGGCTCCAATTATAGGCTGTTCTTTTAAAAAAAATACATGAGGAAGAAGAGGGCCAAGAACTTTGTTCTGGACTCTCTTTTTCTGTTCCTGCTGGTGTTCAGGGAAGTTTGCCACGTGATGATGCTTTGCACACTGGGGTTTCAGCTTGCCTTTGTGCTGACGCTGGTGGTAAACTGGACAGGGAGATGTCCTACTTGTCACCAGGTTAGCTGTGTCTCCTGTCCCATCTCAGACTCATCAATATGTTGCCTGCATCTCTCAGGCCCTGTGTCTTTAGTTATCCTGGAGGAAGATGCTGCTCTTGATATCTCTCTGGACTAGGCCTGGCTTAGTACCCTCTGGTACCAACCATAACCTTCCTCAGATCTACCTGGCCTTGGCCCATAAAGACATTGACATTGCAAGGTGCAGACAGCTCCACTTACAACTGCAAAGCAGGCATGCCTTAGCTAGCTCCAAACCATCTAGCAGTAACCAAAGTAGCTGTGAAATTAAGCCAAAAAGTAGGGTAAAAAACTCATGTCCAGTTCGCCCGGGACGTTCCACAATCACCCACCCAGATATGACTAGCTATGAAGGGGTCAGCTGTGTTCATGCTATGATGCAGCGATTTGCAGGATGGACAAAGTCCTGGCTCATCTTGTCACTTGGGTGGCTGCCTGTTCCCAGGCATTTCTTGATGCCTAGGCAGGCAGTGCTACAAAATTGAACAAGAAAGCAAAATGCACATAACAGTACTCGAGAAATTTGTGGAGTGCTTGAGGGACATTGTACATCCCTTGGAATCGCAGATATTGTTGAAACTCCCAGTGTGAGCAGGTACCACCACAGGATTTAGATGAGGTGACTTTGGTGATAAGATGACTCTTCTGCAGAGTGAGAGACTGCAGAAGATCTGAAGAGCTACAGATGTTGCCTATCTGGACTTCTGTAAGGCCTTTGACACCCCACCCCCAACATTCTTCTCTCTAAATTAGAGCACTATGGATTTGGTGGGTGGACTGTTCAGTAGATGAGGAAATGGTTGAATGGTCACATCCAGAGGGTAGTGGTCAATGGCGCAATGTCCAGATGGAGATCGGTGTCCCTCAAGGATCCATATTTGGACGAGCACGTTTTAATATCTTCCATTCCAACCTGAACCATTCTGTGATTCTATGATTCTATGATCAACGACATAGACTGTAGAATCAAGTGTACCCTCAGCAAGTTTGTGGATGATACCAAGCTGAGTGGTGCGGTTGACACACCTGAGGGATGGGATGACATCCAGAGGGACCTGGACAAGACTCAAGAACCGAGCCCATGTGAACCTCATGAGGTTCTGCTGGTACAGGGTCCTGCACCTGGGTCAGGGCAACCCCCAGTATCCATACAGGCTGGGGGATGAAGGGATGGAGAGCAGCCCTGTCAAGAAGGATTTGGGGGTACTGGGTGGTAAAAAGCTGGGCATGAGCCAACAATATACACTGGCAGCCCAGAAGGCCAACCGTATCCTGCATCAAAAGAAGCGTGGCCAGCAGATTGAGCGGGGGGATTCTGCCCCTCTGCTCCGCTCGGGGGAGACCCCCCCTGCAGTGCTGCCTCCAGCTCTGGGGCCTCAGCACAGGAGAGACACGGAGCTGTTGGAGCGGGGCCAGAGGAGGCCCCGGAGATGCTGGGAGGGCTGGAGCCCCTCTGCTGGGAGGACAGGCTGAGAGAGCTGGGGGGGTTTAGCCTGGAGAAGAGAAGGCTCCAGGGGAAACACTACTGTGGTTTTTCAGTACTTAAAGGGGGCTTATAAGAAAGACAGGGACATACTTTTTAGCAGTGCCTGTAGTGATAGGACAAGGGGTAAAGGTTTTAAACTGGAAGAGGGGAGATTTAGATTAGATATTAGGAAGATATTTTTCACTCTGAGGGTGATGAGATACTGTCCCAGGTTGCCCAGAGAAGCTGGACGTGTTCAAGGCCAGGTTGGATGTGACTTTGAGCAACCTGATCTAGTTGAAGATGTCCCTGGTCATGGCCGGGGGGTGGGACTACAAGACCTTTAAAGGTCCCTTCCAAAGCAAACTATTCTATGATTCCGTAAGATAACAAAAGTACAGCTGGAGAGGAAATGATGGACAGATGTGGGGGTTGATGGGACATGAAGCAGTGAGACAGTAAGAGAGAAAGAACAGGGAAAACATGTGGGCAAAACTGCCAGGCAAGAAGTGTAGCACAGGAGCTGCAGAGAGTCCCGTCATTTTTGGGGGGAGAAAACAGTGCAAGTGGAATTTGTGTTTGTATTGTGGAGGGCCAAAACTGCCGCCAGGGTCCTCTGTTTTAATTTCCTGATGGCTGTGGGCCTCAGACTTACACCATTACCCAGTGAGACTTCGAGGTGCGGCTTGCAGGCAAAGTTGCCAGGTGAACGTCTTGAGAAGATGAAAATAAAGGCGGAGACCTTCTGCCTTGCACTTGCCCTGGTGGCTCTGATGGTCGGATGCAGCCTGCATCCAACATAGATTTTTCAAGTGTCTCTGGGCTTTGTCTGCGCCCCCTACCATCTCCAGGGATGTCTTCCAGCCTGTGCTTGAAAAATCCCAAGTTTTATCAACAGGTTCAGGAAATTGTGCTGTATGTGACAAATCTGGTTTATCTTGAAATGGCAAACCAGATGAGACTGATGTGGTTTCTCTTGCAAATACTTCTCATATCTCTGCCTGACACCGCAGTAGCAGGAGGATCCATGAATCAGGTGGTGCCAAACAAGCTGCAGAACAGTTTGCTCTGCCGTCTCTGTTAATGAGGTTAAAGATCATGTTTCTCTCTTTAGATCCCCTGCTCCATTCAAAATGTGAAATATCATCCATTCTTCTTCCTTCTTTTCTTTTTCTTTTGAGTGGGAGAATGAAAAGGAAAGCTGGTCTCTGCCACGGATTTTTTAGTCCCTGCTATTGACTCAGAACTTGTGAAAATGACTTTAAGCTATCAACCACCACTGAAATAATCAATTTTCCCTTTTTATTGTTGCTTCTCTTTCCACCTCTTTGCCGCGTTTACTTTGGGTAGGTGGTGTCTTACCACGGGCAAGCTATAGTGAAGCCATTACAGGCATTATATCTGCAAGGCCTTGAGGTTGATCATGAAACCGGTAATTTTCAGCTCTCGTGAAAAAGGCTTTCACCACAGTTGGTTGAGAGTGTGATCTGCCCTCTCTTTAGCTACTTCTATGCTGATTTTTCAGGCAAACACTGAAAAAAAGTTGCAATCGTATCCTAGGGAGAGAAGAAATGACTTAGAAACACTCTATTTTTGTCATGTTCCTTAAACCCTTTGATCCTTCCCATAGCCCCTTGATCCATCACTACGTCATCGCTTATTGAAAGCATTTTTTTTTATAGCCCACAGCTGGATTCTGGGTTATTTCCAAAATGTCTTTGCTTCCTGCGCAGTGTGTTGGCTTTTCTTGAGTAATCTAGCTCCCACCCCCAATGATGTATTTTGGGTTTTTCTGCATGGAGGGAAAAATATTTAAGCCCAAGCTTCATCCATGAACGTACTTCTTGCTGTGCTGAAACAGTACATTATGGCCATCCCTGTGCACAGTGCTTTGAGTGGAACATACTCCTGAAGGAGAAAAGTACCCGCACCATCTAACAACCCCTCCACACCAAATAATGAAGCGGGGGTACATTGGGAGACATGGGGAAATGAACATTAGAGTTATTTCAGTGGAGAGAGAAAGCAGACATAGGGCAACATCCTGAAAAAATGCGTTTTTAGTCCTGCTCATTGAACAATCTCTTTGATTGTTCAAAAGACTGGAAATTTAATTTCATGCTGAACATCTCCTTCTAGATTTTGGAGGTGGGATGCACTCGGCAAAAGCTTTGGATCCATTGCACAGGCCGCATTTCCACTAGGAAGTTTAGTGCACAGGAATGGTGAAATATGGAGAATAAAGAAGCAGAGGTAACTGTGCTCAAACATGTATCATCAGCCCCCTGTCAAGCACAAGTAGAAGAAGCTACAGGAGCAGCATTGAAGATCAGAGTAAACTCCTGGTCTCCTTTTTCTTATACAAATTTGTAACCCCAGAATGATGTCATGGGTGAAAAAGATGAGCTATCTCTGATCAAATGTAGACATCTGCAAGGTTGGCATCTATCAAATAAACCACTGATCTTGATATCCTTCGCAGCTCATGGAGGGAAATGGAAGCCCTTCTTGCTGATGATTCATCTCATTCTCCAGCAGATGAGTCACCCACAAGGAGCTCCTACTTTCTCCTGTGAACGCGAAGGGAGTGGTGAGTGACTAACGCAGATACAGATTCAAAATCAAAGGAAATGAGTCCCTCTTGCAGTCAGGAAACAGAGAACTGGATTTCTTGCTGGTTGTGGGAATACCTCCTGCTGGTACAAATCCCAGCTTTCCTGCCCAGGTTGGACATACCAATCACTTAAAATACTTTCCAGATTTCCTTGGAAGAAGCCACTTGGTGATAGTATTTCTGGATGTGTTACAAATATTATAAGTGATTCCGCCATTCTACTGTTGCTTTGAGGGTCTGACATCTACCACCCCGCTGAGCGAAGCCCGGAGCAGGATTCCTGCCCTGAGGAGTGTCTGTACCTCTATAAAGCATGTCCTTATTCACAAATGCAAATTCTTTGTTAGCAAGTTGGGATGTAGCTTCTGGGGTCAGACTGTACATCCCTTTTCCTACTCAGGTCAAACGCACTGGATTTTAGACAATGATCTCATGAGCCACCATATCTAAAAGGTCTGTCTGTGCCACATCATAAGCATCTCCTGGTTGGAGGAGCATGCTTCTCAGGATTTAATTTCTGGTGTCAAGACTCCTGTATTTTTATACCCTCCAGAGCACGAGTGAAAAGAACAGAAGTTCTTCTTTGCTCATTGTACCTTCATTCGCTCATGGAATCACAGAATAATTTGGGTGGGAAGGGACCTTCAAAGGCCATCTAGTCCAACTCCCCTGCCATGAGCAGGGACTTCTTCAACTAGACCAGGTTGCTCAGAGCCCCGTCCAACCTGGCCTGGAATGTGTCCAGGGATGGGGCATCCACAGCTTCTCTGGGCAACCTGGGACAGTGTTTCACCACCCTCAGCGTAAAAAATTTCTTCCTGATATCTAGTCTGATATCTAGTCTGTCCAGAGGGTCCACGTTCCTGCTAGCACACCTCATATCTTAATGGATGAAATAAGCTGTTCCTAGGACTCAGGACTACGAGAGCGGCCTCATTGCTTATTGGTTCACATCAACATCGCTAGATTCAGATCTCAACTGTTTTCAGCTGTCAGGTAACACAGTCTTGAGAGATGTTTAACAGACCCCAGAAGGGACCTGCCCACTGAAAAGTGGAGGCATACAGCTCCCACCGACCTTACCCTTTCTCCAGACACACACGTGCCAATATCCACTCCTCTTTCATCCGCAGCACTAAGGAAGCTTCTCACCTTCCACACGTGACACTCCCTGCGGTTACCCCATGGTGGCCTGCTCCCGGCTCAGCCCATCTCATCCTTGAACAATGCAGAGAATTTCTAAAAAAATGAACAAAAAAAAAAATAGCCAGCGCATTGTGCAACATCAGGTTGTCTTAAGGCTCGAGATTCAGGGTAAGAAAGTCATTGGAGATGGTCAAAGAAAACATTGTCAATACCTTTCTGGCCGCTGAACAATTTGCTCATTGGTTTGTGCAGGGAACACATAGGACAACTGATTTACATATACTTTGCCTGCCCTCTGGTGGTGAATGGCTGCTGATTAATTGTATGTATAGGTAGCTATTTATATATAGCTACCTATATATATAGTATATATATACACACATACACACATGTACATATATATATATATGTATGTGCCTATGCATATGCATTGACATATATGGTGGAAAATGCTTTCACCTGAATTGTACCTTGAACCCGAATGTTGCAGATGTGAGTGGTAGTTAATTGCTGTCCTTGGCCGTAGCTGGTCTTTTTAAATGCTGAAGATTTTCCACCTTACTGCGATTGTGCTAACACTTAGATAAGTTAAAATAATTCAGCATGAAAATAATAAAAGTATAGTTGAAAGTTTGTTCCAGCTTGGAGAGACCAGTGAGCTCTTCGTGTGTCCTTTTCCTCTCTATAAATAAACTCTGGCGAAACTGGGTGAGCTGTATGAAATCAAGAGCAAAATGTTTTTCCAGGACCAGTTCTTGCAGAAAATAAAGGACAGCATAAAAATAACCGCTGCAGGATGGATGTGCCTTCCCCTACACAATGCCGGCCTGGGTTAGCAGGAGGACACAGAGAGAAAGATGGCCCTGGGCTGAAAGCTTGGAGGAGATATATTCCTTCAGCCCCTCAATGGCGTTTGTTTTCAGTTCACCAAGGGCTCAACACCATATTTCTTACAACTGTGTCCAGCACCTGGGCATGAGGTAGTGAAGATAGGTGTGTTCAACACTGCAGCTCTCAGGACTTATATAAATATAACAAGTATTGCCTAAACTTGGTTTTCTTAGCCTTTTGTCTTTGATGTGACCTTTTACAGTGGGAAGGGCAGCAAAGGTGGCTTCTTAGGCTCTATTCATATTAACAGGGTTTATCTTTGTCTAGAGGGAAGAGAACTAGAGAAACTTCTTGTTTCAACATTTTCATTCACCACTCAGCATTTCCAAATGAAACTACAGTCTTTCCCTTTTGGGAAAAGAACCCTCAGCCCTTGGCAACCTTGAGATTTGCAAGCCCTTCTGTAGAGTGTTATCCCAATTTCACAGTTGCTTTGGATTGTGTTTCAAAACCATGCCCAGGGATGAGCACACCATGTCCCAGGTAGCCTTAGGCAACATGGAGGTGGTGTCCATAGTGTCCAAACACAGCATTTATAGCACATCGTCCAGTGACTGTGGCAGTACTCATCTTCCTTTCTGTCTCACAGTAGCTCCATCTGAACCAGTGACCAGTTCCTGGGTGCTGGATTCAACTGTTAAATTGCTACCACCAGTGGTCCCTTGGCCAACAAGCACCACTTCAAACAATCCCAGGGCATGTCCGGGGCCAGGGGTATTTCCACCATGTAGTTCGGGTGTTCGGGAGGAGAGGGAAGTTTACTAGCTGGTTCCAGTGCCAGGGAAGGGTGTAATTTAATCATGTGGGTGTCACCATTGCTTTCTGTGGAGCATCCCTTTGTCCTTTTCCATTTTTAAGGCCACAGAAGTCTCACGCAAGGTAGTTTTCTCCCAATGCTCAGGGCCTTCTGGTGTTCTAGATATGGGGGTATGATTTGCTGGAGACCTCTCAGGATGTGAAACCTGCTTCCCACCACGGCCAGAGGACTCCCCAGCTAGGGAGGTTCTTCACCCAAATCCTTTCCACCTGCCTTATCTTCTGCTGGCTGGGCACATGTGGACAATAGTGCCTGAACTTACAACCAAGGCAGGTTCATCCCACCTGAACAAACACCTTTGTATTCTAACCTTGCCTGGTCTTGTATCTCCTGTCTCGTTCCACACACACGAGTGTTGGACAGTCTGCACTTTTCCCAATGCTCAGCCACCAGTACAAAGCTATAGCAGTAGGGGTAGAGAGGAAAAGGTTTCCAGGCTGATCCCTCCTCCCCGTAAACCAAGAAGCAGCGTTCACTGGGTCACCCTGCAGATTGGACCTGAGGCTTGGACCTACCATGAGTATTGGGTCATATTTCCCTCTTGACCTGGCCGTGTTGCAGCCCTGACAGGTGCAGTCAACCAGAGCAACCTCGATGACATCTCTCCACGAATAAACTTTGGCACATTATTTGGATAACAACCTGGGATTATTCCCTCTGGTGCTTTCTACGCGATGATGGTGTCTGGGGAGCTAGAGTTACAGATTTGGCCGGGCAGACAATCACCTCCGCAGGGAGCCCACACAAGTAGGTTAAACAAAAGCTTTATTTCCACACTGCATTCTCGGGACACGGTGCCAAGATTTCACAGACTGCTCAAAACAAGGATTGGCAAGCAATGTGCTGCTCCTGTGATGCTTTCTTATTGCAAACAGCCCTGAGTCACACAATGCATGTTCAGAGCCAAGCCTGAACTTCCTTTAAAATAAGAAGTGTTCAGATTAAAAATTTTCAGCTTTATTCTTTAAAGCAATAATGTGCTAGAGCAAAGCTCACATGCAGAGAGGCGTAAGGAGTTTCTACACCACCAGACTCTCATACATAGTTAAAACCCTCTGGTGCTACAACAGAAGAAATATTCAATAAGCCATGGTTTTTAAAGCAGTTAATTGCAGTACATCTGCCGTCAGATATTATTCTGTGCTATGCTGCGTTTGGACGGTGCACTGCTCCTGGTGAGCAAAGACCTCAAGACCGGAGCTTCATCCACGCAGAGTCTGTTTGCTGCCCTCTATTCCTCCCCACAGTTTTCTGGCAAGCGTGGAGAGAGGTCAGTTGGTTTCCTGCAGGATTTCAATATTTTGAAATGTTATTTCAGTTCCAGCTTCTGAGCGAGAAAATAAATAAAGAAGGAAATTGGATGTGGAGGTTGGATCCGAGACATCTGCCTCCAGGGTTGCTTTGCAGCGAGAGGCTGGAACGGGTAACGGAGATGGCCCAGCAGACGGGCAGCTGAGCTCTCTGGCAAACAAACTGCTAGAAAACCAGACCCTTTTCCATTTGAAAACTGCAGAACATTTGCAACTTGGCAAACCTTAACAACAATAGCAAAAAAAGCTTCAGCGCTAATAAATGCCTTCTGTTCAAGACCAACTGGAATCTCATGCATCGTATTGTGGTTTTCATTTGGACATCAGGCCTATGCAGATATAACATACTTCAGCTTTGGTCCTTGGCCCTGTAGCGACTTTCCCTGAGCTTCTCTGCATATGTTCATGAAAAATGTTCCAGACATCTAGCTTTGTGAAAATTAGAGTATTTATTTTCAGTCTGTTGTACGTTTTTTTTTAACTGCACCTGCACTCTGTATTACCTAGTTTGGCTCCTGGACAGCCCCAAGTTGCAAAGAGATAGTGGCAGAAGGGAGATTTAGTTCCTTTGAATAGAATTATTTTAATGCGCCAATGAAGCAGTCAATAAAAGAGAACCAGCTGATAAAATTTTTCTTGACTTTCAGGAGATCTTAAGCAGGTCCCATGCAGGAAAGGAGAATGTATTGCACTGAGTAATGACAAAGCGAAAGGCAAATGCTATGGATCAAGACTGATGTGCAGGCAGGAAGCAAAGAGGAGAATTACATGATCAGGATTCATTGTGCAATGACTTTGTGGGTGGTCCTTGCAGTCCCCCACTGGGTCCTGTGCTGTTTAACAGAATTTAGAGATGCTTAGGAAATTCAATAAGGGCAAGTGTAGGGTGCTGCACCTGGGGAGGAATAACCCCATGCACCAGGACAGGTTGGGGCTGACCTGCTGGAGAGCAGCTCAGCTGAAAGAGACCTGGGAGTCCTGGTGGGCAACAGGATGACCATGAGCCAGCCATGTGCCCTCATGACCAAGAAAGCCAATGGCATCCTGGGGTTCATCAAGAAGAGTGTGGCCAGCAGGTGGAGGGAGGTCATCCTCCCCCTCTACTCTGCCTTGGTGAGGCCGCACCTGGAGCACTGGGTCCAGTTCTGGGCTCCCCAGTTCAAGAAGGACAGGGAACTGCTGGAGAGGGGACAGCAAAGGGCTACCAAGATGCTGAGGGGACTGGAACACCTCTCTTAGGAAGAAAGGCTGAGGGATTTGAATCTTTTCAGTCTGGAAAAAAGACGACTGAGGGGGAATCTTATCAAAGCTCAGAAATACTGAAAGGGTGGGTGTCAGGAGGATGGGGCCAGGCTCTTCTCAGTGGTGCCCAGGGACAGGACAAGGGGTAACGGGCACAAACTTGAGCATAGGAAGTTCCACCTAAACATGAGGAGGAACTTATTTCCTGTGAGGGTGGCAGAGCCCTGGCACAGGCTGCCCAGGGAGGTGGTGGAGTCTCCGTCTCTGGAGACATTCCAAACCCGCCTGGACACATTCCTGTGCAACCTGCTGTGGGTGACCCTGCTCTGGCAGGGGGTTGGACTAGATGATCTCCAGAGGTCCCTTCCAACCCCTACCATTCTGTGATTCTGTGATTCAGAATGTCTCAGAGACATCCATCAAGGAAAGGAGGAGAACCAAGGGAGACTGACATCTGTAGAAATCATGAGGCCAGGCTTGGGGATGATTGTGAGGAACTCGAGTGAGTGAGGAAAAGGATGGTGAATGAAATTTAATACCAAGAACTGTAAAGGCACAAGCACCAGAGGAAAAGAGTTAGGTGCTTCTTACACTGCACAGAGCATGGAGCTGGTTTCATCAGCTCGGGAACTCTCCCTTTTGGTCATTGCAAGAAGACTGGGGGGAGTACCCTGGTGTGGGACGAATACTGAAAAGCTTCATGTGCCTGCCTGTTCCAGCAGTCACTGGCCCAGGATTCCTGCGTGCTGCTGCCCACCCACCAGCTGCAGGATGCTGGAGGAGAGGATTCCTATACCCAGGGTCTGGAAATCATCCTGGATGCAATAGCTTTCAGTGCATTTTGGGAGATCTGGTCCAACACTGTGTGCTAACTCAATCTGCCCTTACATCAGCTCTCTATATGCTACCGCGCTGTCCCCACAAGCTGACACAGCAACCCCATAGCTCTTCATCAGGCTGAGTTTTGCCTGCAAGAGCTATATCCAAGGCCACCATTTCACAGTGCTTCAGCATGAGCATGGAGAGTTGTAGTTCCTCTGCCTCCTCCCACCTCTACAACTACTTGAAAAGAGGTTGTAGAGAGGTGGGGGTCAGTCTCTTCTCACAAGGAACAAGAGATAGGACAAGAGGAAATGGCCTCAAGTTGCACCAGGGGAGGTTTAGACTGGATATTAGGAAAAATTTTTACACTGAAAGGGTTATTAAGCATTGGAACAGGCTGCCCAGGGAAGTGGTTGAGGCACCATCCCTGGAGGTATTTAAAAGGAGAGCAGACATGGTGCTGAGGGACGTGGTTTAGTGATGGTTTTTGTCAGAGTTAAGTTGATGGTTGGACTCAAGGATCTGAAAGGTCCCTTCCAACCTAGATGGTTCTATGATTCTGTCCTTTTATTCAAACAGTTATTTTTAATACAAATGAGGTCAGTGATGAGAGTCACACTAGGACTTTGTGGCACGACTGAAGGGAAATGCAAGGATGTGTGGCTACAACAGTAGGAAATCCTTATCCCACCTTCACCAGAGATGCCCATGGACTTGCATCCAGCTGATGACCACTGTTACAGTGTGTGAGTAGGTGGGTGAAGGGGGGGGAAGCATTTCCCTGTGCATAGGACCTTGCCAGACCGTGTTCTCGGTTACATGGACAGAAGGGAGCAGATTGCCCTGATGTCTCCCATGCATTCAAAAAAGGAACAAATCCATTGCTGGTGTGAGGACAGACAGTTGACCGTGTAGTGACTGTGGAGCTGTCCCTGACCTCACCACTGAAGGACATGTCCCTACAATGCCAAGGTAAATAACCAGAATGTCAGGGAAGGCGGACATGTTGATGTTTTTGCATGAGGATGTCAGGACAGAGACAACATAGTTTCATGAGTTCAAGGAGAGGTAAGGCTGCAGAAGACTTATCCTCAGCCTTATTCCTGCCTTCACCCGGCTGCAGCTCCAAACCTCAGAGAAGGACCTTGACATTTTCCAATGAGAAATGTGCTGTGGGGAGTGGTATTGCCCCCTTCCCTCTTTAGTGTCCCCTGTCATGGGAAACTTTCCTTACAACTGTTTTGATACCCATCCACGCCATGGCTACTCCATACCTTCCTTGGGTTCTTCTGCATCTCCTCATACCTCCTCTACTTGACTGTCCTGCTGCTCATTTATGTATTTGGAGATCTTTTGGGGATCTGCCTCTAAATTACTGAATAATGGAGTGAATACGTGAACAGGGGTCTCCATAGCTACCTCATCTGCACTGAGAGCTGAAAAGTAAGCTGAGATGAGGATAAATATACAAAGAAAAAAGACTTACAGGTGGAGGGATAAGTCTCCAAGGATCTTTATTGGCATTTGGTTTTAATTCACTGTTAAAAATACTGTATGAAATATGAACTCTATTCAGACACTGTATGTTGTGCATAAATACATCTTCTAGAGCTTTCAGCGTGTTTGCATGATTGCATTAAAATTCACCCTATAACATTAGTGGTAAAACCTCTGGCAATCACATGGTAGGTTCCCGTTGATAGTGGTTTCTAGAGTGTGCGCTTCACTATCCGAGAAATCCACCAAGTGACTTGTCCACAATCACCTGAGAAGTCTGCTGCAGAGCTACAAAATTCACATTTGCTGCTTCCAGCCCCCATCTTCCTCGTTACAACACCCAAAGACTAGTTTTAGGAGCAAAATAACAAGAAAAGAGCCTGATACAGTAATCACAGTTAATATGGGAAGAAATCTCATGAGTAAACCTAAACCTGTCTAAACAGAACAACGCCAGGAAAATATAAATATATTTTATGGCTCTCTAACAGCAGAGGTTATCACACTCAGGGATGAGTCCTTGGCCTCTTCCTGTTGAAATTAAGAGAAAAAAATACCACTGGCTTCAAAGAGAATTAAGAATTATCCTGGGATTACTAAAGTCGTCAGTGATCAGAACTTTGCTTCTCTGCTACCCTTTCCCACAGATTTACTATTTTATTTTTTTTAAATAAATTCAAAGAATGTTGTTTATTTTTGAAGACTACAGGCTGAAGAAAGAATCCAAAAACTGTGTGCAGAAGGGCAGATTGAAATCCCCTTGTTTAAATCATCTTCAGCTGGAAAATTCAGGTTTTGGCTACCCAACATTTTCATAAAATTGTCTCTTATTGCATTAACAAAAACACACACTCAAAAGATTATCTCTTAGTGGGTAATCATGAGATAAAAAGCTGGGTATCCCCAAACTCAAATATATATATATATATATATATCTTTACATATGTGTAGATGTTGAAAGGGAGAACGTATGCATAGTGGTAGTTTGAAGAGGTGTGGTGTTCGTTTTGGTTGGGTTTTTTTCCTCATTTTAAACTCATGTTTGCACAGACCAGTCCAGATAATGTCCCTCCCTGGAACTGAATATTGAGGCACGTTGTGTCAGAATTGCCTGGCTCATGTCTCTTCCACAGGACTTTATTCCTGAATTAATTTGCAAACAGAGGGCAAGCACAGAGCAGAAGGCGAAAGCTTTCCTAAGCCCTGCTTGACAGCTCAAGTGTCGTATGAGCCCTTTGACAGATGGCTTTCAAGGGCCAAATTCTTCCACATGGAATACCTACTCTCATCACTGAGTAGGCAAAAACTTCTTTCACAAAACCAGGTGCCACAGAGTGCAATCTCATTATTGAAGAACATTAATGATTTTCCCTTCTGTTTTCACTTTTCAGAGTTTCGTACCCCAAACTGCTCTTACTTTGAGAGTACATGCGTTTTACACTTGCTACGGTGAATTAGGTGTGAAAATTGTATCTTCCTTAGCTTCGCGGAGCCTGGCTTGCCTCATTTCATAAAGATATTTGCCATAACCAAAGAAGGTTTGGTCAGTGGTTGACTCTTATTTATCATCTGAATGATAAAAATCTGCTCTGATTGCTCCGGTGAGAAGAGCTCAGACTGAGCTTGAGGAAGGTCTCCGTGTTTTCAATGAGCACCTTCTGGTGGTAATATTGATTAAATTACCATATCTGCTGTTCTCTTCAGCCTTGCAGAAGAGAGAACAACAATTCCCAGAAGTTTGTTAGAAGCCAGACGTTGAACAGGAGTAAAAAACCTGGAAGAAGAAATGGCCAAGAAGAAAATTATTTGGCCTTGATGAAGTGTGCTCTGTGAGAAGTGCCTACAGGCCAAATGCTGTGCCTTTGCAGAAAGGTATTTTTACCCACTGGGAGGCTTGCTTTGAAGACAAGTGCTTTTGAGACCACTTGGAGATGGGGAAGAAAAAAGAGTGATGCGTCCTAGACTTTGCACTGCTTAAGTGATGTACTTTTCATTCCCTCAGCCCCACTTTTGCAGGAAAGAAAATTCATATCTCATTAGTATTACTCAGCTAAAGGAACTGCAGAATGTCATTCTCTGCATCTCAGTTTTACAATAGCTTGGCATTCTGCTTTGGGATGAAAAGCGTAAAATGTTTTAGATATGCTCTATGAGTGTGTGTATAAAGCAAAACAAAATGTTCTTCCAGTTTAGATCTGGAATTGCGAAGACGACATATTTTGACATTTTGGGCAGAATCACATTTTGGCATTTGGAAACAAATATTGATTCATACCAAACTGTTTCATTTCAAAACTGTCATTTCAGTTTGAAAATAGCATTAAAATGGCATTTGCAGCTGAAATGTCAACTTAAAAGAAAATGTTTCAGCTTAAATTGACATACAGGAACAAAACATTTTGATTCAAAATTTCCCCTTGTGGGGGAGTAAAAAATATTTTTTGTTGTTGTGAAAATCATTTTCTTCTCAATTGCACTGATTTTCATGAAACCAGAGTTTCCTACAACAACAACAACAAACCTATTTAATGCAAAACAGTTAAACCATTTTAGCACTTGGCATTATTGTTCAAGTCCAGGCCCAAGTGCAGCCGGACGTGGTTGTGCTGCCATGCAGACCTAGCTAAAAGGTTTTCTGGGCTCATCCTTGTGACAGATGCTGATGAAGAGCTGGCATCACCATCACCATCCCCATTACTTTCTTCCCCAATGGATCCCTGCCAAAAACACATACATACAGCTCTGAGCTGGTGTCCCATTTCACAGGAGGTGATGGTCAGGATTCATCTGCCTGCTCAGGTTCACCCTCTGCAAGAGCTAAGAGGCTTCATCAGTTATACTGCTTTTGGCTGGAAGGGAATGAAATGGAGGGTGTGAGCTCCTCTGCTGGGTTGGCTTCAAGGAGTCCGTCCTGATCTTACTAGTTCTTCTCAGAGTTCATCCTCTTCAATGCTTATTCCGGCCTCCTTCATGCTCCCCAGCTCTTTAAAGGTTGCTTTTGTCAGTGTCTTCTTTGTGCCCCTCAGGACAAATTTGAGTTTCCTGGTCAGTACATCTGTCCAGTTGAAGCTGTAAAACAGGGAAGAGAGAGGGAGTTAGCAACCCTGCTTGATAAGGAATAGTCTTTCATTTTGCATCATTTTGTGTCAGACAAAGCAGAAACATTAGATGTTCTCAAAGCCATGAAGAAGCACCAGGCAAGGAGGGATGCTTGTTGAGAACTGCAGGGACCTTGTGGTCCCAGTAGACCATACAACCGCTGCAGCTGTTGCATGGTTTAATGAGACACATAGAGCTTTCATCCAAGGATACCCGCTTTACAAATGTAAATTATATTTACATAAAAACAACCAGAGGGCTTCAGCTGCTCATGAAAAACATTTCTAACTGCACATCACAAACCTCATAAAGCCCCTTGCTGGTAATAACAGAGATTCCCTGTTCATCAGCTGGGTTTCTCTGGGTTTGATGGCATTCACTGCCACCAATGAGAAATCTGAAGGTCCAGCCGCTCTGACAGCCCCGTGATCTCACCAAGGCCAAGATGGGATGGACAGAGAACCAGAAAGCCCTGCCATCCATCTCAGACCCAGGTGTTGTTTCACTGGCTTAGCCTGGCACTGCTCCTGAGAGAATATGCTATGCTGAGTACTAGGACTTTAGAGCTGGCCTACCTGAGAGACTACATCTAGATCCAGGCTACTAAACCAATGTGATGGAGCTGAAGACGATCATTTGCTATGATTCTCTAAATGTCCCTGGTGCCCTGGTTCTACCATCTGTCGGTAGGGACAGATTTATTGTAACAGAATGGGGATTTCAGAGACAAAACAAACATCAAGGACTTGTAGAAGGCCAGGAGCTGAGGGATTAAGGTAGGTCTCAACTCTGCAGCTGTCCTGTCCTGCATAAAGCACCACATGAAATGAAATTTACCATTTATAATAGAAGAAAATATCATTCCAGCTGTTGTAAACCAAAAAGAACCAAATTCTAACCCATACCAATAACACCCTTGTGATTATATAGGTATTAAAAAGAACTAGTTGAGAAATTGTTGTGTGTATACATATATGTATGGTTTTAAATTGTACACACCATTGTTGTGTACAATGAACAAGCTATTACTTTAGAATAGAAATATATGTAAAACTGACTACATGAAGCAGGGATCCCAAGAGTGTAAGATGTGAGGTCTTGACAGGCGGGGAATGAATGTTATTAGGCCCAAGGACTATTCACACTAGTGACAGATTATTAATATAGAATTGTTAAGCAGCCTAATGAAACTGCCCTCAATGACAGCCCAAGATAAGCTGTCTTTAAAGCATCTATTAAGCATCTATAAAGTATATACATATACTTTAAAGTACGTATAAGACTATAGCAAAGTCAGCTAATAGCACTGGCACCAGAACCAGGTATGCAGGGTTGACCACTCAGACACTTTGTAGTGTAACACCGCGTATCTAATGGTTTTTATTATCATTCAAGGGAATTGTATTGTATTATTCGACCTAAAGTTCTGCAGATGGTGTCTGATGGTCTGATTACCTGTGCTTGAGGACTGGCTATTAAATCTGGATGCAACAAGAGAAGAACCAGGACCTCCAAACTCAGCACACATCATGGTCCCTTCACTCAGCGGGAGACCAAGGGCAGCCAAGGACAACCAAGGGCAAAAACCAGGAAAGGGATCTGAAGGCAAATTGCTGAATCTTAAGAAATCACCCAAATGTATCAACCCAATACGATTTAGGATCCAGTGGAGGATCGACCCTGAACATTCACTCATTGAACTTTATGAGAAAGAGCTGATGCCCTTGTCAAAGATGATCCCAAATGTTTTGTAACCACTAAGGAGACAAGGAAAATAAATGTCCTTTTCAACACCTTTCCAACACCTTTCTGGTGTTGAATGAAGAAGATAGGCCTTCCAGTGTGTTGCCAGGAAATGTCCCTGCATAGCAAGAGAGAAGAAGGAGCTGATGCAGAGTGGAAGAAAGAGAAAGAGAAGAATGATGTGATGGTGCAATAGGAAAAAAAAATATCAATAGAAATGAGTGTTTGATTTCTGCAGTTCTGGTTTTAATCTTTGGAGGGATCAGGCAGGCAAAATGATCAGAGATTAGCCCTGCAGTGGGGCTGTAATTGTATGGGTTTCTGGGTAGGTGTGGGTTTCACCTTTGAGGACAGGGAGAATCTTTATCAAAAACCCTGTTCTGAATGAGCTTTCAGATCTTTACGGCTGGTCAGCCACACCTTGCTAGTCTATGGCTTGGCCAGCAAAATGCAATAATTTGGGTGCTTACTGTATTTCCTGAATGAGAAAGAACCTTGGGGGATCTCCTGTCACTAAGCTGAGTTCATGGGACAAGAGGTCAGAATAGAGGGAGAGGCAAAGTCTTGAGGAAAAAAAAAAAAGAGGAGAGAAAATAACATAAAAAATTGAGCCTCGGTACTTTTAGGTGATCTCAGACTGTTTCTTTGCCTATGCAGGACACACTACCCATATGCTTATACATCTAAAGGTCAGCAAAGATCAATACAGGTGGCACTAAGATTTATACACCATGGATCCCTCCATAAATACAGCAGCGACCAACCACATTGGGGTGAAATCTCGCCCCTTTGAACTCCACAATGAACTCTGACTGACTTGCACGGGGTCTGAGTCTCATCTCTAAAGTGAGATCAATCTCAGGATCACGGGGAGTCATTGACCTCCCTGTGGGACAGTTGTCTGCTGGTCCTTGAGGGAAAAAGAAAAATCCCTTTCTCTGTAAGATGCTAGGGGTGGGATTCAGCTGCCTGAGGATACTGTCTAGCAGTATTTGAGATGACATGTTTTATCCTGCTTGGTCTTCAGCTGCTGTTTCATCTACCAGCCTTGCAAAGGTGTCTTTGACAACCATGGTGCTCTGGCCTGAATCCCACTTGCATGGGTGGGTTGGTAGGTCCACGTTAAGATCCCATATCCTACTGCAGGAGAAAGTAGAAGGATCACTAACGGTATAGACAAGAGGTTTATCTCCAGGTTACTGGAGATGCACTTTGGTATTCCTCATGCTTTGTTGTATGTTTTTATCAAGATCTGGCCAGAACCATCACTTGTCTTCAAAAACAGATGTCCACCAAGGAAAACAGAGTCGACAGTCAGTCTTTCAAGGTTAAAGGATTCGCTTTCTGACCACAAGGAGTACAGTTTTGGCCTTCCTCTAGACTCCAGGCCAGATGAATGCTCCAAAAGCCCTGAGATGGGGATCCCTATCATCACAGCAAGGACTCTGTGAGACTGTTAGCAGTTTACAGTCCCAGACTAATGGGACTGTAAACTCAGTGAATGAACTGTAGATCAGTGCATCTGAGACCCTTGTAGAGCGTCCTTTTATTGCTATCAAGGAAAAAACAAGCTTATTATGGCATGATCCCTTTCATCATAAATGTCTAAATAGATTAGCTGGAAACATCACTAAGCCACCAAGCAGGCACGTGTGAATAAGTGGCTGTTGAGGACATAATTGCCTCCATTGAAAGCTTCACGCACACAAGAAGGATTGAACTAGGACTGCTGAAAAGCTCCAGGTATAAATGCCTTATTGATTTTTCTGCTGTTTCCCATGGATTGAGCCAAGTGGGCTAATGAGGACCTTCTGTTCTCCATAATACACTGCTAATCAGCCTTGCTTCAGTGCAGAAGATTAAGTCTGTGGGTGATATATGTGCTAAATATTTTACTATCAGTATATGTGCAGTTTTTGTCAAGCAGGGCTAACCCAAGTGAGAGATCCTCTTTGTCTCTGGCCTTGGAGGATTAGCTTGTCCTCATAGGTGCAGATCAGCAAAGCAATCCTCTGTGCCTTGGAGCTTATATTTAGCAGTGAGTGTTCACATATGGTAGTGCTTATGCAGGTCTCTGCACAGTATGTCCCATATTTAAATATTTTTCTTTTTTTAAACGAGGAATTTCTGCCCAGCTCCTAGAATAGGGAGAGCCTCAGATAAAAAATTAAAAATCTCTGAAGGGAGATAAAGCAGCTTAGTAACACTCCCTGAATCTTTAAAAGTTGTGGTTGGGAAAGAGTAACGCAGCCAAAAGTCTTCTGCTGGGGTTTATCCTTGTGAGAAAATTGGATGGAGCTTTAGTCTCTACAGTAATCTATCAGCTTGATACGGCGTATTTTAGGGGTTTTTAACCAGCCTATATCTAGGCACCTTTTCCTAAGAAAGTGGAAATTAAGTAAAAGTTAGCTCAGAGGCACTGAATAGAAGCATTATTGCTGCTTTCAGAGCTATTATTTAAAAAAAAACCACAACCATACAGCATTTTCACAGGACATCAGACCCTCTATGTGCATGCGTGGGTGCACGTGCTTATATGCCAGACTTGCTCTGGTAGCACCTATTTGATCAGGCACCTCAGGTCATGCTGTGATACCCCATGCAGCTTCTGAATTCCAAACAAATCCTCCTAAATCCACATTTATTTTTTGTACCAGCAGGTACCATAATGTTGAGTAACAGAGCTGGATCCTCTTCCATGTCATGAGATATGGAATTATACTAGGCAGGAGATACACGTTTCAGGAAAGCAACGATAGGCAATTTGGATTCTTCCAGGCTTGAACTCCAGCTTTATCTCTGCGTTTACCATGGACTGGGCTCCTCCTGGCACAGTGCACATCGACATCCAGTGGATCGATAATACACTGCAGGTAAGCACAGTAATACTGTATGTCTTTCAGGAACGAATGTGATAACAGGTCAAGAATTTGCTAGGAAATCGCCCAACAAGGCTACTACTATCTCTACACAGCTTTGTTGCTCTTCCGAGCACCTTGAATGAGACTCTTTAAAAGAGTAATACATATTTTTGACCACAAAAAAAAAAAAAAAAAGAAAAGAAAAAAGGCATGACACTAAAACCAGCAAAGTGCAGACAAATAACACATAAGCAGACACTAAACAGCACAGCTACGTTGGGACTGTCCTACAGCTACTACCTCAGATCTAGGCCCTTTTGCCAAGGAGTTTTTCAGCTTTCCTCCTTTTGAACTCTGCAATTTCTTCCGGGGGTAACCCATGAGCTCTACACCTGCAGTGAACATGTAGGCCATTAGAGAAAGAACCAGTTCAGTTTCATCTGCAATAAAGAACAGACCGTAACAGAGACCAAGGGAAAGGCAAGTGTCTTCTGGGGCGAAAAAGGAAAACAAGTATTGGACCTGGTTCCGATTTTATTTATTCCCCTCTTGTATCGCTTCCACTTGACTTATTGCAAAGGGAGAGGTTAGCTAATTTAATTTTAAATGTCCCAAAGTTAGATGCCTGCTCTGAGAAAGGCATCTTTTGTAATCTGTATAGCCCAGCACTTCCAGAGGGCTCTTGACACATCTTAGACCCTTCTCCTTGGATGAGATGAATGACTTTGTTGATTGAGGAGCACAAACGAGGTATCTATCATGGCTGTATCCAGAATCTATTAGACAAGATGAATCCTGGGAGAATTATTGCATTATTCATCTGATCCTCCCCCTCATTCATCAAAGGGAAGAGCAGAACAAAACTGCTGTGAAGGCATTGTCTTCTGTTAGTTCAGCTCCTGCCTCAGTGCCTTTTGGTCTTCCAGGGTTGTTGCTTTCAGAAAGTCTCAGCTCTCAAAGCCATGGGCACACTTCCAAATGGAAATCCTATTTAGCTGTCCCTAGAGGCAGCCAGTTGTCCCTGAAAGCTTAGCACAAATTTAACAGCCTTTCCCGAGGGAGATCGGAGTCAAGTTTCAGCGCTTTTGCGAATTCTGTCCTACAAATGGAAACGTCCAGCCAAACTGTCCTTCTATGCCTTACCTAAATCCTCAGCTCTGGAGACATCTTTCCTTTTAACAGAAACAATGATCCTTGTTTATAAACCCCCCCATGAGTGCTGGAGCCTTTAGGGCTACGTCCCAGGGACAGTGAAGCCAGGAAGATACAATCCTGATGGGCTGAATGAGGAATGGCTTCTTCTGGGAATCTACAACTCAGGTAGAATTCCTCTCCCTGAAATTTAGGTATCTGCAACAGAGATGTCTCCATCCAAGCCAAATATCTTTGCCTCTATTCTGAGCCAGTAGAGGGAAGCAGGCTGTACTGGACCACAGTGGGGTTGTATCCCAAAGTGGATGTCCTCTGTGGAGCAGAAGAGGTGCATCTAGAAGTGCCTGTTTCTCTGCATTGACTCTAAAAGGAGTGTAAGATGACCAGCTCGGATGGAGGTCTCTGTGCTAGAGGTATATAGCTTTTAATAAGATGAAATCCTACCCATTGGAAGGGGCCATCTCCAGTGCCTTTATGCAAAATTCAGCCATGCATGAGGGGCTTATTCTTTGACTCCAACCAGCAGGACTTCATCCACAGGGGAGTAGAGGAGGTTGCTGCCTGTTTCTGCGAGGCAGAAACATTCTGCCTGTGCAGCAGGTTGTGACCCACAGAAGGTGAAGACCTGACCAGAATATTTGGGGATGAAGTGCAGTATCAGATTGCCTGAGCTCCACCTCCAAACACTGCTCACACAAATATCAAATAACCCTTTGATAATAACTTGACTTTCATACACAGCACAATAACAAGAAAAAAGATCCAGTGTAAACAGCACTGACATCTCTAGCTTTAAACTAAAGGGTGGAAGATTTAGACTAGACCTAAGGAAGAAATTTTTTACAATGTGGGTGGTGAAACACTGGCCCAGGTTGCCCAGAGAGGTGGTAGATGCCCCATCCCTGGAAGCATTCAAGGCCAGGTTGGATGGGGCTCTAAGTTGAAGATGTCCCTGCTGATGGCAGGAAGGTTGGACTAGATGATCTTTAAAGGTAACACATTGAATCCCATCTTCCAATCAAACAATGCCACGACCTGACTTTGCTTCCTTTCAGTGCATTTAGGGTTTCTTGTTATTGGCAGTTATTATCTAATCTAATATTCCAGCCAGTTCTCCCAGAAACCTCAGCTTGCTCAAAAAGACCTTTTTAGAATATATCAGCTGAAGTAACAGCATTCTAAGTCAGAGAGCCTTCTTCAAAGGCAGCTAGGTCACTGGCTTTCATTCCCTTTCTCCCTTCAATCAGATTTCAGAGAAAAAGTCTTTTTTCTCACCTGCATTATACCATAGCCATGACCAGAATATTCCTTTTTCTTCATTTTGCTGTTGTGTTAGGAGTTCAGAAATAATTTGAAAAGAAAGCATTGATTGTGAAGGAAAAAACATCTGTCCTGACGTTGGGTGATCAAGCCTATGAGCCAGAGGATGTTTTGATTTCCCCAAATAACTCTTGTTACATGTTATAAAAAGTTTATTTATGAAATGTTGTGCTGCTGTTGTATAATTCCAGCTATGTAAGGACAGCAATAGTTTTTCGCTGCTGTTTGCTTCATAAGCTCTTTTATTTCTGATTTAGAAGCACATTGGGTGAAAAACTTCAAATAGGAGCCTGAATGGAAATCCTTTTGCTTATTGCCCCCAGAAAAAACACATCAACAGCAATGCAACACTAGGTCCTCTCTGTTGATCATCTCCCATCCTGCCAGGGTGCCTCAACACGGACAAAGCAATGAGAGCCTTGTACTGGGCAGAAGAAGTTGTCGTGTTGTCCTAATGGGTGTCATTTTCCTGGCTTGTACAAAGATGCTTCTCATCTGGTGTTGGGAGATGGATTCTTTGAGCATCCTTCCCTGCTTCTCACCCATTTCACCTTCAAACAAGGATCTTGGTGCTTCCTCGAGGGCTGACACTCATGTATATGAGGATGGGAGAGCCCCAAAACTTCCTCCTGTCCCTGTCTGCATCTTAAGTTTTTAGTGATTTCTCAAGTCAGGTTGTACTTATCATTGTGGATGGTGGTGGCCTAGATGCTTTATTTGCCCTCCTGGACTTGAGAACCTGTATGTTTTGATACAAGAGAAGGGATCTGGGTTTGATGATAAAAATCCAAAACTCTCGTATGTTCTTTCCCCGGGCACTGGATTCATGGTTAAAAACCCTTGAGAGGACCCACGATCTGTATCTTTCTTCACTGAATTGTATTCTTTCTTTTCTTTCTTCTTTTTTTTTTTTTCCCTCCAGTTTACTTTCCTAGCTAATTTAAAATAGAGTTAGAAAGGGAAAGTTTCTAGATAAAACTACCCCCTGGGTAGTAGGGCTCCTACTGCTTGAAAGCGCTGTATTCAGTAGCAGAGCAAAGGATTTCTGAAACAGGATGGTAAAAGTTGGAAAGTCAGAAAACTGAGTATGTCACTCATCTCCTTGGAACTGCAAATGAACATGATCCTGGCTCTTGGGGCGGTTTATCTGAATTTCTTTAGCTATTGAATTTTTTCCTAGTGCTAGATATTTTTTCAGTGCTTCGCCAAATGCATCTGTGATTTAGTTCAGGTCAGGCTTGTATCTCCTAGATTTGTATAACATCATATCTTTTCATGGAATCATATATCTTTTCTGGTGTTTTGGACAAGAGGAGCACTCCAACAGTGATGATGAGGTGCTGCCCGTGCCAGAGCATCGCTGGATGCCAAATTCCAATATCCCACATTTATAACCTAGCGGCTTTGCGCTTTTTCCATGACTGCTCTGCAGCCCCAAAACTAGTCTCCTGGTGTATCCTTAAAGAAACCTCCCAGCCTTCCTTTAAACCTATCTGACTGTGAAATTTCAAAAAAACAAAAAAAAATTTATCCTACAGGTAGGCTGCTGCTCCACTGCTCAATATGCTCTTTTTTGCTATATTGTCATTTTGTTACACCTTCTCTATGTCCACCCCAATCTGCTCTTATTTCTTGTGGCAGTACCAGGCTTTTGCAGAAAGCTTTTTTCTTTGCCTTCTGTAGCGATTGCACAATGGAGCCCCAACCCACAAGATCCTGAGATACAGTAATACAAATCCTAACAAGCTGCAAGGAAGGAGAAATAATATTCATTACAAGGCAAACATCTGCCAGGGAAGGCGTAGAAATTCGCCTTGGAGCAAGGAAAGGACCAAGGATCCTATTGAACTGCCTGTCCTGTTCTTCATGATGCAAAGTTAACCTAAAGCTCCCATATAAAGCAGGTAAAATTGAGATGTGACCAGACCTAGAAAGAAGGAGGCTATCCTTCAAAAAGGAAAATTCTCTGGGGCAGGAGCCTGCAATCTGGACATTAAACTTGCACTTTCCCTGTATCCCATAAAAAGAGCTTGTGAAGGGGCTTCTTACTTGATTCGCAGTAAGCTTTTTGCTTCTGAAAACAGATATACAGACCCGGAGCAGCTGGACTTAAGGCTAATTTTAAGAATAGTCTTTTAGTTCCTTTGATTTTATTCATGGTTGGAAGAAAGTAGGGACGGTAAGAAGCATATTAGGTCTTTTAATGGAATTATGTTTCTTCTTAATTAAAATGTTTTGTATCCTGCATGAGCCGTGTCACCCACAGCACTTGCGTTTTACAAGTGCATTTATCTGAACTTCCTTACACAGCTGTAAAGGTATGAAATCCTGGTACGGAGAGTGGAAATCAATGAGAATGTTCCAACTAATGCTTCCAATAAGTCTGTAATTGGGATTAAACAGAGAGGTCGGTGAATATCAATTAAATTCAAATTATGTAGGTGCAATGATTGTTCCTTTGTTAGTCATTTGGTGGTGGCTTGAGGTTTATTACTAGACAAACTGATGTATTCTCTCATCAATTTCAGCAATACCAGAAGCAGTTGTTATCACAGTATTTTGCTGGACCGTTAGTATTAATCCAATCACATAATTAAATATTCTTCCATATTTTTAAGATTAATGAAGTTTGGCTTCTAACCTCAATATAAACTCAGCTTTGTAAGGTCAAGGACCATTGTCCAGGTCTCCGGTGCCAAGACAACTGCGAGCACAGTAGGATAACGAAGCTTGATTTGTCCCTAGATATCTGTGAACAGCTCTGTGAGGTACTTGATCGTAGATCTGCTCATGACCGCCTACCACAGATGAAAAAGCGCCTTCTCTTGTCAAGAAATCCTGCCAAGGACTGTGCTTGCAGCTTTGATTGACTGATGGGGTTTATGTCATGGTAAATAATAGGAAGATAGCAATTCTATTTTTTTTTTATGTCACCTGCTGTCTTTTCCACAAACCACTGCAGTGCAGGCCTGAAATGCTCCATATCTCAAGGGCCATGACTTGTCATGGCAGTAAGAAGCACTAACAGACTACGAGTGAAACCAAGCGCATCAAGTTATCTGGGTCTATACGAATTCCAGGAGATAACTCGTGGGGTCAAACACAGATCCAGAGATTTTAAGAAGATGAAATCATTTTTTTAGGGTTACTTTGAGCCCTTTCTTCACATAGAACTTCCACCTCTAGGATCTGACCCTTAAATCCTTGGCCCACAGGTTTGCATTTCCATAGCACAGACATGAAGCCAAGCACAATTTATTAATCTTCTCTTAATAAGTACCACTTCTCAGCAAGACCGCAACAACTGCCACCAAAGTCACAAAATAAAGCATGAGATAAAAGCAAATGCTCATGGAAAGGAAAAACCTAAATAGAAGATGAGTTGCTTCAGGACAGGGTGAAAACATGAGCAGAGGAGGAATTTATTCAGTACCTCCTCCTTCAGCTCAAAAGCCTACAGATGAGGAAATCCTTATGGAAGTGTATGAGGCAGTGACTTGAAACCATCATATTGGCCAATAAGAGAGAAACAACTTTCAGCCTCTCATAAACTGGTACAAAACTGAATCATCAAGATAAGGCTGGAAAAATGGGATATAATGTCGGATACCTATCTGATAATGTCACAGCCTATGCATGAGGCAGTTCTCCAAATATTTGCTTCTCTTGAACATCCAGTTACTTCTTCCTCCCATTTGACATTTGACTTCTACAGGGCATAGCTTTGATTTTGACCCTTCACTAGGAAAGATTCAGTTTCATATAACTTTTCTTTTTCCTCTGATTACTTTCATAATCGTTCAACTACTGTACGGCAATCTATGTGGACAGAAATACTGCAAAGGAACAGTGAAGATCAGAGCCTTGGGACAAGAGCAGAAGGTCACCTCCCTCTCTGCAGTGGGAAAATTTTTTGCCTCCTCTTATTGTCCCCTTGGACCTGATGTATTTTCTATCACTTACAATCCATGTTTAGAAACAGCTTGGGCCTGCGTAAGTCTGACTTTGGCACACATGAGCAGAGGACAGGCTCTTTGAGGACTGTGGAACGAACCTCAGCAGTCAACAGAGGCCTAACGCATACTTTTAGATGGTAAAACCAGGATGAGAAGAACCTACTCTCAAGGTAGAAGTCTTGGGGCTTCCTTGGTTGCAGAGGAAGTCAGAGCCAAAGTAAAACCAGACCCTGTTTGCTGTCAGACATCTGTCTCTGAGCTAGTCACTGCAGGACATCTATAGAGTCAATAAAACAGGCATCTTGCAAGGAGGATTCATCTTCTAATACAGACGTCCAAGCAGGCCAGTTGAATCAGACCCCTGAGCATGTATTTCTCTTTGTTGACTATAAAGGGAGTCAAGGTTGACTAGCTTTAATCTGGGTGACTACACTGTTCTTGTCAAACAAATCCTTCTCCTGGTTTTTATGTCCTGACCACAGTGTCCTTTCCAGGCACACAGCATACAACAACCGAACAGGCAGTACTCCATTTGCAAAGTCAGGCATTGCAAAGCTACAAAATGGGCTAATGAATTTCAGTCTTTGCTCACCACCACTTGCATGGTGGCAACATCATTAAGTCTGTAATTACATAATGCTGCCATGTTTTTACAACACAAAATCTCTTTATTGTTCTGTTCGAATGAACAGTGCTACAGGGAAGAAACATGTTTATATGGTGCATGAGGCTGGTGTTTTCTTCAGGAGGTTGATGGAAGGAGAGAAAAATTTGAGTGTCACCCATACGCTAACAACACCAGAGTTATGAAAATGTCCCTGCCTGTGCATGTCCCACACGCACATGGAGTAGGAAGGAGGTTCAGGAAGGAATTCCCTGGTGCTCCATCTCCAAGGGACTATAGGGGGGAAGCAGCAAGTTTCCCTGCCACTTCTTGGGAACTGGCGTTAAGGAGAGGAGTTGAAGAAACCACACCACTTCTGAGTCCCAGTACTATGCCTGAAAATGTAAGTCACCTGCGGAAAATGATGCAGACTTTGCAAACAGGTACTATGGAAAGAGAGCTATTCATCCTGTGAACACCAACAAGGACCTTCTAGTGAATGTATTGAACAGCGATGAAGTCACACTTACCCTGGTTTTATTTCAGGAGGTTTAGGTAAGGGCTTCAGGAAGCCTTTTTTCCCAACTAACCAATATGTGTCTTCTACTCCTTTACCCTAAAATAAAAACAAAAATCCAGATAAGAAGCAGCTTTCTGACCATCCTCTTCTTAATACAGAACTTTCTCACTGGGTTTCTGAGGGCTTCATATACACCCAGAGACAGAGCATGGCTGGAAATCTTGGGCTTCACAATGGTTCAGGGATGATTTGAATTTCCCTATCCTAGAATAGTACATCTTGTTCAAACTGTCATCTACAAACAACCCTCATTGATCTGGGTCGTTGAAACTACACAGCTTAGCAGAAATGAGAAACTACGGGTTTTCTAACCATCTTATTTGGCAGCACTATCATCATTAATCGAGAGATTTCACAACTGTTGCTGGGCTGAGTATCAGACTAATAATGTTCTCTCCCACCACTGATGATTTAGCTTTTAAGGTGAGATGCACCTGATGAAATATAGGCATCTATAATCAGAGTCAATCACCCTTGACTGGAGAAGTGGAGGAAAACAGGCACTTCTAAGGCAACATTCATCTTCACATAAACTGGACCCCTGAAAATAAGTCAGGTTAATAATTTCCTAAAGTGCCAATTTATCTTCACTAACTATGTAAAGGTTTCTTTCCATTGACTAAACCTGGAATAATTACCTCAGATCTCCACTTGCAGACATATGAACCCGGGTGAGATGATTCTACTTGTCATGAAAGATTGTTGAGAGACCTGGGGCCATACGCAGACCTCTTATGGTAGGTGTTTAAGGCAAGCAAAGCTCCTACCTCTGCCTAATGACTATGTAAAGGGAGAAGTGATGTCTTGAATTAGTTGAATTAGAAAGTATTGTCTTGTTTGGACACTGTGAAAAGTAGCAGCTTCTGTCAAGGGTGGACTAAACAGAGTCCTAAATAAATAACTAGATCCAGCACATACAGCTGATTGTTTGATCCCATGGTCCTTCAAGAATTACCTCATGTACTGAAACAACTGATGGGGACAATTGGGAAGTATCCAGTGGAAGAGTGGCGG
Organism: Rissa tridactyla; assembly: GCF_028500815.1. Taxonomy (NCBI): domain Eukaryota; kingdom Metazoa; phylum Chordata; class Aves; order Charadriiformes; family Laridae; genus Rissa; species Rissa tridactyla. The sequence goes on along the minus strand of NC_071466.1, from coordinate 6,849,324 downwards.
ATGAAGGCCAAATAAGAGCTTAATATGAAAATTCCTTAAGCAAGAAGATTCCCCTATGAAGCATTTCGCACAGCCCTGGCCTTCTTACCTTCAGTTCTGTTTTTCCCCTAGGTATGATTTCATAGCCTTCGTTTAGACTCCGCAGCGTATCCACTGTACTTTGGCTGACATGAATTCTGTAAGCTGGGAACGGAAAGCAAAACAGCTGGATCATTATACTGCACACACACACTGCAAATTCCCCACTGCTTCATACTGGCAAGGAAAAGTCCTCCAAGGCATGCAGGCATGTATCTGGTGTAGCTGTGTGGTGCTCCTCTACATAGAGTACAATGCTGATGGATGGATCCTTCCATGCAGGGCTGTAACGAGCACAAGGTGAGAGGAGATCTACACTGGGGACTTCCCGGAGAAGGTTACGAAACACTCTAAGTATAGAAGTCCAGCTCTTAATTAATGTTTTTTCAGCACCGTTGCCAACTGGGATCAAGAATACCATTTTCATCTATTGCCGCAGCATAACTAGGCAGCAAGAAAGAAAAGAAAAATAACCATTTGTCTTGTTCCAGACACCCAACATCATTTGAAAGTTGGGATGAAGAGCAGAGAGATGGAGTTTGCAAGGGGAAATAATGAAAATGTGGCTGTGCATCTAGATCCATCTGGGGTTTTCAGTAATTGATTCCATCCAGAGCTGCCATTAACAGCCTATGAACAAAAAGGGCAAAGGTGGAGATCTTTATCAAATTCCCATCTCCCACCAGCTTGTTTTACAGTCATTGCTAGAAATCACTGAAATTTGTTGCTGCTCTGTTGGTGTGAATGTTTCTAATTCAAGGAATGTTCCTAAAACATTTCCCCCCCCCAGTTTTCTTTGTTGTTGTTTTTGTTGAACTTTTGTTGCAAATCTGTCAATCACATTCCCTTCCCCCTTGAAGGACAGGGGATGAACCAATTAATTTTTTTTTTTTGCAGAATAATCAGAAAGAAGAACATCAGTTCAAATATACAGAGGAAGACCACACAGCTTTGAGCTACATTTCCTGAGACACTAACATACAATCTTCCTATTACTCTGTATCTATATACATTTCAATTAATGTATAATGATGCTCCTGTTTCTGCAGTGCTCCTGCTGTCTCCAGTCTCAGTGGGACTTTGCACTTCCAAGGGCCTAAACCTTGAGATTCTTCAAATATCTGTCTTGCCATTAGAAATCTGCTATCAAAGTATTTCCTCCTTTCCACTGCTTTCCAAATGCAACGCATGCCTCTTAAAATAAGCCAGCCATAATCACAAGCAAGGCAATGTTCCTTAATTAATGATTAGCCTAACTGCTAGTCTTAATTAGTCTTATCAAAACCACTAAAGCTAGAAAATGTGAGGATTGTATGAAAGAGTGAAAAAGTTCCAATGTAGCATATATACTGCAGCGTGTTTCTAGCCTAGCAGGACCTCAAGGTTTTAATATTAAATATCACAAACTTCGTGTAGCTTGTAAACCAGTCACAATGGGTAATTTCTTATAGCTGTTGAAAATATCAAAAGAGAGACCAGAGATCAGGGATTAAAATGCATGAGACATTGCCTTTGGAAATAAACTTGTACTGATAACCTGGACATCAGAAGCAAATTTGAAATTCATCCAGGGCTCTGACACTGCTGTCCACTGCGTCATCCACAGTTCATCCACTATGGTTTACAGATCTGTGTCTTAGCCAAGGACACCATGAAAAAGCAGATCAGGATACACATATGACTGAAATACAGGGAAATGTTCCTTCTCTACCACCTTTTTTTACATGTCTGGAAGACTCCAGACATGTATAGGATGGTATCATCTTATCTGCTGCAGCTATTGATTCAGGGTGCATAGACTCACCTTTTATAACTGGAAGCCTCAGAAAAATAAAGGCAAGAACTTGAGGGAAAAATAGCATCAACATCAACCCATCAAGAAAGACATCAAGAAAATCCAAAGGGGAAGGGAAGCTTAAGGATTTCCTTAGGACCCGCCAACTCGTGGAGCTGTTATTGTTGATAAATGAAGCCATTACAAATGATGTCCTTCATGTTGCAGGACATTGTCGCCTGTGGTTGCCCACATGTGCTTCAACCTTTCCCTTGCACTGGCCAAGACGGGTAACTGCATTATTTTACTGTGCAACGAGAGGTCTGAATTAAGGGTCCTCAGCAATGATTGAAAGCAAGATCCAACCCATGTAGGAGGAATCAAGGGCAATATTCGTATTCCTTTTGGTTGATGGGATCCAAATCAGAGGACTGTAGCTGGAAGGCAGGGTCTTAAAGCTGACCTACAATGGCAAAACTGATGACATCCTCTTCAGGCTGCTTTGAATTTTGTTGTTTGACTTGCCCTTTTCTTCAGAGCCGATTCAGTTGCAATGCTTATAATTAAAAATGCGCATTTCTTGGTCTGTCTTGAGAACTTTGTCAACCACCCACCCCAGGGACTGTCCCAAATACTCACGCAGGCCCGTGGACTCCATTCGTGACGCCGTGTTCACCGTGTCTCCAAAGAGGCAGTACCGTGGCATGGTGAGCCCCACCACGCCAGCCACGCAAGGCCCTGAAAGACACGTCATCTGTATAATCCAGAAGGTTCCGCACAAAGTAAGGGGCCCACTGACAGACAGATCTCATCCTCTCCTCTGATATTGAAAAACCATGTGGGAATACAGGATTTTTAAAGATCTTATTGGCCTTGGTGCTTGCTACAATCAATCAAAAATCAAGCATTAGCGCTTTATGCCTGACAAAGGCCTTGTGTGGTAGGACCTCAGTTCACCACCATCTGGGACAAATTTTTCAGAGTTCATGGAATCTCAAGAACTATTGAAATCTCATTGTAAAAAGACCTCCTTTTCTGTCTGAAAAAACTAAGGTCCTGTAACATGCCCTGTGTCCCGGTGAAGCAGGACTGAAAATCACCCTTGGACATCCAGGGATGCTGGCAGCACGCTGGACCACCCTGTGTCCCCTCCTTGTGTTCCCCTCCTTGGAAAGGAACACATCATTAGCTCTTCTGTCTAGCCAAAGACTGTTTATTTTTTCCTCTCTCTCATTCTTTAGATGAGATCCACTCCCTTCCAAACTAGCTCCCAAAGAACCAGTGCCAAGTTCTCAGGGAGAGGTATGCGTGCAGGATTCACACCAACACGCACACACACGGAGACAAAATGTGTGGCAGGCAAACAGCACAGACAACTGTCATCTGGGGCACTCGGGTTAGCTAATGTTTGGACTGTGCTCTGAGGGATGAATTGCTAAATTTCATCACCCACAATTTAAAACATCAGGCTTGCAAAATAAATGCAAAAAAAAAAAAAAAGAAAAAACCAAACCAAAAGAAAAAGTTAAAAAAAAAAGAAAAAAGACAATGTTCTCAGAAATGTAAGGAGGTGCGGGGCTTCCTGCAGAGAAAAGACAGACCTCTTTGTATTTTGCATTCGGTGTATGTATGTTATATGTCTTTTCAGGCTCCGCCTGCCTTTTCAAGTTCATGATCCTTCTGGATTAAGATTTAACAAAGCTGACATCTAGGAAGTCTTTTCCCATGCCAGGTTACAAGAGATGTGAAAGTAGTACATCAATAGTATCTGAAATTATGCTATAGATAAAGTTTTTCATAATATGAAAGGTTGCAGGTTAAAAAGTTTTAAAATAGTAATAATAGCAGTCATAATAATAGTAATAATAATTGCAGCCTAATTTATAAGTGATCGGTTACTTGGTTTAAGACAATGTAATTTTACTGTGATTTTAGCTGCCTTAGTTACAAAAACTGATTCTTCATATAGTATTCATATACATCAGGACACTGAAACTCCATAGCTGAAAGCTATGGGCAACTTTGCAAGAACCCCTGTTGCTGTGACCTCTGAAAAATTGTTGCTGCAGAGTCCAAGTAACAGGATTTCAATATAATTTACAGAGGATGCAAGCTGAGAGGTTAGATGGAATTTAACTCCTGCCTGACGAAGCATCACTTGCTTAAAGATTAAAAAAAAAAAAAGAAAAAAAAGAAGAGGGAGAATATTTCATACCAAAAATGTTACAAGGACTTAAACAGCATGTCTGGGTCAAACACAGCATGCAGGGACTGCTGGAGGTCAAGTAAAGATGATTTAATGGTGCGGCCTTGGATAAGACACCGCCCCTCAGAATTTCTTCTAATTAAATTCCCATCCTTATCAATACTCGCTAATTTGGTTCAAGCTCTTCAGGAGGAGCTATATCCACTAGAGGCCGTTTTTTCAGGGTCTAGTCTGTAGGCAGTTTGATAGCACAACTGTAAGGACACTGTTGATACTATGGTGTCAAGGTCCTAACGCTTACCTAACTGGTCCTTAATGTGTGCATAAAAAAGGATCTAATTGGAGACATTTTAATTCATGCTTCAGTAAGAGCTTTCCCTGAGAAAACACGAACTCACATGGCATCGCCTCTCTTCATCTTCTGGTGACGACATGACAGCAGCACTCAAATCTCAGTAAGAACCAAAGCCCCTGCTGTAATAGGCATTGCAAGGACACAAAAAAGTGGTTCTTGTCAAAAACCAGACCTCACTCAGGAGGATTTGATTCAAAGTACCAATATAGGTAGCTGAGCTTCTGCTGTAGTTGGTGGAGGCCAAGTCAATGCAGTCAACTGAACTGGGTGAGCCTTTCCAGTCCTGCACCTGAGCAACTGTCCAGGGTCCGTTTACATGTCCACCAGACCTCCACTGACCACAAAGTGAGTGCAGGCTCCCTAACACTCCTGGAAACATTTGCACATGGGTGCCCAGGGAATTGGTGGAGTCACCATCCCCGGAGGCATTTAAAAGACATTTATCTATAGTGCGGAGGGACATGGTTTAGTTGTGGACTTGGCAGTGCTAGCTTAATGGTTGGACTTGATGATCTTAAAGGTCTCTGACAACCAGAACAATTCTATGATTCTATTTAAATTTAGGTTTCCTACTGAGTCAGTACGATCACCCAATCATTTCTGCAAAGCTCACAACCTAGGATAGGCAAGATTTTTAGGGACAGGCACTACTTTTCTAGATCACTGCCTTTAAGCCCGTCCTCCTGTTGCAGAAAGTTGCTAGTTCAAAACCAACCCTGCAGTGCAAACACAGCCAAAGAACTTCTCCACGGTGAAAGCATCCAAGAGTTAATTCACTCGCTGCCTTCGCTGCCTGTGTGTGTTCCCCCTTTGTCTAGACAGCCTCAGCAAAGGGCTAACAAAAACTCCCAGCGATAAATCTCCCACAGTAACAAGTTTCAGAGGAAAACAGAGACCCTGTGATGAGAACATTATGGCCGAGTTGTTTAATTATACAGGTTCGCTGGTTTGTTTTGAAGCGGCGCTTTGCCAGGGCTTGCAGGGTCAGTTAATGAGCCGTGCTGGCTACGACTCTGCAGCAACCATCAGTGGAGGTTAATAAGCTTGATCGAAGCGTGGGGCTGGCTGCCAAAGAGCCTGACTGATAAACAGATCCTCTTCAACCTCCGCGGAAAAACTTGTCTTCTCACCACCGCTCTCCCCAGCCATCCAGCTCCAGCCCAGAGATGACTGGTGTGGAAACAGCTGAGTCAGCTGAGTTTTTCTGGACGTGCAGTCAAGTCAAGAGAGGACACCCAAGACTCCAGGGTGCATTTAAAGCAGAGGAGAAACTGCAGACCAAACAGCGGTCTTATCCTCTTCGCCTTACCCATGCATTGCCACAAGCGGACCATGGGCATGGGCGAGGAGATGTTCCCAGAACTGCAGCTCTCCATTGGTGCTGGACAGACACGGGCAGCCCATGTCCAAACGGCATTTACTGCGTTTTCAGAGAGGGGAACACGAGCTCTTCTTGGCATCAGTTTCCAGAGAACAGTTGGCCCACAAAACTGGTGGTCACACCCGTTCTCCATCCGTTCCAGGACAGTGAAAGTGTAAACCAAGCCCTCCTCTCCCCCAAGTGCTTCCTCAATGCTTTCATGATGCTGGTGATTCCCTCATCATGCTTCTTTCCTCAGGAGAAACAGGGTCTAGGGTTAATCAAACTCTGCTGTCAGCTCAGTGGCTCAGAGAGCTGGTTTGCTTTGGAGCATGCATTTCTCGCTGCTCCCATGACAGTAGGACATTGCCAGATCTGTGCAAAACAAGATCTGGCTTCTGCTTCTTTAGAAATAAAATACCAATTCCTCCCTGTCTTCCTCTTGCACCCTACACGACAGCTCATAGCAACACTGCTTTCCAGATACCCAGAGTTCAGAAAAACAAGAAAAAATGTAACCACCCCCCGCACACATCATCTAGGGATAGATTTTTGTCTGGGTGCATGGAAGACCTGTTGCAGAGCTGCTATCAACAGGCAGCAGCAGATGTTGCGCACTGGATTCCTCTCTTTCCATGTTGAAAATGTGCTGCTGATTCTCCAGACACTCCTGCTCTGGGCAAGACAAGCTGGGGCCATAGTCTCGTCTCATTTCTGCCAGAGTATAAAACTCACAGTGCTCCTGCAATCATTCCTTAACACTTTAAACTTCTGTGAAGGGACAGCCAAAACCCCCAAACTGCAAAAAAAACCAGAAGGGAGTTGAGTTTTCAGAGATAACCCCAAAAGAAGAACTCATGTGGTCTAGGAGATACGAAATAATGACTTTAGCCCTGCTCAAGTCACATCTCTGTTCTCAGAATATTCTGGGTGAGATTCTTCTTCTTCTCTGCTCTTACTTCCTTATGCATACAACAGGATATTGACTTCTGTAAAACATTTGCATGTCAAAGCTGCAAAAATGTGGGCATTATCGGATAGACTGAAGGACAAAAAACCCTGTAATACTGGGTCAGACTCCTGGACAATCTTAATTAATTATTTGGCTTCCCGCAATGGGCAGTACCTGGTACTTCAGAAGAAGATACAGGAAGTCTGGTGATGAATAGCTGGGAAAAAATTATTAATGGATTACTGTGGTATAAAATTATGAAGCTTCATATCTCTTCAAAAATATTGATTCTATGATAACTCCAGATGACTTTTCCTCTGTTTAAAATCCCAGTCATACTTTTGGTTATCTGATGATTGCAATCCTACTGTATGTTTTGTTTTGTTTTGTTTTGTTTTGTTCTGCAGTTTGATTACACTTTGTGTAAAAAAAAAAGGAACTTATTTTCTTTTTAAACAAGCCACTTTTCTGTTCATTGAGCAGATTATGACTTCTGTGCTAGAGATGATTTACTTTCCTTATAACATGCTTTTTTTTAAATATAGCTCTATCACATATTCTTCCAGTTACGTCCTACCTGTAATAAATCTCCCCAACCTTTTTCATTCTTTCATCACCCTGTATGCCTGTTTTTCTGTGCTTTTTCATTTCAGAACAGAGTTACAAACATGTCTCCATATCACACTGGAGAAGACTCTACGGCACATCAAGGAGCCGCCCTTACAATGAAACCCTTGTGACTAATGTGTCTGATGCAGTTTCTGACTGCGACAGAATACACAATTTCTCCCCCAAATGATACCGAGCCATTTCCCTCCTTGGGGTTTGTGCTTCCATTTTAATGTCCTTGTTGCTATGGAAGACTTTAAAGCGTCTTCTAAGGGTGCTTGTTTTGGGGTAGGAGGGGAGAAAGCATTCAAAGAAGTAGTTGTTTGATGTTCAGGCCCAGGCGAGTGCAGCCACCTACCTGTGTGGAGCCCGATTCGTATCCTGAGGGGGATGTCTGGCATGTGTCTCATTTTGAATGTTCCCACCGAGCTGAGGATGTCCAGGGACATGTTGGCTATCTCAGCCGCGTGCTTGTTTCCATTCCGTTTTGGGAGCCCTGAGGCAACCATGTAGGCATCACCAATTGTCTCCACCTGGCAAATACCATGGCATTAATAACCAAAACAAAGCAAAAAATAAATAAATTGAAAGAGATGGGAAAGAGCAATAGAATAAAACTACAAGAGTGTTTGACGCAGGCATGGCTTGATCCTTGTGTCCAGGTACTCCTCACCTTGTAAACATCATGGTTTCCAAGAACAGCATCAAACAGCGTGTAAAGGTCATTCAGAAGGTCAACGACTTCAATGGGTTCACTGAGGGCTGAAATGGTTGTGAAGCCCACAATGTCGCTGAAGTAGATGGTCACCTGGTCAAAATACTCCGGCTCCACAGTGCCACCAGTCTTGAGGGCTTCTGCCACCGATCTGAAATAACAACACAAGCAAAGACAACGGGGCACAAACCCTTGTTGTAGGCCATGCCCAAGAGCTTAGAAAGTCTTGCCTTACTGTGCTCAAAAGGTCTTCCAACAAATAGAAGGATCTATATGGCTGTAACAAACACTGACTAAAGTTTATTACTTTGATTGGAAGGTGCTTGCCAAAATTGGAGGTCAGCTCTGCAATCTTGCTCACTCCTGGGGAACTCTTTTGTCCAGTCTAGCTATGATGTTTTTTTTTTTTACCATCTAAAGTACCAGTACTTACGGGGGGAGCATTTGTGACAGTAGTTTTTCTGTCTTCTGTTTTTCAATCTCCAGCTCTTCAGTTCGCTCCCTGATTAAATCTTCCAGGTTGCTCGAATACTGCTCAAGCATCCTGAGCATTGAGTCAATGATATTGGTCTTTTTCCCTTTGTTGATGGTTTTGAACTGGAAAAATCAAACTAGAGAGTTATTTCACCATCTCATTACACCATTGTAGCACTCTAAGTTTGGAAAGGAACAAAAAGCAAACATTTTAAGGGGACAATGCTAAAGACTGGCTTTGTCAGTGGCAAGACATCAACAATAAAGGCAAACTAGAAGACAAATTTGCATCACTAACTATGGAAGCTGCCCAGGAGCATGTTCTTTTTTATGAACTTTCAGTGAGCGTTAAGTGAAACACCACCTTCCATGAGTTGCCAATGTGTGTGTGAGTTGTTACGGAGTTCTAGCATGCAGCAAATTTGCACCCTCAATTATCCCATGACCAACCTTTAGGGTGACTTGCAGCCCTTTGCATTCAGAGGTGCAAATTTTGGGGCATCAACAACACTTAGAAACTGCTTATCTATTACTGGTCTTAAATCCACCTTTGCACACTGTCATGTATTCGTGTGCTGCCATCCACCACCCCCAGCTGCTCATTGAGTTGTTCTCTCTCCTCTTGACCTGAAGCTGAGCCTCTGGACCATTTGGATAATCTGAGGCTTCAGACACTGCTTTAGACTCAACAGTGAAGTCCCATGGGTATAAAATTAATCACAGTTTCATAGGACTGAAAGGTAAAAATTAGGAAAAGTTTACCTAGTTTGACCTTTTAAGAACATAGGAACAGTACTCCTGGATCAGACAAGGTGTTTATTTTGCCAGTATTTGTCCATGACACTGGCCAGTAACAGATGTCCGGGAAAGCTGTTCAAAGAGGGCTCAGCTACAGCCATATTTCCTTGGGATATGCTCCCAGCATACACCAATTTGCAGATCAGAGAACTCCTATGCCAAACGTTGTATCTTTGTGTTTAACAGCCTTTGGTGAATTTTCCTTTTAAATTAATCACCTTTTAAATACTTTAGAAGATCAAACAACATATTGATCTGAAGGTGCTATCATAATTTACAGGTCTTTGATGTCCATGAGAACATCTGTGCAGGTACACTGCAAATGTGAAGACACTAATCCCATGTCCAGCCTGCTTCACACCCCATGTGGTGGTGCCATGGCAGCCCAAGTTCAGGACAAGGTGTAAGCCAGGCCAGGCCTAGCCAGCAAACCCAAATATCTAGACATCATGAACCATAAAATAACACAATAAATAGCAAAGGCAAGACTAGAGCTCTGGGGCTTCTCCAATCATTATTTAAAGGTTCACTTAAAGAAATAAAACACATTTTCCGGCCAAGTACAAACAAAGGATTCCACCTGCTGGTCTATTCACCGACCTTATGAAATACCTCCTCAAAAGTTGGACGTCGCTCGGGGGCTTCACCCCAGCATTGCTTCATTACCTGGATGCACTCCAGGGGGGCCAACTCAGGGGCTATGTTTGGGCGGCACAGGGGAGGGGGCTTCTTCACTTTCTTTATAATTTCTGTGACAAAGAGAAGAATGGGAAGCACATTGTGAGATGGGTGGTCTTGGTGGGGACAAAGGACATGGACCTTTTCGCCTGTCCCTTGCTCACTCCTTCAGCCATCACCATTATTCCTCACCACCCACCAGCTGCATCAAACGGACCTGGGATTTTCTGCTTTCCTCTGCCAGGAGTCTTTTGGAGGATTTAAAAGATAACAGATTCATCTGCCTTTTTGTCCCTGGAGAACCAGGTTATGAGCAATAAAGGGGCTGGATGGGGGAGGTTGTGTGACAGATGGATGTGTGAGCCTGCAGGCTTGTGTTTATTGAGATTGCCTCTGACTCTCCCCATTAGGCTCTGCGATCCTCTATGGGAGCAGAGAATTATGGTCAAGCCCAGACAGGAAGGATACCAGTCTGTGACGCTTCACCATTGACTGGAAACCAGTACTTAGGAGGCTGATGGGAATAGAGACAGTGGAAAGTATTTTAAGGGGGAGAGTTTGGGTTTAAAACAATGTGTGGGAAATTACTCTCTATCCAGAGGTGAAATAAGACTAATGAGGAACTGGTTTGGTCTTTCAGACCCTGAGAAGTCAGCCCTTGAATCTGTGGTTTTTAGATAAAACAGTCCTACAGCAAAGGAGGGGAGCTGCAAGTTTAATTGACAGCTGAACCACGGACAGGGGAGTGTGATGTCTTAATCCAACCCCAGCTTCAATTTTGGTATTTCTTAGTAAGGTTACCCTGGAGGAAATGTGTTTTTCTTTTCACCCAAAGTGACTGTGTTTGAAAGTTTCATCTTGTGTAGTGCAGAGCAGTCATCTGGATTGAAAACCACCCTCTTTCTGGCAAGAGCCCTGCATTTCCACAGCTGTTACTGTGAGTACCCAAAGCTTTTCAGTGTTGACAGTTTACTTTTAAGCTCTTTGGCTCATCCCACCGCTCTCCACCAAACGAACCAAAGAAAGCACCTGACACAAATATTTCCTGGGGCAGCCAAGGGGAAACGCCTTCCCCAGACAGTTTTAAAGTTCACGCCACAAGTGAAAGCTCCTTGAGGGTTAGGATGGAATGAGTAGAAATTCATCATTTCATCAGGCGAGGAAACTGGAGTGTACTATGTGTAACATTTGCTGGAGGTTTCCCATGGGGACTAGGTAGGGGGACACCTGATAATTACATCATAGGCTACATCATAGGTCCAGCTCTGAATTACAGGGTGGGTTACATCGTGTTCATTGTCATTGCGTTGTTGCAGCAGTTTGGTGCACAACAAGGTCAGAGACCCATTTTTTCAGGCACTGAACTGGCAGTTACTGAATGGCCATGCCCCACTTGGTGACTGTCCAGCTTAAAATATGTTGAGAACGGGCTTTCACTGAAACCAGCTCTTTTTTTGCTTTTTCTCCCTCCCTCCCTGTTCACATGCTTGTGACCTGACCCTGACTGCAGTGTGTTTGCTCTTCCTATGCATGCACAACATGGCTTGAACTAATGAGAGTTGCACCATGAGCAGTTCCTAAGGAGTTCACCTATTTGCTATTTCTGTTACAAACCACCTTATATATAAGCCAGCAGGGTCAGGATGTATCACTTTGATCTTTGCTAATGAGACAGCCTCTTTAAATGGGGAAGTAATTAAGGAAAAACAGATGGGCAGATGGACAAAATATGATGATAGCAAGGGAAACAAAAAAGGGCCGATGAGTGGGAAGCAAAGGAGTTTCCAAGCTATGGGAAATTCTGCCATCAGACTTCACCCCACACTGTGATGAAGAGTCAAAATCTGGACAGGGAACTGGAGATGCAGCAGTGCCGGCCAGCTCTGAAGCCTCTTCAGGGGGACGCAGATCCCCAACCCCATTGATAGCAGTGATGGGTCTCGTACTGTGGCTGAGATCAGAACTGCACATTTCGATGTTTATTTTGTATGTTTTGTTGAAAACAGTCTTTTGTCACTGAGAAAGGTCATGAGATTGGAACATTATATCCATACTAATGTTTTACCCAAGGGGCTTGGCCAGACATTTTATGAGCACTCTGTGTAAAGCCTTAAAATAGTACTGAAATAGTTGCCTACCTTCAGCTGAGAGTTCTGACATGCAGTATGGTGGACCCCGAACAACCACTTCTTGTAGGATGATTGCAAAGCTGTAAATGTCCCCTTTGAACGTGCCTTTCCTGCGCATGTCCGGGTCCCTCAGTAGCTCAGGAGCTGTCCAGAGCAATTCTAAAAAATTCAAGAGCATCATGCTTCTTACACATGAGCTCAGACTATTGCAAATGAAGTGCTTAAATGAACACTTCATTTCAGTCATTTGAGAAAAGGTTGGAAAGTACTTTATTACTCAGTCTTTTATTTCTTGTGATGTGTTAGAAATATTAAACTTCCATCCTGACAAAAATTTTGAATTTTCCAAATTTCACTCTACCTTTTAAAAAAATGTTAAAAAAATGTCATACCAACAACATATATCCTATAACACCAACCCTGAACTTCAACATAAGAAGTCTTCTCACCGTTGCCGAAAGATTTAACACCCTTTTTTGTTTGACAATGTCAATCAGACAAAATATTGTCGCTGAAGCCTGGATTTCTTGTTACTGTCACTATTTTACAAAGCAACAGTTAATAAAATACTTTCTGTAGTTCTTCTTAAATGAACGTAGTTTCCGTAAAAGCAGTTTGTGTCAGTCTGAAGCATGACCAGTCTTTGTAATCCGATAGTTCAAGTGATGCAAGACACAGTTATAAAACATACCCAGCCTCATCAAGAAATGAATCTTCTTCAAACTGGGATGTTGTTACCCTGGTAACTGTGTATTCTGAGTAACGGGAATAAGGAACATTTCAGCCACTGCAATACATATAACTTTCGTAAGGGAGGAGAAGGTGGTCTTCTGGCAACTGCCCTATCTGAGACATTGGAAGTGTGTAGGAATCAAATCCTGTGACAGAGGGATCAAAACACTACATACTACTTGAATGAATTTGTTTGAAGTTTGAAGGATAAACTGGGATACCAGAGAAACCCCAAGGCAATGGCCAGGTGAAAGAAATCCTGCCAAAGTCTCCAAACCTGGTCCCAAGAGATGCTGTCCCTAAGTGGTGGGAATGTCATGTGTCAGCCTTTGGTGATTGGCATGTAGAAGACCTATTTCAAAAAGACCTGTACCACCCTGTGTTTCAGATGGCTTAGTTTTACCAAACAAGGCATTTGGGTTAACCTAAAATTTCAAATATAGGGTTGGGGCTAAAGATGTGAAGCTAATTCCACTGGTCACAGAAATTCAGGTTTGATCAGATTTCAGGGGCACTTAAATTCTTCTCCGTCTACTACAACTTTAAGGTCTGTCATTGCTTACAATAAAATCTTTTTTACTTACCATGACACTCTGCTATTCATTTCACTTTCGGGAAGTCTGAAAAAACTTTGGTTATCCTTTCCTGTAACAATGCATTGTATACAGGCAACGAGAAATTGTGAGACTGAGCACATATATCCTTCTGTGGCCACTGGCCTGCAATTGCATTAGGACAAGCATCTATTAAATCAATAGACAAATATTTCTAAAAAAATATTTCCTTATGACACCTACCTTCTGGGGGTGGCTGAACATACGGGCATTTCTGTGCTTCTAAGAGCTCATTATAACCATAGTCAGTGATCTTCAGCACAAACCGGCCATCCACAACACAATTACGAGACTTGAGACGTCCATGGGCGAAATCTCGGTGATGTAAATATCTAATTCCCTATGAAAAACAGAAAAGATTGAGGCTGTTCCTTAAGAATTACGTTATCTGTCAGCATTCAGAGACACCAAGCCAAATTGTCACCGCGGATAGCATCAAATACAGCATTAACTCTATGTGAAATGCAGTGCTGATCAACCCAAGAAACTACGGGAAAAGTTCAGAAATGGATTAGGAATAGGAATTGGGCTATCTGCACCCTAAAGTAACAGTCTGATGCCTCCCTCTGTAACCCTAGGACTCATTGCACTCAGAAGTTGTACTTTTAGACAAGGTGGACACAAGTGGTACCCAATGGTTAGGTCAAGGCAAGCCATTAAGAGCTGGATGCCCTTACCCAGCTCACTCAAGGAGGATCAGAAGGTGGACCATGGGCTGTAAGAATGGCTCTGGCAGTCTGTCCTCTGTAGGCCACTTGTCCCAGATTGGTTGTTCACCATGGGACATGATTGGAGCATGAACACTCTTCTAAAGTGACCTTAAACATAGCCATACCGTGACAGGGGATGGCTACGGTTTGGTTCTATGCTGGATTCATTTCTGATTTATGACAAGAAAGGACCTTTGGAAAGTAAGAATTTGCCACCAAAGTCATTGTTCTAAGTGATCAGTTCTGGCCTGATAATGTAGTTTTAACGTCTCATCCTGCTGAGTGGATGCAGTCCTTTTACCCTGAATAGTGCTTCTCTCGGATGTTAACAAATCAGGAATAAGATGTCTGCGTATACCAGTATAATTGCATTCACATTGGTTTTCCCTGCATTACTACAAAAATCCCAAAGTTCTGGATGAAATAGCTACGTGAATATAAAAGTCACATGCAGGTCATGCCTCAGCAGGAGCAATGGATTTACTTTAATTAGATCCATCACGAGAGAGGACTTGAACATCCAATCCAGTTTCATATCTTCGTTTCTCAGCAAGTCCTCCAGGCTTCCTCGGGAGCAGTACTCTGTCACGATGGCAAAGATGCCACAGTCAGAGAAAAAGCCCAGGAACAGATTCACATTTTCATGACGCAGATCTTTCATCTGAAACAAGACAGTGAATCACAGCGAGAACAAGTCAGCCAGACATCTGCTCAGCAGCTTCTCTATATCATTAGATGTCCTTAACGTTCCTGTACTTCCAAACAGTCTTTCACACAAGGATTGGGGAGCAAACAACCTCTTTGCTGCTTACTTTCAGCGATCCTACACTCTTTTCTAACTTTGCTTTTCTTAGTCTATCTGTTAAGACAAAGAAAGCAAGATAGGAAAAGCAAACTGAACAGAAATTTGGTTTTATTTAGACAAGATGGATTGGATCTTTCACTAGGACAAAATGGCTTCACGGGGGTAAATTGAGTTCAGCATGTGGAGTCTTGCTCCAGCTCTAGTGTGATCTGGAAAGGAATACCATGCCTGGAGGATCCAAAGTTATCCATCAGTGGTGGCTTTGGACACATGCCCTGGTAAATTTGTTATACGCATAAAAATGCCACTCCTATGTTAGCAATAGCTGCCAACAACTAATGGCCCTGAATTTGGAAAATAAATGTGTTTGCTCGTCATTTAATAATAATAATAAAATGGACGGCTAAAAGTAAACTTCTAACAGGAATCTTAGCTGGAGACACAAAGCAAATCCTAGAGAAATGCACAACCGTGTCTGTGCCACATTGTCAACAAATAACACATGAAAATAGCGCCCAGTGCATCACCCTGCCCTGACACAGGCAGGGATGATCTCCTCCAAACCGCCCTGCCTTTCTAGACAAGGCCACTTAGAGGACTCGTCATACATTCAGCACTGCACCAGCTTTGAAGTGTCAGGTCCAGGCTGGGGTTTTGCAAGCTGCTGACTCTGACACATGTGTCATTGGTAAGTTTGCCAGATGCAACCGCGCATGGTCCATTCCAACAGATTTCACTGGGTATGACTCAGTGACAGCCATGATTTGAGCAACTGGGTCCAGTGGGAGGTGTCCCTGACCATGGCAAGGAGGTTGGAACCAGATGATCTTTCAGGTCCCTTCCAACCCAAACCATTCTGTGATTCCATGATAAACAGGAGACAAGGAGGATAAAAATACGCTGCAGTCACAAAGGTCCCCCAAGCAACCTTCCCTCCACATACCCAGCCATCCCCTGTTCCTACCTTCCTCAAGATGCCGGTGGAGCTTTGCCGCAGATTGTGAATGGCTCCCATCTCAAATTTTTTCAGCCACACCCAGTCTCCCTGTCCACAATACAGGAGGGTGAATGATAGAGCAAGTCTCTGAGCAACAGCCAACATTGGGACCTGGGTCTGAATTCCAGATCCTCGACTTTGAAAGTGGCTGGGGATTTTCAGTGTTCATGGTGGTAGATTTTTTCTATATTGCACCCAAATAAGAATATCCAGTGGAATCCCTAAAAAATTGGGGTGAGATGGGACCTTCACCTGGATCAGAAATTCATACCTGGAAGGTGTATTAGTATCTGATAAACAATGATAACTTAATTCAAAAGGCAAGTAACTCTGTCCAGAGCTTTTCTCTGGCATTAATGATCCAGTTTATTTTGCTTCTTTCGGTGAGAATCATCATGCCATTTTTTCAAAAAGCTGTGGTTTTAGGAAAGAACTGATGGATGGTGTGTTTTTTATTGGCCCCTGCCTCTGCTTAAACTCCATACAGTCCTATTGGCACACGGGGGAATTTGATAGCCTTTATCCTTTGTATTTGGATCCTGTCTTGTAAGAAAGGTCCTTATTAGACATGTCACCACCTAAAGGCTCTATCTTGTGAGAAAGGTTCTTCACAGTGCCTTCAGGACATCTCTAACAGGGACCAAACCTGGCAACACCACATAAGGATGTCAAATAGCACCACCCAACAGGACTCCAAGTGTTGGAGTGAGGTTTGGGGTGGAGTCACCTTAAGCACTGGTAGGTCCATGCTTGGGAGTAACTTATTTTCACCCTCGGGGTCTGTCAGCAGTATGCACATCCTGAGACCTCAACTGAAGCAGTGGGAGAAGGCTGCATGAGGTCCCAACCTACCTCATACAAACCCACATTGGAGGTTTCATGGGTGGCAGCTGCACTTTTCAAGGAAAAGGAGCGGGTTACAGATTTCAAGCTTCTGCCATCCGCTGCTACGCTGTTTGCATCAGTCAGACTGTCCAAGGTCAGTCTCTGGAAGGCAACAAAAGCGGGTGCAAGACAATTACCACCTCTGGATGCAAACCTCCACTCCAGCTCTGCCTCAGGCCGTACATTTCACCCATGCTAGCAACCTCCCAAACTTCTCATCTCACCTCTCTAAATGCCTCTAAAAGGCTCATGAGGTTGACCTTGTGTAATACCTTGAAACACTACAGCGGCACTCTAGGTGATGGAAATGCCGTGGCTCAGGGGAGACACCAGAGGAGTCAGGTGTCTCTCTGAGCAGGGCACAGGGAAATGTCTCCTCTGGCATAGACAAGAAGCCTGTAACTGTGCCAGTGACCTCAGCAAAGGGATTGCTCCGCAGCAGTCCGTATCGTTGGCATGGTCCCGGGCATGGCTCTGGCCTGTACCAAATAATACTCCCTCAGGAGATCCCCAGCTCTGGACAGGAGCCAGCACAGGACAGGAACGGTTCCCAATAGGCAGTTTGGATGCAGAGGCTTTATTTTAGAAGGTAAGATGGTTTAGCTATATGGACATGAACTATGCTATGCCATCTAACCTCAAGAACAAAGAATAAGCTTTGGATGTTAAAATACACACAACCAAGGGTACTATTTTACATCATCATAACAGCTTTGACAACGCATGTGCATCTAATCTGAGCCTCAAAAACACTCAGCGTACGGGAAATTTTTTGATATGCTGGGGAAAATGAGACACGGAGAAGTGAATGACCTTCCCAGAGCTTCATGGGTATGAAAATACCCAAAGCAAACCTATCTTTGAGTGTCTCACCGCATTACTTTCAAGAGTGGAAGGACTTACCTTTTTATGTAGTTCTGGGTTGATGAAGACGAGGTCATCCAAGGTCAGTATTATCTTGTTAGGTCCCTTGAATAGCTGGCTGTTCAAGATACTATGCCTGAGAGATTTGGAGAGTCACAGTTATCATTATTAGGCAGGTAACCAGTTTACACCACCTTCAAGTCGCCCACGTCTGGCTTCCCTGCAGTATTAGGAAAGTGCAGCACGCGGTGAAGCAGTAGGGATGGATGTGGTTGAAAGCAGTAGACAAACCATGATGTCGTGTCTTGAACTGATATCCCCTGAGTCAAACAGCAAGGCTCAACCAATTCACAGACAACAAAAGCTTTAATCTCTAAGGGTCTCATCACAAATAGACATCTTGAGTCAATCTGGCTGCAAATATGAATTGGACATCTATGTAATGCATACTTTGTTTTGCTTGGGTTTATTTTTCATACGCCAAATCATTCTGCATTAGGAGACAATAATAGGTTTTAATAGACCAGCCAGTCTGGCTGATGAGCTCTCAGGCACACCAGCCTTTCCTAGGGACTGAAAGCAAACCATGGATAATTTATAAAAGCTGCCTGGGCAAAAGTCACCATCAAAATTTACTGGCTGAATCTCCATATCGTAGCATGGTGCAGTACAAAGCACACAGCAAGATGCCACCTTGTAATGACTGCAAGCTTGTACAGAGGGAAAAGCTGCAGGGAATGAGCAGTTTGGCATGTGTGACAGTGCAATGCAGCGTGGAGGTCTTGGAAGCAGTATTGCTGAGCCAGTGCTGCTCGTCTTGGTCAGGAGTAATTAGAACAAGAAGACTGTGCTGATTTAAAGCTACTTCTTCCAGGACTTGAGCCAGATGGGATATCTATCATGCACTGTGTAACACAGGACAAATGTGTTTCTGGCATCTTCACAGGATGCTGCTGCCCATTTTCCAAGGGATGACTCTCTGCACTCCTTGATAGGCTACCAGACTTGAAGAATTGCCACGGGTGAGAGAGAAAATTCAGTATAGTCGTCAGACCGGCAAAGAGACTATCTGTTCCTTGACTGCACCCTGCTACTGGCCCATCTTCTCTTGAATTTACAAGGCAGAAGAGACCACAACAAGAAACGGTGCACTGTCAAGGACTACGTGTTCATGGGACAGTTCAAACAGGCTTATGTCCACTTCCTGTAAATCAATACGAAACATTCCAGCATTTCATTGTTAGTTTTTAGCTGGGATTCATCTGACACTAGTACCCACCACATGGCCATTTTAGGGACTTAGGGAAGAGGCAGAAGTCATACCCCATCATTTTGAACCCACTATTTCAATAGACGTCAAGGTCTAGCACTGAGCACAAAGCACACTATATCTATTAGACAGTCAAAAACTCATCAAGCAGGAACAGAGAAAAGAAAGGAAAGCTCCCTCGCTGCCCTCAGTGTTGCTTTATTTGTTTAATGAACTTTGTTTACACTACAGCAGATGTCTCTGCACACATCTAACACTTTGCCTGATGAAGTGGGCAATAGGGTGCCTTTTTCTAACTGTACTATAGCAGGAATCCACTTCGCAAAATATCTATAGATCACCATGATTTCCGTTGCACGTACCACTCCGGGCAATTTAGAAGAGCACAGACAGCTTTTTGGAGTTCAGAGGGAGCCTTGGCCATATGACCTTGGTCATAATCACCTGAGATGATTTTTTATAATCTTTCTCTAACCACTTGCCCCAAGCCACCCAACCCAGGTGCATGCAAAAATCTCATCATTTAGGTACCTTTCACCTGCCCTCCTGAAAACCTTGTTTGGTCAATCGCATCCTCTCCCCCAAGCATGGAGGAAAGCACTCCTCTGCTGAAAGCAAAGCACGGAGAGCGGAGTGACTTGTTTAAAGCCATGGAGCAGATCCCTGGCAGAGCTAAGACCAGAGCTCCCACGTTTGAACTCAGACGACGCTGTGGTTTAAATTTAGTTCCAGACATGCCCCTCCCTTACATAAATCATTGCCTGAGTCATGCTAGACTTTTTCTTTTCCCTTGCAGATGGCCATACATCTTCACTCATGACTGAGCCTTCCCAAGCACAGTCTGGTACTTGTGGAACAGCTTACAAGTAGAGTAGGCAGTAAGACTGTCTTTTATTTACGTAATTGTTGAGGTCGGTGGCCAAGGAATAGACGAGGGCTTTAAAGTGCGGGTGGATGGAGGCGACCTCCTCAGTGCCTGCAATTATAAGGTATCAGGAGCAGCTGTGTGTTATAAGCAGGGGAACTGTTTGGGGTGTTGCTTTCTGGGTGGCCTTATATCATCTGGGTTTGGAGGGATGATTCAGGAGTGGAGAGAAAACATGTTTTGGGATGATTTGAGAGGCAAAGCTGGATGGGAAAATCCAGGAACCCTGCTCTGCTGAATTCATTGCTGCTGATTAAATATGGCTTCTAATTTCACTCTAATTTCACTCTAATTTCAGTCATGCACCAAGTAAACATCACTAATGAGGGACAGATTACTCCAGGGTCCAGTTTGGAGCATATTACTTTAGGTTATGGCCATAGTGTCCTTGCTAAAGAGGTACCCATAGCTCGTGGACCAACCAGTCCATTCTGGCTCATGTCCACCTTGGTTATAGAGTCGGGACACAAGCGTGACCTACGCGATTGTTGGAAACTGTCCCTTCCCCAGCAGACCACTTCATTTGCTCCAAAGATCCCATGCCCAAACCAATCTATATGCCACGTGAATGACCAGGGAGATGGACTCCAGTTCAAAACAGGGAGTGAATCAGATTGGTAATAAAGAGGTATCCTAATTCATTGCTCTGAACCCTCTCCAGAGATACTGTCTCTTTCTCTTTAGTACTTGAAGAAAGTAAAGAGGGTCAGCCTAGGTGTTTCATTGGAAACATGATTACAGTAGGGACAGAAATCCAGGAAAGAATGTGCTGGAATAAGAAAAAACCCGTTTAGCATGGCAGCCCACTTAGCCTCCACCCTGATGTTCTTAAAGCAGATTCTATTGTTGGTTTGTATGGCACACTTTGCACTTCCAAAGTTATAGTCACCTTCCTAATGCTTCAGAGCCATCATCCAGCTAATCATTCCAGCAGCAGGTGGCAATGTTCTTCCAAACCTGGACTGGATTAAGGGTAAAATTGCTCTTCATGAGAACTGCAGAACCAATGCCCATAGTGCTTAAGCCACTATCACTTCATAAAGTGAAGAGACATGTGGATGGAGAGCAGAGGCCACAGTCAAACCTGCTCTGTGTTCCCATGGTCCAAACTGCTGGTTAAAATGCAAGTCTCCCACAGAGGCGAAAAGTGGCACCCAATCAAATACGTACTGCGATTCTCACCTGATGAGAGAAGTCAGGCCCACAGCACAAAGCACCAGGGCAAATATCAGCATTACTCCCAAAATCATGACTGTAGGCTCAATCCCTGTGTGGAGAGGGGGAAAGAATCAGTGAATTAGAAAATCCCTTTGATTTAGGCAATACTATTGAAAATATCAGTATCAGACCATTAGACTACAAAGTCAAATATTCAGCCAGGAGAACGCTAGAAGTCAATTTTTATGTGATATTAATTTGTGAATACACAAATACTTACTGACTTTATTTACATGAGACTGTAACTACTTTAATTATTTATTTCCATGCACTTTTTTTCCCTAACAGATCTAGAGCCCTGGTTGAGTGGAAAAATATTTTTTTTTTCTTCAAGTAAATAAAGACTGGACTTGCAGGGAAGAATTCAGTTTTAGAGGCAGCTTCTGCAAAGTTCGTAACTTTTGAACATTTGACCCTCTTCTCTCCAGGAACTGAAACACTGAAAAAGCTTTATCATGTGGTACCAAAGTGACGGCCAGAGTGAGTCACCAGCCCATCTGGGATTTTTCATTCCCTGCTACAGATTTCTAACACTGAAAGGAAGGCTGATGTCTTCCTCAATGGGCCCATCAACAGAAAATACTGGAGACACATATTTTGCTCACGAATGTCTGTCTTTGCTATAGAGGTAAGGAAAGCTGACATGAGTGCATGAGCTAAATTCCAGTGGGAAGTGTTTGCTGTCTCTGCCTCTTCTGTCTTCTGTTTACTCTATTTTATTCTGTCTGTGTTCAAAGATCCTTAAACAAAAACACGCATGGAGAAATTAGGGTTGATAAAAGGTTCATGACTTTAAGTCACTCCTGCATCTAAATCACAGGCCTTTTTGCAAGCACTGAGACCAAGAGCTTCCCAGTGAAAGCTGCAGGAATTTTTGAAAATTAACATTCTTTTCAGGAATAGACAGAGCATTTTAGCTGAAATTTTCCTGCCAGGTTTGGACTTACTTTCTGCTTCAGCCCAGGGTCCTGGTCCCTGATTGTTCTCACGCATACACAGAAACAGGTTGCCCAGAGAGGTGGGAGATGTCCCATACCTGGAAACATTCAAGGTCAGGTTGGACGGGGCTTTGAGCAACTGGGTCTAGTGAAAGATGTCCCTGCCCATGGTAAGGGGGTTGGACTTGATGACCTTGAAAGGTTCTTTCCAACACAAACCTTTCTATGATTTTATGGTACTATGATTCTATATAAGAAGTCACTCCACTTTCATGCTTCAGCCTGGAACTAGCCCTGTATGCCTCCATCTGAGAAGAAATTCAGGTGCAATAGAGTTGATACTTCACACCCATTTCTCCACCTCACAGACAGTGTGGGTGTAGACCAAGGTTTCGCTCCACTAAAGAAAGTGCAATGGAGACACAGACAGCTTTCTTCAGGAGGGGCTCAACTTGAATACAGGAATGAGCAGGGTCACAGCAACCTGGCCTGGAGGCCAGAGTTTGTTCTTCATGCAAAGACAAAATCAGAGTGTTGGTGTTCCTGTAAGAGCAGGTGACAGCAGCCTGATATTCATATGTTCATCCCTAGGAGTCAAGGGAGCTGCCGAAGAGGTGTTTCCCTTCGGAAGGGTGAGTGTGAAGCCAGAACACATCTCATAAAGGTCTTCCACAATGCTAGATCCATGGAAAAGGAGGGACTGGATCAGCTTAGAGGCAGACTTGTAGAAGACCTAATGCTCTGGATCCCTGGACACCTGCTGGGAAACTTGCTACTGAAGAGAGAATGAGCTTTGAATAGCCCAGTCATAGGGGCATGGGTTGGTTCTCTTGCTGGACAAAGTGTAAAATGCCTCCTGAACAAACTAGTGATGAAGTGTAGGGGTATGAAATGCCCATCTCACATCTCTGCATGGCCTTCTAACATTTCCAGAGAGAATCTGTAACCCAGACCACAATATGGTAGGGATAATGTGGAGTTTGTTAATGCTCTCTTCTGTATTCAATCAAGGTTGGGGTTTTTTTACTGGCACCATCTCCTGAGCTTCCTCAGGTAGCCCCCAAAGTCTCTGATGTCTGAAAAATCTTCTTTGAGAAAGAGTCTCAGATAAATTCTTTTGCTTATTGCCATTACATTTTATAACCCACAAGTGCTTGACCATACTTTAGAGGACTCTAAGGCAATGTGGTACTTGAACGTGTTACCAGAAAACTGAGGAATAGCAAAGGGCCTGTCCCTGATCATATGATTTGCTCAAAGTATGGGCACTGTTACCCGTCATGACATGAGAACTCTTCCACAGCTGGAAAACATCCAAATATAATTTAATTCACTGAAGCAGCATCTGATAAGCTGAGAGAAAGAACTGGTTGGAGCACAAAATTCACTGGGGTGACAAGAGACAGTAAAAGGACAAGAGAAGAGGAAAATAAACACCCAGATAAACAAACCCTAAGGAATAGGAGATAGTGAAAGCAATACCAAAGACCAGAGCGCCCATGTCGCTCATGGATGGGCCATTGCAGGAACGATGCAAAGCCTTGAGAAACCTCCACCAGAGCTTTATAACTAATCAGAAGTGAAAACAAGGTTATCGCGGGCTCATGGGAAAGAGCAAACTTCCAGCATGCTTGAGGATACTTGTGGGATTCTGTTAAACTCATTAGGGGATGCTTTAAGGGGACTAGGGGAGTATATGAAACTTCTTATTGGTTGTTTAGAGGAAGGGAAAAAATGGGGAAAGGGAGGAATATGGTTGAGTTGGGGAGGCTCAAGTGTGGGATACTGGATGGAGATGCTGGTCACATATAGTCATGTTGCGCATTTTTCCAGACAAACCCTCCTCCTGATCATCACCATCTGTCCTACCTTCTTCCTAACCCCTATTCCTAAATTTTTTTTTCCTGGGTGAGTGTGCTCTCTGTCTGTGTATGACATTTGTAGGCTTCATGTCAACCTAATCAACAGGTAAGATAAGAAGTCCTGACATCTACAGCCCATGAGAGAGCACAAATCTGGAGACTAGTCCTGCAGATGCCAGAGGGTTTGAGAGCTGGCTATGGGGGGAATTACAGGTCTGGACCACCTACCAGAGGATGCATTTGTGTGTGTGCAGGAACCTGATTAGGTGGTGCATAAGAAGAGCATCAGGTTGTTTGTGTTGTCCCATGATTTGGCAATGCTGGCTGTGAGTGGAGGTGCCTGTAAACACATTGTTCTCCTGTACATGTTAGTGTGTCAGTGTCTGCATTCTGTGTGCGTGCGTGTGTACTAGGAGCACCCACTGAGCCCCACTCCTGGTGGACCTGGGGTCAGGAACCACAGCAGCCTGGCAGCTTCACATCCAACCCTTCTCCAACCCTAACTCCATACAAAAGCCAGACCGAGGCCTGAATTTAACTCTAGTCATAAAATTCAGTCTCTGAAATATTAGCAATAATAATAATTAACTGCTTCACTGACAAATGCCTCAAGCTTTATGCTTTCGTAAAGGTGCGAACATAAAATCTCATCTCTCTAAAAATCAGTGGGATTTTTCCATAGACTGCAATGGGATGCTAAATTGCTACGCTGTTCCTAATGGCAGTGCAAAATTAGATATATGATAGCATTATACTTGTCTCTTCTATAGCTTGCCAGCTGCTGTAAGGTCAGTATATCTCCAATTTCCATGGAGCAACACTGATTTAAACCAGCTATGGCTGAGCCAAGGGGAACGTTTTTCTCAGCTGTTGAATGAAATATTCTGTAGATGTGGTTAATTTTGTCTGTTTAAGTCATATCCTGGAGCCGTAGGAGTAAATGCTTGGTAGTATAAGTAAATATGTCAAGTGGAGGCTAAGTATCCTACCCTGAGATTTTGGCTTCCCTGTGGACTTTAAAACTCCACCACAGTTGCGGTAAATTAAAAACAATAAGTAAAGGCAATGCCCAGTCTCACAGACCTGGGAAGCGGCACAGATACCTCCGCCCCCAAGTCTTCGATTACCACCTCTGTTGTCTACAGTAACTCAAATTATTTTGAGTAATGATTATCATCTTTTCTTGATGAGGTGAGCACTGATGATCCTTAAAGCTGCATAGCTAACTGGGTAAAGAAGCTGGGTTTAACCAGGAGAGATGGCGAGAGCATCTGCTGTTGCGCAGCTCTCTTAGGCTGTCTTCAGTGCAAATCCTCTTAGTGCCCTCTCCCTCAGAAGGACAGGGACACAGTGTTGGCTGGAGCCTCTGGCATGTATTGGTTGCTGTCAAAATATGCAAATGTTGACTGTTAGACCTGGAAGACTCTTTCCAGCACACAACAGTGGCAACAACCTTATTGAACTAAAAAGTGATGAAAGAGTCTTGTGGATCAATTGTGGGATCTCTGTATAGGACTCCCATTACAAGCAGCATGATGACTGTTCATATTTATATGAATTTCTGGAGTTTAGGGTTTTTTTCTTTGGGGCGCTCTCCCTTGGAGTAAAAGATGAAATAAAAAAGAAGCATGGACCCAATGCCACTTGACCCTGGGTTCTGGGTTTTTTTTAGTCTTTCTTACCTCCATTGCAGAGAACATCTGGGTCAAACCAACAACTGGAGTCTGGCTTGGGTGGAGCTCCGCTGGGAAAGTGGATGTCCCGGCCCAGGGAATTCACAGAGTCTGAAGACAAGTCCAGCAAGTGGGTTGGGAAGAGCTGGTTCCCACCACCATCTGTGTCCAGTACCACATAGTTGCTCATCCCCTTCCCACAGTGGTCTGTCTCTACCCGGTGACTAAATCCAGGGAAACTGAAGTTTTTTGTGTGCTCAGCTATGTGAGCTCCTGAGATTCTGACTCCTTTCCTCCGAGCACTGTCTATAGCCATTGCCATGAAGTAAATGGCATCATAGATTGTTCCAAAAAGTGGAGAAACCTAAAAATACAGGAGAAATTGAGGTCAGGATATACTGCTGCCAACCTGTGGTTTGAGATCTGTGGCAAAAGATGTCCCACTGACTAAGCTGTAAACTCAAGGACTGAGACATCTGGGCGTTAATGCTCACGGAGCAATGGGTTTGAAGAATCTTAGGTTGAAGGTAGCTATGGATCGACCCAATATACGCGTGACTTTGAATATCTGTCTTTTCTTATGGCTGCTTCCCAAAATACAATTTTGAAATATTTTTAAAACTGAGTAAAATTGCTTTGTCATGGGAAGAGCCAAGACTCTGAGCCTGATGTTCAGCTGGCATTTTATCACAGCCTGCCTCAAAACACTGTGCTAAAACATCTCCCATAAACAGAAGATCAAAGCCAGAGGTTTGCCTCCCTACCCAGGTAGGGAAAATGTCATGCCCCAGGGATCAGTTCTCTCTGTCAGAACACTTTTTATTCCTAAGATGTAAAAACCACCAAGCAGAGCCACAGCAATTCATTCTCTGGGGTACCAGAGCCTTTTCTCCGTGCATTTCTCCCTTCTGCGCCAGACTTGACTTAGGAACCTATAATTGTACCCTCTCCTAAAAACACCCATGGTGGCTTTGCAATCACATGGTCATTCACAGTTGGTAGGTGAAGACAGAATATAGCCATTCACTCATGATAAAATGATGTGTGCGGTAGGGACTCACAGAAATTCACATCTCTATTGGGATTTGTTGACCAGATATAGACACTTACAACGTAGATCCTACACTCGTTATAGTTAACTTGGGCTCTCATTATAATGACAGGAAAGAAATAGATACTTTCAGGGCATGATTCATCTCCTCCTAAGGCAGACATCATGCAGATCTGATAAATCATGCCTTAAAAGTACTTATAATTTTTTGAAAGATCATAGTGAGACTTGAAGATTAGCTCATCTGAATCCAGCATCTCTTTACCAGTATGGCAGATTCCCCAATTTTTCTTGCAACGTTTCCAAGGTCGCAACTGACTTGTTTTTTTTCTAGGCTACCGGTGACATTTAGATAATTGTGCTGACAAAGAATAACTTTGACTATAGTGTTGAAATGAATAATGCCACAATGATCCTAAGCATTTCCCTCTAGAAGCACCCAGTATTCTGTTTGTCTGTCACATCCCCCCACATTCTCAGGCATGTGGACATCTTATTCTGATGCCTTAGAAACTCCACGGACTTTATCCTCCTTAGGAGACACCCCTTCATCTTGGGCCTACACCAGTTAGCATGTAGCAAATCAAATCTGAGAGCCTCAGAGACAATTCCTTTCTCTTGAATTTAGATTAGATATTAGGAAAAGAATCTTTGCTGTGGGTGGTGAGCCCCTGGCCCAGGTTGCCCAGAGAAGCTGTGGGTGCCCCATCCCGGGAGGTGTTCAAGGTTCAAGGCCAGGTTGGACGGGGCTTGGAGCAACCTGGTCTGGTGGGAGGTGTCCCTGCCCAGGGCAGGGGGTTGGAACTGGGTAATCTTTAAGGTCCCTCGCAACACAAACCATTCACCAAGCTGGGTGGGGTGGCTGACACACCGGAAGGCTGTGCCACCATACAGAGAGGCCTGGACAGGTTGGAGATCTGGGCAGAGAGAAACCTTATGAAGTTCAACAAGGGCAAGTGTAGGGTGCGGCACCTGGGGAGGAACAACCCCATGCACCAGTACAGGTTGGGTGCTGACCTGCTGGAGAGCAGCTCTGTGGAAAGAGACCTGGGAGTCCTGGTGGACAACAGGATGACCATGAGTCAGCAATGTGCCCTTGTGGCCAAGAAGGCCAATGGCATCCTGGGGTGCATCAAGAAGAGTGTGGCCAGCAGGTGGAGGGAGGTCATCCTCCCCCTCTACTCTGCCTTGGTGAGGCCGCACCTGGAGTACTGTGTCCAGTTCTGGGCTCCCCAGTTCAAGAGGGACAGGGAACTGCTGGAAAGGGTGCAGCAGAGAGCTACAAAGATGATTAGGGGACTGGAACACCTCTCTTATGAGGAAAGGCTGAGGGATTTGGGTCTCTTCAGTCTGGAAAAAAAACGTCTGAGGGGTGACCTTATCAACACTTATAAATACTTAAAGGGTGGGTGTCAGGAG
This sequence comes from Rissa tridactyla, assembly GCF_028500815.1. NCBI lineage: Eukaryota > Metazoa > Chordata > Aves > Charadriiformes > Laridae > Rissa > Rissa tridactyla. Next base: position 6,821,233 of record NC_071466.1, on the reverse strand, counting down.
GATGGGGCCAGGCTCTTTTCAGTGGTGCCCGGGGACAGGACAAGAGGCAATGGGCACAAACTTGAACATAGGAAGTTCCACCTAAACATGAGGAGGAACTTCTTTCCTGTGAGGGTGGCAGAGCACTGGAACAGGCTGCCCAGAGAGGTGGGGGAGTCTCCGTCTCTGGAGACATTCAAAACCCACCTGGACGTGTTCCTGTGTAACCTGCTCTAGGTGACCCTGCTCTGGCAGGGGAGTTGGACTAGATGATCTCCAGAGGTCCCTTCCAACCCTATGATTCTATGATTCTATGATTCTATGATTCTATGATTCTCTGAATTTCCAGGATTGTCCTACAGTTGAACTGAGTTAGATTGCCATATATTCAGGACAAACATCCTTTCCAAACCAATGCAAACCACATTCAACTATCACCATATATTTCTCAAAATAAAAGCACGCATTCTGGGTTGTCTTTTGCCTGTACTTTCTCTATAGCTATTGTTTGTCTCATGTCTCCCACTACCAGGTCTCAGAAAAGCCCAAGAGAAAGAATATTTACCTGGCTGGCTTCCAAATCCCTGGTAATTTCACCACTTTCTTTAGCTTCTCTGAATGCATCATAGAAAGTCCTTTCTCCAGACGCCAGTGTGATTGTCAGCACAGCATCATATGCTTCCTGGAGCTTGCTGTTATTATCAAAGACGTTGAATGAGTTGTTTTGGTAAGGAAGACTGTATAGCAAAGTGTCGTATGGAACGAAGACGTATCTTCCATCTGCTAGTCCCATTTCCAGAGCTTTTGTGAGTAAGTTGGCCTGTTCCTCTCCTCCAATGAGCACAGAATGCATGCACAGGAGTATAACTGAAACACAAGGATTGTAGCGTTGTTAATCCATGTGGGGTTTTCAACACAAAATAGGTCCCTCCCACTAATAAAAGGGCTGTCTGAACTGCTGTGTCAGGTCAGACCCTGATGGTCCCCCACCAGTGTGATGTTCTGAGGAAGCTGGGAGCTACGATCATTTTGTTCAACCTCTGGAGGTCTGCAACACCTAGTTAAAGAGGCTGTGAGCATTACCCATTCCTGGAGCCATACAGAAGGAGGAATGGAGAGAAATTTTGACAAAAGTGAGGCACAGACCTCATTCCTATCATGATAGGAATTCATGGTCCTGTGCCGCCATGGGCTGAGAGATGTGAGCTTTCCCTTTGTGTGCCCTGAGCTGACAGACACCACACAGGCATTAGCAGTGCCTAAGCCCCACCTGTCACCATATATATGGATTTTAGGTTGGGCACCGTGTTGTGTTTCAACATCTGGTCCATGCTGTTTCTTTGCCTGCAAAACGCCATGGGGTCAACGTCCCCATGCCTTGTGAGGAGATCTGAAATACAGGTGTATCTGTTTTGCAGGCTTTCCACAGTGCTCACTGGCCCTTCATGAAAGGAATCACTCCTGATCTTTCATCCGATACCGCGCTTCAAAACTCAGTCAGTGAGAGGAGCAAAGTAGGGCAATGATGGGAAGGAAAGGTGCAAAGGAGACCTGCCTGCTAATAAACCAGGAGGGAGCAGGATATATGGTCTGTTCCTTAAGAGAATAAATATCCTTAGCAAAGTAGAAGCTGAAGAGAACAAGAGCATTTTCAGGTCTCTGAATTACAGAAAAGAGACAGGTACTAGGCAGTGATTCATCCCATACTATAGTAGAGAGCATAAGCTTGTCAGATGACCTTATGAGGAGCCACTAAGGGAACTGGGACTGTTCAGCCTGGAGAAAAGAAGGCTGAAGGGAGACCTTCTCGCTCTCTACAACTCCCTGAAAGGAGGGGGTAGAGGTGGGGGTTGGTCTCTTCTCCCAAGGAACAAGCAATAGGACAAGAGGAAATGGCCTCAGGTTGCACGAGGGGGGTTTTAGGGTGGATATTAGGAAAAATTTCTTCACCAAAAGGGTTATCAAACATTGGAACAGACTGCCCAGGGAAGTGGTGGAGGCACCATCCCTGGAGGTATTTAAAGGATGTGTTGACATGGTGCTGAGGGACATGGTTTAGTGGTGTTTTTGGCAGTGTTACGTTGATGGATGGACTTGATGGTCTTACAGGTCCCTTGCAACCTAGGCAATTCTATGATTCTATGATTCTAATCATGTTTGAAGAGGAGCTGGTTCTCTCCATTGATTATGAAAGGAGCCCATCATCTCTAACTCACATGGAGAGCTATGATGGTGATGAGATTAACCCACTCAAGGTGGATTTGGTCTCAAGCATAGATTTGAGCATTGATAAAACTCCAAGTTAGATAGCACCTTGCTACCATCATTAGTCTTTCGCAGAAAAGTGGAAGTCTTAGGTAAAATGCATCCTCATCTGGATTCACAGTGCTGCGTGCAGAGGTGTACACCCAGGATCAGAGCTTCATCACAGACTTCCTAACAAGACTCTGAACCAGAAAAACATAACTATTCCCCCACATTTTCTCAAAAGAAAGAAGATCATTCTTTATTATGTGCTGTGCATCAACAAAGGCCCTTGCACTCCTTTAGTATGTGGTATATAACACTGTTTTTCATTTCTGATGCCTTCACTGAACCACACATAGCAAGGACACAACATCGAAGCATGAGATTTTTGATAATCAATAATCCAAACCACCATAAATTTAAAACCTTGTATAAAAACCCCACTTTACACTTGACAGTGTCAAGCACAGACATCCGTATACTAAATATCATTTTTTCAGACAACCTGTACCCAATCTTTCATGTTGTAGAAGACAATTTTGCCCTATCTCCATTCACATACAAGATGTCCAGCATTCTTTTACGTGAAGCCCTGGCTCCATTAGGGTCAGAGATAAAATTCTGCTTGACTTAAATGACTTCAAAATATCATTCTCTAAACTATGCCCATTGAATAACAATGCAGTTCTACCCTGGAGAAAATTAAAAAAAAAGAACGAGACTCAAAGCACTTACTTCTAATGCCGGCAACTGCTTTAATCTCATTCCAGGTGTCTTCAATGCCTTTTTCTCCTTTACGCACAGATGTAACAATGCCTACAGGAAGCCCCTGGTTCCTGAGAGCACTCGCTAACTTGTTGGCTGTGTCCATCCAAATATCCTCATTGGAAGCAATGATGCCAACATGAGCCCAGTTAAAATATTTCATTATTGTAAACAAAACTCGGGTTGGAGAGGGCAGGGTCCTTACGAATATAGGGTGGTGGATGGTGGAATCCAGTTTATAATTGATGCACATCCATGAGAAGATGGCTTTATTCCAGTTTTCCCCTAAAAGTGTAGCCACCTCACAGAAGCCAGGGTTCAAAGGGCCTACGAAAGCCGAGGAAAGCTTTCCAAAGTCAATGAATCTAACCAAAGCTCTTGATGTCTCACATTCTTCTTGCAGGACCACATAATCCAGCCTATGGCCAAGATCTAAGGAAGGATCTTTGCTTATTCGTTCCACTGCTAACCTGGCAGCCACGTGGGGAAAGGCTTTGGAAAAGAAGGGGTCACAGTGCCAGGGGCCGAGCAGTCCAATTTTAAAAACAGAACAAAGTGCTGGAGAGGAAAGTAGGATTATTCCCAACAGCAGACACCAGAGAGCCTGGAAAAACGTCTTGGGTGAATTTCCAGTGTTGAACTGATATAATCTAATGTGCCTCAACAGCACGCTCAACAAGCTCTTAGGACACAGTAGGAGAAATGACATTGTTCTACAGGTGGGTGGGTCTGCGCCGAGTTCTTCAGGAAGCCAGGCAGTCCATTACCAGCTGCTGGAAGAAAAGTAGATTACACTTGCCTTCCTGTATACGTATTTGTTCAGTGCGTGTAGACACAGCTGAGTCAGCCCAAATTACACAACAGTTCTCAAGGTGCAAGTCTATGAGGTGTCCAAACCCTGCACAGACACGTGGACATGCACCACACAAGGCACCACACCACACAGACGAATGTCCAACTCGTGTCAGTTAGACGTACCATAGCCCTTAAATGGACACTTATATAAACATCTCAAAATGCTTTGCAATATATTCTGAAACCAGGTAGCGAAAAGTGAGTCTGCTTTGTTTGCAGCAGTAAACACAATCTATGGACACACTGTGTTTTGGGTTCTTCAGAAGGATAATTCCCAAACCACACAGACAAACACATGTATAAGAAAATAAAAAGGTGAAACGCAATAAGCCAACAATTTTTGCCAATCCAAAATCCTTGGTGAGTTTTGAATATGAATCAGAGCCCCCACAAACATAAATATACACACACATATATAGACCTCTATATATATATACATATAGTTAGAGATCATGTGTATGGACATATGATTTAAAAACTTTCTGAAAAGGTTTTTCAAGGACAACTCATGACAGAGACTCTTAAATCTGGCAAAATGAAAGGTGGATAAACAGGTAATCACAAAAGGAGGGAAAAGGAGGATTATGATTTGAATTTAGATAAAGAACTGTTAAATAACTGTCAGGGCAAAAGCTTTGTGTTCACTCTTGGCTTAAAATATTCCTGGCTAAAGACCAAGAGCCATGGGGTTTTTTTGGGAATAACAACCTCACCTTTCACAGCCAGGTACAGAAATTGCAAACCCACAACAGTCTCCCCACCATCTGCAGTGTCACCCCGTGGCTTAGAAAATTTGCTGATCCAGGCAGGTTTGAGCTCTAAAAATAGCAGCCCCCTGACACCAGCTTACCTCTTCATTACCGGAGAAGTATTTTTATCCTGGATCCTCAGCCACGGCGGCATGCAACACAGAGCACCCGCAATGCAGCGTGTGCTGTAAACGCAGCCACAGGTCCTCTAGCCTGATGGAGAGAGACCTCCAGAAGGACCCAACCACCAGTGGAGCAGCTTCTCACCGGTGGCAGTGTCTATCCTCAGATGTGGGTCTCGCCTCAAGGATAGGAGATGCATGGTCAGCCTCCCCCACAAGTGCACTTGGGTGCCCACCTCCTTCAACTCCTTGCTTGCATGGGCCACTCCAACTTGGTGTGTGCTCTAGGACGGTGTGCTCCACGTTGTATCAAAAGCTTCCTATGTCCCTTTTGGTGAAGGCCATCCTTCTCCTCCAAGGTTTCACGACTTAGGGTACATCCTCACAAGCCCTTAGTTCCTCGATGAAGGTCTTGCAGAGCTCCAAGGCTGCTTCACTCTGAACTGCCTCAGTGCACAGGTGTACTCATATCTAACTCAGTAATTGTAGGGATGGCATCTTAAAGCTCTGCCCTTGGATTAGTGGGATTTAGCTCCTGGGATCTGTCCCTGCAGAACAGCTCCTTAAGTCTCCCTGCGCCTCAGTGGGGATAGCTCCTCTTCTGCCCCATAAGCAGCAGAGACAAGAGCTATTTTAGGTTTGGGGTAAGCAGAATATTTGATTTCGGGCTTTACCATCCTGCTGATGTGTTACATTCCACTTTTCCCTGTTTCTTCCTTGTACCCATCATGACACGCACTGAGCTTTTTTCACTTACATCAAAGTCATCTTGGTTATTTCCCTGGGTCCTCTCGATATCTCCCTACAGCTGAGCCCTACAATAACCCTCCCCACACTACTAGACATCTTCCTTCCCCAGTGGACCTGGCAATAGAACTGTCATCCTGGAAAGACCTCAAATGTCTCCACGCCTGTCCTAGCTAGGAAGCCCCTTGCCATAATTTAGCTGAGGTCACAGGACCAGTGCTTGCGGTCTAGAGGGAACCATTTGTAATTCAACCTTTTAGCAGTATTAACTTCAAATACATCATATAAATTATACACATCTGATCGGTGTGTGTTCAGAAGCAGTTCTTCATGACTAATGATCGAGGGAAGCCACAAAGTGTTTCAGATGCAGCAGGGAGAGCAGCTCTCGCCATTCGTTTCATTAATTTCCTTCTACTCATTGATTTCCTTGCATAGCTCAGGTCCAGGAAGGTTCCTGGATACATACTTCATTGAAGACTGGTATAGCTCAAGATAGTTATCAGAAATTACCAAATAGCTTCACATTTGGAAAGTGCCTAAAAGACACGCTAACATCAAGCCTAAACTCAGAACTTTGCTTTGTATGCTGCTAGTGCATTAGGATTTGACACTAAGTTTTAGTCAAAGCAGAAAACTAAATAAAGCTTTTGCAGATAGGACTCTGATTTTTTCAACTGAGCTTAAAAGTTTGATTTCTCTATATACAAATATACCTACATCTCTATCCATATATCATATGCTCACTGCTATCTCATTTCTTTTGGTATCGACAAGGGTGCTGCACGGCTCAATTCCACTGAGGGTCAGCCGTCTCAAAGTCTTCTGAAGCAGCTGCAAAATTCCAGTCACTCTCTTCTAGGGGATGTTTTTATCATTAAAATCTCCTGTGTTGAACAAAATGTGGGTCAGGCATCCAACAATGAAAGATTAAAAAATAATCGCCTTGGAGGTCTATTTATTAGCAGAATTACTCTGACCCTTAACAATTCATATTTGTCCATAGCCAAGTGGGTTGAAACCTTTATTACTTTCTCCCTTTTCTTCTGCTTCTTCTTTGCCAGTGGAAGAAAAGACCCTCCTGCAATCAAGTCATAGCAGTGGCAGGAATCCACCCTCCATAGGAAAACCTGGTTATCCAAAGTAGCTCTGCTACGACTGTCCCATGCTCAGGGCACCCAGGACTGGGAATAATGCTCCTGCATTTGCAAATCAAGCTCAGGTCCTGGCACTGCCTGATTTGCCTCACTAATAAACAAGCAAGGTAAATCAAGCAGCCAAGGCAAAAAAAAAAAAAAGTATCATTAAGGTAAAAAATTAAAGTGACAAATTTGGTGGCCTTCTACAACAGGGTTAGCGCGTTTGTGGATAAGGGAAGAGCAACTGACATCATCTACCTGGACTTGTGCAAAGCATTGGACACTGTCCCGCACAACATCCTTGTCTCTAAATGGGAGAGACACGAGTTTGACTGATGGACCACTCAGTGGATAAGGAACTGGTTGGGTGGCCTCACTCAAAGACTTGTGGTCAATGGCTCAATGTCCAAGTGGTGATCAGTGACGAGTGGCGTTCCTCAGGGCTCAGTGCTGGAGCTGGTGCTGTTTAACATCTTTGTTGGTAACATGGACAGTGGGATCAAGTTCACCCTCAGCAAGTTTGCTGATGACACCAAGCTGTGTGGAGCAGTCGACATGCTGGAGGGAAGGGATGCCATAGAGAGGGACGTGGACAGACTTGAGAGGTGGGCCTGTGCGAACATCATGACGTTCAAAAGGACCAAGTGCAAGGTCCTGCACCTGGGTCACAGCAATCCCAAGCACAAATCCAGGCTGGGTGGAGAATGGATGGAGAGCAGCCCTGAGGAGAAGGACTTGGGGGTGTTGGTGGATGAGCAGCTCAACATGAGCTGTCAATGTGCGCTGGCAGCCCAGAAACCCCCCTCCAAGCCTGGGCTGCATCCCCAGCAGCGTGGGCAGCAGGGCGAGGGGGGGGATTCTGCCCCTCTGCTCCACTCGGGGGAGACCCCCCTGCAGTGCTGCCTCCAGCTCTGGGGCCTCAGCACAGGAGAGACACGGAGCTGTTGGAGCGGGGCCAGAGGAGGCCCCGGAGATGCTGGGAGGGCTGGAGCCCCTCTGCTGGGAGGACGGGCTGAGAGAGTTGGGGGGGTTCAGCCTGCAGAAGAGAAGGCTCCGCGGAGACCTTGGAGCCCCTTCCAGTCCCTCAAGGGGCTCCAGGAAAGCTGGGGAGGGACTCTGGATCAGGGAGGGGAGAGACAAAACAAGGGGGAAGAGTTTTAAACTGAAAGAGGGTAGATTGAGATGAGATCTCAGGCAGAAATTCTTGGCTGTGAGGGCGGTGAGCCCCTGGCCCAGGTTGCCCAGAGAAGCTGTGGCTGTCCCATCCCTGGAGGGGTTCAAAGCCAGGTTGGACGGGGCGAACACCAATCGTTCTATGATTCTATGAATTCTCTAGCTGTAATTAGCATTAAAGTTTAAAACCTTGCATATGCCTCCAAACCTTGCTTTTTTCTCACATCTTAAACCCATCATTACTGCAGCAACCACATCACAGAGCAAAGATTTTTTTGTAATCCTGTGTTATTTGGCACCATCAGATCAATTCCCAACACTCTTCCGTACTCACCGAAGTGAGTGAGAGATACGCGCATTCATACAGCCATAACATTTCCCACGGGAAGGTTAAGCCACAGCTGTGTCGCTTTGCTTTAAATTTTTAGAGCAGAAGAGGGTGCTCTAATCTCTCACTCTGACCTCCCACATCAGCCTGGCCAAACAGCCTCTCAGGAGCTGCTGCTGCTCACAGCTCTTCAAGCGTCCTGGAAATAAAATACGTTTTGTAATGAATTATACCAGAGGGTACCGCTGAATAAAGCTGATTTCTCTGGAAACCCCTCTGCAGCCAGCAGAGAGAGACAGGGAAAAGGCTTGGCTCCTGTTCTGACTCTCTCCGCAGAAAAGTCTCGTATCTCCACTGATAACAGAGAAAATCGAGGGAGAGCAGCATGGCGACGCTCGCGTTAGCCTTTCTTCATGTCCTCTGAGCCTTAATTAAAAGCTCCAGCCTTGGAGGATGTACCAGGTTCCCACGTCTATTATTCCAACTGTTAATTACCTTCAACATTAAAAATACCCACTTAACGTCTAGCATGTCTGGCTTCAGCTTCCTGCAACTGGCTTTCACTCCGCCTTTGCCCATGAAACAAAAAAAACAGGAAGCACAATAAATACCACCTCCCTGTAGGCATTTGCACACCATAATTAGCTCACATCCTAGTCATCCTCCGAGCAAAATAAATAAACAGCTCCTTAAGGCTTTTGCCGTAGAGCCTGCTTTCAGGATTTCATCCTTGCAATGCTCTCTTGGCATTCATTTTTAATTTTCCTTCTCTTTGCTAAATTAAAAACAGCATCCATTAGTAAGCCTCACTCCTTAAAGCTGAATTTGAGGTGATGGCATCTTTTATCACCTATTCGATTTTTCTTCACTTTAATTCCATACCTCAGGTGAACACAATTGCAGCATCACTGTTTTAGAGCCCATCTCTGCTTTCCTTTAATGCAAAATCTGCCTTGGAATTGTGGTATGAATTCTTTGCTCCCAGACGTACACAAACCTCTCTGGTTTTAGTTCAGTGGACACTTTTCAAATATGTCCATTTAATGAGAGGTCCAGACCAATCCGCAAGTTTTTTATGAATAATGATTTTTCTGTTTCTTCTAGATAATGTGATACGGTTATTGAACAGCACTGGAAAAAATGAGATTCCCAGAGGCTCCACATGAAAACACTGCTAAAGGAGGCTCCTCATCTACTATTTTATTTCAAAATATCAATTAATATTTTTTTATTTCTTTGTGACATGGACACACTGACCATGTAGCACTGATTTTCTCTCTCAGTATCGCCTTTCAGTAGGATGATGACTTGTAGGGGTTTAAGAAGACAATGTCACCACTTGCCTTTACATGCCAGACTTGTAACTTGATCACAAAAATTATGTAAAATCAGACTGACAAGATTTATTATCGCTCCAGCCTCCCCGCCTGGCATTAGTTAACCTCCATCCTTTAATTCTTTACAAATTCCTCTCGATTTTGTCCTTTCCATGACTTTGAGTAAGCTGGATATCAACCCAATCTGACATCAGTTTCTTGGCCATGCAGCACGGGAAGGGTTTGATGTCCCATGGTTTTGGTGGAGCTGGTTTTTTGGGGGGGAGGGAGTGTCCTGCTGTGCCATATTATCCTGTTTTCAAGTTGCAGTCCAGCACATGGAAGCCCTTTCTTCTTCAGATTATCTGGTTTGTATCAGAGCGGCTATGTGTCAGCCCCGAAGAGTCCTGTGGAGGCAGGTTCAAGTGGGTCCACTTTTTTCCCCACATGGCTAGATTTATTTGATTTTCTTGGAAGCTGATTTTGTAGGCTGTGAGATCTGAAGCCTCTGTCCCTGGCATTAGTGGAATATATGACGTTGCCGGTAGTTTGGATAGTCAATATTAGAGCTGGCAGGAAACAGTCTCATAACACCGGATGAAGTATTTGTACGTGTATTTATTCAGGCATCAAAACCTGAGTGTTTAATTTGACAGCCTCGTCTCCAGAAGCTCGTTACATAGCAATACGCAGAGAAACACTCCTCTTCCAGGGGACATTTCCAAACCTCTTAGAATCCAGCTGTGATTCAGCCTAAGAAGTGGCTACTGTTCATCATTTGCTTTACATGGGGCTTAGTGAGGCTGGACTTTCAATAAGCAAGTTAAAGCCAGATACTGAAGGAGATGGAGTGTCTCATGGTGTTAACTGAAAAAGCCCTTGCCCAATGTGTCTAGAATGTTTTTCTTGAAATACGTCAAATTCAAAAAAACTTCAGACATGTCTGGATCTATGTCTGGAGACCTTAGAAATTTCCAGGTGTTTTATCTGGGAATAAAGATATCAAGCAAGTCTGTCTCATAGGCAGGGAAGCTGAAAGTGGATGAGTGTTTGATGTATATTTTGCAAGCCTGACCCACACTGAGAAGCCTGGAAACCAGCTACAGCAGCTCAGGGGCAACAACAATTTCATTGATGGCCTTAACAGAAAACCTGAGGGCAACAGCAAACCCACCCAGCACTTGTAGAGTTCAGGAAGCTTGCAGTTCCTTGGATATTTAAAAAATTAAATCGCTTCATCAAAGTGCGGCCAAAAAAAAAAAAAGAGAAGAAAAAGAAAAATCACACTAAATCTTCTGGCAGACAAAGAATGATGGGTTTTGGCCAACTCTGTTCTCGGTGAATGGTAACAAGACTTCCAAATGCGTCAACGGACTCATGAATGGCTGGCTGACGTTTTGCATGATGACTTACCCTATGCTATGCTGCAAACTTTCCCGCAACCGCATAACCTCACTGGAGCGTTCATCAGATCCTGCCAGATCTGATAAATGACATTTATTCTTAAAATAAAGCTTGAACATGACACTGAGTTGCGTTTCCTTAACACCAAGGTTTTACAAACCCCACGGAGGAAATAATCCCAGAACATCTTCTGTCCCAATAGGTCTCTCCTAGCCTCTGGCATCTTTGTCAGCTTGAAGAAAATAGCCAGATTTACAACCTTATCTAAACATCTGAGCTTTCAAACATTTGCTGGAGAGACTTTAACTTGAACACTGAACTGCAGCATAGGCCATACAGTACTGGTGTTATATGATCAGAGGGCTGGAGCCCCTCTGCTGTGAGGACAGGCTGAGAGAGTTGGGGGGGTTCAGCCTGGAGAAGAGAAGGTTCCAGGGAGACCTTCGAGCCCCTGCCAGTCCCTCAAGGGGCTCCAGGAAAGCTGGGGAGGGACTCTGGATCAGGAGGGGAGACGTAGGATGAGGGGGAATGGTTTTAAACTGAAAGTGGGAGATTTAGATGAGATATTAGGAAGACATTCTTTGCTGAGAGGGTGGTGAGCCCCCGCCCCAGGTTGCCCAGAGAAGCTGTGGCTGCCCCATCCCTGGAGGTGTTCAAGGCCAGGTTGGACCAATCTAGTCTAGTGGGAGGTGTCCCTGCCCAGGGCAGGGGGTTGGAACTAGATGATCTTTAAGGTCCCTTCCAACCCAAACCATTCTATGATCTTCCTCCAGCTCTCACCTTGCCTATCACAACATATACCCTTGTCCCCTGTTACCAAGCTACCCAAGCATCTAGACAATATTTGGTGGTGGAACAGCATTGTTACCATAATTTGAAGGTTTAGAAACTGAGGACTCACAAAATTTAGCTGTCTAACCTAGCCTGCATAGGAAATGCATGTACTAGACCTAAAGCTTTATGTTCTTTTTAGTGTGGGATGAAACAAGACTGGAAAGATATGTTACCTGTGTTATTATAGCAGTAGACTTCTATCACTGAGGATTTAGGCCAGGATTTTTAAGGCAAGGTCTCTGCATGACATGCCAGATGTTACACAGAAGATCATACAGGAGCAGGGAAAGGAAAAACCCCAGGCTCTGAGCTGCATGTCCATGCAGCCATAAATCACTTCTCTGACAGCATCTGGGCTCCCCGACACCCGACTTCTACTGCATAAGAGCTCTCCTGTCGCAACACGCTTTTTTAACTTACCAGCAGCACATGCAATAATTTCTTATATGCCCATTTTCTATCATCACTTCATCCATAGCGAGGAGTTAGAGAAAATAAATAAATACATAAATAAAGTAAATAATTAATTAATATAGAGCATGAGTTAGGTATGAACTTTCCTGGGTAGGTGGAAGGTCTCAGCAGGCAGCAGCTTCCAGCAACCTGGTGGCTTCATCTCTCCCACTTCAGTTACATATATATATATATTTTTTTATATATATATATATATATATTCAGCTCTTTATATATATCCTCCGGGCTGCTCTGGTAGTGTCTAGCAGCAAGGCAAGAGAGTCACTGCCTGGCTGCAGTCTGGCCCTGCTGACTCCTTGCAAAGCCATCTCCCACAGAAAGCCCATGGTCTTCCTGAGCCTTCCCACTAATCCCCTCTGTGCCCACAAGGTTGGACAAGCGCCTGCTCAATTTTCTGGTAATTAACTAACCCCATTTCAGACTGGCAGAAAAGCTAATCTGTAGGAATTTCTACTGGCATTTTTTAAAACTCTATTTAAAGCTTTTCTGAGGGCTCTCTCTGAAGGAAATATTTTGATTTCACTTCATTTCCAGAGCCTACACAAAGCTTAACGAGGGTCAATGTACCCAGTTTCAGAGCACACCTGCTTTTTAGTCCCCTTTAATTGTCATTCATAAAGACAACCCCGGAGGTGACTATTTCCAAGGGACATTCGAACCACATGGAATGTTGCAGATGGTTATTTTGTAGTGCTGCTCAAACTCAGTTAACCCAGCTAGAGTGACACATCTCTTAAACACACGCTTTAACTCTTCAGTAAAGCTAAGACCAGAGATAACAGAGCAAAACATCCCCCATGTCTCTTTTTCTTTGCTTCCTGTGGGTACAGAAACAATTAGTCCTATCTGCCTCCCAGCCATCAAATAACCAGCAATACCTGCAATTCAACTACCCACAGAAGGGGCAAAAAAATAAAATAATCAATTGCTCTTATCTATCTTCATGCCAACCATGTGATTACTTTTTTTTTTTAAAAAAGGAATTATAATTTAATGAAGACGTTGACAGGAGCAAGAGAAAGGAGAAATCCCAGTGTAAACATTGCCGTATGTCAAACCTGGAGCCTGCAGGAGTCCCAGACGAGCCCCCAGATATTAATCCCTTCATCTGAAATATGTACATCCAGGCTAAGACCTCGCTAAGTCCCCATTATCTGTTGCTGCACGGCATGGGTACGCGGCAGCGGGGCAAGTGCGGCGTGCCCTCGGAGAGAGGGAGAGAAAAAACAGATCCAAACTACCGGTGAAAATAAACACTGACCCAGAAGACAGCCAGGGGTTTTTAAATAGCAGCAGCCCGCTGTGTCCTGGCACAGCTTTTCAGGGTGGCCCATCACGAAGGGTGCCTTCCAGAGCGGTGAGAGAAATAAACAGCATGTTCCTCAAGGTAAAGGAAATCCTTCAGGGAAATTGGATGTCCAAAGTACATCGGCGGACGAAGATCCAGAGCGTTAGCAGTTGGGGATCGACATGGCATTGCTGCCATTCGTGGAACAATTTATTTCTGCTGGGATGAACATAGGAAGGGTCCCAAGAGCTGCAGCTCAGCTCTTCTGGTGCCCGTTTAAGGGAATTGATAATATCTCTGTCTCTTTGGGTGTGAAAGTGTCTCTGCTGATTAAAACTCCCTGGAGACCTACATCTCTTAAGCTGATAACGATAAGCCTCTCAGGCTGACTGTGTGCTGCTCTGTTACCTCCAGCGCTGCTGTGGGTGGGTAGCAGACATGAGGCATGCATAGTCATTGTGGAGAGCTCTGCAAGCCAGAATGAAAATCTTGGATGCTCAGAGCCATGGGAGAAAATGGCAAGAGCAACATCTAGGTCTGGGGAAGGGATCTGCAGCGAGGTTTACCAGAGGCGGGTCAGGAAAGACCCTTCCTAAACCGTCCTTGGCTCTGATTGTCCTTACAGGCTGAGAGAGCTGGGGTTGTTCAGCTGGAGAAGAGAAGGCTCTGGGGAGACCTTATAGCCCCTTCCAGTGCCTGAAGGGGGCCTACAGGAAGGATGGGGAGGGACTCTTTGTCAAGGAGTGTAATGATAGGACACGGGGTAATGGTTTTAAACTAGAGCAGGGCAGGTTTAGATTAGACATTAGGATGAAGTTCTTCACAATGAGGGTGGTGAGACACTGGCACAGGTTGCCCAGAGAGGTGGTGGAGGCCCCATCCCTGGAGACATTCAAGGCCAGGCTGGATGAGGCTCTGAGCAACCTGATCTAGTTAAAGATGTCCCTGCTCACTGCAGGGGGGTTGGACTAGATGGCCTTTAAAGGTCCCTTACAACCCAACACATTCTATGATTCTATGACTCTATAATGGGCTGGCCCTGACTTTCCATGGTTCCAGCTTCACTGGCCTTCACTCCCCATCAGAGACCAAAAAGTCCCACATCTGATCTGAGCCCAGACTCCAACCCTGGCCAGGCCAGTTCTCATTTGACCTTTCAAATCGATGTCAGAGTGTCTCTGTGAGGCTTGCACTGCTCAAAGTCAGGGAAAACAGAGAGGTCTGGTGAGAAACCAGCTCCCCAGGTTCTGGGACTGCCTCCTTCTCAGATGGATTAAGTAGGGGCAAGGCAATGGGGAGGGCAGCTTGCCTTTTCCTACTAGCTCTGCTGGCTTCGTGCTGTGAAAAAGGTACACAGTGGCTGCCTCCTTTCTTCTATCACTTTACCTTCCGCAGCTGTCTCTAAGGCAGACCATGTAGTCTTATACAATAAGACGCTGGAGCCTGGATTACTTTTCCCTGTGTTTTAAAAAGCACAAAACACTTCCAAGCCTGTATCTGGATCAGCATCGCTGCGAGTGACTGAAATACCAAGTAGATAATGTAGCAGGTGCAGCAAAGAGCTGTCACTTCTGCTTCTTCCCTAAGACCGTAGACACATGTGCAAGCCATGTTTTACCCTGTATTAAACAATTTATGCTGTTTTTCCTGAGCACTGGACTGTTTGGATGAGGATCTACCAAAAGACTTCATATCTGGGTGACTGGCAGGGAGGATCTCAAGGAGTATTGTAAATATGCCGTCAGGTATTCAGCTGACAGAGTGAAGATGCTCATCCACAGCAGTATCAAACTCTGGTTCTGGTCCTATCCCAGCCTCTGAGCATTATCCTTTGAGTGGAATGGCCAAGGATACAGTAAAGTATGTAAGGATACGCTTAACCGTAAGAACCAACATTAGCTCAGCTCCATGTATTGGAGCTGGGCTAGAAAAGCCTCCAGCTGTCTTCCTGGGGTTTTCTGTGGCTGTTCTAGTTTCTGAAAGCTCCTGTGCCATGAGATGCAACAGAGATGGGTACATGGGTGCGATGTGAGCAGAGTAACTTGCATGTTCTTCACAGTATACCAAGGCAGATCCAAAGAGGTGGAGGGTACACCAGGAGGCGGGAGAACTGGCTTCAGGGTTTCCTTCTTTGTCACAGGCTTTTTGTAAGACCATAGGCAAATCATTTCACCCCCACAGCAAAGATAAGAAGCATGACTGCAAGACTTTAAAAGGGGAGACATGAGTCAGCCTTGAGCAAACCATCATGTACCAATTAACAGACTTCCCATCCATCATCTGCGTTTCTTCTTCCTCCTTGCGTTCACCAGCTTCTCACCACCATGGTCAGAAGAACACCCACACAAAATTTCTTGGTCCTCAGGTGCTGGCTACTTTGCCAAAGCCCCAACGCGGGGGAAGTTAGAGCAAACCCAGCATGTCTGTGCCTTGTTGTCCTACATGCTTCTGCAGTCCACAGCCCCCAGCCAGGGGCATGTCACACGTTGGACCTTCCCTTTCATCTCAGCTGGCCTCAAGCAGCACAGCGAGTGCCAAAAGTGGCTCTGACACTGGGGGGCTTATTTGTCTTCCCTCTTCCTTGGTTCTTCAAGGAGAAGATAAAACAACCTGACATCTGGTTGCACTTTACTGCCGTGCTGGCTTATGTCATGTCTTTCTTCCACAGTCTTTATTTTCTTTATTAATCACCTCTGAGACAGCAGAGCTGACACATGCTCCACTCATGCCCCGTGTAGCCCACGAGAGAGCGCTCCCTCGCTGGTAGACCGCACGCTTTTCCAACTGGTTAGGCTGGAAAGCAACTCAGCTGGGGTAGCTTGGTCCCTGGGCTGCCCTCTAATCCCCCCACTCACACCCAAATCCCACCAAAGTCAGATGCGTGGGAAGCAGACACCATGCATCAGCATCAGCATCTGTCAGAGGGTGTGTTTTTTTTTTTCCAGGAAAGAGATTTCTGCAGGACACAAGCACTCGCAAGGAAAACAGAGGAGCACCACAAGGGAGGGGGTTTCTGTTCTCCCAGACACATGTTGTACCGAGTGCACGTGTGATTTGCCAGTTCATCACCCAGACTAAACTGTCACCAGCAGGATTTTGATCCTTCGAGCAAGCTGAAATCACTGCTGCTAAAACATATTTCTCTGCCCTCAGCCTTTCTTTTCATATTTGGGGACCTCCTGTCCAAAAGAGCCTCGGTTGTTTCATCCACTAAGCCACCGAGCACATTTTGTTTCCCCAATTAAGCAGTGAACTGCTCTGGAGAGAAGAGTGGCGAGCCTCTCTCAACGCTTCATTTTAATTAAGTTTCCCTTGTGGTGAACGTCTGAGGATGACAGACAGTTCAGAGGACTCCCCAAATGCCAGACTTACAACCACTCCTGATTTTCTGTTATTCGGAGGGGTTTTTTCTCCTGCTCAGATGATCACTGGGTCTCATCGAGCCGTGTGCGTAAGAGTCCTTGCTCTAATGAGCAAGTCGGAGATGCAGCCCCCCACTTACCGCGCCCTGCAGCTGCAAAGTGTTGCTATAAAAACACTTAATGAAGCGTGATGCCTGAAAAACACCCAGCTCATTCCTCCAGGGAACGGGAATGCCCTCAACCATGATTAAAGTGATGCTCGGGCCCGGTGGCTGGGGGGAGGATGGTGTTGCCTGCCTGGTGTGCTGCGTCTCTCGCACATTGCTCCATGTTGGGTAGCAGTGGAGCCTGTGGTTGATCACCACCCTGCTGGGTTGGGAGAGGGGAAGAAAGGCTATCCTCACCAGAGCAGTGGGGCCAAGACATTGCTGATGACGAGATGAAGCCTCTGCTTTAAAACTGGAGGAGACGAGTGGTCCAGCAGCCTGGCAGTGGGGCTGGGGGCTGGCCCAGGGAGTGGCCTCTTTGGATGAACAGTGATGAACATTGGGTGGGAAGCTGGGTCCTCCAAAAACGCCTTGAATATTGAGTTTGTCCCTCCTTTCCTGGCATCCTTTGAAATTCCTTTCCTTACAGCCCTTCAGCTGTAAGAAATCCCCTCACAGCTGTGCCTAGTGGTAGACACATCCCTTGCGGTGGCACTGCTGTGTGTTTGAGCCCTCCAGCTGACACCAGGACGTGTCTCCATGCCCACAAGGTACCCAGGATCCCACAGCAGTTAGTGTTATTGGAGCCATCAGGGACCCTGGAAAGTAACTCGGCTCCCCCTAAAACATTGTAGGAGCTGACTAGGTCCATTCAGCTGCACTCCCAGGTATGTAGTGACATATATGGTGTCCTCTGGGTTGAACACATCAGTGTGGTGTCAGACATGTCTCATGTAGTAGTTGCATGCTCTACTGGAGCTACAATGACCTAGACCATCTCTTGTTCCACTAAATACCCGAGTGTGGTCACACAAACCAACCTTACCTGGTTTCCTAATGCCTTTCGAGGTCCCCAGGGTGTCCCACCTCATCTCCTACAACTTCAAAAAGGTAGGGGTCTCTCATAGGCTGTGTCATGCCTACCATCAGCCCCACTCAGGTGTCTCAGATACTCCAGAGTATCTAAAATGACACAAGGTGCCTCTGCGCAGGTGACTGACCCAAACCCAGCTGTGCTCCTTCCCCTCTTCCAGCCTGTGTGTGAACAGCAGCAACGAGGAGAGCTGCACCTGAGGCAAGAGGTAAGAGGCAAGATCCAGGCCAATGGCCAAGGTCCCCAAATCTCTTGGGACCCTGGAAGTCCCCTGTGTGCCCACAAACTGACGGTCAAGTGGCACCTCAGCTCAGTGTGAATTATACCGTACCAGCAGCTGACAGCCAACGCGGAGCAGACTGGTGGTCTCCATCCATCTGCCAATGGACAGACGTCTACATCATTAGCACTGTAATTGGCATCCCCAGGAGGCTGCTGAGCAGATTGTGGAGATGAGCTATGGGCTTGTCACTCTTCATTAGTGAGGAGAGGAGGGGGAGAACAGGCAGTTTATCCCATCACTGGTCGTGGTAGGTAGGAGTGGAAGGATCTGGGTGTTTCAAGCTGAAGAGAGGGAGCACTGATCTGCCCAACCAAAGGTTATCTGTCTGCTACGATTGCTCCATTTCACATGCACCAGCAACAGGGCAGTGACTGGAGAGGACCAGTGAGCACTGGGAAGGGTGGGATGGGAGAGAAACTGGTCAGAGAGGAAAACCACCTAGGAGGAGTGTGGTCAAATGCAGTGGGCAGGCATGGAGATGTAAGAAGAGAGCAGACAAGCACAGCCTTGAAGGGAAAAACCAGAGATGGCTCAGCCCTGGATGGTCCTCCCTGTGCTATGGCCACAGCGCAGATGGGATGTGGCAAAGCCTGTGGATCCTTGTGCGTTAGGATGCTCAGCTAGCCATCCTGCGGGGAGGGTGGCCAGACACAGTCCTCAAATCCCAACATAAATACTAAATTCCCGAGACCAGGGGTATAAAAGAGAGGTTCTTTCTGCAAATTACAGCTGTGAGAAGCCCGGCTATTTTTCTGGGGGCTCATCTTCAGATTTTACTAAAACCAATATCAAGAAAAAAAAAAAAAAAGAGGGGTAAAAATGCTAATTGCTGAGTTTTGGATGGCACAGGGCGGGACTCTGAGGGAATTAGTTTAGTTTCCTGCTCATACAGCGCGTTATCTTGTCTTTTCAAAGCTGAGGGTCCTGCATGTGCCTGGTAACTGGTGTTCAGTTACTGCTCTATGGCAAGGGTCTGAGATGGGGTAGCTGCCCAGAGAGGGGGTGTTTAAAAGGAAGCTTCCACCACACCCCAGCTTGAGTGGATGGGAGCTAACGGGAGGGATGACAACACAAGTTTATCCCCCTGAGATGGTGCCTCCAGGTCCAAGTACACACAGGTGTGTGGGTACCACTGTGTCTGAGCAATCAGGGATGTGGTAAAAGGGATTGCTTTGGATCAGTATTCAACTTTGTGATCTTCTGAAGACCTCCAGCCATCCTCTGACCAAGATTTGCTGTCCCTCAGCACTGTACTTATACTCCTCTTAATTGGTAAAACACCTTACACACGCAATTCCCCCTCCTCCCGAGCAGGGAGACACCAGGACAGGTCAGGGTTGGGGTGCTGGTGTCTGGCTGCCTTCTTGCCATGAGCCAGGGTGTCAAAATGAACCCACCACTTCAATTAGGTGCTAAAAGAGGGAGATTAAAACACCTCCTGCTGTGCCTTGTTTCCCCATCTGTAATGTGTAGACAATACCTCCTCAACTCACGAGAGTTTTTCAAAGAAAAATACATGAAAATGGTGAGGCACTCCATTGCTATGGCAACGGGAGCCATTGAATTATGGGTGGATGGAGTCAAGTCGAAATGATAATGGAAATGCATTTGTGTCTCCTGCTCGCTGTTTATACACAGGTCTTTATTCTCTGGTGTTCCCGCAGTGCGTTCATCCAGGAACAGTGCGCAAAATGTAGTCGCCACTCCATGGCCACAGGGCATGGTCTCCGGCAAAGGTTTTATGTATCTTTATCAGCATTCTTTATTTCTGAGGTCTCGTAAAATATACACGTCTCTCCTCCAGAGTTTGTTTAGCGGGAACTGGCTTGTTATAAACATCCAGTCAAGGATGGGAGCGCTAACCCCTGTTATTTCATTGTCTGGCAGAAAAACAGATAAATAGAGGAAAAGCAAATAATTCCCCTGAGTGGACATCTGTGCTGATGTCAAAGGAGCTCCCAGCAAGAAATACAGAAAGGGTCATGTTTTGCAGTGAATTAACTTTTGCAGTAGGCGAGAGGACCATATTAAAGCATCTGTTCTGCACAGAACTTGTCCAGCCCTCACCCCCGGAGCGTGAACCCTCCAGCTGGGTGGGCATCTCTGTTCACAGCATCCATCTCTTCTCAAGGAAGCCTTGTTCCAGGGCAGAGGACACGTTGTTCCGGGGAAACGAACTGCCGACATCAAGCAGTGACTAAGCAAAGATGAGGCATAGTGATGAAGGAGGATAAAGTTTGCTATTGCTAGCCAGATTTCGGTTCACACCATCGCAGTGTCAAAAAAGCTGTGTATTTAAACTGCATTAGATTGGTGACACTGCTAGTTTTAGTTCAGAGCAAGACCCGTAGAGAAGACTGGCTGTACAGTGAAGAAAACCAAACATCTTCACAAACTATACAGCCTGGAGCTCAGCAATGTTGGCTTAGACTTCTGTGCTACATGAATGTGATGCATGAAGCCAAACACATCAGGCTGAGGTCTTCAGGTCTTTTGGGAGGCATCAAAGACAGATTGTGGCTCAGACTTCCCAGCAAAATTGAGGTTTGATTTAGAGCTAGAATGTGGCGCACACTGGATGTAGGAAATATGGGAAGAAGGCAGGAACAGAGCTGGAAAAGGTGGCTGTCCTGGCATTGCCGTCTTGTTTCCCTTGACAGTCTGTTGCCACACATAACTGATGGCTATACTTTGAGAAGCTGACTTCAACAGTTGGTCTTGATGACTTATGTCTACTTATCATCCTGAATGAGCCTGAACCAATGGCACAGCATGAAGTTTTGGGTGCAAACAGGAAAGTCATCTTCTGTTGACCATCTCTCTTCCAAGCTGTGGTGTCTTCTAGGGCCTTTGTAAAAAGAAGTTCATAGAATCATAGAATCATAGAATCATTTAGGTTGGAAAAGACCCTTGGGATCATCGAGTCCAACCATCATCTCCACTCTACAAAGTTCTCCCGTACACCATATCCCTTAACACCACATCTAAACGACTCTTAAACACATCCAGGGATGGTGACTCCACCACCTCCCTGGGCAGCCTATTCCAGGGTCTAACCACTCTTTCTGTGAAGAATTTTTTCCTAATGTCCAGCTTAAACCTACCCTGCTGCAGCTTGAACCCATTCCCTCTTGTTCTATCACTAATTACCTGTGAGAGGAGACCAGCACCAACCTCTCTACAATGTCCTTTCAAGTAGTTGTAGAGAGCAATGAGGTCTCCCCTCAGCCTCCTCTTCCTCAAACTAAACAGTCCCAGCTCCTTCAGTCACTCCTCATCAGATTTATTCTCCAGGCCCTTCACCAGCTTCGTTGCCCTCCTCTGCACTCGCTCCAGCACCTCGATGTCTCTCTCGTATTGAGGTGCCCAGAACTGGACACAATACTCAAGGTGTGGCCTCACCAGTGCTGAGTACAGGGGGACAATCACCTCCCTCCTTCTGCTGGTCACACTATTTCCAATACAAGCCAGGATGCCATTGGCCCTCTTGGCCACCTGGGCACACTGCTGGCTCATGTTCAGCCGCTTGTCAATTAGAACCCCCAGGTCCTTTTCTGCCAGGCAGCTTTCCAGCCACACTTCCCCAAGCCTGTAGCGATGCATGGGGTTATTGTGGCCCAAGTGCAGGACCCGGCACTTGGCCTTGTTGAAGCTCATACCGTTAGCATTGGCCCATCGGTCCAATCTATCCAAGTCTCTCTGTAGAGCCTCCCTATCCTCATGTTCCTTCTCAGTGACATTTAATTGCTGCAGGTCACCCCTGTAGGTTGCAGTGTTAAAGGTAAGGTGCTGTCCTCAAGGTAGGTGGATGGCTAAAGTCACTGCCACTGTGGAGGTAAGGAGTGATGCCAAGAGCAGCCACCCTGAATAGCAAGGTCCACGCCAGCACTCACCTACCCAACCCCGTGTCACCTACTGTCGAGGGCAGTCCAGCTCCATGTTTGCTGTCAGCTCTCCGTAGTGGGAAATGGCAGCTCTGAATTCAGTTGTAGAGCAATAACCCACTCTGTATACCTCAGACTTCGTTGTTTAATCTCCTCTGATGGCAAATTGTGCCCTCAGCTACCTGGTCAGGACAGTTTTTCCAGACTTGCTCTAAAGTAATAGATATCAGAATCTGAAACCGTCCTTTTAAGACTCACCTGTGCATTAATATTTCAGTTTCTGTAGGTAAGATCAAAGGAACATTTGACTGGAAGGACCCCTGGGTAACATCTTGAGTTCATCCAGCTCATACAACTACAGCAGATGTGGTCTACATCTATTCCAGCAGAATAACCCACACCAGGGCATGCATAATTCTGCAGTATCCCAATCCATTTAAGCATTAACACGAGTTGGTGATGTGTTGTCTCATGCTAACGAAATGGATGAGGCAATGCCCCAGTAATCTGGAGGACATCACAGGCCAAGGGCTATTCCCACTAGGCAGCAAGGAGGAGACCACTCTGTTCTGCGGTGAGAGGAATAAGCTACATGGACACAGACCAAGCAGTATTATTTGACCCCAGCCCTACAGAATATTCCTTAGCAGAACCGATGAAGCCACTTAGTCCAGAGAGATTCATGGAAAACCACCAAGAAGATGTCACAGCTTCCGGGAAGTCTATAGAAAACTCAAAACCTTTGGCAGAAAAGCCCAAAAGCCACAAGAACTGTCATATAGCAAGAAGGCAGAAAAAATCAAGGGCACACACATAAGTAGAAACTGGGAACTGATTATGTTTTTTAATTCACACCCTTGCCCGTATCAGTGGTTGGATTTCCATTTAATGTTGGTTAAAGTGGGTCACATCTCCAGACAGCAAAGGATAAGTGCCTACTCCTGGCTATCATTGCCCCATGCTGAGTCTTGTTTTATGGGCAGTGTAAACCTCTGCAGCAATTTGCTATGAAGTGAACGTTATGCTTAACGTTTAAGCAGCATAGAAGATCTCCATATATGTCTATAATATATGCAAAGGATCATTAAATTTTTATTGTGCAATTCGGGAGGGGAAAAAAAGCCCCAGACCCGAACCAAAAAACCAAGCTAGCAAGCAAAATTTTAAATATAAATGGTGTATGTTTACCTCGTGTGTGATATTTTGACTAGAGATGAAGCAGAGGTGTTTTGA
Organism: Rissa tridactyla; assembly: GCF_028500815.1. Lineage (NCBI taxonomy): Eukaryota > Metazoa > Chordata > Aves > Charadriiformes > Laridae > Rissa > Rissa tridactyla. The sequence continues at coordinate 6,797,971 of NC_071466.1, read as the reverse complement.
AAGCTGCTTACCCAAAAGGGAATTAAAAGAGGATTGTCTGAGAGGAAAAGGGTGAAATCTCAGAGGCCTTTGTCAACACCCTTGATGGATAACTTTCCAGATGCTTCTAATAAGCCTCAAGGTACCTCATGGATAGAGTTCTGCAATAACACCATCGGCAGTATTAGAAAGGCTGATCAGTTTTGGTCTGATGCATTTTCCTATGGATACAGGGAGAAGGAGGTATAGCATAACAGCGGTAACGAGTAACAGAGATGGAAACACACAGCAACAATTGGAGCTCACATCGAGTATTGAGCAACGCGACGGTTTTCGGCGTGATTGGATTTGGCTTTGTGGCTTGGCCCATTATAAAGAGAGGGGTTGTTTGCAAAGCTTCAGTGTGGGATTAGATTTCCAAACTCTTCAAAGTCTGAGGGATGCTTGGATGGAGAGCAAAAGTTTGGGCTATTTGCTAAATAATAATAACAACAGCAGCTTCTGGTTGCTATGTTTGGCCCAAATATTTCCTTGGAAACAAAGCACAGCAGAAGCTTTTGCCAAGTCAGATGAGGCTTATTTGAAACCAAAATCAAAATGTAAATAACAATTGTTTGGAGGGTAAGAGAGTTACTAAATTCCCAGTTAGGTAATCTGCAGGTGAATTTATCTACTTGACCTGTTTTTTAGATCATGATATGTACAGCCATGAGCAGTGAGAAGAGGAGGATTATTCACTGATTTGTGATGAAGGAACTCCTGAAGAAGTTCCTTATTGCAGCTTTAAAACAAGCAGGAATGGCATATTTCTTTTTCACTTGGTGCATGGAAATTTGCTTCTAGATGACATCCAAAAATATATATAAACCTAATAGCTACATAGAAAGCGTAGCCCATATTCAAGCTTTAGATCAGGAAGTCCTAAATCTGTTGCTACTAAAAGCTGAGAAGGTCTGTTAGGAAACGTTCACTTTATCTTTGTCCGTTACACCTTTTCCTACAGGTTCTTGACTGACACGTCAGAGACAGGACACACTCTATTTGATCCAGTAAAAAGCGTTCTTGCAATTTATTCCAGTTTTTCACATTTCTCTAATTTATAGATCTTTTTGTCCAAATCACTACTATAATATTAAGAAATCAAATGCATTTAGCTGGGATAAAAACCTATGACTGATTAACACAATGTCCTAAGAGCTGCCATTCCAGCCAATGTGTGTCATTCGGTGTCACGGCAGTTATGTCTGAAAACGCTGCCAAAATGAAATAGTATGGGAAGATATGACCCTGGTGGGGACTTGCCAAGACCTGTAAGGATGAATCCGTGGTTAGCAGATGTAGCAATGATTGTGTTAATTATTGGCTTCCTTTATGAGTCTGACTCCACAATGCAGTTCATACTTTAAGATGAGTACAGATAACACGGTAGGAAAGAAATAGCGAGCGGGTGTGTCTTCAGCTGCAATCAAAAATGACATCGTGGTATGACTGGGAGATGACTAGTCAAACTTGGTTCTGGTTCACTCTTCTAGACCATCACATCCCCAAATGAACCCACATAATCCTCATTTTCGTCTTTTTAGAATGTCTGCCAATATTTTCTTATCCTATTCTGCACACCAAGGTGTCTTGTATTCAATTAGAGACTGGCATAATCAGTGATTATTAGTAATGATGGCCATATGTTTACAGCAGGAAACCCAGGAAACAAATTATATTCTCTGCAGCAAAGTGGCCACGGGGTATTCTGAGCAGCTCAGACCCACCACTGGGCACACGGGACTGTGGATCCTACAAGCAGTCACGGTTCATGCTGCTGCTGCTGCAATATTTCTCACTGTTCCAGCTCTGGGGCTTGCAGAGATGTTTGCAGCTGCACAGTCACCTCTTCCAAGGTACTTGATGGAAATCATGTACCCAGGTGGATCATCTGTCATCTAATGACATAACTGACTCTAGTGTTTCATTGAGCATCTCCTGGGCCAAGGAGAAAGACATTGAGATTCTGGAGTGTGTCCAGAGAAGGGCAACGGAGCTGGTGAGGGGTCTGGAGCACAAGTCTTGTGAGGAGCGGCTGAGGGAGCTGGGGGTGTTCAGCCTGGAGAAAAGGAGGCTGAGGGGAGACCTCGCTCTCTGCAACTCCCTGAAAGGAGGGGGTAGCCAGGAGGGGTCAGTCTCTTCTCCCAAGGAACAGGCGATGGGACAAGAGGAAATGGCCTCAAGTTGCACCAGGGGAGGTTTAGGATGGATATTAGGAAAAATTTCTTCACAGAAAGTTTTATCAGGCATTGGAAGAGGCTGCCCAGGGTAGTGGTGGAATCACCATCCCTGGAGGCATTTAAAAGCTGGGCAGATGTGATGCTGAGGGACATGGGTTAGTGGTGGTTTTGGCAGTGTTAGGTTGATGGTTGGACTTGAAGATCTGACAGGTCCCTTCCAACCCAAACAATTCTATGATTCAATGGTTCTATAATGTCTGGTGAATCCAGCTGCAACTAACAGACACAAGGAGAAAGAATTTGTGTTCAGACGCACCTAAACACAAACACACGAAATCAGATTTTCCCATTTGAGATGATACAGCAAATATATTGTATTAGTTATGCTTTTCAAGAACACCCTGCTGGTTCTTTCTATTAATGGGGCACTCAGAGAAAATGTTTCTGCGTTTCTGTAGATAAGGAGTGACTTGTTTCCTGGCTTTGGTTAAGGAAGATGTAGAAGTACCTGGGAGACTAGATTGTTCATAGCAAAAATGTTTGTGACAAGTAAGGTCACAAGCAACGTGACTGAAATATATCCCTCTGTTACACACCTTCTTTCCAAGGAAGGAACTCCCCATCTCACCATTTCTGCTACCTTGGCACCCCTTTTAGCAGTTGCCCTCTACAATGCTGCTCAGCATCTTGCGATCTACCAGGTTGCACAGTGATTCCTGGAACTGACGTGGGGCTGTCTAGGGACAATGCTGTGAAATGTCACCATCAGTTGGTTACATCACACCCCCTCCTCTTATTTTTTAGGCCGTGATCCTGTTGCTCCATCCCATGCAGACAGAGGTGTCAATGCTTCAGATTCATCCAGGCCATAATATGGAGCTTATTTAACGCTTATTTTGCTCTGCACTGAAATGAGAACAAAATTTCAAGATTTTATGGCAATTGTTAGAGGGGATTGGAAATGAATTTTTTGGAAAATGTTTTCTCAGCTTCTCATTCTCTTCTGCATTTTACAAAACACTTTTATAGCATTGTTGCTTGGGAAGTTTAGATAGAAATAGGTCCCCTGTTAGCGGGGATTTAATCTCCTCCTGTTCAGCATTAGATGTCATATGTGGTTACTACAGCAGTGGCTTTTTGATGTTTGCAGACTGAAGATGGCAATGCACAGCAGGACATAATCAAAGGCAATGAAAATGTTGTTTGCCCTAGTTTCCTAGGGAAATGAGTACTATGCAATCATGCTGCCTTTGCGATTGCCTCCCTGTGTCTTTGCCTGCCTAACCGTTCAGTCATTTTCTTTTTTTCCCCAGGTATTTTTGAACATGCTGTCCAGTTTCAGTCACTTTTGACGGAAAGGTGGAGACCTCGGAGGTATTCCACAGTTGAAGATATTCTGCTCGTAGTCAATGGAGAAAATCTTTACTGGTTGTCCAGAGGGAAATCCTGAAGCAAAACCTCAATCCTTTCTAGACATGAGAGGACCAACCACAAGACATGGACCCATAGGAAGGCAGGTTTCGGTGACCCCAGTGCTCAGAGCACCACATGGTAGAGTGAGCCATCACTAATGAATATGGGTGAGGGAAAGAAATAGGTCTTGTCTCCACTGGAAAAATGGCATGTTCAAGTTAACTCACTTCAGGCAAAATTCAGCAGTTTGTGGACACATTTGTCCGTTTTGGCTAAGGACTTTTTTTTTTTTTTTAATGTTTAAGGCATTACAGAGGCGGCAAAGCTGGAGTTGGAGGTGTGTGGATTACCTGTCACTCATTGCTCATTATCAGCCTTGTGGTAATTGTAGCAAACCCCTGGCATCCTGAGAGAATTGTGGTACAAAGTAGAGAATTGACAACTTAGGCTTTGGGCAAAAGGCAAGAGGTGAATACTAAGGGGAAGGAGGATATTACCTTGGAGCTGCCCCAGCCCACAATAAGCTTATTACTCCTATAAAGTAACACTCTTTGAGACTTTGGTTTGACTTTTATAGAGCAAGTTGATGTCTACCTGCAAGGAGGAAGTCATTTCTTGTCTGCTACTCCCAGTACATGACACAGAGACTAACTCCATCCTCCAGGGGTGATGGTGAATCATTGGCAGGGCATGTGTGAACCTCTAAAGATGGATATTCCTATCGCATCTCTCTATCTTGAGAGTATCATATTGCTGCTCTCCTCACTGCATGCATCAGGTCACGGACAGAAGAAATGGGGGTCACGTGGCAGGAGGGTTTCCATAGGGAGCTTGATTGCTAACAGCAATCCTTTAAGCCCCCTCTGAGCACCCATCCTGCACAGGACAACCCCTTGTCATGGCTTTCGCCTGTTCTGTGACCCCATAGCCCAGTTCAGCTCCTCGGATAGCCCTTTCTTTGTGTCCACGCCACATCTCTCATTTCTTTGGAATGTCCAAGAGTTTTTTGTCAAACCCCTCCAAGCAGCTGTAGGGCCACAAAGTGTTGCAGGACATCTGAAGCGGGCCATTCTAGTGCTCGCATCTGCAATGCCAGCTTGAATCCTCCTTCTTTAAGCCTGGCATATCTCTGGCCCTGTCTTTGCCTGACCACACAAGGCATCCATTATTTAGTGTGTTGATATAACTCCTGCCAGTACACCCTCACAAGGCCTTCTGGAGCTCTTCAACATTTTCCTGCTCCAGGATAACTCATCAATGACAAGTCCCACCCAGGAGACATGACTGCATGCTGTAAAAGGAAGGGTTGTTAAATAGCACTTGATGTAATTTTACTAAGTAATACAGGCCAAAACAAGTCAGAGAAAATTAAAGAGGAAACAACATTTCCACCCAAGAAGCCGTGTTCAACGTGACAGTGAGAAAATGACATCAGCCTTTTTAAATTTCCTTTTCTGACAGTTCTGAACAGCTTGGATAAAACTTTTCTCGTCTCCCAAGCAATCTCCTAAGAGATCCTTTCTAGGAAGGACCAAGAAGAGTGTGGCCAGCAGGTTGAGGGGGGTCATCCTCCCCCTCTATTCTGCCTTGGTGAGGCCGCACCTGGAGCACTGGGTCCAGTTCTGGGCTCCCCAGTTCAAGAAGGACAGGGAACTGCTGGAGAGGGGACAGCAAAGGGCTATCAAGATGATGAGGGGACTGGAACACCTCTCTTAGGAAGAAAGGCTGAGGGATTTGGGTCTCTTCAGTCTGGAAAAAAGACGGCTGAGGGGGAATCTTATCAATGCTTATAAATACTTATAGGGTGGGTGTCAGGAGGATGGGGCCAGGCTCTTCTCAGTGGTGCCCAGTGAAAGGACAAGAGGTAATGGGCACAAACTTGAGCATAGGAAGTTCCAGCTCAACATGAGGAGGAACTTCTTTCCTGTGAGGGTGGCAGAGCCCTGGCACAGGCTGCCCAGAGAGGTGGTGCAGTCTCCATCTCTGGAGACATTCCAAACCCGCCTGGACGCGTTCCTGTGCCACCTGCTGTGGGTGACCCTGCTGTGGCAGGGGGTTGGACTGGATGATCTCCAGAGGTCCCTTCCAACCCCTATGATTCTGTGTTTCTGTGATTCTACGAAAATGCTTACGTGTGGTGCCTCAGTCCTCTGCCACATAGCCTGTATTAGCCCTGGGCTACAGTGAGGGAACTGCAGGAGGAAAGCCAAGGGACCAGGCACAGATGTTGAAGCTGTGACCCTTTTTCTATATCAGCCTGACTCATAGTGTAACTAGCCCCAGGCCATCTCCAACGTGTCACAGCAGAGGTGCAGAGGTGCACTGTATCTCTTCGCCCATCCATCATGCAAAGCAGATGTGATTTCTTTAAATTCACCCTATAGTAGAAAGAGACTGTGGACCCAGGTCTTTTGAACACAGATTTCTTGCCAATTCCTTTGAGACATCACTGCTTTAAGAGGCACCAGGGACTCTGATCAGCAGAGCTTCTAATTTTCTGAGGTTGTTTAAACACCCACGACATGGACCGGAAGAACATCTTGGATTAAAGGGCTCTTGACCGTCTCCTGTGGCACAGGAGGGAGGGCAGGTGGCATCGACCCACAGAGAGGGGTCTCCTGTCCCTGCAGTCATACACAGTCAGCATCAAAGGATTTTCCAGCTCACAGCTCCCTGCAGTGGAAGAACAGAGCTTCCTGGGTTGAATTTCTGCTCACCTTTATATTGCAATGTATGGTTGCTCCTGAGCAGTCATCTTCAGCCCATACACCCTGCAGACCTCCTGCAGGTCCACCAGAATCAGAGTTCATTGGAGCCAGCTCCTGCAATTTTCCCAGGCTCTCATCCATGTGCCTGACAGGTTCCTCTGACAGCCAGGCTCAGGGATTTGTCTCCAGGTAGACAGTTTTAATAGAACGTTTTGAGGAAACTGGTCTACCATCTGTCTGTGTCTACCTGTGGCAGCTTAATGGAGAGTAATGATCCTCCATGAACCTTCTAAATGAAAGCCATTAACTGAACTGAGGAGAGAAATTGAATTATTGTCCCACCCAATACTTCCAATTTACCTGCCAGTTCATCTTGTTCAAGACGTTCTGAATGTGAACATAGCCTCTGTCAGTCACCAGGTTGCAGGAAGAGAGAGAGAGATCCCTCTCTTTGGCTCCCCAGGAAAGTTAAAATGTCCTAGGAAAGTCCTCGGTCAGTTGCTGATGGATTTTTATAACTCACTTTCTCTCCCTGTCATCTGGACTGGTTTGAGGTTGTTTTTTTTCTTGTGGTTTGCGCTGACAGCAGGTGTGTCCATGAGTTGCTTCCCCCCAAGCTAAGCCTCTCCCTGACTGAGGCTGGGACCGTGCAGGGGGTGCAATATTGATGGTCACGGACCCACTGAGTGAATCCATGCTGTTTTTCCAGTCAGCCTGAGGCTTCTGGGGAGATCAAATTTAGTGCCTGTGCAAACATTAAACATCCCTGGAAGTGTTCAACTATGATTCTATGAAAACATAAACATGAGTACATGGTTCGAAAATGCATACCAGCAGGGGACCCTAAGCACTCCCAACACTTAGCATAGAGTCATAGAATCATAGAATGGTTCGGGTTGGAAGGGACCTTAAAGACCATCTGGTTCCAACCCCCTGGCCTGGGCAGGGACACCTCCCACCAGACCAGGCTGCTAAAAGCCCCGTCCCACCTGGCCTTGAACACCTCCAGGGATGGGGCATCCACAGCTTCTCTGGGCAACTTGGGACAGGGTCTCACCACCCTTACAGTAAAGTATTTCTTCCTGATATCCAATCTAAATCTCCCCTCTTTCAGTTTGAAACCTTTACCCCTTGTCCTATCACTGTAGTCCCTGATCAAGAGTCCCTCCCCATCTTTTCTGTAGGCCACTTTCAGGTACTGGAAGGCTGCTATAAGGTCTCCTCAAAGCCTTCTCTTCTCCAGGCTGAACAACCCCAACTCTCTCAGCCTGTCCTCATAGCATAGGTGCTCCTCTGGTTTGAGGCAATATCTAACAAATTAACATCCCTAAAACTGGTGTACTTGCAAACCAGTTTGATGCCCAGAGCACAGAGGTGCTTTGTGACGACTTGCTACAAAATGCAGAAAACATAGAGTAATTCGGTAACATGCTAGAAGTAATACATTTTTTCTTACTCATCATGCATCCAACTACGGGCAAAGGGCACATTTTGTCCTTGATGATGTTTGATGAAGTAGATTTAATCAGACAGGACATTGGCCCTGATAGCATCATGTTAACCCATCTATTATTCAGCTTTTGTATCTGCTGGTCCCTAGATGGATTGGTGTGTCTCTCAGACATTCTTCCCTGTTCATGAGATGTCTTTTTGTTTTCGTGGTCGATAACCTTGTGCTTGGAGTGTGCAAATCTAATTATATTTTGGTCTAACAGAAAATGTCAGCTTGCATGTATCTCCAGGAATGATGGATATCCTATCGCTGGAAATAGCAGAGCCACAAATGGGAACTATCTGCAAGTATGAAATTAATATAGCTTATTTGCAAAATAAAAAAAAAACAAAAATAAAACCAAAAAACAACCCCAAACCAACACAACACACCTTTAATCTTTGCTTTTGTAAAACTGCAGTAATAAATGGAAAATGGCAGTAAAGGAGAGAACAGCATATAGATGATCTGAGCAGGAAACACAAGGATAAAATCTCTGGTTTGACTCCTGCTGGTTCTTGCTCTGTGATCTTGGTGAGAACTCATTTTAACCGTATCTTTTTTGTGCTGGCACTTTCCTGCCTCTTCTTCCTCACCCTCTCCTGCTCCTCCTACCCTCCTAAAAATGTACAGACCCCCATCAAAAAAGGCCACCAACCTTCAAATATCATCTTTTGTGCTGCTGCCTGTCTCCATCAGTTGTCTGTTATCTTAGCCCAACAAAGACCTTCTGTTGGGACCGCTTAAGTGCTTAAAGGCCAAGTGCCAGGTCCTGCACTTGGGTCACAACAACCCCATGCAGCACTACAGGTTTGGGGAAGAGCAGCTGGAGAGCTGCCTGGCAGAAAAGGACCTGGGGGTGTTGGTCGACAGCAGCTGAATATGAGCCAACAGTGTGCCCGGGTGGCCAAGGTGGCCAACAGCATCCTGGTCTGTATCAGGAACAGTGTGACCAGCAGGACCAGGGCAGTGATCATCCCACTGTGCTCAGCACTGGTGAGGCCCGACCACGAGTACTGTGTCCAGTTTTGGGCCCCTCACCACAGAAAAGACACTGAGGTGCTGGAGTGTGTCCAGAGAAGGGCACCGGAGCTGGTGAGGGGTCTGGAGAATAAGTTTTATGAGGAGCGGCTGAGGAGCTGGGATTGTTTAGCCTAGAGAAAAAGAAGCTGAGAGGAGACCTTCTTGCTCTCTACAACTGCCTGAAAGGAGGGTGTAGCCAGTCGGGGTCGGTCTCTTCTCCCAAGGAACAAGCAATAGGACAAGAGGAAATGGCCTCAAGTTGCACCAGGGGAGGTTTAGACTGGACATTAGGAAAATTTTTTACACTGAAGGGGTTATCAAGCATTGGAACAGGCTGCCCAGGGAAGTGGTTGAGGCACCATCCCTGGAGGTATTTAAAAGCTGGGCAGACACAGTGCTTAGAGATATGATTTAGCGATGGTTTTTGTCAGAGTTAGATTGATGGTTGGACTAGATGATCTGGAAGGTTCCTTCCAACCTAGGCGATTATATGATTCTATGATTCCATGAAAGTACATGCAGACGTTCTTGCAAAATTGGGGGCTGAGGCCATCAGAAGGCACTATGGACACACAACACCTTCAACAAGCTTAGCCTACTTTCCCAAAAACTGCACAGAGCTCCCTGAAGACAAAATTTTAAGTAAGTTTTATTTAGGGAAACTGTGAATTTATTTGGGTTTTTTTTCAGAGTTCTCTCTTTCTATAGGAGATTTTCTGATATTGTGGTGGCTGGAAAAGCTCTTGGTGCTGGCTCGTGTTGGAAAATGTGCTATATATAAAATGTGATGTTGTTGACAGAACTTACAGATGACTGAAGCTCATCAACAGTAGCAAACAGCTGGTGTTAGTCGAGATGCAAATTAGTTTTCCATGGCAGGCAGGAAGGCACAAATAACCACCCCAAAACGCAGCAATAAAGATCTACTTCTGTCATTTAGGATCCTATAGAACTCCGGGACGTAAAGCCTGCTGGCCATATGGGAATGCCTTGCTGGAAAAAACAGTTCAGCTATGATCCCTTTGGATCCAGGGTTCCTTCCATCAGTTCCCACTGTTAGGATGATGCTCAATCACTAAAACTGAATCGCGCAGGTCTACAGAGCGTGAATCTTTTATTCACTGGCTCAAGTGAGCGTGTTCAATTTTTGTTGGCCTTTTTGGTTCAGATGCCATCGGAAGGCAGTGCCGGACCCTAATTATAGACATCTGTGAGTAATGCATTTCACAGCTGTTGTGCTATAACAGGCAGGGAGAAGCTCGGATGGCAGCCAACGTTTTCACGGAGTGCCGGATGCCGACGGCCGGGTCTCCGCTCAGTGCAGAGCCCGTGGGCTGCAGCTGCTCAGGCTGGGATGCAGGCAGCACACTTGGGACAGCAAGTCCCATGGGGTAGCCCAGCGCTTATTAGAAAGACCAGCTGTACCTGGAATGAGAAGATGACTCTGTATTCTACACCAGTCCGCAAAGGAGGTTCCCTCCACGGGGCCACAACAGCTGATGTCTACAGAAGCTGCAGAACTGTAGAGAGAAGAAATTTAACCTGAAATAAGAAGCCAGGAGACAGAGAGAAGAATATTGCAAAAAAGAAAACGTCCTAGGGGTTATCCAAGGGTCGGTTCCTCTCCCATCACCCTAGCCATAAGGCAGGAATGACAGTAGGTGCCATATAGAAGGAGACACTCTCTGGTAGGTTAGTGATGAGGAAAGGCTGAGAGACCTGGGTCTGTTTAGCCTGGAGAAGAGAAGACTGAGAGGGGATCTCATCGATGTTTGCCAATATCTAAAGGGCGGGTATCAAGAGGATGGGGCCAGACTCTTCTCAGTGGTGCCCAGTGACAGGACAAGGGGCAATGGGCACAAACTGGAACACAGGAAATTCCATCTCAACATGAGGAAAAACTTCTTTCCTTTGAGGGTGGCAGAGCCCTGGAACAGGCTGACCAGAGACGGTGTGGACATTCAAAACCCACCTGGACGCGTTCCTGTGCAACCTGCTCTAGGTGACCCTGCTTTGGCAGGGAGTTAGACTAGATGATCTCCAGACGTCCCTTTCAACCCCTGCCATTATGTGATTCTCTGGTGGTCCTGAGATACTTTGTGCCCTGACTGCCCTCTCCATCTCTCTTTTGTGTCAAGCTTTCTCTTCTTTTGTCCTCACGGATGTCACACTTCAAACATTCCTGGCTTGCCAGGGACTCTGGAAGTGGTGATGCTTCTCATGTGCGAGTATGTCTGCAGGGTTAGAAATAGGTGCCAGCTATAAATAGTGAGATAACGGCCTGCAAATAAACTGAAGGGCCAGGCTGTAACGTCATGGGGCTGTCACCACCTGTGGGAGATGTTGCTTTCCCTGCCACTGGCAGTCCAGGAACAGCAGCTGTGAGCCATCCATGGAAAGCATCCAAGTCACCATGTGTTTAGACGAGGAAGAATTCGAGCTTAGCCCCCATTCCTCACAGACCTTGCTATTTCTATCTCCCTTTCGTGTGTGCGTGTGTGTGTGTGTTTTAAATAGATATGATCTTTAAATAGTCATGACTTCAGATGGTAGTTTTCAAATAAAACCAAGTGATGGACTGTGGTCTCGAGGCTTTTGAGTCTAGACTTCCAGTGACTGAGTACCCTGAGGCAGGGTCTGGCCTCTCATATAGCATTGGTCCTAGGATCCAGCTGGATCAAAACCAAGACCCTCAGGATACAGCACCTGGTTTATTTGGTGCCGGGCTTTGTTTTTCCTTTGAGTGGCTGGGTTACAAATTTTTTCCAAATTTCTGCCCAGACAGGTGATGAGCATCACTTGGGTGAAGCACATCCTTGTTCTTCAGGGCACCTGGAATCGACTCAGACACAAAACTCTGGACACCATGGTGCCTGGCTGGAGGCAATGGGCAACAAACAGGGCATGAAGCAGCGCAGAACTTGCCTGGTGGTTTTGAACACGTACAGTGGATTATAGTGCTTGTGGTGTTCAGATTCCCCCTTTGATGAGGAATGTCCAGTCCTCCAGCAGCTTTCACCTGGTTGTAACTACCACGTTACCCTTAAAGAAAACTTCCTCTGGAGAAACCTTCTCCACCAGCAAGAACCCATCTGTTTATAAGAGATCTGACCCCGTTTGTACTCTTGAAACTGAGCTTGTTAAACAGACCAAGTCTGAGTCTCTTCTCAATCACTCAGTTTCTCCAACTATAAAACAGGGACAAGAGACACAAGGACCAACTGTTCCTTGAAAGCAAAGTCACTTTTCTGCCAGACTCTGTCTCTGAGTCACAGGACCTGCCTGCTTCCCCCTGTGAGCATCTTTCAACCTCTCGGTCAGCCACTGAAAATATATTTGAAACAAAAAGACAAGCCATCCTCACTGTTAGCTTTGCTAACCGGGCCATTGAGTGATACAGAAGCTGGATTAAAGGATGGATGCTGACTTTAAAAGCTGCAAAACATTGCAGCTGTTAAAAACATCTGCAGTTCTGCACGCTGAAAGAAGGATCCAGTTTTTCTGGACGGAGCATGATGCTGACTGATCTCAAAGCAAATGTTATTACATGCAATGTTGTCCAAAACAATGACGTGCTCAGCTCCCCACGCACCAAGTACACTGAGCGTTGTCTGACGCATCTTCCTCCAATACAACCAGTCTTGACCATTGCTAGAAGTAGGATTTGGACTGGAACAATATCCATAAACTCCATGGGACTAGCTGCTTAGCTTGGTTTGGCCGCATCACCGCTAGGCTGATTCAACAGTCTCGTTCCTCTGGACTTGGTGCAGAGCTGGGAACTCAGCTTCCAGTGAAGTGACACAAGTCTCCCTGCTAGGGTGGGGTAAGCACATATTTTTTAGATGATAGCTAAGCAAATGCAGTCCTCTGGTAATTCATAAAACAGGCACAGTGCAAGAAGTCCTGAAATTTTTGCCTTCTGGCAGAGATACGGGATAGCGTCACGCTGCATAACTCTATATGACAAACCACGCCTTGGCCCAGCTTCCCTACCGGGATAGCTTTTAAGGATGGTAAGGGAAACACCTGGCTGCGAGCAGCCAGGGAAGGACACCAGAGTTCAGCATCTTTTCCACATAAGGTCCATGAGAGCAAACATGTGCCTGTCTATTTGCACATTAGTTCCCTCCATGGGCAGAAACCTGGTTCTCCAGCCCACAAGGGCAAGTGTGTGGCCGAGGATGTAAACAGCTCATTCCTGTTACACCAGCAATGCAAAGTGAGTGAAGGCAAGTCCAGTTGGTCCCACCAGCATTTCCCTCTTCCTCACACATCCACCACTTAGCAGGACCAGAGGTTTCCGTCACTTTTGATAAGTGAATGTGTTGGGTTTAATCACTGCTTCCTAGAAAAGAGGAGATGTTGGAAAATATTCACATCATCTCCTTTCCAGGATGGACACTGTCATGTGCTCAGCTTGGAGAGGAAACAAGGACCACAAACAATCATATCCCACAATATAAGACCTTTCTTCTGGCCAGTATAAATGGGATGATTAAAGCCCCTGTGGCCAGTACCTGCAAGGCAAAGCTGGGATTGTTTTAATCCCATAATAAAGGTTTCATCACATATGATGACTGTTTTCATCACATATTGCATCCCACTGCCTAAAAAAGCTTCACTGCTGTTATTGACCTTCTGCTAGGGGAGTTTTGCCACCGGGGTCCTGCTGCTCCAGTGAACACACTGGAGCCTGCAATGACCAACGCAGCCGCAGACAACGCTGCTGGTATTAGGCAACCCATACTATGGTCCCTTCAAACAGAGCAGAGTGCCTCTAGCAAAGGCTGAACTGATCACAATATTACAGATTTGCAAAGCAGGATTTGAGAGGGGTGCGTTTGATTGAAAAAGAAGAGTTAGATTCATCCTGGATGTTGGGGGTCTATCAAACAAGCCTGGGTATGCCACATGAGTTTTCCATAGCCATTGGCTCACAAGTGATTCACTCCCAGCACTTTCCACTGATTGCCCCAAACTTTCTGCAACACCAAAGTGCTCCACAGAGACAGAGTTCAGTTCAAATCCAAAGATGAGGCTTTGAACTCCTACCTGCTGATCCCACAGTAGACCCTTCTAGCTCCTCAGAGCTTATTTGCTCCGGAGCAGGGCCAGTGAAGGTGAGACCTTCCCTGCCTGCCATTTGCTTTTGGTCACAACACTCCTCAGTGGGGCAGCAGTATCTCACTCATGGGACTGAAGGGGTTTGAGCTCAGGAGAAGGGCTGGGTTCCCTGAAGAGGAGTAAGGATGATCCATGGGCTGCCTTCTGAGTCACGTCCTCTCCTTACCATGTTCTGCCCATTCTTGCAGCCCCAAGCAGACCTGCTCAGCCCACCATCTCAACACAGATTGCAGTTCTGGGGTCACCACGAGCGCACCCTCTCCATCATCAGATTATCAATGCCTCATTAAGCACGTTGGCATGGCTGGAGACAGGCAGGACAAAGCTGCTCTGCCAGGATGTGACAGCTTTTGGGCAGCCCTAACCCAAACCCACGCATACAGTGCTGTGCCATAGCATGAGAGGGAACTATCAGGGGCATGATCCAGCTATAGTCTCCCAGCCCTGCCTCTGCTGTGGTCCTTCTTGTGTCCAGAGAGCTCAGCATGGGCAGAGTGACTTCATCCCTGTCTCCACACACCACGTAGATACACCCAGAGTCACTAATTAAGGTCTAATTCAGGACAGCGCGGTAGAAGTTTACTTTATGGTATCCTTTCATCTCTTCATGCTCTGGTTTCCTTTCAGTCAAACCAGGAATGAATCATCCTTCCCTCTTCCACTGGAGGACTGCAAGGGACTAATAAGGCAGCCTGTGTAGGACACGTCAAACGTTTCACCTGAAAATCTCTCCCACAGCTCCTGTAGAGCTGCACCCCCTGCTCTGCAGACACATGATGGAGAGACACATCGCTCTGCAGAAACGGAGACATCGGGCCCCCAGCACGAGGTGGCATTGGAAATCCTTCTGCTGAGGGCTCAGCTGGTTTTACCTGGAGGAGAATAGCAGCTCCACTCAGTTAAAAACCCCTGCTACCTAATGCTGCAGAGGTCTGAAACCTACCCCCACCCCCCCTTTCCCCTCCTCAGGTCTCAGATCCTGTGTCGCTGGGGGCCCCTCCGGTGTCCATTAGGTTTCCTTTATTAAGGCTTGATGTACAATGAGGGACTTTGTAGTGAAGTGATGGAGGGCAGCCAGTTCGTGTGGGACCCTTTGTCTCAGGTTTTGTAAGTGCTGGTATTGTGAAAGCATTTGACATGCCCACCAACACAAACAGAAAGGCAATTTAATGACATATTACTTTTAATTGGGGGTATGGAGGGGGGAAAATAAAAAAGAAAGTGCCTGCCTGAATTGGTGCCAGAGGACTCAGGTGGGAATTTATTGTAGTGGCTCCCGAGTCTGCCAATTGCCCATAGCAACGTATTGTGTAGGAACCCAGCATCCACCGCAGAGGTGATTAAAGGTCCAGAGATGAAGGCAGAAGAGGGGTTGAATGGGTTGAGGCGGGAATAGCAGCTCCAGGTGGGCTCAAATTCACGCAAGAAGCTTTTAGGGGATTTCTATAGCACATCAGAGCAGGTTATGGAGAAGTAGAGATTTTGATGCTACCCCAGTGAATGCTTGGTCTGCAAAAACCATTAAGCACCTGCCTCTAAAATGTAGGTCTCTTCCACCTGTATAAAGCTGAGCAGGCCAAACTCACCACTAATCTTTTGTTGGCCAACACATAAGGAGCCAGAAGCTGTGAATTCAGCTCTTGACTTCAGCTATGCCCTGGCTGTCGTGGAATTGTAAGGGTCAAGATGGGGAGCATTGGATATAATTTGGAAAATACCATTGGATGCTGAGAATTCCCTCTTCCAGTCCTAAAACCTGTGGTCCTGCAGGTGACTGAGCACCATGGTGGCCTCCCAGAGGCAGAGCAGCAGGCAGGGGAGAATTGTCTCATAATATGCAAAAAAAGCACAGCTTTTTCCAGAGCAGGTCTTGTGCTGATGGTGATTTTCATGGGATAGGAGGTGGTGGTGCAGGAAGATTCCCAGGAAAGCAAACATCTCTCTCCCCACTGCTTCCTGAAACGGAGGTGGTTGATAGGTGTGAAACGATCTTTACGTGACTAAAAGCAATTATGAAGTATATTGGACAAGGCAAAGGAAAAAAATAATAACATTTAATGCCTCCTTCCCCCCTCCAAAAAAAAGAGAAGTTTCCTGTGACTTCAATTCAAGCCTGGGAAGGGGAAACTTTAAAACAATCTTCCTGGGAGGTCCTGATGAAACAGGGCTGTCAGAGAAGGCAGCCAGTTGCCCTTCTGATTTGAAATCCAGCTAATTAGCTGCGACGCACGGCGCTTCAGATCTGAGCAGGGCGCAAAGCTGCCGAGTTTGATATTTCCAGGCCTGTCAGCCCGTGCATTAAAAGAAAGAAACGAGCTCCATTGCAGTGAGGGAGCAGCGGGCTTAATGAGGCACCCTGGGGCAATTTGGCAGAGCCAGGAAAGAGACCGCCTTGATGGCAAAGCCCCCCCCATCCGGCCTCCTGATGGGAGCCTGGGATGCAGACCGATGCTAACGGAGGGGTAATTCCTGCTCCCGAGGCCCCTGCAGGGATTCACGAAGGCTGGAAGCAGGCAGCAGCACCAAGAAGAAGGAGGGGAAGCAATCGTCTGAAGGAGCACAACTGCAGAGCCAGGGCATCGTCTTGAAGAAGAAGTCTCTTCCTGGCATCCCAGGCCTTTGAGCTGCAAGGGGATGAGGTGTCATGGTCTTCTGGGGAGGCAAAGCTAGGCACAGATGTTGCCCCTGTTTCTTGTGCTGGGCTTGGGATAGCATCAGCTCCATTTGGAGGCCCTTCTCTGAAGCTACCTGGATGTGGTAACGGCCCTGGGGCAAACACCTGGACCAAGCTGCAAACTGTGCAAAACACTGCCTGAAAACAGGACAAAACTTGCATTAAGAGGTGTTAATACACTTATCAGGTTGTCTTGTCTCCTGTAAGGTTGGCCATGCACAACTACCATTGAGTGAACTCAAGGCAAGACATGGGGACCTACCACCTCTGGGTGTAGAACCTCTATCCACAGAGAAAAGACTGAAGGACCAAGTTTTTTTTAAGACAGAGATGGGAACTAGACCAGAAAACAGGCACCTAAATTTTATTCAAGATCTAAATTTCTCCAGCATAGGGTTTATCACATCTGGAACAAAGAACTGGTTTTCATAAAACTGGTTGCAGCAGCGCCACTGAACCCCAGAGGCTGGTGTTCAGGCTCAGATGATGGCTTAGCAGTTGGCAAACCCAATTTCTTCAATTAGGGTCCCAGGCCTGATACAAAGGTTCTCCAGATGCTTCACCAGTAAAAGTGGTGTCACTACAGCAAGACATACCACTTTCCTAACTGGGTTTGCAGCACGGGGCAGGAAGCTTTTGCTGTATTCAGTCACTCAGGTTTTGAGTGCTGCAGCATCCTGTAGTTCATTGAAGGCTCCAAGCCTTCCCTGAAGAGCAGGAGAGTGCAGAGGAGCTCCACGCTGCTGTGGTAGACATGCTGCCTGTCCAAGGCAGGCATAGGAAAGCAGTCCTCAGTGCGTCCAAGCTGCAGTGCAATTCAAACTAGGACAGCCTGGCAGACAGCATCCTCCATGATCTCTTAACGTACGAGATCTCTTACATGGCTCTTTCCTATGTCAAACACTCCCTAAATTTTTGCAAGGGATCTTGCTGCCAGGCACGGGAGAAACATCCCCTTTAGGACCATGTCTCACGCTTGCAAAACAAGTCATAACCATATACTGTCATTTTTACCCCTTTGTTCTGAAGGAAGAGATAAAACAGGGGAAGGGGAGAGGACGTTTATTGTGAAAATCACCACAACAGGGGACATGAAGGAGTGATTTTCACTTCAGTGCCTCGCTGGAGAAATCTCAGGCCAATGAAAGGGCTTAACCAAAAGAAGCAGGAAGACAATATTATTCAGGTAATCCAACGTTATGCTTCAGAGAGCATGAGACGTTTACATGGGAGGGTGAGAAAGCCATTTTTCACACGGTTGAGGGTATTGCACAGCTCACCGTCTGCACCCTGGGAAGAGTCTCATCTTCCCAATGAGCAGTTGCTATTTGAGAAGATGGGATTAACCGGAACAATGGTCTGACTGGACTGTTGGACTGTAAGAATTGGCTTTGTCTGAGTACCCATTCTCTTCTCTTGCCTCCCCCTTGAAAACACACACCAAGACAGATCACAAGCTCTCTGCCCCACCAAATTGGGAGGGGTGTTGCTGCTTGCATTAAAAGATGGGGCATGTACAAGCAGATGTCAGAAGTGCTGGACCTTGCTTCAGTCGGGTGTTTGCACTGCTGTGAAAAAGTCACGACACTTGGCACAGCTACTGAACTAGATAAGAGGTAGAAGGGCAGCCCCTATCTCGAAAAGCAATGAAAGGCACCCATGTGTTGGCACTTCAGTATGAACTCAGCCTGCCATGTTGGGGGCAGGCTTTTTATTATTTAAAAAAAAAAAAAAGTATGCTTTAGATTTCACGGTGCAGCCGTACTCCTTTGGTCAGCAGTGGTCTCACTGCTCTGCCTTGGCTTTTGCTATGGAGCAACTCCTAGGCATCAGGCCAGGAAAACAACTAAACGTATTCTTAGGACCCATTGATTTCAATCATGTACAACGTCTCTGCCATCGTCTCCACCTTAAAAACTATTTCCAGGATGTCCTGTCACCCTCCTTTATCTGGTGTTTGACATATCCTACCCAGTTCCCATCTTTCTCCTTCTAGAAGCAATAATATGTGTACGCAGCATTGATGTGGGATAAATATTGCCTGAAAGACTTCAAGGCTGAGCTTAAGCAACATTTGTAGGGAGGGAACATAACCTTTTATTAGACCAACTGCTTTAGCTTGGAAAAAAACAAAGGAGTTCCCAGGCACTTCAAACATTTGACCTGATGGTGGATGCAAACTGAGTCACCAGCGTCAGAGTGCAGCGACAGAGGCAGACGCTGACATACCCCAGGGCATGTAAACAAGAAAGATCTGTAACAACACATGAAATCATCACAGATTTTAAGATCTGGGTAGACCAGAGACAGTCAATCTCCAGTTCACAAGTACTTCTAGTGTGAGGAGCTGTGGGTGCCCCATCCCTGAAGGTGTTCAAGGACAGGTTGGACGGGGCTTTGAGCAGCCTGGTCTGGTGGGAGGTGTCCCTGCCCAGGGCAAGGGGTTGGAACTAGATGGTCTTTAAGTCCCTTCCGACGCAAAGCATTCTATGATTCTGTGATTCAGATGTCATTGCCCTTCCAATAATCTCTATTCCCATATTTCCCAATGCGTGCCTACTATAGAAGAACTGACACCAGGCTCTCATCTGAGGAGATTGCTTTGTAAATGTGTGCTGTGCTGAAACTGCTTTGGGAGGATGTGAAGAAGACAAGGAAGAGTGCAACTGGCTACAGCTCCTGCTACAAACTGAGACTGTATGCACAATGGGTTTGAGTCTGTCTGGATTGTCCTCATGTTGTCCAGAAAAACAAGGAAGATTTGGAAAGAGGAGAAGGAAGGAAGAGGGACTGGTGGACCGAGAGCATCCTCCACATTGCTTGCAGGAACTCAGCCCTGATAAGAAGCTCTGTATGAGGACACAGGCACAGGAGGAGTTACAACCCCGGAGGACCCTTCTAGTCCCATTTTTTATGTTTATCCAAGGCTAACCAGTAGGCTAACCAAAGGCCAATCAGTGGGCTAAAAGACTGAGTCTTCAAGGCAGGGCTGTTGCATGTTCCTGATCCAAAAGTCACACATTTGATCTCTTCTCCTAGAAAAAACCTGTGGAGCTTCTGTGATTTCCTTGAATCTATTTCTCTTTACCTGTAGTGTCTTGGGCTGTGGTGGGATGAGTCGTTTGGCTTAAAAAGTTGAAAACTTCTCCTTCTATCACTCCATTTTGGATAACATGAATATCCAAAGGATCTCCTAAACCTTGTACCCCCACAACCACCAGCCGCCAAGTAACCCTATCCAGTCAGGTCCCACAACAGCCAAGTCTTAGGAGCATCTCTGCCTGCCCTTGCTCTCTGAAACCAGCTTGCCACATGCTTTTGCATGATGGGCACCTCCCGGAGACCAGACTGCATCCAGTAACAGATTAGCAGCAATTAAGCAGTGCTTATCGACCTGGTCCTAACTGGACCTCCCCTGAACTGAACGGGAGCCACAGTGGATCTTGCCTTTTTCCATTTCTGGGGCTAATCATTACCAGCTAAACAGCACCAGGCTTTCCCTTTTTCTCTTTGCCATGCTTGTTAGCATTGTTTTTTCCAGCAGCTTTTCATCTCAATGGAGGCAATTGTGCCTGGCTGACATTTTAATTCTTTCCAGCTGCATCTGAACAAAATGACACAAATTAAGTAGAAGGACTTGGGGATGAGGGGGAAGGAAGCTCCCAGCCCCCACAGCGTGTCCCAGAGGGAGGGTTTTGTGCTCGGTGCAGCAGATGCTCAGAAGATGCCACGGAGAAAAGTTTTGCTGCCACGCTGACAGCGTGGTCCGGTCCCAGGGATGCTGTGCTGCACCAACACTAACTCTCTGGACCCGTTCCCCTGAAAGTCGCGGTAGGGAAACTGAAGAGGTGAAGGATTTTCAAGGTCTCCCAGCAGAGCAGTGGCACACATCTGCCTTTACTTAGAGAAAGTTTCCCAAGGCAGCCTGCTGCAGTGGTCCCATACCTTGGTTTAGGGACCCCTCCACCCAGGTAAGTGAAGTTGAGTGAGCTCCTGCCCACTCTATGAAGGGTCTGCAGCTGGACTATGCTGGTTAAAGACAGATAAAAGAGAACAGACTGGCAAGCTGCGGATGTCTTTAGCAATACATAAGAATCCCAGCCACAAACTAAGACCTCTCAGGGTAAGATACTGCATAAACACAGAATAGAAATCCTGCTTATACCCCTAAGGGTATTAAGAAGACTAAAGAGGTGCGTTAAAACTAGTGGACTTAAATATTGCTTTTTTAGGACTCAGGATGCTTTAGAGATACCCAAGTTGCATGTTTCAGAAGCTAAGCCCTTTATCCTAAGCTAGGACAAAAAGAGACGTCAAAAAAAGAATTAAAGGCAAAAAGTTTCAGCAGCTAGTATTAACCACAGGGAACAAGATCAGACTGGTTCAGTAAACCACAGGGCAACACAATCAGACTGATGCTGGATTAAGCCTGCCCTGGAACCAGAAGATGAAATCGGAGACGTTTGCTTGCCACATTTTTGTTCCTGCAGCCTCATATTAGTGAGCAGGGTCAGAAAAGGGGTTGGCCTTTCAGTGGTTCCTCATTCTAGCACCATGTTCATGGTCACACCACGGCGTCCAGCATAAAGGCAATAGGAGCCTTGCTTCCTTGCGTGCTGCTTGCACACATCCCCATCACGTTGGCCCTTCTTTTCACATTTAGGAAGGATACATTTTTGACACCCAGCTGCTTTCTTTGTGCTACACTTGGACAGATTTTCCAAGGTCTTGCAATGCCTAATATTCATATTCCTTGGCTGCTGTTTCACATCAATCATTGTGAAGCCCAACTCCTACCTGAGGACAAAGAGTTTGTACTGTGGTTGGAAGGTGCAACTATGGTTGTCACCAAAACTAGCATGAGACTCCCTGGCTCAGACATGAGTAGCACTGTAGCTGCATCAACTGGATGGTCCAACATCCCCAGGACCTTCCCATGTCAGCACACAACAGGAGATAGGACCTGGTGCATGGGGTGGTTGGAACTGGAAATGAGGGGGAGTACAAGGGACCACAGAGAAATCAGATGCAGGAGATGAAGAAAGGAGGTAGAAGAGAAGAGACAGACTTAAACACAGTCCACGGTGAGCTGGTTGTCATCACCAGAAATGCCCATGCTTTCTCTGCCCCAGCCTCCAAAAAGGTAGCAGCAGCATTGGGTCTGGAGAGCCCATCCCAACATTTGACACCAGACCAAAGTCCTACGTGGGGAACCAAATTGTTCAATGTCGTGCTACTGCCTGGGGCAACTCAGATACACTCCTGAAAAGTGATTTGGATCTTAGCATGGCCCAATCAGTTTCTGGAGGCACCTATTTCTCTTCACAAAACGCAGAATTATAGAATCATTTAGGTTGGAAAAGACCCATAAGATCATTGAGTCCGACCATTAACCTAACATTACCAAGTCCACCACTAAACCATGTCCCTAAGCGCCACGTCTACACGTCTCTTAAACACCTCCAGAAGGAGTCAAGCACATGTGAGGTCCCAACCCACATGCCTCAGGAATTTGAGCTGCTTTTAGTGGCAGAAGAAATAGCCCAGGGAGGACCATGCCAGTGAATGAGAAGTGAAGATGTTTTCCAAAAAGTCTCAGTGCTAAATTTTTCAGCTGCCTCAGAAACTAATGTGAACAGCAGACTCGCACTTAAAAAAAACACCTCTGTGCCTTTCTTCCGTACATGCCATGGGGTGCTAGACCCATTTTTCTCGGTGGCAAGGGCTTCTTTCAGGTGGTGGAGTTGGTGACTCTAACACCAAGAACAAATGATGGGATTCTGGCAGGTTTTCAAAGCACCCATCCTAACACCTGAGGAAACGTCATTGGGACTTGATGAACTGAGAAACGAGGAGCGAGAGGAGGGGAGGAAAGCCTTGCTCTTTTCAGCCTTTGCAATGATTTTCTTTTTCTTTAAAGTTGTATTTGAACAGCTCTCAGCAGGGGTCTGGAGCTACGAATGCTGCAAGGCTTTCATTCTGCTGCTCAGCTTACGGTGTCTCTGCAAACCCGTGCAGATCTAAAATATTTGCAATCAAAATTGAGCTCCAGGGCACTTATTTATTTATTGCATTATTCTGCATCTCTGTATATCCTCACAACTCTAACTTTGACAGGAAGAGGGACAGAAAGGAGCAGAGGGTGAAGGAGATAATAAGTGTTTCCTGATTTATAAAGGGCTGTTTGTTTGGGGTTCTTTTCTTACAGAAAGGATCTCTGTCCAGTAAGTCAAATTCTTTGGGGGATTTAAAGGAACTTGACACTATCCCCCTGTTATTTCACTTAGAGGCCTTGCACCTCAGGCTGTGGTTTCTTGATACATTTTCTTTTGCAGCAA
This sequence comes from Rissa tridactyla, assembly GCF_028500815.1. Lineage (NCBI taxonomy): Eukaryota > Metazoa > Chordata > Aves > Charadriiformes > Laridae > Rissa > Rissa tridactyla. The sequence goes on along the minus strand of NC_071466.1, from coordinate 6,774,998 downwards.
TATCAGCTTAAACAATTGCCTCCCAGTCCTTGTCCCTTACCCCCTCCCAAGTGCCATATCATGGTTTAGTGCCACAAAGCTGTAGCTGAGCAGGGTAGGATAAAAAGAATCAGGGAAGCAACCGATTACCCCCCAAAAACCTATTTTGGCTATACTGCTTTTAAGTTGGATCCGTTCCCCAAACGAGCTCTCAGCAGAGCAGCTGTGCTGGCAGGGGAAAAGGGATGGCATGCAGCAGCCTGACAGCAGGAACAAGAGGTGGCAGAGGGAGGAAAGCCATCAAAGACAACGTACCTTGAAGCTAAAGACTCAATTAGTGGTTTTTCATGCAGCTGTTCCATGAGAAAAAGATCGTAGAATCATAGAATCACAGAATGTGTTGGGTTGGAAGGAACCTTTAAAGGCCATCTAGTCCAACCCCCCTGCAGTGAGCAGGGACATCTTCAACTAGACCAGGTTGCTCAGAGCCTCATCAAGCCTGGCCTTGGATGTCTCCAGGGATGGGGCCTCCACCACCTCTCTGGGCAACCTGGGCCAGGGTCTCACCACCCCCAGTGTAAAGAGCTTCTTCCTAATGTCTAATCTAAACCTGCCCTGCTCTAGTTTAAAACCATCGCCCCTTGTCCTGTCGCTACATGCCCTTGCAAACAGCCCCTCCCCAGCTTTCTTGTAGGCCCCCTTCAGGGACTGGAAGGCTGCTATGAGGTCTCTCCGGAGTCTTCTCTTCTCCCAGCTGAACAACCCCAACTCTCTCAGCCTGTCTCAGCCTGATTTAACTTGTGATGGTAAATCACAGGTCCTGCATCCTCACCAGCATGCAGCCATGCTCGAAGCATCTGCAGTATCCATGCAGAGCCCTTCCCAAACTTAGAAACCCAGCAGGAGAGGAGGGAGGACTAGAGTGCTCTGAGATCTACACAAGAAGAAAGTTTGGAAAGACTCAACTCGAGACCTGCGCACCTTTAAGCCACATCTGTGCGCTTCCAAGCCCCGAATCTAAAGCAAGTTTTGCAATAATGTATGTGGAAAGGGGAATACGGTGAGCACAGTAAGGCCTATCGAAATGTTTCCAAGCTCCTAAGTCAGTGTAGAAATAGTTTTGGCTATTCAAACAATTCGGTAAGGTGGAGATAAATGGATGGTCGGAGCCGCAGGGGAGAAGGCTGCTATCATGAACTCCTGTGAAGGGCACCAAAGGAGCAGGGGATGGGACAGAGTGAAAAATAATGGCACACAGCAGGCACACAGGCAGTTCTGATTTAGGTGCTAAGATGGACGAGGCAGCAGCGGAGCTATTTGAGGAGAGGAAGGACTTACTTTCTGTCTGTCTTTGGGTGAAGAGCAGAAAGGGCAGGAGGGGGAAGGGAACACGGCTTTGCAGAATGCTAATGAGGCAGAGGTGATGCTGCTTGATGTAGAGCTGAATGTGCTTAAGGGACCCTCCAGGGATGATTACTCAAAATGACTTTCAGAGAACGCCACTGGGACACTCCCGGCTCTGCACGGAGTACACAGCGCAATACATCTTTGCATGGCGAGATTGACACACGGATGATGAATGTCAACAGTGCAGGAATTCTCTTTAAGGGGAGAAAGGTAATTAACTTTGGAAACAAGGATTGGGGCTGAATGCACGTGGGCACGTTTTCTGCAGGGCTGGATTCAAAACGAGCTGGGTGAGATTAATGTGCAACACTCGTGGATGATGTCTCCCTCTTGAGTGTGAGCTGAGGGTGGCTGACCATCCCGAATCTTGCCGTGTGACGCAGATTTTACAGTCACGTCTTAGGAAGTCATAGAATCATAAAATCATAGAATGGTTCAGGTTGGAAGGGACCTTAAAGATCATCCAGTTCCAACCCCCTGCCCTGGGCAGGGACACCTCCCATTAGACCAGGCTGCTCCAAGCCCCATCCAACCTGGCCTTGAACCCCTCCAGGGATGGGGCAGCCACAGCTTCTCTGGGCAACCTGGGACAGGGGCTCACCACCCTCACAGTGAAAAAATTCTTCCTGATATCGAATCTTCCAGTTTGAATCCATTACTCCTTGTCCTATGGCTCCCTTCCCTGATCCAGAGTCCCTCCCCAATTTTCCCGGAGCCCCTTGAGGGACTGGAAGGGGCTCCAAGGTCTCCGCGGAGCCTTCTCTTCTCCAGGCTGAACCCCCCCAGCTCTCTCAGCCCGTCCTCCCAGCAGAGGGGCTCCAGCCCTCCCAGCATCTCCGGGGCCTCCTCTGGTCCTGCTCCAACAGCTCCATGTCCTTCTTGTGCTGAGGACTCCAAAGCTGGAGGCAGCACTGCAGGGGCGTCTCACCAGAGTGGAGTAGAGAGGGAGAATCACCTCCCTCAACCTGCTGGTCACACTCCCCAAAGTCCCATTTCTGACCCCAGTAATGAAATATGGAGGGGGAATTTAGTCCTTTAACTTCAAGCTCAAGCCCTGAAGTTGAAAAGGACTGAAAAGGGAGGAAGTTTTAGCATGGCAAGACAGAAACTGCAGTGCATCTATCGGAGGAACTGTGTCTGTGCCTACTGTGCCTTCTTAGGATCTTACCATGAGAGTGTGTTTTGCAGTGAACACCACCCTAATTAATACACACAAATACAGAGGAAGGGTAAAATACATAACACCCTTCCACTTTACCAGAAGGCCACCCAGGCAAGCTGCTTGTCTAGTGGGTGTCCCGATTTATCTTGCATATTTAGGCATAGGTAAGGGGTTTGTCAGCCCGGGGTTTGTGCCTGTGTTAGGAGGAGAGAAACCTCCTCCAGCCTTTACCACACCTTACCAACAGCTGTCATTTGTTTTTGTAACTTTGCATCAGCTGCAACACCACCCTTATTTCAAACGCAAACCATTTTGCTTCCAAGTCCAGTCTGTTATGCTAAGCAACAGCAATATCCACACACTTACTGGGAGGTCCTTCACAAAACACAAGCATTTATCCAAACAAGTGAGAATAACCTACCACCTCAGAAAAAGAAACACATTGTTCTCATTAAACCCCAAGGAGCGTGCTTCGCTGTGACGCAATATCATGGGGAGAGAAAACAAAAGCATACTGGGCAAAAACATACCAAATTTCCTTTCAAGGTTCATGTTTTAACATCTTGTATCTCAAAAATGACTTGATGGTTTTTAGACTGTTTTGGCACTGTAATTTTCCTTTGCCTTCTGTTTTCAACCCAAATTGATTCTGAAGCTGAAGCCACAAATATGTACTAAGGCTGGGCTTTATTACTGAAAGGTGATTAACACCTTTGCTCAGGGGATGCTGTTGCCTGTTCAAGATTCCTGGCTGGTTTCCGCAGCAGCCCTGACACTCGCGGTGGTGGGCGGACATGAAGGAAGACACTGCTCCCATCCTAACAACCTAAGATTAATGCCTATCATGACAGCCCAATTCAGTACACCTACTGTCAAGCCAGCTCATGTTCCTGCTCTGAATTGTGCTCCAAAGAGGTTTCTCTTTCTCTCCACTGGCTGTACCTTAGGTGACTGTGCTCATGACCTGAACATACCAACTAAGCTCCTGAAGTAGACAGTGGAAAGGTTCCCCAGAAGGTTTTGTCTTTCTGTACCCGTAGGACTCAGAGGCAGTTTCTTGGCCAATGCACCTGCAGATTTCTTCTTGTTTCCTGCAATCTCTGCTGGTTATTTGACTAGGTGCCAGGGTGTGATTCACATCACCTAAGTCTAGATGTTTAAAAAAGATCAGCATTTAGTCTAAGTATTCTGTCTATAGGCAAGGGAAAGAGATGTCCAGAGGGCAATTCAGTCAATCCACTTTGGACACATACATTAGGGTCGTTTGAATCAGCCTGCATAAGTGCCTCTCTCGTTCCACTCACTAGAAAAGCAGCCTCAGACACTTTGACTAGTGGCTTGCAAAGACAAAGGCATTTTCTGTTCCAGTATTTTTCATTTCCACAGATCTTCGTTTCCTGTAAGTGCTTAGAGAGCTATTACATTACCTTTCAGTCTAATATTCCTTTCCAATTATTCTGTGCACAAGTGTAGATAGGCTTTGTTTTTAATGATGGACCAAAAAAAGGAAGACTTTTCAGGAAACAGCAGGGGTATTGGCTCAGAAATATGAAAAAGATAATAGATTTTCATGCTTTGGAACAATGCTGCAGTTAAACTTAACATTTTTGTCAGCTTTCTGTTGTGTAGTTCATCATCTGGAATTCATTAAGAAGTTATTTGCCTGTAGAGAGAGAGTGACCAAGCTGCAGTAAAGGCCCAAGGTTACAGTCCTGAATCTTAACTAGATTCAGTCCCTCTCTGAAGGTTGAAGTAATTTATATCGGTCTGAAAAGGGTCTCAGCTCAGATACTTCAGTTAGAATTCCATGACATCCTGGCTAGATTATCTCAAAAATGTTTGACACAAGCCCATCAGAAGAAGCTGCTAAGAAATATGGCTGAGTTTGAAAGCCACGGACTGGTCTGCAAGCGATACCTCCCCTCGCTAGCATTCAAAGAAATGAGTAACAGAGCTACAGGAGGTCAACGCAGTCAAGGTCTACAGAGCTGTCAGCAGAACATCCCAGCAGTGACAGGAAAGCCAAATTCCATCCTGACATCTTGGTATTCCCAGGGGGGGAGTTAATCTCAGATGGATGAAGCTGGGATTTCAGACTTCAAAGCATGACACTCCACTGCCTGAAAAAAAAATTGAGCAGGAAGTGATTCATTTAGGCTCATCCATCTCTGGATGCTTACCCTTGAGGGAATGGAAGCAGAATCCTCTGTTAGCTTGGATTATTCTGGTCTGAACTTGGAGTAACTCCAGTGACACTGTCATTACTGGTGTAAAAGAGATGAGACTCTAGTCAGATCCTCATGGTTTCTCAAGAGGAACCACTTGCATTACCATGGTGGTGAGAAAATGAGACCCATCTCCTTAAGAGTGTCCCTATCTGGCGCGACCTCGAAGTTCAACACCACGTTCAATGCAAGTTCAACACTTGGATCACAGTCCTCTCACCCTTCCTCTTCATGAAGAGCCAAAGCCCACCACATGCTCTACACCATGAAGCAGGGGCACCTATGTCCTTTTTCTCACCCCTGGACCTCCACCCTGGATCCTACACTATGAAATTCTTTAGTCGTCCACTTCCTATTTATTTCTGCTACTTGTGTGACTGGTTCTGAGCTGTGGATGTTTCTCAATTCCTGGAAACTGTCTGAGGCCTCCCACCTTCACAGTACCCAAGATCAAACCAACAGCCTCCAAAGCTGCAAAAAACAAACACTTAATTTTGAGCTAAATTGTAAGCTTTTCCAGGCATCCCCCTGTACAACACCTACAATGCTGTGGATAAGCAGGCATGTACTACACAGAGCAAGGACTCACCGTGCCCTTGGAAGAGGGAGACAACGGGGACCACACACATCTTCCATTGAACTCTACAGCACCCAGGTATGAAAGGGACAGGGCAGGGGGCACAGAGCTCTCCAGGTGGCCAGCGTTGAATGGATGGAGCTGGCAAAGCCAAGTTTCACCAGGGCAGGCCCTTGCTGGCAGCAGCTACTTTTGTTTATCAAGTTCCTTGTAACGGCGTGAATTAGAGACTGGATCATTAGCTTCACAATGAACCAGAATGCTGATTTATTTAATGAATGTAAATGGTCTTTCGCTAGCTAATTAAATTAGGAAAATGAGAACTGTTGGTAATAAAATGGATAGCAAGGAGGGAAAAATCTTCTGTACCCCAGTGACAGCAGTAATATAGGTCTTTCCATGCACATGCTCCTCTGTAAAAGTTTTGAACCAAGTTTCTGTCCTTGAGAACAGCCTTTTACTACATGATCCATGATCAGCCATGGGTTACTGGGGGTCTGTAAAGGTCCTGACCCAAGACAGATGATGGATTTGGCTTCGCTTTCTAGTTACACCTGTGTGCATCCAGTCCGAGCTGAGTGGTCTCCTTGAGTTCCTTTCAGTGTAAATACAATCATTTGCATAATTAGTGCAATGAGCTATTTACAGTTGTTTCCACTCTCATCTACCAGGAGTGAGTTGCTCAGTGCTTTGGAAATTCCCTCTGTTGAAAACTCTCCTGTTCCAAACCACCTACTTACGAAAATACACCACGGACCTTCAGCGGTTAAGTCCAGCACCCAATAAGTCCAGTCCTGACCTTATAGAACTGAAGCCAGAGACAAAAATATTGCCTTCACACAGAGGCTTACACAGACGGTCCCCAGACATGCATTTCAGGACTGTGAAAGACCCAGCACCACAGCAAGAGTGGACTCTAGGTCTGTTGTAACACTGTTATGAGCTCTCATGCTTTGGGGCAACAATATGGAGGACCACAGGGTGTCAAAGACACCAAAATCTCACAGACACTCCATACTCCGTAGACATTGCTCACCTCAGGAACCCCTTCTCCCACCTAGCACCGCCACAGCAACAGGAGACTTCTTCAGGTATCACAATGGCCCAATGCTGGGCAATAAATCTTAACAATTCCTTACAGATGAGGCACGGGTATGCCTAAGATAATAGAGCTCATAGAGGAATGGCATTTATTTCCTGCCAAAGAACATAACTAAAAGCCAAAGTGCCTTTTGACAGGTTTATAATCCACCCATGCGTTGCCATCCATGTAGGTCATACATTAGTCAAGCCGTATATTATTCAAGACTCCTCTTAATAAGCAACTTAAAGACTTTTAACAGCCTTTTTGTAGACTATTAGGAAGTAAAGCAATAACAGAAATATCACAAAACACTGTCTGTCCAGAGCACCTATAAACAGATTGTTCTTCTCAGGAAATAAATCAAATATAAGACTTCAAGCTTCAGGGAAATAACTTCCATTAATTAAACCATGTAAATGACCAAGGTCTTCAAATCAAATCAAGCTGGCATAAATAACTCATCACAAAAGGTGCCCAGAGGTTATGGAGGAAGTCACCACGTCTATAGTTGTTATTAATAGGAATAAGTCTGTAAAGATTTAAGTCTATGCTTGAATTTTCAGGGCTATATATCTACATGGGAGGCAATAATTGGAAAGCAGCGATGATTAATATGCCTGATTAATTGCACTATCAGAAGACAGGCAATGCAATTACAGAGTCTTTCAGACATGCATGATCCTACATTCCATCACCAACTGAATAAAACAAACACAAACAGAGTTAATCAAATGGAAAAGGAAAACCGAATTTAAGTAAACGCATGCAAAATGTCAAAGACACCTCCATTCTGGATCCCTCTCAATATCAGCAAGAGAAGCGTAAAATTAAAAAGCTGAAGGTGATAAATGATGCTTCCCAAACAAAACCAAAGGAATCTCCCAGTATGGGCTCTTACGGCTCCCTTTGGTCTGCAGCCAGCATGGGGGGAATACAAAATGGGTAAAGCCACTTTTGGGGTGTTTCAGGACAGGGCGCAAAGTGCTTAAGAATGTTACCACTGGCCATGACCAACTCAGGACTTCATCTGTTCCCAAAGCCAGCTTTGCAAAGGTCTTTGGGCTGTGGTTGACCCCCTTCAGTAAGCCAATGCTGCAATTTATTACCATTGAAAAGGGGTTGCTTCCCTTCCCTCTCCCACATTTCCCATCTCCCTTGCTCCTAAGCAGCCTCTCCCAAGGAGAGGAATCTCTTGGCAGAAGGAATCTCTTGGCGTCAACCATGTTCCCTCAGCTGTTGGTAAAACATCAGTGATATTTTTGTTGGCAGAGCAGATGCAACTACTCTTTCCCCACCTCTTCCCCACCCCAATGTACCTTCCCCAGCTGTATGCATACAACTCCTTTGAGTCATTCCCATGCAGCAGGCTGGGGGCCCTGTGCTGAACCTGTGAATTGATCCAAGTTAAAAATAACCTTGCCAAAAAAAGGAGAAGTTTCTAAAGCTGTGGGAGGGGGATGGGGAAGCCCAGGGAAGGGAATAGCAACCAGGAGCAGGGTGAGAGACGCTGAAGCCAGTTTTGGCTCCATGATAAGTCCCTTTGGAGCCACAGTTCCTAGAATTATAGAACCATAGAATGGTTTGGATTGGAAGGGACCTTAAAGATCATCCAGTTCCAACACCCTGCCATGGTCAGGGACGCTTTCCACTAGACCAGGTTGCTCCAAGCCCCATCCAACCTGGTCTTGAACATCTCTAGGGATGGGGCAGCCACGGCTTCTCTGGGCAACCTGGGCCAGTGTTTCACTACCCTCAGAATAAAGAATTTCTTCCTAATATCTAACCTAAATCTCCCCTCTTTCAGTGTAAAACCATTACCCTTCAACCTACCTCTCCACTCCCTGACCAAGAGTCCATCCCCATCTTCCCTGGAGGCCCCTGTTAAGTACTGAAAACCAAGGGAATGAGGGTGAGGGGGTTACACGCTGACTAGGGGCTCCTCAGCCCCTCTGTAGGTTCTACCTCTGCATGATCTGTGGGGAGGTCATAGCAAAATGGAGAGCCAAACCAAAACCTCTTCGTTACAAGGACAAAGTCTTCATAAGAAGACACTCCACCAGGAAGCCCTTCCTGGTAAGACAAAGCAGCATGGCAGATCTGTGACTTCATGGAAACTGCTGCCTCCTTTGGCAGGAGCTTGGGGTGCCTCTTTCTGCTCCAGCACACAACCTTGTGCTCCCTATCAGTCCATGATACTTTTCCTACTCCCCTCTACGCTAGGGACAGACCCTGCCCATGCCAATATGATGTTTTCCAAGAGCATTACAACATATATATATTTTTTTAATTACTTTTTAAAAAAAAAATTAATTTTTTTTGGCCTCTAGGGATTATTCAGGGGGATGTACATATTCCAGCAAATGGGCATGAGCTGTGGCAGCAACTCTAAACAACTGAGTTCTGGTACTTCTTTTTTCTGTGTTATTTTTTCACAGCAGGAGTTGAGTGCCAGCTCACAGCCCTAATTTGAAAAGAGAGAGAGAAAGCAGAAAAAGAGCTCCTCAAATGTTCCACTTTCCCTGAGAGCCTATTTCCACTGTCAGTACAACCTGATGGCTTTCCCAGCACAGGGAGCTGTTTACTGCAAGTTCATGCAACGTTGTTGAGTTTTTCACTTGGAAACCAGTTCATCCCTACTGTGGAGGCCAGAGGCCACAGAAATGGTCCAGGAACAGGAAAGTGAGAGGCACAAGTCCCACAGGGCACCCCAGGAGGAACTCAGCCTGAAAGCCTTTGGGAGCCATTTATATTTGGTTCCATATTTGTATGTCCTTGTAAGGACTGAGATCAACCCCAAAACACAAGTCTGGACTCCAGTGCAATATGGCTTTCAGGATAAAACCAGGGAATATGGGGATTTGGAGCAATGAATACCTGTGAAAACTAATGGTGGCTGTTAAATGTTACGGGTGGGACTCAGGACAAGCTGTCAAATACCTTCCTGCTGATTGATTTAGGCGTGTTTATGCAAAAAAATGGTCAGCAGGAAGGATGGCATGAGCTGCTGATAGGGTCAGTCCATGATGCTGAAGGAGAAAGGGACACACTCAGATCTGCCATTCCAGGCACTCAGCTGGATTTTCAGTCACTTTGGCATCAAAGCCCAGGAAAGCGAGGACAGGCTCAGACCTGCTGCCACCTGGCTGGTTCCTCTCCAGCCACATGTGGTGTCTCTCAAGCTGGGCTGAACGCAGTACATTGTGCTCTAGACGTCTCATTGGGTTTGATGCAGAGAGGTGCAACGCTTTGGGCAGCAGCATGCTCAGTGCACCTGAAAAGCTTTGGCCCCACTGCCTGCCTACCTGTCAGGATCCTGGAAAGTCAGGCATACCACCGCCATCCCAAAGCATTTCCACCATCACCAACAACTTTCTCAACAACCTTTGCTGCTGAGAGAAGACCAGGAGGTCACAGATCCTCTGTGGACCTCTGGGAGATAAGGCAACAACAGCATTATTCATTGCCTTTGTCTCCTATCCTCTGACCCCTAAGTAGAGGTTTCCCTCACAGCTATCGGCTCCATCTCTTTGTCTTTTCCCTTCTCTCTGCAATGACAGGAGCAGCCAGGCCTTGAAGAGGTGATATTCATACCTGTTAAGAGGTCTAGAGTCAATTGAATTGTGTCCTTTCCACAAAAACCCTTTTGCCAAGTGCTTGAAACCCAACACAATTCAGATCGAGTAAGGATCTCCTAGGGTATGTTGCTGGGGACCTCAAGGGATCACCAGCTGCTCAATGGTATCCTCCTCCCAATGCCAATATCAATGGATATTTTTAGGTGAAAAGATTTAATAACAGTGAAACAAAAAGAAGACAAAGAAAAAAGACTGAACGAAAGGTCTTCCCGCTGGGACAAAGCAGTTTTGCTCAACAATGGTAACTTCACAGGTGCAATTTACCCTCTTTGTCTCCGCTCCTTCTCATATACAAGATAAAAATTTCCTCATGGGATAAAACAGGAAATGGAGAAATTGCCCACTTGTCCAAAAATCCAAGCCAATTGTTTCCTGCTCTATGTTCAACAAAAAGGTCCCAAACATAATGGCTCTTCAGCACTTGCTGCTGCAGCCTCTCGTAGACACTTCTGCAAAGCCCAAGTGATGTTCTTCTGATGGAAAAGTCATTTCCAGACCAGGAATTGCTCCCATTTTCTGTCCAACTTGCTAACGATCCATATCTGTGAACAACAGAACTGTCCACTGTTTCCCCAGAAGAAAAACCTCATTGGAAAATTAGAGCTACAGAATTGCCCCAGTGGAAGGACTAAACTGAGGGATAGATCCAAGCCAGCATAACCACAGAGACTATCCAGCTTCCTTGATTAAGTAAAAAAATAGCAGGAAAGGAGAGGTTCACTGGGAAGTTAACCCTCATCTCCCCTTCCGCCTGTGAACACCGAAAGATGTAGCAAGGGGGAACAACAGTTGGGAGGAACATCAGTTTCAGAAGCGGGGGAACATTGTTGACTTTGAGGGGACACCAGAGGAGAAAAACATTGGTTTTACTGGAAAAAGAAGAGGAGCAGGGAAAATAGTGGGAGAAATGGGAAGGTTTGATGGCAGGTGAATGGTTGGAGATCACCAGGAGAATGGAAGGAAGCAGGTCAAACATGGGGGAGTCCGAGGGGCTGAAGATTCCGTCCTCCTCATATAAATTGCAGCTAGGGGTGAACAACAACCTCTAGGCAGAAAGGGCATTAAAATACAGCAGCACGTGTCCTTTCTTGGAACAGACCCTGCATCATTCTCCTTCACACACTCGGGATATTAAAACAGGGAAATGGGTACGTTGGTATGATGCTGGTTAACACATTTTGTATGGTCACAGACCCACAATGAAGAAGACTGCTAGGAACCTCAAAAGAGCCTCTTAATTGATGATTCTCGACAATTTCAAACCAAGAAACGTCTAAATTGCAATAACTCCAACAACTGTAATACATGATGCCACACCATGTTTGCCCTTGGCAACCAGATTGAGATATAAAGTTGTCAAAGGTAGCATCTAACCTGAGCTGCTTGACAGCACAAACAAGAAGAAAAATATATTTCTTCCTCTCTCTGTCAGCTTTGAATATACTTTTCTCTCATCTCCTCACCAGTTCTGCTTCTTTATGATAGACAGCCTCCATTTCTCATGTTTTACCCCCAGGATGTGCTCTTAGATCCGTCTCCAAGGCATGATTGCTTCTGTCCAGCTAGAGCCAAGCTCAATGCTGCCTCAGATGGCAGTTTGGCTTTCCTCTGAGCAGGGTTTTTTGCTCATGCTGAAAGGAGTGTGGGCAAAGCCTTTCTGCCAGGCAATACATGAAGAAAATCTTACCTAGTCTTTAGCTAGGACCACTGGGACAACACTACAATCTCAGGTATGAGAAACCAAGGGGGAAGAGATGGTTTTGGTAAAACTCCATGCGCAGGGAGAACTGTAGATTTGGAAAGATGCTTGTACCAGCACCACATTACAGATGAAGACAATTAAGCCACCCTCAGAAATGATGGAGGCGAGAGAGGAAGAGGAGGAAAGAGGAGAGGTCTGGTTTGATATTATCCTATAACTGTTGATTATGAGGGACCCCACCCTCAAAAAAAAGAGAGGCGTCCATTTTTTGTAAATCAGACTCTGATAATTCCCTTCTCGGGTGAGATCCCTGAAGGCCAGCAGCCAGATTTCCCAATGTCAGGACACCAGCATGGGAAAATTTAGCACAGCTGTAAGGTAATAGCACGAGAAGGTGGTTTGCAAAGTGGATCCCTCTGTGCAATCCAGAGAAATGGGCCTTTGGAGCACTTACTGTGGCAAAGAAAACAATTTAATAGATTCAGAGCCAAACACTACTCCCTTCCAGCATCCTTGATCAGAATTAATTCTACTACTTCTGTGAAACTAATCCAGATTTGCACCAAAATCACCAAGGTAGACTTTGGCCCTAATCCTTTAAAAGCATTTCCAAATGAACCTCGTGATATATGTGCAGAACATATTTGCAAGCATCACTTTGTGTAAATCAGATTACTTTCTGCCTTACGAGGAGCCATTGTCGAACTTGAGTGACTTCCTTCCCTTTGACAACAGACTGCTAATTTCCAGACAAAAAATAATTTTACACTCAGAGCAGGAGGAACATCAAGTTTACCCCCCAATTAGGAAAAGTTCTTGTTATTCTTAATTTTAAATGAGATCCACCTGATAAAGAATTCTTTTCTCTTAATCTGCCTTTCCTCCCAAGACCTGAGATCAGAGATGCTCATGAAGTAACTGCCAGAAAATGGCACTTTCTGCTCCTTAGGATGGGTATTGAAATCAGACATCTGAACACAGTGAAAAAAACTTGCAGACTAAACAAAACAAAACCCATCTTCCAAATGAACTGAAACGGTTGAATGGAGCAACGCTTTAATTTCGTGGCGTTAAGAAATAAAATGTCCCAGGCATGGATTTCCTTGCTCTTAACTGAAGATGAACATGTGAGTTAAACCCTCTTTGCAGCTGGGGAATTGAACCCAAAAAGCAGCTGGTACGTGGCCTGCTCAGGATGACACGAGGAGTCAGTAATGGAGCGTGGAGAGCCTACCCTCCTAAGATGATACATATTCCTATAGCAGTGTCCTTGGACAACTGTATCACAGGTGAGGAAGCCTTTCACCAGTACAGTTGGCATTCATGAAATTCCTCAAGGGCTCTGACATGCCTTAGATACTTGCATACTGCTCTCTGGCCTTGTTTAACCGCGTGGTAAACAGGAAGATGGGCTCCTGTTGATATCTGGGCTTGATCTGGACGGATATTGCAATAATACTCATCCAGGGCACTGGCCCAAAAGATTATGCTGAGCCAGGCAAATTGGGACTTTTCCCGTCTCTCAGCCATTCAGGCCAAATCAGCCCGACATTTCCCTGACCGTAATGTTTTACCACATGCCGTGCGGGGACGGTCGTGCCAACATTGCTGATCTGGAGGAACTTTTCCCTGCGTCCCCCCCCCTTTCCCTTTCCCCAGGCTGGATATAAAAGCAATTCAAGTCAAGGAACTCTGGCCCCTCGGAATAAATGGGAAATGTTTTCTAAATATGGGAAATAGATGTATCAAAAGGAGGTCGGCTGGGTTAAATACTGTGCGTGATGTGACAGTACAAGTGAGGCTGAGGAAAAGGAAGGGAAATAGGAGCCATTCATATGGAACGAAAGTGCTCGCTGCCAGCAGGCATATGTCAGAGGAGCTCTCTATTTAAAGGTATGAAGCTGTGCAATTATAAGACCCCTGCTCCTGAAGAAGAGAATTTGTTTTAACCAGCACCGATAAAACAGGGAAGGTTTTTAGTGTGAAAAAGAGGATTTTCTCCTGCTTTTTCACCACCTCTCTGGAGCTGGGCCACGCTTTGTTGTGCTCAGTTTTCAGGCTCCTCTCTGCAGGAATATGGTACTTCCTGAGCTCCCGCCGTTCCCACAATGTTCTTACAGTCACGTTCTTCTTTCCATGTTTTTAGCACAGGATTATTAAATCACTCGCTCAGAGGCTAGCAATGAATGACAGGGAGGGTCACGCGTTTGTAGGCTTGAGTCCAAGTTTCCAGCTAATGACTTGAACAGAGGTCTAGCAGCAAGGGGAGGCTGGTGCTGGAACGGCAACGGCGTTTTGTTGGGAAGGCAAAGGTGCGAGACTCAAGTTGAAATCCACCCTGGTCAGCCCCAGTGAGCACCTCCTGCTCAGCAAAGGAGCCAAAGGTGTTACATTGCCCATCTAGCACCTCCACATGCCCTTGGCCACTTCTTTCCCTTAAGGACATATCCTTAGAAATTGTGTTTGGGAAAGACATTTGATTGCACTAAAATGGTCTGCTGATCTAATAGCAAAGGGTGCACTGACCCGAAGGTAGAGACAGAAATAACAGATAAATGATTAGCTGTTGGAATATATGACCTTTTTCTTTTGGAAATTAAAAGTTGATATTTTCTCTGAAAATCTGCTTAGGCCGATTACAATTTACTGGGCGCAGTTCAGAAGTAACTGCAGGATATACCACTGCCTAGCGAATCCCTCTGAGATGAACACATAGAAGATGAAAATGGGGTCTGATTTGCTTTCATTTCCCTGGTGTTTCAGATTAAAGGTCCAGGGAATTGTCCGGTCTTGCTCACCCGAAGGACAGGAACTGCCATAGGATGGAGACAAATCTAGATGGTTATGAATGAAGACGGTAATGAATAAAGATGGTTATGAATGAAGACGGTAATGAATAAAGATGGTCATGAATGAAGACGGTCACAAGGAGAAAAGGGGCACCACCATCATTTCCTCCTTGCAGGTAGCACAGGATGCAGGTTGGATTTTTTTTGGAGAGAAAAGGGCAGGTCCAGTTAAGTTCAGGACGGACACTTTAACACAAATTTCATCTGACCATGCCCAGCAGCCATCAGGGTCAAAAAACAAGACAGCTCCAAGTCTTTCCCACTGCATTTGGAACAAGTGGCACTCTCACATCCCAGGGACGTGGCTCCCCCGGGCCAGCACAATTCACAGTCAGTTTGGGTTTGATTTTGCAAATCCTCCTCTAACCAGACCTTTCTCACACAATGAATCCTTTGACCTCACGCTGCTCGATGACGTGCATCTCGGCAATTTTCGAGGCCTCAGTCCCTGACCTGCCGAAAGCATGGGAAAGAAAACGCTCCCCTCAAGGGCATTTCTACGTAGGAAGACCAAGGGACCTTGAACACTACAAGAAGGCCGCAATTTTAATGCCATGAATGAAGTCTCTGTCAGCAGTCAGCAAAGAGCACTCTGACACCGCAGGGCTTTGCTGTCGTCAGTGTGAAATTAACAACTTCGTCAGGACAGATAGTGTATACCTGTCCCTTTTTATTTTTTTTTTCCCCTTCGAGTCCCCACTGGGGAGATTTCATTAAAGCAATGTTAGACCATGGATGTTAGCTGCGTTTGCAGCATATAATTAGCTGGTAAAGCTGAAATAAGGTATCTGCTGTAACCTTGGCTGCTGGGCTGCAAGGCGCTGCAAGCAAATTTTAAGGGAGATGCCACATGGGCTGTGGAAATGATGATTTTTCCCCTGAGAGCCTATGGAAGCTGTCTTTTTGCTTGCACGAGGCCTTCTGGAAATTACAGGTCTCTAATGAGCAGATCCCAGGTAATAAATCAAACTGGGATCTCCCCATTTCACGGCGCCGTGGGCAGCCTGCCTGCTGTATGACCAGTGCTTTGGTAAAGGGAAAACAAGGGGCTGCCCCTGGGGACATTCCCACTGACCCCACAGGAAGGGCCAGATCCCTAAGCGGAAGCTGAGAAGATTTAAGACCCGAGGGCATCAATGTCTTTGGGCTGTATTCAGGACTCACATTTTGGAAAATGACGGTCCTTGACAGCCAGATTCAGACCAGACTATCTCAGTCTGCAGCTAGTGCCAGCCATGAACAATTCAAAGAGTATTTATTTATAGGGTATACCCGCAGGCTTGCAACCATCCCTGCTTGGAGCAACAGGTTGGACTGGTACCTCCTGAGGTCACTTCCAGCCCAAATTATCCTATGGTCCTCTGAAAGGTGGGACTCTGTAGCTGAATTTCTCCCCTTCACGCAGACAAACGGTGGGAGCTATGCGTGTCCTGAAGACACTAGGAAGGGAGGGGGATTGGTGTGACCCTGTGTCAGCTCTATACGGCGAGGCAGCAAGTCTGATTGCTGCTGCTGGCTACAGAAAGGTCATGAGATGACAGCTCTTCATGGCCTCGAAGGGAGCTTGGGTCCTGTTCTGCACATCTGCATTGTACAGACCTGAGGGCAAATCCCTTTTGTGCTCCTCAACCTTCTGAGTCTCTAGATGTGGGTTCCCTCAGGATCAGGACTTGTGTGGACATCCCCTGATGTTTCATTTAGGTCCCATTTTAGGTGCATCTTGGCTTAAGGATCTTCAAAACAGGACGCGATTATTACGCAAGATGTTCCCTCTGATGTGGCTACACAAAACAGAAGCATTTTACACCAAAAGACACTGTAGGCTCACAAATTCATTACTGGTGGTTAAAGAGCTCTCGGTGTATTGGCATCAGTAACCGCAAACGCTCTATTCATCTTTAAATTGAAGCTTGGTCTGAATTTTCCCTTTGGTTTCCAAAGGAGAGGAACACAGTTTGAACTCCGGTGATACGCTTTTGGTGAACTCTCCTGACACAGAAGCTGATGGTTAAACAAACAGGACTCCCCAGCGTGAACTTTGCAAAGGAAGAAGTCCTTGTCCCACCACTTAATCAGCAGAGCTGTCTAGCAGAAAACACCCAGCACGCTCAGCCCACTTGGAGCTCTGCTGCCTGAGCAAAACACTGTATTTACAGTTGTTATCTTGTCACCTTTACCTTTGCAATATGATCGTTTGATACTCAGACGTGAGTCATTGTCTTGGCAATTTATTAGCTGATAGTCAGTAGAAAGTAATGGGTGATTCTCAGCAAAGGGAAACAGCTGCTGTGTGTGCCAAGCAGCTGATAAAACTGACTTTTGCTGTTAGTTCAGAGATAGGTCCTTTTATTGTCAAACAGACCCTGCTTCTTTACCTCTTCTCAGGTAAGGAGGGAGGCGTTGCTCAGTGTGACTAACACGAACTAACCTTTAATGTGCTCAGATGTCACCAATGCAAGATGTGCTACGATGTCACCAAGAGTCATCCAAACTCTTGATCAGGACAGTCCTTTTCAAAGAAAACTTTTATTTCATTAGTTTCATGAACAAATTGAATGGGCATCTTCAGTGAGAGCATGTGACCCGAGCCAGGTCACCCAACCTGGATGCTGGCAGGGAATGCTTGGAGATGCGTCCCTTCTCCCAGAGCCTCACGGTTCACGTTTCAAATCCTCCCTCTTTGTTCTTTTCACCCAGACTAGGACGCTTTGGGAAATTTTCCCCCCAATCCCACTTGGCATCCTGGCATTTGAGGTCACAAGAGCAAGGGCTGAAGATTGACAGAGGTGAACCCAGGTTGCCTGAACACAGTTCAAGGCAAACAAAGGGCATGAAATACCAGATCAACTGAGCCATAACAGGTTTGCAATAGAAGCAGTGTATTATTACCCACCTGAAATAGCTGAAGAAAGCAAGATGTTGGGTGCACCAGCTTCTCTAGGGCTAAAATGAGAGCCACAAACTTTGACAACAAGCATCTTGCATTTAATTAGACTTGTTCAAGTTAGACCACCTCATACCTGCAAGGTAGAGATGATGCTAATGAAGGGGACATGGTGCTTATTTCCAAAAGACAGGGAGAGAAAATGATATGTGGAGAGGAAGGTTGAGATCATGCTTGCATCCCAGTTTAAAAATGCCTGTTGGACTGGTAGAGCAGCTGGTGTTGCATGAAGCAGCATGATTGGACAAGATATATTTTCACTGGAAAGCTCAAGAGTAAATCTTCCTCACTCATTATTTTATTTCCTTCATAAAAACTTGTTTGCCCAAGAGCGAGGGTGTGACGCCAGCACTTTCTTATCGTATAGTTTTATAAACTAGGCAAAACGTTCTGTACATCTCCACATCTTTTTCTTTCTTTTCTTGCAACTATCCAGGTACTTGCATGACCTTTGTTCTTCTATTAGGTAAGTATTTTGCAAGCGTTTACAAACTCACTGATAGTAAACTTTTATCTTGGCAAAGTGAGGACAGCAGTGATTTTGCATTCTGCTTTTATCAGCTGGCTTCAGCCTAGAAACTTTGCAGCCTGGGGTTAATCTTGCATCTCATGAACTTCGTAATCTACAGGCAATGGGTCAGGAAAGTTCACAACCATTTTTATCCAGGTGGGTAAACGCAAAGTTCACTACTGGAAAACAAGAAAAAGGTGCTTAAAAAGAGCAGATACATAAAACAAGACTCCTGAAAAGGGGTCTTTGGGAAGTGTTTGGCTGCACAGGAGATGTGTTGGAAAGGGTAGGCAGCATTTTCACACCAGGTCCTCTGATTTTACCTCATGACTGATGAGCCTGGAGGATTCATTGCCGCAGGAATGACTCAGGAATAACTACTACTTGGGGAAGACCATCAGGGTTCAAACTAGGATTAGGTATTTCTAAGGGGAATGAGAGATGGCAGACCTACAATAGGGCAAAGAGAGAGATCAGAGGTGGGCAGAAACAAAAAGAGGTTGTGAAAATTTTCCAAGCCCCATCGATGCCGATAATACTTTGACCACCAGTAGCTGCCTCTGTGCTGTAGCACCTGCCCTCTGGGCAGACAGTCCTGGCACTGCACGTGGAGAAAAGCTCCGCGCATCTCCTGCTGTTCCTGAAGGCATCAGAGCTTACCTGCCATCCAGGACACAACATGAGGCTGAGCATTAATCTGCTGTCATACGGCAACTGCTTTGTTAACACACATGGGGCCAAACTTGACACTGGCACCTTCAGAAGAGCCAGAAAGGTGAGGAGGACCTTTGTCTCTGGCTATTGATTCATGCAGATCTCAGGTGGTCTTCAAGATTCAATGGTCCCAACCTACTCCTGGTACCCTGAAGACATTCAAGACATACCCTTAACCCCAATAATTGTACTTAAGAGGAAATTCCAGAGAGGATATCTGCTGTCTGCAGTGATCTTCATGATTGCAGCTGACCGCCTGTCCTCTTTGGGAGATGAGGCTGAATTCCCACCCCCTGCCACAAGCAGCATCTCACCATGGGGCATCTCATTTGCCATCTGGGCCTACAGACGTTTTCCACGCTACAAATAATAACACAGCTTCATGCTTGCAGATCCAATGCTGTCTAACTAGACCAAGTGATCTGCGTATTCCCAGTGCATCTGCAAAGATGTGTAATTACCCTTGAGTAATTTTTCCTGAGGGCATTCGGGGAAGTAAAGCATGGTCCCACCTAAAGTTTCCCTCCTTTGGGCAAATTCCCACATATTTCAAAGGGAGGAAAAAGAAATCAAAAAAGAGAGATTATTATTTGCTTAATGAATCTGCAGAAGTGCATTTCTTTCTGGGAATCTTATGAAAAGTCCCTTCTTCATGGAAATGTGGCTGGTGAGTAGGTACTTTGTCAAGTCAAAAAGAAAAAAAAAAAACAGATCGGAAGTCTAATCACATTGAAACCATATGTGCAGCATATGTCAGCAGTTACAGACAGCTTTAGAAAAAAACAACTACAAAACCTCGGACTCTGACTTCAAAGGGGTTTTAAAAGGGCCAAATTTTTGATCACTAAATTTCTGACCCTTAGGGAAAAGTCATGGGGATTTTTTTATTATTTTTTTTGTGTGTGTGTCTGTTGTTGTGAATAGTTTTGCTGCAGAAAACTAACCATAGGTCTCCACCATACAAAAAAAGTCCTATCAGAGCTGGCTTCCTCCCTGGGACCCTGGAGATCCCAGCACACACTGAGTCAGTCTTTTCACAAGCCACGGCTCTGTTTTAAAGCTAGATCCCACCTTTGAAAAATGACTTTATTCAAGAATGGCACCACAGGGCTCTGTGTTTCCTGCCTCCCCTGGTATCAATATGATACGCTTGTTGCCTGCTCTCAGCAAGGGCAAATGGTCCATCAGCAGTCATGACCAAAATCTCATTGTGGGTTTGAGGAGTTAACACGTGCGCTTTCCCTTTGGTGAAAAGGGAACCATCTCTTACAACGCTTCAGCATGTAGGTTGGTCGTAATGCCCCCTTCATGGCCTTGATCCTCTCCTTTTATTGATATGGAGTGTCTTTACTGCAGGAAGGCATGAGTTCTCGGCACAAACTGAAGTTGTTGTACAAGGTCCTGCACAAACACGGGTGAAATCCCTGAGCCAAATGCTTGGAGACCTAGAGGCAATCTGTAAAGCAAGGTGGGGACAAATTCTCCTGAGGTCCTGGCTTAGCGGTCAGCACACGCCAGCTGTGTCTGCAAGCAGTCCTTGGTGATAAGGGTCAGGGTTAAGTCCTCCGTGGAAGCCTTTGCGGTGCTAAAGCAGACACGCGACTTGCAATGGCTCAAGCAGAAGGAGGTGCAAGGGGAGGTCCCAGCTCTCCCATCAGCTGTAAGCTTTCTCAGGGAGAAGACAAACCCCCTTCTCAGCAGGGTTTGGGGATAGCACAGATATGAGAGACAGGGGGATGTGCCAGCACTGAGGTGTTAAAAGCCCAGCAGGATGCGACTCATTGAGGAAACTGGTTCTACCAGGATGGTGCAATCATCTGAGCTCAAATGCAACCCTTTTTCCTCCCACTCGCTCCCACCATGAGGCTCCACTGGGCCAGTCGCATATGTCTGTGAGCTGGAAAACAGCAATTAGAAACCTCTTGGAAAGGTGGTGTAGAAATCAATGTGGTGAATGAAGGTGAGTCACCTACGTGGAGTTTTTAGGAAGCAGGCTGCCTGAGTATGTGGACTCTGCATCATGGAGCCATGGCATAGGACACATTTGGGAGGGCACGCTGGAGCAGACGGGATGGCCAGGCAACAGAAACTGGCCTCTCAGTCAGTCCCAGGCCCACTGAGGTGCTTGGCTGACCCAATGTCCTGACCCTGCTGCTGCTCTGTTGAGTAGAAGATGGAGACACAATTTAAGATGGGGTTCCTAAAGATGCCTGGTGTTGCAGGACACGACACGTTGAGAAACAAAGCTCAAGGGCAGACTTAGGGAGCAACCTGGACATGTGGTCCCTGCAGACACAGTGTACCTAGGACCTGGTCATGGCCAAGTGCAAATGCTGGAGGGGGCTGACTGAGGGGAAATTTCCATTAGACATTGTGATGAAAACCTATTGTGTTTTTTGCAGTCCTCCTTAGTGGCAGAAGGGTGCAGGGAAAAGTCATCTTCTCTCTTAGGGGACGGGGGCTGGGAGCAGGGCTCCTGCCCTTTCTCATGTGGCAGTTGCCCAGCAAGCCCCATGCACCGTTCTCTCCTCATTCAATGACTGTCAAACATGAATCCATCCTGATGTCCCAAATAACTTCCTCTAGCACATGCTTACCTTTTCCATTCCTACACGGCACACGCCACAGGAGAACCCCATCTGATCCTTGCTTCATCTAGCCCTCAGCTTTGCTCCTCTCTACTGCCAAGCTCCAGCAGATACACCTAAGGATCATGATCTTCTACAGCCCAAAATACGGATTTAGTAATTTTGTACTTTCTCTGTTGCTGTTTCCAAGGCTCGTGGGAAAGCCATCAAGTTGAGAAGCTACATGGAAATGTCCCTGGCATCTACTGACTCTTTGAGGCAAGATATTCCACCAAAAATGTTTGTAAATTCAAGCTGGTGGGAGACCAGAAGGGGACAAGGACTACCCTTGCGGTTCGTATTATGACTCGTCGCTACTGTTATGCCCTTAAGCTTGCTGTGTTCCAGCAGTGCCAATTCATCCAGTAAAATACATGAGATTTTATTTAAAGATCCAGCTTCTTGATCATCTGCAAACATTTACCTTCCATTTAGAAAAAGAAGGATATATCAATCATTGAAAGCCCTTGAAAAAAAGTTTAAAGAAAACTCTCAAGGCTCCAAATCTACGTGAAGTTTTTTTTAAAAAAAACTCTCTTCTTTTTACATTCCTGTTTTTTTAAGGAAAAGCTGTTTTGTGGTAGCCTGATTTGTGAGTTCAATGCACTTGGGAGCTGAACACGCTTCAGTTTTGGACATGGTCTGCAAGATTGCAGAAAGCAGTTCAAACAAGCACAAGGAAAAAGAGTTAAGGATGATGGTTGTGACTCACACAAGTCCTAGAAAGTAATTTTACATGTTTGACCTGGAGAAATAAGAGCAGATAACGCCATATAATCACTTCACGTATAAAACTGTAAGTGGAGGGAGAAGGGCTGCACAGGTTTGTGGTGGTGGATAGAGCAAGGAAGGGGAGATTAAATTTAGCTGGCTATTAGGAACAATTTCCTGAGAGTGAAGACAATTAGGCAGTGGAACTGTTTTGCCTAGTGAGGTAATTACTGCACAAACACTAGATGGACACAAGCCAAGATTAGATAAGTATAGTGGAAAATGTAGTACAAGGTCTCTTCTGATGAGCCCAGAGGGGCTGGCTTTGCTGGCAGCACGCCCGGCCGAGCAGTTGGAGGAAACTTTCCCTGAAAAGTTCTGGAGACAAGGAGGGCTTTGCTCAGGCAGGGGCTGCAGGACCAGAGCCAGCTGTCTCGCCAGGGCAGAGAGCAATGCATCAAACCCCCTGCCATAAAAGTCCATAAAAGGAGGTCTGAGGTAGTCAGGAAATGAAAATAGAAGCAAAAAAAATCCCTAAATAACTCACTTTTTTTGGGGGGATGACTCTTCTTTAGGTTCCTTAAAACCCATTTTTGTTCCCTATGGGGCTTGGCTTTTTCTGCAGTTGTTGTTTCTTGCTTTTTTTCTCTGTTCGCTGGCACATGTGGAGTGTTTGCAGAGTCTGGAGCCAGGAGAGCTCCCAGAGCAAGGGGACAGATTTTTGGGAGAGGTCACAGCTGAGAGCTGAGCACTCGAAAATCTGGACTGCTGCAACGTCTCCCAGAAGGAGGAAACACGGCTAATCCACATTATGGCTGTTTGAGTGCTTTTCCCCGCAGTGATGTAAGCACTAACACATAAGGGACAGAGACCTTAAAATAATATTCACACCCACCACAAAGTCCGCCTGCCCATAACAACACCAGCACGCTCCAGCCTCCAACGTACATAACGAACCAAAAACCTACAGCTCTCCCCATTTGTCCTCGCGATGCTTTACCTGCATAATAGCTGGTTTTCTATGTCAAAATTAAAATATCCATAGGAACACGCTATTAGAGGGATTTCTTGGCAAGGCAGGGCGGCCTTTAATATCTCCATGCCCACCTTTTCCAGTAAGTCGTGGGATGAAGAGAACCCTATTGCATGAGACATGGTGAGGAACTCTAGCTACTGGAGGCATATTACTGACATTGATTCCCACCCTGAATTATTAGGTTTAAAGTCCCCTCCAAAATATATTTTTCTCGGCTACGACACTACACGGTAACTCCTTCTCCTGTAAGTAAGGTGAGGGGATGGGAGAAGGACCCTGTCCCACTGACAGACAAGGCTTTATCTCAGCAGAAAATCCCAAACACGACCCTGTACCATGGCTGAAGTCTGGAAGAAAAGGGTCCTGGAGAAAGGAGCAAGCGAGTCACTTTGGTCTGGAAGTAGAACATCATGGAGTCACAGACTGATGCTTTTGGGGTACCCGGGGAAGCCATCCCTTGACCTCACCCTGATATAACTCAGTTAGAGGTTGTCCCAGCCCTAAAAACCTGGCCATAAGAGGGTATGAAAGACAGAGGAGAGTGTGCAGGTGTAGGAAACCTTCCAAGTATTGCACAGCAAGGATGGGAGCAGAGCAATGTCCAGTCTCAGCCCTGGGTTTTATCTGCCAAGTACTCTCATTAATGAAGCATGTTGTCAGGTGCTTTACACTGGAAATTAGGCCACTTAATCAAACTGCTGTGCTGTCCAAAGGTTTTTATAGCAGCATATTTACCCACTATATGGGTAGAAAAACTCCTGTATTTATTTACCTGCCTCTTTAAATAGGTGCAGGGGAGGGGAGAGAAGGCAACCATTCCTCCCCACCATCACTGCTGTTTTTAGAGAAACACCTCCCAAGTGGAAAAAGTCACAGCTGAGCAAACACGATAAAGGATGCTGAGCTGCCCGGGAGGAAGGCAGCCTGGCATCACCCTGCCTTTATCCCTCCATGTTTGACATGGAGTCAGGAAGCAGAGGAGATGAAGCCCAGAAGATGTGGACGAGTGATAATTACGTGCAGGAGACTGCCGCACGGTTGCTCCATAGGGTTTTCCCTCTGAGGAGCAAGGTGAGGACCATCCCTGCCCAAGGAGCATCCTCTCCTCTTCCCAGATACCCCAGCCTGCTTTGCACAGCAGATGGGCCATGGAGGGTAAAGGAAGGAGCAGCACACAGCTCTCAGTGTTGCTATACAGGTCAGGCTTTGCAGTCAGACCAAGGAGTAACGGAGCTGCCATTGCCCATGCCAGCCTCCCCTCAGCACGGACTTTGCTTGTACCAGCTGGTCCTGCTCTCCACCAGGTCCTCATAGGAAGCATACCAGGGAAGACAGCGTAAAAATCCCTCTGGGAAGCACCAACATACATCCTGAAGCCAGATGAGTGGCATGAGTGGTTTGGCTCCTTGTCTTGGTAGGGGCTCCATATCTGCAAGACCTTCCGTGGCTTCCAGCTCTACCAGAAGGACAGACATCACACTTACCCTGTTCTGCTATGGTGTAAACCAGGGAGAGCCTCTACTCAATTCAGTGAAGTTGCTCCACTGTCATGTTTTGGCATGTTTTTGCATTAATTTATTTGAAGAAGAGTCAGCCGTGGCACCAGTCTCAGATTGAGACACTGCGACGCTATTTTTTTTGTGCAGTAGCATCCAAAGATTTTAAGTAAAGTCCTGCCTGTGGACTGGAGCTGCATTTGGGCAACCTCCAGGTTAGCTTGAAGAAGACTAATCTTCCCAACTCCCAGCAGTGCTGGTTGGATTATGTCTGACTCTGGAGGATGCTTTCTCCCACAGTCCTGACACCCCTTTATCTTCCACTCTCAAGCTCAGAAAAAGATGGAGAACTCCTGTCATCAGTTATGGTGTAATCACACCAAAGTTCCTGGGATGTCAAATGGCTCCTCCAAGCAGGATCTAACCAATGCTGTCTAGAGCAGCTTGCACCAAGCATTTAATGTACGTTGTGTTGCCCTAGGAATGCAACCCAGCCTTGTCTCTGCTCTCTCTTCTGCTCCTAACTATGGTCTGTTCAGACATTACAGAGATATTTTTACCACGATCCCAAATTCCTTTCCTGGCTAGTAGCCCACTTTTGACCTTCTTCCTGTAAAACAGATGTTTCCCTCTCTGATGCATTAGTCCCAGCTTTTTCAGAGGCTGGATTCATTCAGTTTGTGATGGCTTTCTGCTGGTGCACTCCCTTTGAAACTAGTGGTGTTGCTCCTCTTTAAACTGTTCAAACAAGTAAGGGTTACGTGACTTCTGTGGAGTTAACTCAGGTTGAACACCCAGGCATAAAGTGCCAGGATGACCAGAGCTTGGCTCACAGCCCCTCAAAATCCACACCAAACCTTGCATGTGCATTGAGCAGCCCTGGTGCCTGCCTTCTGCCCGTGACCCTGCCATCTCTTGCCTGGGGTACCCAGGATGGGGTTGCACAAAAGGTCCAAAGGGCCTCCTCAGTCACCTCCTTTCTGTGGCTTCTCCATTTCTCCTGCGCCTCAGCTCACCACACAACTCATTGTCCTACACGGAAGAAAGGGACCTGCAAGACCTGAGGTTGTTCTTAAATCATTGCTGCACAAACTTGTGTTTGGTGTCACTCATATGACACCCATAAAATGAGCATAGCCTGTATATGCCTCTCTGGGACATGGCGATGCCTTGGCCAGGCACTGTTGATGAAAAAATGAGAAGCAAAGATCACGCATGCTTTGCAATGCTGCAAAGTCATCGTGAATCTGCTTATAGTAGGAAGCAAGAAGTGCCTATTCATGGTGGCCACTGTTGATCAACACTGGCTTGGCTAATTTACAACCCAGTAAGGCTAGATCGGGCAGGTTAGGGGAGTTCATGATGTGAACTACTACTTAAGCAAATACAGGCTGTGATGAATAATTAACAGGAGCTGTAATATTGAACTGTCCTATGAAGGGTGGGAAGAAGCAGGGAGAATAAAGAGAGAATATCAGGCTTACGAAACAAGTATTATTTTCTGACTTTGACTCTAAGCCTGGACTCCACCTGTTCTGTTCATCTCTGATTCAAGCAGAAGCCAAAGCTCCCCTCCCAGGGAAATCTTTTGAGGACAGAGGCAGAAGGGTTTTTTTTGTGATGTGCTTTGCAGGGCATGTGGTCTGTGGTATTCAGTGTGGTCTGAATATAGAGACGCACAAAGAGGGGGTGGAAGGACACTTATCCTTGAATCAGGCACCCAAGTTCCCATTTACCGGCTGCTGGTGGGGCCGAATGGCCCCTTCATTCCTCTAGTGATTTCATAGACTCACAGAATGATAGAATACTTTGGGTTGGAAGGGACCTTTAAAGGCCATCTAGTCCAACCCCCCTCCCATGAGCAGGGACATCTTCAACTAGATCAGGTTGCTCAGAGCCCCGTCCAACCTGGTCTGGAATGTTTCCAGGGATGGGGCATCTCCCACCTCTCTGGGCAACCTGGGACAGTGTCTCACCACCCTAAAAAATTTCTTCCTTACATCTAGTCTGAATCTACCCTCTTTTAGCTTAAAACAATTCCCCCTTGTCCTATTGCAACAGTGCTGCTGAAAAGCTTGTTCCTATCTCTCCTGTAGGCCCCCTTTAGATACTTAAAGGCCCCAATAAGGTCTCCCCGGAGCCTTCTCTTCTCCAGGCTGAACTCCCCAACTCTCTCAGCCTGTCCTCCCAGCAGAGGGGCTCCAGCCCTCCCAGCATCTCCGGGGCCTCCTCTGGCCCCGCTCCAACAGCTCCGTGTCTCTCCTGTGCTGAGGCCCCAGAGCTGGAGGCAGCACTGCAGGGGGGTCTCCCCAGAGTGGAGTTCACAGCGCTGAAGGGAACTGCCAAGAAGTTCCGTCAAGATACAGACAGGAGGTGCGTGCTAAAGTCAGCTCTGAAAGGCTGTTGGCATGAGAGAAATGCTCTCTGCTCGAGCCAAAACCACCAAGTTGAATATTTTCCCATTGCGTGCATTGTGTCTTTGCTCTGTTGACTCAGAGCCACGTTTTCCACTCCAGTGGAAGGAGCAGTGTCCATCTACCACTTCAGAGCAGCCTGTACACCCCCGGTAAGGTGCCTGCTATGGTTTGGAGAGACCCAATACTTCCAGAGGTGCTCACATCAAGGGACTGGTGTGGATGAAGGAGGCACCTACCCACCCAGCAGACCAGCCCATCTCTCTCGGTGCTCAACAGGAGCCCACACAGGCACCCACTCTCATCCAAACTGTTCAAGAGTGAGCATGCTTCCTGCCAGTGGCTTCAAAGGCTGCGTCCTGGGGGACTGAAGCACAGACAGGCTTTGCAGCTTA
This sequence comes from Rissa tridactyla, assembly GCF_028500815.1. Lineage (NCBI taxonomy): Eukaryota > Metazoa > Chordata > Aves > Charadriiformes > Laridae > Rissa > Rissa tridactyla. The sequence continues at coordinate 6,747,530 of NC_071466.1, read as the reverse complement.
GTAACCAGAGACCCCAGTCTGCAGCTTGCTTTGCTTTTTTCCTGCAAAGAGTTCCTTCTCCTGCTCACTCTAGGTACCTTCTGCAGCTGCTTATGGCCATTGTTATCTCTTGAGACTCCTTCTTGTGTCTAGAGCAATGCGTTAAAAGTAAATCCAAAGGCTCCAGCAGCAGCAGCAGCTCATTTTCCTCACCCAGAGAATGCTGCTGATGCTACATGGCTTAACCCTTCCCAGCTATAGGGTGGCCATGCACACGGTCAGAGACCCTGACGGGTGAAAGGTGGTTTCCATGTTCCTTGATGCTTTAAAATCTGTGTATCAGCATAGCTGAGCAGCACGGTTCTTAGCTCATGCCTCCTCTAATAAACCAGGCAGGTGTTTCCCTGCCATCTGGACTCAGTTCAGCCTGCATTTCAGGGCTGGGCCCACCTTGAGATGGGATTTGGAGGAAGCATGCTCATCAAAAGGAGAGGGTAACTCTGTAGTTTAGCATTTTGACTAATCATCCCTGCAGCAATTAGCATTTGCCGGTGAAAAGCACAAGGCAACCAAAACACAGGAGGCAAGGGAGTACTCTACACTTTCTTTGCAATGTTTTACCAAAGGGGCATATTTAACCTATTGATCTCCTTATTTCATTCATAGGTTATTTCATTCCTTCAGGGTAAAAATCCTACACCTGCTCTAGCATTCGGTGGTGCACGTTTTCAGCTCAGGTACTTGAGTGTGTTCCACTGCCCAAACAAGACGGTTTTCCTTTTGGGCTGGGAAGGACCAGCCGTGGCTCTTCTCAGATTTAAGAATTTCAGATTTTCCTATATTTTCTATAAAGAAAAACAAGACCCTGGTGTGAGAAGTTTCCAGTCTTTCTCATAACACTTCCACACGCGTGGAGATGTATAGATTAGTGAAGTGTTTTGATCTTGTATTACTCAGAGTCTGGTTTATGCAGTCAAATACAAATGAAATCACAACTACTTGTGCTCTCTCTTGCTCCTTCGCTCCCTCCATCCACCTACTTCTGTAGCTACCTACCACCTGTGCCGTCTTTGCAGTAACTGAATACCTTCACCATAAATTCAGTGGCAATGGAGAGGTCCCTGGTGAGCTTCCTAGACTCTGTGGAAGGATTGACGGGGTTGAAACACTTTCTGTGCTCAGGTTCAGGCCTTGGGTTTCAAGATTTAATTTTCTTCACTTCTTGATAGGTTTTTATTGGGTAAAAGCAAGCTACAGAATAAGTGAGAGTTTTACAGAGAGTATGTGCCAGTCCTCAGTGTCATACAGACCTTTGGGGGAATCTATCTGAAGTCCTAAACCAAACTCATTGCTGTTGGTTGGATGAAGCTGTGTCTGGTGGGGACTCCTCCAGCCATGTGCTGGAGGACCTCCCACACCTCTCTGCGATCCTCTTCCCTGGGGAATTTCCTCTGCTCTTCCTACTTCTTTCTGGTCTGAATTTCTCAAATTTCATTTTGGCAAACTAAACTCCTTAAGCAAGAGAAACAGCTTGCTGGGATTGGTATCAGTTTACACAGAGGTGCCGGGGCAAGAGACACACATTGTTTGGAGCATTGGAAACAACAAGGACTGGTGCATGAGAAGGGTCAAGGCAGGGTCTAGGGAGGAAAGACGAACACTGATTTATTTTGCTTCCTCTGAGCAATAGCAGTTGAAGGAATCAGTGAGGCAAGATGTGACCCGCTGCATGTGTGCAGAGAGCTACACCAAACTTAGAAACAGAGCTGAGGAGGCTCTGAGGTGCCCAGTCTCAGGGACCTGGTCTCTCTCCGGGCTCTATCTGCAGCCATGGCTTGGCTCTGGAGCTTGGCTTTGGAGTGGGATCCACTTCTCACTTAGCCACCACTTAGGGCTGCATGGAGGGATGGGAACCATGAGAGAGACCTTCTAGCAGCTGCCCTCCCATTCCAGCTAATCTTTCTCTCCTTTATTCTGCTTTACTGTTGGCATTGCAGCTCTTCCCACCTCAAATCTTCCCATCTCTTCCTAAATTGGGAGCAAAGGATAGAGAAGGCAGAGGAGAACAATGGTGGGAATGGTGTCAGGACTGGGATGCAGCAGGGAGGGAGGGGAGTTGAAGAGCTAAAGCTCTTTTAGCCCTCTTTAGTGTCCAGTGCTAGAGATAGATCTGGACCCAAGACAGGAGTGGTCTAGATTGAATAACATATGAACCCTGCCTATCTGGGCTTTTGTCCATGCATGTCCCCAAAAAGCCGATGTACACATCTGGGTTGCCTACGGGGTGCTGGGGCTTTGGTAGGGACATGTTTTTCTCCTGCTTTTTTCTCTGGGGCATGATGAGGGAAGGTTGGTAGGGAGCAGTGTGTGATGAGCCAGGGAGGGGGTAAGAAGAGAAGAGGACAGGGAGAGTTAGGGGACGTGCAAGGAATTCTTTGTAAGCCACAGAATTTTGTGGTTTCAAAAGCAAAACGTCTTTGTTTGCATTTGTCTTGCAAACAAAATACGTGTGACTGTTTCTCCTCCATTCCTGATTCGGTGTCTAGTGGCAGCTCCGGCTCTGCGAAAAGCCGGGAGCAGCGTTGCCGCTCCTGGTATGCGAGGATGGACTTGTGGTCGAGGGCCAGGCCAAAGGAATCTGGCTGCTCCGCCAAGCCCTGCAGCGGCTGGCTGCCTCGGACGCACAGCACAGCATCCCTGCAGCTCGAAACGCTTAGCCGTCAAGATTTCTCTGAGGGCATCTGGCTCCAAGGAGAGTGAGAAGAGGGAAGGGACAGCTTGTCCCTGCCAGTTCGGAAAATGTTGAGGAGCGGCTGACAAAAAAGCGTTTTCCTGGTGAGCTGGACAGCTTTTCATGATGAGGATTCACAGCATCTTCAGATCAAAATCTTAACCAGAATATATGCTGACACTTTTGGCATCATTAAATTTAAGAGAAGACCCTCTCTCTGCGCTCTTTATGAAGGCCAGAGCTTAAGTGCAGTCAGACACATCAGATACCTAATTGTCTTTGGCTCACCCACCCTTCCCTAAACCCCAGCCAGGGTCTCCTGGTCGCATCCTGGTGCTCCAGAGCTGAACAAGATCTTCTGCCATGTGGTTCATGAGCTCTCACCTCCACCAGCTTCAGAGAGGAGCTGAGATGACAGCACACCACAGGACCACAGGTCATTAGCGTATTTTAGCTGGTGGCCCCTGCATTGTACTTTCTGTTTGTGTTGATGTGTCATGTTTTGTCAAGTTAATGTTTGCGAAACCCTTTGGGACCCTTAGGAGTAGAAAGGATTTGAGGATCAAGGGATTGCACAGTGTATATATATCGATCTGCTGAGCAGGGAATGGACTTAAGCCCATGCTTCAGGGAATTTTAGACTTAAATGCATCCGAAGACATCCCAGTTTGTTGGGTTTATGCAGTTCTGCTATAACAGCACTTCCTGTAGTATTATTCACTGCATTTTTCACTCCGAAACTTAGGAGATCCCCATACCTGCAAAGTAATACACGGTGATATTTTCTTTCTGGTTTCTGTTTCAATTCCTCCCTCCTTACACAAGCTCTTACATGTGGGCTGCAAGCTGCTGCCTGCCCGCCCGCCTTCTCCTCTTGCTGAAGGTATCACTGCTCTTTCAGGTGGAGTTTTCCTTCAGTACTTTCCATTTTTATTCCATGTCAGCAGCCGGGTTAATTTTGAAGGGTTTGATCTGCAGAGGGGTGAAAGCAAGCGGCCGCACAGACAGGGAGATTTCTGAGCCTGGCAAGGCAAAGCCATCTCTTCTTTCTGTATGCCTTCCCATGGTTTTATTGTCTGCGTCAGCCAGGCTCTTGGTTCCAGCTGCAAGCTTTTATTATTCCAAGAATAATCATTTGGCTAACAGAGACCTCTCCCTGCAGACAGAGGGAAGAAACAACCCAAATTGATATTGCAGATGGAGGTTCACTTGGATCTGCTCATAAAACCAAAGTAAAATAGAGAAAGCAAGGGAGTTTTAGCAGAAGCATCTACCTTTTTTCCCCCAGTTGGACTTTCTGTCTCTCTCAGAAACAAAAGAAGGCAACTGGAGGAAAAGAAACATAAGTGGATAAACACACGACTAGAAAAAAAAACAGCAGGACAGATTTTCAGGTCCCCTAAAATGCAGATTCAAATTCAGTGTCTTATTGCATATTTGGGTCAGGTCCTTTGGAAGAAATGGAAAAGACGTCCAAAAGAGGTACCTACTGCATCCAGTTACCACAGGTTGTTGTGAGTCCTGAAACGGCTGAATGGCCTCTCACTCCTCAGAGGCATCAGAGAAGGGCGTCTGAAAATATCCCTTTTGCCCCAACTCCACACCCATCAGATGGGGGTCATCACCAACAGGGAACCTCCGTGGGGCATAGGGAGAGCACCAGTTACTGTGGGAGACAGGTAATATGGGTGCCCAAGACTGACAACGAGAGCTCTCCTGGATACAGAAACATTATTTGGTCTTGTTTCTCCTGAGCTAAATGCTTGGTTTTGCTGGCCAGGTTCATTCCCTTCTCTGTGCAAAGTTAGCACCAATCCAGAGCAGCAGTGCTTCCCTCCACGGTGTACAGCCAGGCTTCTGCCATTGTACTGGGGATCAAAACATACAGAATCACAGAATGGTTTAGGTTGGAAGGGACCTTAAAGATCATCCAGTTCCACCCTCCTGTCCTGGGCAGGGACACCTCCCACCAGATCAGGCTGCTCAAAGCTCCGTCCAACCTGTCCTTGAACACCTCCAGGGATGGGGCAGCCACAGCTTCTCTGGGCAACCTGGGCCAGGGGCTCACCACCCTCACAGCAAAGAATTTCTGCCCAAAGTGCAATGCCTGTCAGTCCCAAAACAGGGTACTCTTGCCTGCAAAAATGCCCAAGACTTCACTTTTTCCAGAGCAGTCTATAGCGCTGAGGTCGCCAGTGTTCAGTCCTGAGTTATTGTTGCTAATATGAACTCTACACTTAACCCACAGATCCCGGTTGCTCTTCACAAGGGATCCAGATGTATTCCTCGGCTGCACAGACTTCACTTTTCCGTAGTCACAGCTGCATGACTCAGTGCTGCGCAGCAGTTTTCATTTCCAAAGCGTTTTGCAAACACGAGCTGACTAAGCCTTGCCAGACCCCATCCTTTGCCAATTGGATTGAAGGGGCCTCTGAGGAGCACGGCTGCAGCTCAGCCCAGAGGTGCAATTTCATTTTCAATTGTATAAGCATTTGAGGGGAGGCTGAGAGACAAAGGAAGTCGTTGTTCAGTCACTGCTGAGGTTCTATGCCTATTTCTAAAACGCATTCACCATGTCTACTTGTTTGGAAATGCAGCAGCCTCCTAGGTGCTGGTAACGAGCTCCCCTCGAAGCATGGGAACTTCTGGGCCCCAGGGGAAGTCAAGAAAGGTGATATTTAATGCCTCTCCAGTTTTAAAATCTGTGACTATACGAAAGCTGATATCCTGTTTCTAAATTTGTAATCCATCTTCCTCGTTCCACCTCTACCCCTAAGGCCAGAGGGCATTAGAGCACGGGTCGCAGTATGCGCAGATGAACAATTCTGGCTGCAATAGAGCCAATGGGAAAGCAAGTTCTGGCCCCAGACTTTTCACGCCGTAGCCTCCTCCTTTCACACCACCTGGAGACCCTCCCCATGTTGCAGTGGTGGTGGCACCACGTAGACAGATGGGTGACATACTAGGAACAGCGTAGCATGGGGAGAGCATCTCCATTACTTGCCTTCACAGTTATTTAATGATTTTAGCCTTCTAACATAGAATCACAGAATCATAGAATAATTTGGGTTGGAAGGGACCATTAAGGTCTTCTAGTTGTTGGTTGGTCTTCCAGTCCAACACCCCTGAAATGAGCAGGGACATCTTCAAGTAGATCAGGTTGCTCAGAGCCCCATCCAACCTGGCCTGGAATGTTTCCAGGGATGGAAATATTATTTGAGTGGAGTAGCGGGGCAGAATCACCTCCCTCGATCCGCTGGCCACGCTGCTTTTGATGCAGACCAGGATGTGTTTGGCTTTCTGGGCTGTGAGCGCACAGTGCCGGCTCACATCCAGCTTTTCATCCATCAGCATCCTCAAGTCCTTCTCGGCAGGGCTGTTCTCAACCCCTTCGTCCCCAACCCTGCATGGATAATCTGGGATTGCCCCGACCCACGTGCAGGACCCTACAGTTGGCCTTGCTGAACCTCAGGAGGTTCACATGGGCCCACTTCTCAAGCCTGTCCAGGTCCCTCTGGATGGCATCCCATCCCTCAGATGTGTCAACTGCACCCCTCAGCTTGGTGTCATCTGCAAACTTGCTGAGGGTGCACTCGATCCCACTGTCTATGTCATTGATGGAGATATGGAACAGTACCAGACCCAGTACAGACCCCTGAGGGGCACCACTTGTCACTGATCTCCATCCGGACATTGAGCCATTGACCACTACCCTCTGTATGTGACCATCCAACCAATTCTTCATCCACCGAACAGTCCACCCACCAAATCCATAGCTCTCTGATTTAGAGAGAAGGATGTTGTGGGGGACCATGTCAAAGGCCTTAGAGAAGTCCAGATAGACAATATCTGTGATGGCTAGTAGGATCCCAAGTTGGAATAAGCTGAACTTGCCACTGGGACAAGAGTTGGCCCAGCGGTTTAATGTACAAAAATGTGGGCCAGTTGCAGGGGCTCTGAGACTGAGTTAGGAGAGTTAAGTGCTCAAACCCCAGAGAAAGAAATTCCCTGTACCACTTCAGACCGCTTGCTTTGCATCCCTGCAGAGAGCTTTGTATTTGGAGGTCTGTTTGAATAGGAAACACACACCCAGATGCCCACAGGCAGCTTGGAAAACCTCTCCTGTGAGTCCTAAACTTTATCACTTTTAATATGTTTTGACGAAAAAAGGAAGCAGAAAGTGTCACTGAAGTCACTTCCATTGGAAACCATGAACCTTCCTCTACTCACCATCAGAGGCATTACATCAGAGGCAATAGCATGAAATAATGTTGAGCTATGCTTTGGCTCTCAATAACACTCGCTGTGATTTAATTAGGCAACCTCTGGGTATTGAAATCTTTGGGCCAGTGCTTTGAATATGGGAAGCCCAGTGGTCCAGATGCCATTGCTACCTTCAGCTCTCTCCTGCATCTTTTGGGATGATTCAGTCTGAAATGCAGCTCAGAAGAAAAGAAGGCTCTGCTTCAAACACTTGTCACCAGCTGTGAATCTATCTAGAAGAAAAGCTCAGTTTTGTCAGAGAAGACTTGGTCTCGGGAAGAGCAAGTCTAAGCAAACCATGGTCTGGTCTGTACCATCTTGTAGTCTAAGCCAATGAATGTATTTATATCTTGGCTGTGCAAGACATCACTCAGAAGCTCAAGCCACCCCTGAAGGCATAAGCAGAAAAGAACAATCAAGAAAATCACCAGGAAGGGAAATTGTGTTGCCAGCTGTCTGGTCTGACCATGGCTTTACTGATCGTTATGTCCTGTACAGTAGCTTTGGCAATTTAATACGTTTCATTGATTTTCCTAAATGCAGACTCTGAGCTGTGTATTTTTGAGAACTGTCTATCAGTTTCTCTCATAACTGAGTGTATATTTCTATGTAGCTATTTACTGTTACTGTAAGAGGCTGTGGACCAAGAGTAGAGGCCTCCTGAGAAGAGTTAGATAGCACTGGCACTCTGGCATAGTCAGTCCCCTATGGGTGGACTTCATAATGAGTGAAATTTTGTTACTTTAATGATGCGGCAGGTCAGTTTAGATGATCATGCTGGTTTCTTCCACCTCTGGGATCTCTGAATCACTGTTGGGACTTTGACTATGGCTGGTTAAAAAAAATATCAGTTACAGATGGTTGTGTCCTTCATTGTCCTACTCCAGCTCTGGTTGAGCCCAGCTCTGCTGCATATTTCAGCTGCTAAGGAGGGAGGGTGATATGCAATCAATATACACATTGGCATTAAAGGTTTACAGAAGGGAACAAACTCCATGATCACAGAAAGATCACTGCTGGTCTACATTTGCACCGCTCGCCTTAGATGTATTTCTCTTGAGAAACACCGTTTGTGTGTTGCTTTTTCTCCACTGAAGGTGATGAAACATGGACCAAGCTGCTCTGCTCATCACATTTCAGCTCTTCCCTCCATACAGTGCTTTCAGGTGTGCTCCAGTTGTTCATAAATGCCATTAGGGATCTCTACTATTTCTAGTTTGCTGTGCATTTCGAACCCTACAGTCTGGGACCCCAAGGAGAGTCTGTCTGTGGGATACCGATTGTGGCTAGCAGGAAATTCCCAGTGAAAGTCTTTGGGAGTTCCCCTGGGCTCGTTCATTTGTGCCCCACAAAATGAGTATCAAAGACCACCACCATTCTGATCATACCTCGTACCATTTTGCAGTGGTTTAAGTGACAAAACTGAGAGCAATGCAACAGTAATTTGGGCTTGGCTGTTTCTGGGAGGATTCTACTAAAAAATTGCATTGAGTGTCCACTGTTAATCTAAACTCTGGGTGTTTGGAGGTGGTAACAGAAGATGGTTAATTTAAGATGATGGCATCATTCCTTGATGCCTTACTTACCCCTGTTGCACATAAGGATAAGTGTCTCTGTGGGCATCTGAGACTGCACCACATTTGGCGGAAATTTGGTGTCACCAAACTGCAAAGGGATTCAGTTACGTCTAAAACCCAACACCTGTGTTTGCTTAGCTGAATCTGGACGACATTGACGGTGTTGGCTAGAGGCTCAGCTAGTGCAAACGAAAACACCAACTGCCTTCTGAGGTGGCATCGGGTGTCTGACACGTCCACGTGGGGCCAGATGATATGACAAGAGACCTGTTCACTCCCGTGCCCTGAGGGACTGACAGCTGTAGGCCAACAGGAAAGCCCAGCTAGCATCTCACATAGCACTGGATGGTTGTGTTTAGGCGGCAACTACATTTCCATCCACCGCTGTGGGAGCTTAGATGCATATCTCACGTGCAGACACCTAACACAGACACCTAAATGTAGATACCTTAACTTCAAACTGAATCCCCTCCTTTTATGCCCTCTCTCTTCACTGCGTTTTCTACTTCAGAATATTTTAATAAACATCTTACCACGTATCCTAAAAATTAAGGGGAGACAGGTTGCTTCTATGCCAGGATACAGCCTCTTTGCAGCTCCATATTTAGGTGTTGGATGGGAATGACCCAGAAATGTCACATCAAATATTATTGAATAAAATGAATTTGTCTAAGGAAAAAAAAAAAAAAAAGAGAAAAAAAGGTGCATCTCCTACTAAAGAAGTTCACTTCACCTTGTCTGGGCAGTCTATGGAGGCAGAGGAAAACTCAGATTTTTAAGTCAAAGCAGTGAAAACTTCAGTTGTGGAAGATATGAAGGTGGCACTGATACCCATGTCAACGAGTCCAGCGAAGAATGGTGAGGCTTTCACATAAGCCAGACAGGCATAACCAACCATCATATCCAGAACTTGTTGCAGGAAAAGTTTTGCAATTCAGAATATATGGAAATGGTCAAGGAGGTTGGAGAATGGCTGAACGCACCACACAGCTTCTGAGATGGGCTCCTGGACTTCCTCCTCACCGCGGACCAATGAGCAGCACAGCTGAGCTATGCATTCCCAGCTGCCAAATGAGAGACACCCTGGAGGCAGAGGGTATTTGGATATTATACTTCTTCCTTTTTTTTTTTTTTTCCCAGATGAGTAATATTTTCTCCATGTGCAAATGGAATAAAGACTTCTGTGAACAACAGGAAACCAATGCCTGAGAAGGTCATTGCAGCAATACTACAGCCTGCAGTAATCTCTGCCTAGCTGTGATTTGCTGTTATGCACCAAAACAAGTTGCAGAGAAGGGAAAATATAAATTTTATCAATCCAGCATGTGAAAAGAGGCCCCAGCTCATGAGGCAGTTGTGAAGGTGAAAGCTGGGAATGTAGAGGATGAGAGCAGAAATAACAAGCAAAAGAATACGCTGGGCCACGTGGGACTGGGAGGAGTTGAGCTGGTGAGAAGTTGAGAAGTTGCTGTGAGGTGCATAGTCTGATCACCGGTGGCATTTGGCTCCCTCACGGATTTACAAGAGGTCACCAGCTGGTCACACACAAAAACAGATGGACCACATGATTGTCTGCAAAAGGCACAACAGAGTCACTCCTGGGTGTGAAAGTCTATAGCGATGCTGAAGGGCAGCCACAATCATGAATTACTTATTGGAAAGACGATAAAACACATTAAAGCCCAAGGGAAAGATGGGTGACACTGGAGCTAAATTTGATCCTGCAAAGTTTAAAAGGGAAGTCTTTGAGAGAGACAGAGAAGGTAATGCTTGGAGAGCGTTTCAGGCCATTAATCTGGAATGATAAAGAAACCTCAGTAGAGACCAGATGGGAAATATTTAAGGAAGCAATAGAGAACACAGTAGGGAACTTATTGGGAGGCCTAGGCAAACAAGGAGGAGCTGGACAAACATCAAAACAAGAGCATTAGAGGGAAAATGCAAACAGAGCCAAGGATTATGGGAGAGTGGAAACAAAAGCACAAAACAAAGCAGAGGAAAATTACCAAAGGCAAGTAAACCTTTTCAGGTTATAGAGAAGCACCAGGAAAACACGGTGTGAAAATGAGATGGGAAAAGATTGCGTTGGATGGGAACACCAAGAGACCCGGTGGCCTGACAGCAAGCGTGAATGAGGTGGAGCCATGGAAAGATTATTTGGCTGAACACTCTCATCTACCTGGATACAATCATGTCACACCAGGATCAAGAGCATAGCTTGCAAAGCAAAAAAGCACTCAACTCTGAGCCAATGTCAGATGACGAAATAGAAAGGACTATATAGCAGCAAACAGTCCCTTCCACTTTCTTTCAGCAGCGTATGCCCCAGAACTGTTAGAGAGCACCCCACACCTAAGGAAAAGAGAAGGTCTCAAATGATTAGTCAAAAATAATAAACGTGTTACTGCCACCAGTGAAACTATAAAGACATACATTACAGGGCAGTGAGAAAATCATGGTTGTTGACTGATTAAAGCAAATTACATAGGAAGCAATGGGTAGAAAATGCTAAAGTGTGGGAGCAGGTTAGATCAAATGTCCGTGCTTTGGCTATGAGTAGAAAAAGAGTAATGATGGTGATTAAAGGTGCTTGTGATGATTTTTTACTTTTTTTTTTATTTTGAGAGAAGTGCCATAGAAAGTAACAGAATCAGACATGTTCCATCTAAAAGCATTGTGACTATAATTGCTCTGTGGGGCAGAAAGAGCAGGGAGAAATTTAAGTAACAGCTTCAAGTCAGAAGGCTGCACAGAGTAATCGTTAATGTTTAGTCACCTTCCCATACAGCGTAGTAACAACCCGAGCTGAGATGAATCTCATGACAACGGGTGCTACAGCATTAAGATCCTCACCTTATGCAAATGACACCAAGCAATTGGCAGACTCGCCAGAATTGGTGATGATGGTCTTCACACATAGTAAAAATACTTCTGTTAACACATCCAATAAACACTGAAATGGCTGGTGCAGGAGTAGGGACAGCAATTGGAGACAGAAAAACACAGGAAGAGAACAAAAAGATTAATTTGTATTTCTTAGGCAGCGTAGGCATACCTGAGGACTTCCTCCAGAAGGAGTTTTTAAAGACATATTCCTTCAGTAATGCTGTTGGGTAGAAAGTCACAGCCTCAGAGACTAAGGGTATCTTCACGGAGCTGTATCAGTCTGAGATACCTACAGCATTGCCCTGGGCCTTTGGTGGAGTAGGCAAAACAGAAAGAACCACGGACGTCTTTGGGCCAAAGCAGATGCAAAGCGGACTCAGGTCAAGGTCAAGAGAAGTGGAGAATCAAGGAGCAAAACTGGAACAGCTGAAAGGTGGTGGAGGTAAGACAGAAATCAAAGACATGGCAGAAGACCAAAGAAATGCATTCAAGCTTGATGGCTTAGTCATGTCCAGCTCCTGAGTGACCTGGAGAGTGTACAGAGAGAGGGGACTAAAGCTCAGCATATATAAAGACCCAGAGAAGTTTCTGTCTGCTCTACGCGGCCTTTGGCTCTTGCTTACCTGTGTTGTCTACAAAGGCGATGTTAACATTTTTCCAGACATTTCAGAAAATCCACCTGATTGAGTTTAAACAATAATTTTTCATGCATCATTGCAATCAGACCCTATCTGTGTGAACCCTGAGGAGATGACCCATATTCACAACCTCCTAGGAACTGCAGCACCACCGGTCCAGCTATCACTTAATAAAGCTTCCAAAGTGCCAGTATAGCTATTTTTTCTCATTACTGACACCAGGAAATGACACATAGAATCATAGAATCATGGAATGTTTTGGGTTAGAAGGGACCTTAAAGACCATCCAGTTCCAACCCCCTGCCCTGGGCAGGGACACCTCCCACCAGACCAGGTTGCTCCAAGCCCCGTCCAACCTGGCCTTGAACCCCTCCAGGGATGGGGCAGCTACAGCTTCTTTGGGCAACCTGGGCCAGGGCCTCACCACCCTCACAGCCAAGAATTTCTGCCTGAGATCTCAGCTCAATCTCCCCTCTTTCAGTTTAAATCCATTCCCCCTTATCCTATGGCTCCCCTCCCTGACAAAGGGTCCCTATCCATCTCTTCTGTAGGCCCCACATGAGCGCGAAGATACCCCAGGCTGTCCCAGCCATGGTTTACCCACACCAGGAGGAAGAATGGGACAGAACCCTTTGTCACCAGACTCAGGATCTGCCTTCTGTGGTAGCACGGGCTACCTCCGTTTAAAATGTGAAGGATATCAATTTACATTCTGGGAATGATCAGAAAATGGGTGTCCAGCAAGCTGTAGTCCATCTGAGGCCTCTCAACCTCATCGCACTATTCAAAAAGACAAAAAAGAAAAGAGAAATCAAGAAACTGCTAGGGACACCTCTCCTACTGAGATGGTCTCACCACATAAGTCAGAGCTTCTCTGTGCTGCTAAGAAATCTGTGTGTTTAGCCTGTTTTCCTGTGATGTTAGTTTTTTGCACCACTTTTCCTCTGCCTTTTCCTCTCTGCCTTCTCCTCTCCGTGTGCCGTTGGCCAACAGCACATCACTGTTGGCCAACAGAGGGGCTCGAGGGTAATTACATTTCCTTGGGATTGGAAAAAGAAGGCTTCCCCTGGGAAAACCAGATCTCAGCTATTCACTCATTAACCCACAAAAATATCTAAAACCATAAACAATTTGGACAATAGAGTCCAGCAGCCTCACGAAAACACTCAGTGGGAGGAGGTTATAGGCAGAGATAGCAGAAAATCTTTGCATCATTCAGGGGCAAAGATAACCTGCCGAGAGAGCCAGTTCTGTTGGAAATACAGCCTCATTACAGCTGGCACACACAAATGTGTTTTTACCTTAGCAGGAATAATATGCACAAGCCCCACCAGCTCAGCAAAGAGGCTCTTCAGATGTTTGTATGTCAAAGCACAGCACCAATTCCCGCAAACGTGCCTCCCTATAAAACAGAGCTGCCTTATCTTCCTCACCTCTTTATCTCAGGATAACACAGGCATCTTCATTCCTCCGTAAGAAAAATGTAGCTTTTCGATCCCGTGGAGCCCACTGCTTTGCTGCGTAGCTCCCTGGCATGCTCTGAGTCATCAGTGTGCTTCAGAGGAAGTCACGGGGCTCGAGGTTTGGGATTTGGGTGGGAAGGGAGCTCCTGGGGAGCTTTGCTGCAGGCAGGAGGGCATAGTAAGAGTAAAAGGAGGTAAAGGAAAGAGATGAAACACACCAAATAGATACGGTTCTGCCCACAGGTATGAAATACGATATTCCTCAAAGAATTAGCAAAACCTTCTATGCCATTATATCTATGCCTTGCTAGCTCTGTCTCACAACTTGAGACAGAAAACATCACATTTCCAGCTACAACACGTTTCTGCCCCATCATATCCAGTTGTTCATGTTCCAGAGGCAGCTTTGAGCTTAACTAGCTCTTTTCATCCCCATGCATTTAGGTGGAGCAACTGTATCTTCATTCAGCTTCTGCTTGGCAAGGCAGGGCCAAGCAAGGCTCGCTCCTTCAGCCTTCATGTTTACTTCTTGATGGTGAGAGCATGAATAAAAGGAAGGCAACACACCAAACTCAATCACCAGAAGGAGAAAGGAGAGGACCTTTGTTTGCTGCACGGCATTATGGAACCAGCATCTTATTGATGGACTTCTTCTGATCACCCTGGCCAAAGGTCGGTGTGAAGTCAGGTTGATGTCAGGGACTTCAGCGAATCCCTTTCTCTTTCTGTGTCTTCTTCCCATCTAAAGCTGTGTGTAAGCTCTTTGCAGAAGGCACCATCCCTTACTAATCGAGCTATGGTCTTAGTGAAGTCTGGTGCTCCTATCTTATCTGGTGCTTTTATCTTTTCTTATAAATATCTAAAGGGTGGGTGTCAAGAGGATGGTGCCAGACTCCTTTCAGTGGTGCCCAGTGACAGGACAAGGGGCAATGGACATAAACTGGAATGCAGGAAATTCCATCTGAACATGAGAAGGAACTTCTTTCCTTTGAGGGTGGTAGAGCCCTGGCACAGGCTGCCCAGAGAAGGTGTGGAGTCTCTGTCTCTGGAGACATTCAAAACCCACCTGAATGCGTTCCTGTGCCACCTGCTCTGGGTGCCCCTGCTCTGGCAGGGGGTTGGACTAGATGATCTCCAGAGGTCCCCTCCAACCCCTGCCATTCTGTGATTCTGTGATCTCTTGCAGTAGAAATCAAGTCTACATTTTGCTGAGGGATTCCAAGGGTGGAGACAGGCTATGCTAGCAGCAAATGCCACCCCACACCTCTGAGGATGGAGAAGACCAGCTTCTGCCTTTACCATTAAATCTGGAGCATTCTCTGCAGCTAGCTCTTTGTAAGAGGATGTAAATTTTCTAAGCGTTGCTGACAACTCTCTGCTTGTTTCATTATGACCCCGTCCTTGGGTTCACAAGGCTTCTGCGTATTGATAGGTATGTATTTTGGAGCATGAACAAACAGCCAATGGATCAATGTTCACTGGTGCAAACTTGCTGAGATAAAATATTGGCTTCATCTGTTAAACTTTAATGACTGACCTGCCTGACGAAGCCAGGAATGCAATAACGGCCATTTCTCTAGGCATGTTTAGCTATTGGGTAATTACACTTTAAGCTCAATAAACATTGTTTCTCTCAAAATATTTTCTTGCCACTCAGTTAAAAATATGTGTAATCAAACCCCAAGAGGAACGCATCACAAATTTATGGGCCGTGAGAAGCTGGTTTGAATGACAACCCACCGGGCTTCACGGCGCCAGCGGTTCAGCGGATGAGCTGCCCGCAAGGAGATGAAAACCCATGAAGTCGGCGTGCGTCCGTCCTTTGGGGAACTCGGCAACGGGGGAAGACTGCAGCCTAAACAGAGGAGCTATTAAAGCAGGAAAAGATGCATATGTCATCTTGTCTGCGATACATACCATGCTCGGTTACCATAGCAATGGAATTATAGGTAGCTTCAGAGGAGGGAGAGAGTGATTAGCAGACAGATAAGGGAGAAGACTGTGCTGTACCCGCTGCAGTCAGAGTACTTTCATTAAGATTATAAGAAACGGGATCTAGATATTAGACAATAGATGTTTTCATTCTTGTCCTAATCTAACATTAAAAGTACCAGCAACAAGGGCATCCCTTGCTTCCCTTGGCAGACAAGTCCACCAGATGAAAGATTTTCCCAGTATTTGGCCTCCCGTTGTCTTTACTTCCCACTATATGGTGCTTAACCTTCTCAAATGACACGCAAAAGCACCCCAAGTCAATGTTTTCTTTTGAAATTTGTCTGCTCAAAGGCGAACTTCATTAAGTAATGATCTTGTGCTTTAGGCTAAAAACTTGCTTCCAAGGCTTCAGTGGATAGGTGAATTTTATCTTTCAAATTAAAAGAAGGAATAAACTTTCATCACCATTTTACTTTAGACTGAGAAAAGCAGAAGAATGGAAAAAATGCTGCCTCGTTTTGGGCCTGGAGTTATTTTGCTCCTCTAGCCTGGTTCAAGAACAAAATTGTGCCCTTGTGGTCTTTTGCCTAGCCATTAACACTTTTGAGCCTGTTGGACAGTATCACCTCACTTTCAGAAAATGGTCTTTGCCACTCTGTGGAGTTATGAAGTTTCTACGAGTTTCACTAATATCAGCAACCAGGGAAAGGAGAATTAAAGGCAAATTAGTCTATATTAACAGTCCCGCTAACGGAAAAGCAATTCCTTACTCATCCTACAAGGCAGCAGCCAATTGATCAGTCAGCAAATGCCTATCGGTCCACCAGCTGGTACCTCAGGACCCTACCAGCAATACTGTAAGTTGCCCTTTCCTGACCAAAATGGCAGGGGAGACTGGGAGGAACTGGGAGTACTGCAGGACGCAAATGTGCAGGGGACTAAGAAAACACGTTGTATTGCTTAGGGAGCAAGAAAAGTGTCAACAGCTTTTTCCAGCAGCAGCATTTAAAAAATAGCTAAATATCTTCTATTGTTTCCTTTTTTCCACAACACATGTCGCCGCAGGGCTTGTTTCAGCAACTTACTTGTACCCGTATGTTTAACAAAGGCCACAGGTGTTTAGTGAAACTCATAATCCTCTGCAGAAGTGAAATCAATGGAGCTTTAGCAAATGTAAAATGTTGAATGAGTGTTTAAGAGCTTTCTGGGATAAAATTTGGGCGTAACTTTGGAGTTTTGTACTAAAGACCTCCAGAAGTCCTTCCCAAATTGAATTATTCTTTGGGTTTGCATCCTGAGAGCTGCCCCTGTAGTCCGCTTGCACAGTATACAGTTCTTACCTCGTTAGTTCTCACCTTGTCAGTGTAAATGAGCTGTATTTTCCAGACTGTCATCCAAGAGGATTTTCAAGTCTCTGATTGTCTGGCCCTCATCCCGTTCTTCAATATCTTTTTCAGGATGAGATGACCAACATAGCTTGAAGCGTCCAATTAGGGTGCTGGATCCCTGAATGCACCACACAGACTCTTTCAGTATGGATTGTTGGGGTACATAGAGACTGCACAGTCTGGCTTTGATTTTCAAGTATGTCCACCTTCTCAAAGGGATTCTGATTCTATCCTGTTTATATGGGAAATAGAGATGAAGAGACCTCTGAGGATTTGAGGATCCAAAGACACGGAACTGAGTGGAAACCCCAACATGGCATTAGAAAGATGCCAACAGCTCTTCAATCTACAGATTGATCTGCTGATGCCAACGTGAAGCTGTTGAAACAAAACCGAGAAGAAAAATAAAATAAAAATCCCTGTGCTTTACTTCCTTCACTGTGTGATCCTATGAACCATGATGACTCCAGATAGCATTCGACACAGCTGAGGATGTGACCTTTCCTGAACAGGATGAACTCAGTCTACAAACACCATTGCAGAAACAGGTCTTGAAAGCATGGCAGGGCTTTCCCACCCGTTGCCCTAGGGCTTAACCGTGAATGATAGCAGAAAGAGCTTAGGACACATTGATTTCATCCAAGTGAATCTAAATATTTATTAACTCAAGAGCTAAATATTGACCGATGTCAAAGGCAAGTCAATATCTGCCATGAGAGACTCAACATATATAGAAAGGAAACCAACAGTCCAGTAAGCAGCTTCCTGGGAAACAACCACCCACTTGCCAGGAGCACCTAACACGGTCAGATGGACAAACCCCCCCACTTCCCCTGGGCAGGTTACTTAGGTTGCACACTACCTGAAAAGTAGATGCTTGGACCCAGTGTGTTGACAAAACTACCATAAGTCCCTAGGCCACCTCCGCTGTTCACGGAGAGAATGAATCCAGGGGTGATTCAGTAGACCTGAATGAGACCCATCTTTTCTCCTTCACTGGATGGGACCTAGGTGATCCCGTAGAGGACTCAGTGCTCCTGCATGATATTCTGTGAGCCAGGCTACTAAGTAGCAAGGAGAAGGTGTTACCCTCCCTTCCTGCTGCTGATTTTTTGTCAAAATGCAGAAAAGAAGGCCTCCCAGGCCCAAAGGAGCAGGAAACCATAGATCCCACTAGTCAAAACAGTGTCAAATACACCATGCTATGGTGCAATTGGGGTGAGGACACAGCAGAGACCGGAGATAAATAGTGAGGAATGGGCTTTCCTCTGCACCTCTTGCTCAAGCTGGGTCACCAGGCACCAACGAGAGCAAAATTCATGTGGTCAGACAGGGAGAATGAGCAAAAGGAACCTTGACCCTTGCCGACAGCCATGGTGCTTCCACCAGGAGGAGCTGGGTTCTGCCTCCTTTCCCAAATATTTTTCATGTATTTTACCTCCTGGCTCTCAATCAAGAAAAAATATTACCAACACTG
Organism: Rissa tridactyla; assembly: GCF_028500815.1. Classification (NCBI taxonomy): domain Eukaryota; kingdom Metazoa; phylum Chordata; class Aves; order Charadriiformes; family Laridae; genus Rissa; species Rissa tridactyla. The sequence goes on along the minus strand of NC_071466.1, from coordinate 6,729,193 downwards.
TGAGCAAAGAATGGAGTTCTCCATACAAGTCAACACAGATCAAGTGAGTGACTGCAGTCAATCACTTATGAGTGGACTTCCATCCACAGACATGGTCCAGTGACAAAGGGTGAGGATGGACCTACAGAATAACCTGTATTTTTGACCAAGGCTGTGTACAGAAGAGTGCAATGTGTTTCCAAGACTGCCAAGCTCCCCCAAATGCCATGGGCAAAACTTCAGATGCGGGTTTTTTTAAGTCTTGCTTGTTATAGGAGTTAAAAAAGTATCTCTAGTTCTGACTTACTACAAGACTCCCACGAGGATAGGAAACATTCCCAGAGCCGGCAGATAGACCTACCTCTTTCAGTGGGAACTGGTGCTGGTTGTTTGCTATTATTGAAGCTTTTTTTTCTAATTTCTTGCTTCTAACTTTTTCTAACTTCTAACTAAACCCTTCCAGAAGTAATTGTGCTGGCTGCTGCTGTGGGTGTTTCCTTCTGAGAAATCCCATCAAATGCAATCGAGCTTGGACAACTTCCTAAGACATCTGTTCTATCTCAACCACAAAGGAGAGAGTTCATGAGCAATCCGTTGCACAGCAGAAAGGGAAGGTGCCTTCCTCCGCAGGAATGCCCAGGGAGGAGGACACGTTGGGGAGAAGATCAGAGTTGGGGATTGCAAGGCACCCAAGTGGCTTTGTGGCTTTTTCCAACAGTTTGGGGCATGAGAAACCTCCTTTCCTGGGATTGCATAAGAAGAGGAAGGGAAATGAGATCTCAGGGAGGGACTCAAACATCACGGGGCAAACCTCCAACACTTCTTACTAATCCATCTTATGTCATCCTCATTCACTCTTAAACTCCTTCTGCCTGATATGTGTCTATTAGAATTTATTCAGGAGAAACTCAGAGTGACTCAGATAACTTTCCTTTGGCTTAAGAGTTGTCTGGATTTTAACAAGCCAAACCAGGCCTGATGTTATCAGATGTTGAGAAACGAGGAACTGAGTTGGTGTCTTGTGGGAACAGAAGGTCAGAGGAAGGCTCGGCATGGCCCTAGAGGAATCGAGCTGGGAGAAGGTGTCTTATGGTGTCCAGACCTGTTAGGGTCTCTGCAGCAGCAGTGGTTTATGAGGGTTATTTAGAGCGATGCTGTTCAGGGCCGCAGGGCCAGAGAAAAAAACTGAACACAAGTGCTGGTGTGAAGCTGAGCTGGGAAACTATGCCATAAATACAGACCAAAGTCTCAAGCCTGGAGACAGCAAAAGAGGAAGGAAATGGGGGTGAGGGACAGCGTAAAGATCTGGCGCTCAGTTTTCAGATGTTTCAACATGGTGCTGGCAAAATTATGTAACATTTAGACATTAAAATCAGGCTGAAATGGAATAATTTTAGCAGAACCACCCTCATCTACTTTTACAAAGCGAAAAAGGAGGGTAACCCATGGTTACAGCAGTGCCTAGAACCAGAGTGAGGTCTTATCACCATTTGGTGCTGCATGACCTCAAGCAAATTCCTTTCTATTTCCATCTTTCATCCTACTCTGGTTTATTTGAGCAGTGAACTCTCAGGGGGGGTTGGAACTAGATGATCTTTAAGGTCCCTTCCAACCCGAACCATTCTGTGATTCTGTGAGATAGGTGGGGAAATTTGTCCAAGCACAGCGTGGCTGCCTTTGCATGTGAAGGTTCAGCCCATGGGACCACACAGCTCTGGGAAAACCCTGATGTATCTTTAAGAAAATGTGCTCCCATGTGGCAAAGAAATAGAAATAGTCATGGTGGGAAACATGACTTTAAGATTAAATGTCCTCTAAAAATGACCTTGGTGTTATCATGATATTTAATTGGGCTTGATCTGCTGGAGGAAGCATCCATCTATGGACTGTCCAACCAAGGCACTTTGCAATGAAGGGTTTCATGGTACGGAGAGGTGGAGCATGATGGCAGGAGGTATCACTTTGTCATCCAGCTCTGCAGGGCACAGACTGACCGCCGGGAGGAGGACACCCCACTTTCAGGAGAAGTGCAGATCTCAGTTGAAGAAGGCTGCAGGATCTAAGAAGCTGAGATGGACATGCACCACGGCTAATTCTGTGTTAGCATCGCACCAGAGCTAATCCCTACCCCCCAGATCAACGAGAATTAATTTGCTAGCCCTCTCCCTGGCATGGTTCGGCCAACTCCATCAAGGTGGGGAAATTTTATTAAAATCTCTCTTATCATTAGAAGTTCAAGCCAGAACACCTCTCAGTTGAATATTTTTTCATCTGAGCAACACAATTTCTGAGGACACAATTTTCCCATGTCCGTCTACCTGCAGCTATTGCAAAGTATGCTCATTTTAGACTTCAAATAAAGAAAAGAATATTTAAAGATATTTCTTCAGCAAAATTTAAGCCAGGTCTATGTTTTTCTGTTCGTCCTTTCAAACCACCAGACCGGGCAGTGCTGACCGCTGGACTTTATCTCAGCTAGAGAGTTTAATTCCCAATTCCACCAGCTTCAAGCTGGCGTTTTGCTTTACTGAGGCCAACTTCGACATGGCAAAGGCCTAGCACGGAAAAATGAATAAAATGGAAAATTAAACAAAAGCTTTCAGCTGAGCTACTTCCCCCACTCAGAGCTATAGAAACGAACACTGCAACGACCTGGGGTGAACGGATCCTTACAGCAGACTGCTCATGTCTGGAGATATCACCGTCATCTCCACATGGAAAATCACAACCCACATCAAGGGGTTTTCCCCAAAAACACTTGGCTCAGATGAGTCCTGGGCACAGATTTCCTCTGTCTGGCTCCCTGGGGCTGCTCGTCTCCTCCTTGGAGTCTGACGGTGATTCCCGAAAACCAGATCCTGAGATGTGGGCGCAGAATGAGCACGTAACCCAGGTAAGCCAGGCTTGGGTGGAGAAGAACCACCATGGTATCCTAATGCCCCTTGGTACCTCCTGCCTCGAGCCCCAGCCCCTCTGTCCAGAGCTGTGTTCGCTCGCGGGGGGGGTCATGCTGTAAAACTTCAGGCAGGTCATGGAGTGATGGGCTTTATGTGCTCCGGAAAAGCAGCTGAACAGAGTGAAAAATGGCCTTTTCGCCAGCTTTTCATCACAAAGAGATGCTAAACGCAAATCTCAGCAGCACGCTTGCATGAGGGTCATGGTTTGAGCAAACTTTGATCGTTGGTATCGGGGATGTGACGTGCTTCAAAGCACCAGCGCTGCTAAAAGTAAACACAGGGAGCCTGATCATGCCTTTTTAACCTAAACTTTTAAAGAAGCAGGCAAACATACAGCTTAGGACCTGTCACGGGCCTGTCACAGGCCACCAATCCTGGCTAGCACACCAGGGGTGCGGTGTGGGAAGCCGCAGGATGACTCCCCTGCGGCGCACCGACCCCGGGGGTCCTTTTTCCCTTGTCCAAAGAGTCACAGCACTAGGTAGGCTCCCGTTTCTTTTTTCCGGCACCAGCATCACGACTCGAGCAGAGCCAGCCACCGCTGAGCCATTCCACCTAACGGTCAAGAAATTCTGATGTGGGGCTGCTCTTTCACATCCTCCTTGGAGAAGCCCCAGAGACTGCCCATCCTACAGCGATGGGGTCCAGACTCTCTGTTCCCCAAATTGTGGATTACTAGAAAAATCGGTGCTTTTTTTTTTGTTGTTTGATCCTATTTCAAGGGTCACACCATACAATTTAGTAGCTCCCATCTCTTGCGGCAGCTGGTGGTGGGTCTGGGTGCTGAACCAGGAGCAGAGCATGCCAAGCCAGCAACCGCAGTTCAAGTTTCCCCCCCCAAATTGGGAACCTGAGTTTGCAGCACAGGGCTAGAATTGCCCGGACCTCAGCCCTGCCTTGTCCAAGCCTGCACCCCGGGGTGCCGGAGCTGACTGTGTTCCTACATTCCCGGAAAACAGGGTGTAGGTGGTGTTCGGGAATAGGACCCACTCCTGCAAATGGTTTTTGTCAGCTTTGGGTTGACTGTTGGACTTCATGATCTGAAAGGTCCCTTCCAATCCAGGCGATTCCATGATTCTATGATAAATGCAGAGGTCGGGGCTGGAAAGAGCTCTGAGGTAAACTCTGGAGTGATCCCCAAGAAAGCAAAGGGACAATAAGGGATTTTACCCAGGAGGGATGCAAAGTAGCAGGGAGGGGGAGTGTGTGTGCGGGTGTGTGTGCAAAGCCGGCTTGACGCCCCCCCCTTTTTCCCCCATAAGGAGGGTCTGCCAGCTCAGGAGTGGCACAGCCGAGCGCAAGTCCTGCCTCCTTCCTCCTTCTTCCTCCTCCTCCTCCTCCCAGATGTTCCCTTGTGTGCAGCCATCTGTTGAGCTCCCTCCTCCCTCCTCCTGCGGGGAAGGGGGCAGCCCGCTTGCCCGGCCAGCTGCACGCCTTGGACGAGAAGGAGGAGGAGGAGGAAGGAGGAGGAGGGAAGAAGGGGACACCCGGCCCCAAGCCTCGCTGCTGCCGGCTCCCGGCGGCGCCCGCTCCCCGCCGTGGGAACCCGCGCTCCGCGGCCGCCCCGCCGTGGGAACCGACCCCCGCCCCGGTGAGTCCCCCCCCGCCCCCGCCGCCCCCCATCCCCTCGCCGGTCCCGGTGAGTCCCTGCCCGCCGCTCCCCCGGCCCCTCCCCGGTCCCGGTGGGTCCCTCCTTGCCGCCCCCCATCCCCTCCCCAAACTCGCAGGGTGTGCAGAGCCCCAGGATGTTGTAGTTCCCCACCCCCCCGCCCATCACCCCCAAATTATCTTTTTTTTTTTTTTTGGGTGGGGGGGCTCGCTGGATGGGGGTGGGCTGAGCCTCGCCGGGGATGCGCAGAGCTAGCCCTGGGGGTGTCTGCTGGGGTGCCCCCCAAACCTCCGAGTGTGAAAACTTTTTTTGGCGTGATGAGTTTGCCTCGCACGGGGGCTCGGCGGTGCGAGGTTGGGGGGGGAGGGGGGGGGGGGCATCGGCTGCAAAACGCCTCGAGTACGGTTTGGGGGGAGGACAGAGGTCTCGGATGGAGTTAAACTCCTTTCCCACACACACATCTCTGGCTTTCCCAAAGGGGGAATTTTGGGGTGCAGCGAGTGCGTACGAGCCGCCCCCATCCCGGCTCCCTCTCCCCGGAGGATGAAGAATCTCCAGCCGGGATCTCTTCCCTCTTCCCTTCCCCTCACCCCCGGTGGAATGGTGCTTTGTAGAGTGCTTGGGATTGCCACGGCTGCAAAGTAATCCGAGCAGCAGCTGGAGGCTCCGCACCGCCTCCCGTGCCCGGTTTCGGGGCTTTGATTTCACACAGGGCTCCCTGTCTCCCCTCCTCTAGCCCCCCCCCGCCCCCTTCCACCCCCCACCCCTTCCCCACTCCCCCTTTTCCCGGCCCTCCCCTCCCAGCACGGCGGAGGGGGAGAGGAGAGAGGGTTTTTTTTTTTGGTCGGGTTTTGGTGCTGGGAGGCTCGCAGCTCGCCCAAGGTAAGGGGGAAAAAGGAGAAGGGAGGGGGATAAAGCTTAAAGGGGGGGTCACCTGGATGGGGTGACCAGGCTGGAAGGTGCAAAAGAGGTGGGGGGGGGTTCTCCCCCGGGTTGCAGAGATAAAGGCAGGGCAAAGCTCCCTGCCTGGGAATTTCCCATGCCTGTAAATGGATTAAGCTGGAGGGGAAGGTGTGTTGAGGGGCGGGGGGGGGGGGGGGGGGGGGCAGGAAGGGAGAGGAAGCAGACCAAGATTTATTTGTTCTCTTATAGAAAAAAAAAAAAAAAAAAAAAAAAAAAAAAAGCTGCTGGTTGTGACTTTTGAAGCAGGAGGTCAGAAAGCACGGGGTTCCCCTGATAACGCACACACCCTGTAAACTTTTAAGCAGCTCCATGGAAACTTGTTATTAACGCTGCAGTCATTAAAAGGCGCAGACCACGGCAGATTTATTAGCCCAGTTAAACCACAACACGTGCCAGCTCTCGGGAAACAAAAGGGTCCGTCAACTTTCCTCCTCTGCTTGGGATGCGGGAAGGCTGGGAGGAGGGCGGCGAGGACAGAGCTGTGGGGAAGTGGCATCGCCGCCGTTAACCGACTCTCCATCGCGGTTAACGAACGGAATTCGGTGGCAGCGAAGACCTTCGAGCCCGGGTGTAACGAGCTCACGGCCAGCCGGGCCGAGCACACGGCGTTCATCCTGGCAGCCGGGCGAGGAGCCTCCAGCCGCCCCAGTCGAAAGATTATTTTATTTTTTTTTTTGCCCGGGTGTCTGCCATGATAAATCGGCTGCCGTTAGCCTGAATAACCGCATTCACTGAAGTTACAGTAGGAAACTTGTCTGGGTGGACACTGTGCCATTGCTCTGCAGAGAGCCTGCCCGTGCTGATGGCTGGCGTTGCGCTGAAATATCGCATTGATCGCTGCTGTGAAGCTCACGGGGTTTTATTGGAGCGCAGGGTTTTATTGGAGCGGTAGAGAGCGGAGCAAATACTGGGAGAAGAGGCTTTGGAAAGGCAGGGTTAGACCAACGCCTCACCGATCTCTCCAGGAATAAGGAGCACGTTGGATGTGTTAGATGCTGAAAGGACCGGAGGGAGCCTGGTACGTCCCTGGGTGAATCTGCAGCCCAAACTTGGCTGGCTGCTGGCCACCGGCGGCGGGTTAGTGTCTGCCACCGCGCTGGCACAGGGCTCGTGTCCCCGCTCAACCCACGGAAGCCAGTCCCCGTCCCGGAGAGGACACAGGAGGTGCTGTGGGTTATAAATGGCCCATCGAGGCCCTGACCTGTGCTCAGTCGTCGCCCGGTCCCTCTCCGGAGGCAGTGGGTGCGCGGGGTGAGCGATGCTCGGCACCGGAGGAGGGGGGGGAGGCAGGAGGTTGGGTGGCAGCACCCAGGCGGGTTTTCCCTTGCAGCATCCTGGAGCGGGGAGACGCTGCTGGTTTGTGAATGAATTTGAGCAGCTGCTGGCGGAGGCAGCAGTGGGGGGAACAATTACAAAATGCCCGGACGACATGAGGGACATCCCAGGGGACATTAATTTCTAGCGGCGAAGTGGACTGGCAAGGGAAGGCTGCAGGGTCGGGGTGAGGGGTCTCCTGCACCCCTGTTCTTTAAGATTGAGTGCAAGGAATAAAGCAGCATTGAACGGATGGGAGGGAATAGGGGGAAAAAGCTGTAAAATAAAATAAAAAAAAAACATACAAAAGTTACTCTTGGGTTTTTGTTGTTTTTTTTTTATTTTTTAATATAGGAAAAAGCGTCCTGTGCTCTCCCAGCCCCGCAGTGACCAGCAGTGTTTGCCACCCCGGTGCAAGACAGAACTGGGAAAAAAAGGTGAGCCACTGTCTTCCGGAGGTTTAGAGTTTTCCCTCTATCCCTAACTGCTTTTTTTTTTTTTTTTTTTTCTTCCCCCCCCCCCCCTCCTCTTTCACTCTCTTCTCCCTCCTCCTCCTCCTCCCTTGTCAGCTGGCTGGTGGGGAGAAGGAGAGGCTGGAGGGTGGGATAAGACAAGGCATCCTTGTCCGGCAGCCCTCCTGACCCCCGGGCCCTGCGCGGTAGCCGCAGCGCTGGCCGCCTGGCAGGCTATCAAAAGAAACTTCCGAACGCTGAGATGTTGAGGGCCGGGAAGAGATAAAGGCTGGCTCGAGCAAGCCGTTTCTTGTCTTAAAACTTGGCACCTGGGCCCATCGAGGCGAATGTATGAACGGCTCAGCCATTCATTGCCGGGGAGCCCTGAGATTTTCACTTGTATTGCAATTTTTTTATACATGCATGTATATATTTGATTTTTTTTTTTTTTCCCAATTTCCTGGGAGTTTCCATCATTCCTTCTTGGAGTATTCCTGGTGTGGGGGGGTGGGGGGGGAGAAGCAAATACGTGCTCTGAGAATCACACACCCGCCCTCCACCCCACATCCCGCCCCCCCCAGGCTCGCAGACTCTGCAGGAGATTAAACCAACCTGGCTGCCTTAAGCACGGGACATTCCTGCCTTGCATTAACCAGGCTGGAAATCTGCCTGTCGGAGTGGTGGCAAACTGGAAAAAAAGCGCTTTTATCTCCGCCGTCGCTGAGCGGAGGGCCATGTGCTGTGTGTAATGTCTTGAGTGCCGGCATCTGTGGGCTTTCTTTTCCTTCCCCTTGCCCCCCTCCTGCTTCTCTTTAGCTGTCCGTGTATCTGTGATGCTCACTCCTCTCCTTTCCCCTGGTTCTCGCCCGGCAGCTCAAGCTCAAGGGTGGGGAGAGAAATAAGGACCTTTTTTTTTTTTTTTTTTTTTTTGACTTTCAATAAGATAACCCCCGTCAGGAAAAACTGAGACGTAAAGGCAAAGCCCTGCTGTGGCAGATGGGTCAAACCAGACGTGATTCCTCACCCCCATCACATCTAAAGTGACAAATGTGCGCGGATTTCTCCACGTGGGGCAGGGCACGTCCCTGACCCCAAAATCGCCCATTTTCTTCCCATCCTTGAGAATGAGATGTCTGTAGCAGGGCGCACGGCGAGGCCAAGCTTCACTCAGCAGGGTGGAGGAGATCTTTCCTCTAAATACCTTTAATCCCAGTGCAAAGGCTCAGTTCCCACCCAAGGTGCAGCCCCTATATCTACCCAGGATCGAAGCTTTGCCGCCTCTTGCATGAGGTCTCCAGCTCAGAGGATTGGAGGCTCAGAGGGTAACTCTGAACTTGGCCAGTATCATGCATTAGGGGAGAGCATTGCTCTCACCGACTGTCCCTGAATGTCCCACGGTGATGTCCCTATCTCTGTGTTCGCAACACAGTGACCTCCCCTGGCTTTGGGGGAAGAAACGGGGTGCAAGGGGCCAACACCGTGTAGTCCATACAGAGGACACCTATGAGGATGCTGTAATTTGGGAATTCTTACTCTCTTGGTCAGGTAGAGTGAAATCAGGTCAAATTGGGTTAGGAGGTGGCTTAATACAGGATTAAATGGTAAAGGAAGATGGTTGCGTGTGTCCTGGGTGACTTGTGGCATCTCCATGGCATGGCAGGAGTGTCACAGAGCTGCGTCAAAAACAAGGGGACAGGGATGGGGACAGGATGGAGGCAGGGGAGGTGAGCAGCATGGGTGGGTAGAGGTCCCTGGAGAGGCAGGTCTGCTGTTGGCAGTCAGGGTTTAGAGTCCACAAAACTGATTTGAGAGGTGCTTAGATATTTCTCTAGCACAACGACCTTCCCAGACATCCCTTTCCATGTCCCCCAGCCTGGCTGCCCATTTTGCAAAGGGCAAAGCAGGGCTGGTGTCCCCGGAGTGTCCAGGCAAGGCAGGAGCTGGGCGTGGTGCATGAGGACAGTGGTGGCATTTGGCTGGACCCGTTGTGGCAGCAGTGGCATTGGCAAGGGGCTTCTCTATGGGGTGAGACCAGGGTGCCTTGGCTTGTGCTCCATTCCCAGTTAAGCTGGTGAGATTTGAACTTGGAGATGGCACCCCCATCCCCACACTGGAATGAAGACCTCTTTGCCTTGGGGTTCGTCAACCTTAAGGTGTCAGGAGGGAAATGGAGGCACATGAATGGGGACTCGTGGTAACATCAGTGAGAAATGGGTCCTGCTGGGGTTGTGTCTCTCCAAACCTACTTTAGATGATCTTTGTCTCCAAGACGCCATGCCAGCCAAGAGGGACTGGAGGATCCTGTGCCAGGGAAGGCAGGCTAAGAGCTCAGGAGATGCCACAACATCACATCCCTGGGGCAGTTGAGCAGCATCTGGGCTGGGAACTGCGGTGGGGATGATGCCCTGCTGCTAAACCCTTTGTCAGCTTTACCCAGACCCCCTTCCCCTCCCCAAATCCCCCCTTCCCAAATCTTCTCGGAGACCTGCTGGGCGTAGCGAATGTCTCACGCGCTTCACCAGGGTTGGGGCAGCTCCTGAAGCTCCAGCTGATGCTCCACCGAGAGATTTTGCTGGCGTTCATTGTTCGCAGTGTCACGTTGCAAGAATTATTTGGGCAGGGGGGAAGAAAGGCCGGGAGGGGAACGAGACGGGAGCCTCCAGCTGTGCTGTTTGCAACAATAACGGCCAGGATTGTATTTATTATCTCCTCGGTGGAGGGTCTGCAGCTGCACGCTGAGAGCCACAGGCGGCAAAGAGGCCCGGAGATTATTGTGCATGGAAAAAAAAAAAAACAAACCCACAGCCACAAAAATAAATAAAAAGCCCACAAAGAAGCCATGGGCAGGCTGGGGCGATGCCGAGGGGCACCCAGCATAGTGTTGCCTCCTCGCTTTGCCCTCCCCTATTGAAGCCAACAGCCCCGCAGGGCTGATAGAAGGGAGGTTGGGAGCTGCTTTGTTTCAGAGAGCTAAAGCTGCATGGAGTCCTCCTAAAATCCTTCTGCCAGGGCTGGAGGCGTTGCCCAGCTGGGGGGAAATTCTTTTCCCCTCTTCTTTTTGCATGATTTCGGGCAGTGCTGGCTGCCTCTGCTTGCTGGGACCAGGCAGAGCACCATGACCAAGACATGCCATCAGAGGCAGCGTTTGGACACCTGGTTTGCAGCCACCTCTGTTTTAAGGAGAAAGAGCTGGAAAGACCTTAGAGATACAGGATGATGGGGCTGCTATGAGCTATTCGCTCCTGTGTCTCACCTGGAAGGGCAGAGGCATCATATAGAATCACAGAATGGTTTAGGTTGGAAGGGACCTTGAAGATCATCTAGTTCCAACCCCCTGATCTAGTTCCAGCCACCCCGGGAGGTATCGCCTTCGCCTGGCACCATCCCTCCTCTCTCTTCCTTCCTTCCCCCTGCCCAGCTCATCCTCTCCAGGGGAACCCATCCATGTCCATCCATGCAGCGTAGTCCTTCTGCAGCTCAAACCAGCCCACCGGGGTGGCTGAAATCAAACGACGCCAGGGATGTGGGGTACATCCACAGACGTTGTGCCTTTCCCTCATGGACCAGGCAGCTGCTGGTGGGTCCTTGCAACCTGCGCTCTCCTGGGGTGGGATGTGGCATGTGGCATCCCAGGGACACACATGGCACATGGCATTCCCCAGCTGGCCACCGTGATCCGGCTGAGCAGCTCTATTATCAGTTAAAACCACGAAGTGTCCGGCATGGACAGGAGGTTTCCTCTCCCCGTGCTGCACCTCAACGTTTCCCACTGGCCTGGCATATGGTGTTGGTCCCAGAGTGCATTCCTCCTGAATTATATCATGTCTCTGGGAGCCGCAGTGCTACGAACAAGTATTGTTGTAGCAGGAGCTGAGATAGGAACCGCCTGGGTTTGGGGGCCAGGTGTGGGAGAGGATTGTCAAGGGCTGAGGCTATAGGAAAAGCTTGCTAGGGTCATTTCAGCATTCAATAATTGACCTGCTAAGAAATACGGCCCTGCCTCAGGTGTTTTATGCTTTAAAAATTCATGTCAGCTTCTTGGCTTTCTTAGCCTGACACCAGGAACGGTCGGAGAAGAGGGGGAAGCACATGCAACCCCAACGTTGTAGATGTGATCCATCATTTTTAAGTTGATCTTTTGCAAAGGGGGATGCAGCCTCGAAGAAGGAGGGTTTAATGCTACCAAGGTTCCTGCTGTGATTTGGTACCCAGGAAAGCCTGGGTACTCGCAGCCTCCCTCCGTGCATCATGGTGAGCCCTTGGGCATCGGGGATGGTGGATGGGGATCTGCTGGTGGCTTTACTAGGTCCCTCTACAGCAAAATGCATTAGGGCTGGTGTAAAACTAAGGTGTAAACCTCTCCCTTTGCTGCACTGAAGGGCTGGTTCGTAAACCTATTTGTGCCAAAATAACTCCTCTGCAACGGAGACCTCCCGTTCTGGGATCTGTCGCTGGGTTTATGATAAAGATCCTGTTTGGGCCGAGTTTGAGGCAGTTAAGAAAATATTTGTGTTCCTGGCTGAGATGAGGTCTGTGTTAGGCTCAGCGAGTGCTGGGACAGCGAGACCTCCTGTTCCTGGAAATGCTCATGGTTAAAAAGCAGAGAGGACGGATGGGAAGCAGGAGCTTTCAGGGGGTTAAAAGTTTTGGGGTGGTCACCCCTGGGGTAATGCTGCAGCAGGAGAAAGCCCTGAGCTCCTGCATCCCTTGTGGATGCTTTGTTCAATCCCGTACATCCCGGGCTGCTGGGAACTACCGGAGAGAGTCCAGCGGAGGCTACAAAGATGATCCAGGGGACTGAAGCATCTCTGTGCTGAGGAAAGGCTGAGAGCCCTGGGGCTGTTCAGCCTGGAGAAGAGCAGGCTGAGAGGGGATCTCATCAATGCTCAGCAAGAGCTAAAGTGTGGGGGGCAAGAAGATGGGGCCAGACTCTTCTCAGTGGTGCCCAGTGACAGGACAAGGGGCAACAGGCACAAACTTGAACATGGGAAATTTTGTCTGAACATGAGGAAAAACTTCTTTCCTGTGAGGGTGGCAGAGCCCTGGCACAGGCTGCCCAGAGAGGTGGGGGAGTCTCCGTCTCTGGAGACATTCCAAACCCACCTGGACGTGTTCCTGTGCCACCTGCTCTGGGTGACCCTGCTCTGGCAGGGGGTTGGACTGGGTGATCTCCAGAGGTCCCTTCCAACCCCTGCCATTCTGTGATTCCATGAACCGGTATGTGGCTGCCGATGCTCCCACTTTGAGTGGTCCTGCAGCTGGCATAGCCAGGCAGCAATGGTGGGGCCGGGATGCTCGCATCCCCTCTGCTCCCAGTAAGCCCCATGAATCCATAGGGCTGCTGCCGGGAGGTGCCACGCTGCCCCAGTGCCTGCCTTCCCCTGCCCGCAGCCGCTCCAGAGGCTCGGCAAACTTCATTTCCTTTTGGGAACGCCTCCTCCGGGCACAAGCACAGCTCGGCGTGAGGCTGGCGAGCAAAATTGCTTTCAAAAAGCCACGGGAGACTGTTTCCCCCACCTCGAATAAAACCGCCATTAACATGAGAGCTTCCTGGGCTGAGCAGGGAAAGGGGATTTTTGTGCAAAACCCTGCTGCGGCTGAGATTTAATTCCTAATTTGCCCATGCTGGAGGTAGCACCGACTTTTTCCCACTTGAGGCGAAATTCCCGGGAGTTGGGCTGCTGTTTGCTTCCAAGATGCGGCTTTTCGAGGCACGGAGCTCTCAGGGCGGCAGAAATTGTCCATATTTCAGCCGCGGATGTAAATCAGCTGGAACTTGCCGTATGGGCTGGCAGACCTGCCCGCACAGGTTTCCTTTTGTCAGAGACAAAAACACACCACACCGCACCTTGATTTCCTCCTTGAGGGGGGATGAGGGATGCTGGGGGAGGGCGGGGGGGAGGGATTGCATAAGTGGAATAAACTATTAGCTGTTTAAACACGAGGATGATAAATTACCCATGGCGTCTTGCAAAGCAGATGGGATTTGTGACATTAACAGTTGGAGCAAAGATTATTTTAATAGGGTTCTCCATTTCTTTTAAAAATAAAGGATTTTTTTTTAATTTTTTTTTTTTACTTTAAAGGAAAAAAATACAGCAGAGGCTGTTTCAGCTGAGCAAGGCACGTCATATGTTTGAAAACAACCCCATAGTGTGAAGCTGTAGGGTTTGGAGGTGCTGGGTTCCCTCTTAATCAATCCCATATGTCTTCTCTGCAGCCCATGTGGTGGATTGAGGGGCGTTTTGGCTTTGGGGTTATGAAATGTGTCTGATGCTTAACAACTTGGCTTCGCTCTCGCTGATCTCCTCTATCTCGTCCCCTGTAACGTCTATGAAAATCTCCCTGAAGGATGGAGAGAATCAGTGGGATGGTGGTTAATCATTGTGGTTTTGGCTCAGCAGTTTCTCTGTGTCCGGAGCTGAGAAAAGCCAACTGAGATATTGCGAAAATGAGGAATGACGTCTTGTTTTTGCTTTCCTTGGCCATTCTGGCTGTCCAAACCCCAGATTCCATGGGTTTTTTTGTGAGATTCAAGTCTTGCAAAGATAGACTTGATGCAGAGCAAAGTGGTTCTTGTCCAGGTCTGTGAGCAGCATCTCATAGAATTGTAGAATCATAGGATGGTTTGGGTTGGAAGGGACCTTAAAGATCACCTAGTTCCAACCCCCTGCCCTGGCCAGGGACACCTCCCACTAGACCAGGTCTCATCTCTCTTTATGGCAGTTTGGTCCCCTCTTAAAATCACTTGGGCGGCGACAAAGCTCCCTGCAGAGCAAAGAAGCCATTGGTTCAAGATCTGCTTGTCTTGGCTACCTCCTGTGGTGCCTGGGGACACACAGGTCAGAGAGGAGAAATCCCATCCTGAGCCCACCCATCCCCATCACGCCACACCCCCGGCCTGCCTTAAATACAACCCATGGCTCTGCATTGACGGAGGAGAGATGACTTTTTCTTTCCGTCCCCAGTTTGGTGCCTATTGCATATTTTTCTTCCATAGCCTGGTAATGTAGATTCTTGATACCACTGGGTTAATTACTTGCTAATAACTCCCCCTTTGGTGGTGGGGCTCTTGACTGAATGCCGAGGAGGTGCTTCTACATCCATTATTAGAAATCATTAAAGTGGAAAGGAATTCATAGATACATCTTTTCTTCTTTTTTTCTTTTTTTTTCCTTTTTTCTTTTTTCCTTTTTTCTTTTTTCCTTTTTCTTTTTTCTTTTTTCTTTCTTTTTTCTTTTTTCCTTTTTCTTTTTTCTTTTTTCTTTTTTCTTTCTTTTTTCTTTTTTCTTTTTTCTCTTTTCTCTTTTCTCTTTTCTCTTTTCTTTTTTCTTTTTTCTTTTTTCTTTTTTCTTTTTTCTTCTTTTTTCTTTTTCTTTTTTCTTTTTTTTTCTTTTTTCTTTTTTCTTTTTTATTTTTTCTTTTTTATTTTTTATTTTTTCTTTCTTTTTTCTTTTTTCTTTTTTCTTTTTTCTTTCTTTTTTCTTTTTCTTTTTTCTTTTTTCTTTTTTCTTTTTTCTTTTTTCTTTCTTTTTTCTTTTTCTTTTTTCTTTTTTCTTTTTTCTTTTTCCTTTTTCCTTTTTTCTTTTTTCTTTTTTCTTTTTTCTTCTTTTTTCTTTTTTCTTTTTTTCTTTTTTTCTTTTTTCTTTTTTTTCTTTTTTCTTTTTTTTTTCGTTCCCTGTATTTAATTCTGATTTTCGCCAGTGAGTGGGAAGATCAAACAAAAAGTGTTCAGGCACTGGCAGGATGGTTTTAGCTCCTGTTCAGGCCTTCACTGTCTCTTTACATTGAGCCATAAGGGCTAAAGCCACCGCCCCAGTGGCTGAGTTTCCCCCATCCAATTGCTTGCACACACTGGTGGGGGAAATAGGGTGAGGAGAAGGCAAAGACGGGGTTGCACATCCCCTTCTCTATATCCTGAGGGGTGATTGAGGATGGCTCTGTTCTCTAAGCAGATAAAACCACCAGCGTGAAGTGAAGGGCGATAACTTATCACCCAAAAGTGACTTGTGCAATGGCTCCTGATGGAGGGCGCCATTAAACCGAGCTGAATTTAGAAGAGCCAAGGGACTGATTCTCATCCTGCTGCCACTGACACCAAGAGTAACTCCACTGGACTCCCCCAAACCCACCTAAGCAAATGCTAAAACCTAAGCAGCAGATACTTCTTGGATTCTCATTAGCTCTCCTCTCCTTAAATCCAAGAAGTCACAAAAGCTGCGTACAAAACCAGGACCGGTATTTGCAAAGCGTACTCCCAAACCAGCAAAAAACCCAAAAAATAACAAATGGGTCAGAAAGCCCCCTTCCCATTTACACCAGAACTCCTTTGTGAGGAAGCACTAATTGGTTTAATAAGCTTTGTAGAGAGGGGTAAGCACAATTATTTGCTGCATGCATGTGGGGACCCCTTCTGCAGGGAAGAGCCAGTCTGAAGCAGGCAGAGCAAAAGCCTGGATGACCTTTACTTTCAATGGATTCACACAAAGGAAAAGAAAAAAAAAAAAAGAAAAAAGAGAGTAACCTTGTCGGCAGCAGTTTCTTTTTCATGTGAGGGGTGTGTGCCTGCGAGTTAAGGGATTAGTAGTCTCTGGTTGTAGGCTGGTTTGAGGCAGTTTTGCTGTCTGCTCGCGCCAGCGCGTGGGATCTGGAGACCGGTCTGCGATTGCCTCCGTGGCCTCATTTGGACTCAGCCCGGGAGAGTCCGCACTGGAAAAGTGTAGCTGTTGCTAGTGCCGTGCTTTAGTCGGTAATTATTCCTATTTTACAGAATAATTAATGGAGAAAAAAAAAAACAAACACAAAGACACAAAGAGGTCTCTGAAGCGCTTTTGTTGTGGGAGAAGCAACTCAAGAGCATCCTGGTGCTCCGGAGCAATCTGCTGGAGCCACCATCCCAGCTGCCTCTTGGAGCCTCCCAAGTATTTAAAGAGAGAAAGAGCCAACTATCTCATCTTTTTTTTTTTTTTTTTTTCTTTCCCCAGTCTGGAGGATTTATGGCCTCTGTCATAACCTATGCAGCTTGTTTCGCTTTCCAATAGCTTTCCCTTTCCCCTGCCCCCAATTAGCGAATGCAGCCAAGTGGGCTTTGTGGGCCTTGCTATAAAGACTTTGCTGTTTTTCACTTGGCTGATGCAAGAGACAGGAGACAATTCCCAGCTCTTCCCCCTGATGAAATATCGTTGCTAGTAAGGGTGTTGCAAAGGGTGTTGAAGGAGTTGCAATTCCATCATGCTTTGCTAGAGCAGCAACTCTATTTGGGATAGGCAGAGTCCAGCCCTTCCTTTTTGCCTCTTTCCTTTAAAGGTTGCTCTATTTGTTGTTAATCCAGAATTAATCCAGCAGCACCTTGGCAGAAAAAAAAAATGGAAGTTACCAGGATCTGTTCAGCAAGACATGCAGGGATTCATGTCATACCTGATCTGCTCTAATGGTGGGCTGCTGTTGAAAAGATGGGTCCTCTTTTCCCCATTCCTGTGTAACCCCGTGGCTGGGAAGATGGATTTGCTGGAAAACTGACCCACCGAAGGGGGGAAAGGAAGAATAGGCGTTTTTTTGTTGGATGAGTGAGCGGAACTGATTCATCCTGGGTGCAGCTGGTTGCTGGCCGAGACTTGGGTTTGGAAAATGCAGCCAGGGATGGGGCAGGATGCAGTACCCCAGGGAGACTGGGCATCCTGTTCCACCATGGACAAGGGAGAGATGGGGCATCTGCAAGGATGGGTCTGGCCTTAGGTGGGTTTCATCCCCTTCTGGAGCAATTTCTTTCTCTTCACCCCACCATAGAGACAACCTGGGATTTCTGCACTTCTTACTCATGTACCTTAAGCTTCGTTGGGTGACTTTAGGTCTTCAGCCCTGACTCCAGCTGCATTTCAGCCAATGCTTTGCCAAGTGGCATGTTCAGGGAAGCTGTGGGTTGCAAGTGTGAAGAACAGGGTTGTCTGTTTCCTGACTCCATCAAACAAAGAACTTTCAAACACCTCCCCCTTTTATTATTTTTTAATTAGTCCTTGATTTTTGGCTATAGGGATTTCCAGCTTGGTGGTTTCCAGGGCAACCGGAGGTAGCTTAGGTAGCATCTTCTTCATCTCCACATTCCCGAGGGGGGGACCAGTCCCTGAGCAATGGGCTTCCATCCAAGGTGGGACGTGTTAGCACATCTCCATTGGGTTGTAACGAGGTGGCAAAATCTCATCTGTGGATCAGGGAAGACAGTGAGAAAAGTCTTTAAGGAAGCGGAGAAGGAGGAAATCAAGTGCAATGAGAAGAGTGAATTTGCAACAACACAGTGACAGGGCTTTCCTCCCTCCCACCTCCCCAGCCATCAGCTGAGACCTAGCTTTCCTCTGCAGGCTGGTTTTAAAATCAAATTTTACCCTTTTTTTTTGGCAGAGAAATCTCAGTGTGAGGTTTCCACCTGGGTCCTGCCACGTGATGGTGCTGGGGATGAGCAGAGGAGGGAGCAGGTGTCAGGGCATCTGCAGGCTCAGGGAGAGATGTGGAATTTGGAGGAGAAGGCTGGCACCCTGCTGGTGCTCCATTAGCCACCGCTGTGTCTCCTTGGGGTTGTCTCAGGATACTTGGCGTGCAGAAAGGATGAGCAAGGTAGAAAGACAAGAGCCCTGCGGACACTCTGGGCACCTGAAATGTGGGGGATGATGCTGCACCCCCAGCAGGTCCTGTTGAAATCAGTGGGTATAACGAGCCCTCCAGAGCAGTCAAGTGGCCAAAATTTGTTCTTGGGATCTCTCCACACCACAACAACCATAGAAAAGAGGAGGTCATGGCTGAACCATCTTGAAAGCAGGCTGTTTTCTCCTGGTGGCTTTCCCCTCACCGTCCCAGGTGATGGGGCTGGTGGCTTCTGGCCCGTGGTGTTTCCTCCAGGTGAATCTCCCCAGTGCTGCAGGAGGATAACTCATCTTCCTTTTACGAGGGGATGCCTTGGCTTCCTGCCTTTATCAACAGAGCAGCTCGTAGGCAGCAATCCAAAGGCAATTTGATGCGGTTTCAAGTGCACGCTGTACACAGATGAACTGTAAATGCCTGCGGCATGTTTCTTTCCCCATTTCAAAGAGCGCTATCGATTGCGCCATATGATGATGAAGCATGCCTGTACCTGACTAAGCTCTTCGTTGATTATCTAGCACTGCAGGAGTCTTTTTCGTAGACTAGAAGATGACCAGTGCCTTTATTTCTCCTATCTTTTATCAGAGATATTGGCCAAGGGGCTTGTTATTGTGTGAATGTTTCTTGTTGCTCCGTGAGGGAGTTTTTAACTGGTGGTAATGGATTGCATCTCATCTGCAAAGCAATTGCAGAGCCAGTAAGGGAGAATTGGGGGCAGTGCTGCGAGGAGGGAAGAGGCAATAAATGCTGTGCAAGTACCTAAGCTGAGCTTTGCGTACTGCATTTCAGCTGCATAAAGTTTCATGCTTGCTGCTGGCTGGTGCCATGGATGTTGCAGTGGGAGTCGCTGTATCTGCTCACTTCTGGCGATCATTTTTGAGGCTGATCAGGAAGAGAATTCCCATGTCAAAAGGAGCTTGAGCAGCCACATATCAAAGCCCAGCACTGGCTTTGATTCTCCTCTCAGTTCATAGAATCACAGAATGGCTTGGGTTGGAAGGGACCATTAAAGACCATCTAGTCCAACCCCCTGCCATGAGCAGGGACATCTTCAACTAGATCAGGTTGCTCAGAGCCCTGTCCAACCTGACCTTGAATATTTACAGGGATGGGGCATCTCCATCCTGGGCAGCCTGTGCCAGTGTTTCACCACCCTCATTGTAAAAATGTTTTTCCTTGTATCTAGTTTGAACTTCCCCTCCTTTAGTTTAAAACCACTACCCCTTGTCCTATTGCTACAGGCCCTATTAAAATGTTTGTTCCCAGTTAAACTAGGACTTTGGAGATTGCCCTCTTGCTTTCCTTCAGGTGGCCCATCAGGAGCCCATGAAGGTCTTAGCAGTGCTCAGAAAGCCAAGTCTCACACTGATGTGTTTTGGACTGCTGGGGTCTGATCCACCTCCCACCAGAGTCAATGGGAAGCCATGAGGAACTGAGCTGGGTTTTTGAAGAAGAAGTTAGGAGGCGCTTTCCTTGTCGAGAGATGAGGTGGGAATAGCCACTGGGTGGGATTTGGGAGGAGAAATACCAGTAGATTGAGCTGACACTAACGCAGGTACTTCCCTGTACGTGAAATATTTAACATTTGGGATTTTGCTTTTTGAGTTCCCAAAGAGCTCCCCACTGCTCTAATCTCCCCTGGTAATAAAACATTTCAGTGCATTCCAAATGCAGCTTCATGAAAAAAATGTAAATTTTAGGTTAGGAGGGACTGAAGAAGGGAGCAAGCTATGGTCTGTCTGCACAGAACGAGAGGGGATCAGCCTTGATGCCATTAGGAAAGGGATATCTGGAATTGCGCCTGCAGAAAGGAGCACTACCCCCTCCGTTCCCTCTGCACACACATGTGTTTTCTCAAGAAATAGTCGAGATGGGCTGCAACTAGGGCTCATCTTACTGATTTTCTGTTGTTTCTGTAGAATAATGGACCCTGGAGGATTGCGCGTTGGCTGTTAGCGACGCTTTGGTTGCAGGCTCTTTGGCCAGAGTCCCAATCTCTGCTCTCTATTTGCAGGAGGTCTGGGAGTTACCACCAGCCAACTTGTATCGGTGATCAGGACAATATTTTTGCAATGCTTTTCCCCCTTTGCACTTCTTTTGCACATTGGCACGTAGTCCCTGGGTTGGTCTCCTGGGAAGGAGAGCAGGGCCAAGAAGACCACGCTGAAAAGGGAGAGAAACTGCTGCTAAGGGGTAGGTGAGGGAAGATGAAGTGTGAACTTCTAGGAAATGGTCCTGGGAAGGTGCAGGGGCTGGGGGGAAGGCATCTCAGCCAGATCAAAGGCTGTGTGGGAAAGATGATACTGCAAGGAAGTTAATGAAGTGCTTTTAAACAGCTGTGCGAAAGGTGAGAATAGAGACCGGGGTGGTGGGGGGGTGGTGGGGCTGAGATGGGGACAGGAACATGCATTTAAAGGGGATTGGGTTGGGGTTTTTTTGGCTAAATGAGTGCTTGGCACGTGAGTCTCTGTTTATCACCAGCAGCGTAGCCAAAGAGTGGTGCTGGTGGGTCTGCTTGCCTGGTTCGGTGGCAGTTTTTGTTGCCGGCCTCCTGGAGACCATTTGTAAGGCATGAGGAGCCGTCACCCATGACTGCAATGGGAACCAGCGAGGGCAGCTCTTGCTGCCTCTGCTGACCTGTGGGGATGCTGGCATGCTCCAATTTACCCTCCCCAGAGATGCAGAGCTAAAGCTTTTTTGGCTGGCTCTTGAAATCACACAGCTGCTGTTGCCCACAGTTGTGCGGAGGAGTTGTTATGATGTGATCTGAAGAGGTCCAGCAAAGCTGGAGAGGTGCACATCAGCTCTCTTCCTTCCTTGACTATGACAACGGAGAGACAGAAACATCTTAGATGGAGGAGGGTCAAACCCAGAGGGATGGAGAGAGCTCCTTGCTTGCTGTCATTGTTAATCAGAGAGAATACTTAATGTAATTAGCAAAGACTCCCCAGAGGCTCTATAGGAAACAAATTGGCTCTCTCCACTAATGACTGTGCAGGAGGCTGGGGCCACCACAGCACAGTCTGGGTTAGACCGAGCAGTTCATGGTTCCTCTGCTCCAGCACCAGCCCAAGGAGGGTGGGTTTGAGCCACCTGATATAAAGCAATGATCTTACCTACCTAAACACTTCTAAATTTGCATCTGAAGTCTAAGCAAGGGAGACGTGCTGGCCATTTGTCCAGGAGGTAGCTAGCCTTTCTAGCCGTTCATCCTGGATGATGTTCTGATGATGCCGTTATCTTTGTCATCTATAAGAAATTTGAATGGAGGTTTGGTTTTTCCTTTCTTGATAAGGGTTTTGGACACCTAAGGCTCCCACTGGGCACACAGCCTACATGATTTCTCCAATGCAGGGTCTGGAACCTGGCGCTCCCAAATCTCACATGGATGCCCTGACATGAAGACCTCTGTGTGCTGAAGTTCACCAGGCTGTAAAATGACTCAGGGTTGGAGCTGTCATTTATCTTCTTCCGTGGTCCAGCCAAAAGGATGCCTGTTGGATAGATCTTGCTTGAAGGCAGCCTACTGTCCTTACGGTGAATTTCCAGTTGTGCCAACTTCATTATATCTGCAAAGACTGTTAGCCCAATATTTTTTTCTCCATTAAATTTGCAATGGGGTTCACAATATGAGAGACAAAGAGGAGGACGTCCATGCTATTTAAGGGTGTACTTAATTTATCCCTTTAGAAAGACAGAGGAGAAGACTGCACAACTCAGACTGTTACACATCTTCAGTTAAGTAACTTCTACAGCAATTAAATCTCTTTTCTTATTGTCTTGTTTTCCAGGTCAACAATGCAGTTCCTGGCCTGGTTCAATTTCCTGCTTCTCCTTCCTTGTTTTGGTACCACCAAAACCTGCTTCCCCGGCTGCCACTGTGAAGTGGAAAGCTTTGGTCTCTTTGACAGCTTTAGCTTGACCAAGGTGGACTGCAGTGGAATAGGCTCGCACATTGTTCCCGTCCCAATCCCTCTGGATACCTCCTACTTGGATCTGTCATCAAACAAACTGGAAACAATCAATGAATCGATGCTTACTGGCCCTGGATACACCACCTTGGTGAGCCTTGACCTGAGCTACAACAAAATTGCCAAGATTTCCTCCACAACCTTCTCCAGGCTTCGGTACCTGGAGTCCTTGGATCTGAGTCATAACTCTCTGGAAGTCCTCCCGGAGGACTGTTTCTCCAGTTCTCCTTTGGGTGACATTGATTTGAGCAATAACAAGCTTTTGGATATAGCTATGGACATTTTTGCTTCAAAAGGTCAAGGAAAACCCCTGAATGTGGATCTATCCAATAATATGCTGAGCACAATTACGAGGCACCATGAAAAGAGCATCCCCAACATCCAGAACTTAAATCTTTCTGGAAACAGGCTAACGTCTGTGCCAAACCTTCAAGGGATTCCTCTCCGATACTTAAATCTTGACGGGAACCCTCTAGTCAAGATTGAGAAAGGAGACTTCACAGGGCTGAAAGATTTGATTCATTTATCCCTCAGTGGCCTGCGTGGCTTTGGAGAATTAAATCCTTATAGCTTCAAGGAACTACCAGCCCTCCAGGTTCTGGATTTATCCATCAATCCCAACTTGAAGTCACTGACTGCTGAAGTTATCTTTGGTCTGAACTCCCTACAAGAGCTCAACCTCTCTGGGACAGGTGTGTCATCCTTGCCAAAGACTGCGCTGAAATACCTGCCTTCCATCAAAAGCATCACCTTGGGGAAGAACATACAGTGTCTTAAGACCATCAAAGAAGGACAGTACCACCGACAAATCGGGCTGACCAAAAAAGAGGTCCTCAGTTGCCACGACAGCCACGGGTCCGTAGCAGCAGCGCCTTACGTTTCGTGATGAAAGCTGGGGAGAAGGTGTGGGGAAGGGAGGGCGGGGGGCTGTGGGATTTGTACAGGTGTCGGACTGAGATGGCTTGCAGTGTGCCTTTTGTAAAACTGTCAATAATTTATATATTTGTATATGCCAATACTTGATTGTTCGTGGATTTTATAAACTCTCAAATCCTGGCCCCACGTCATCTGCAGGGTCCCAATTTTACCAGGTGCATTGAGGTCCTGCACGCAGCCCGTTGGCTCAAGAGCGGTGACACTGGACAAGGGGGACCGAGCTGCTCTGCAGGTCCCAGGGCAGAATGGTCGGTCTGGAGCAAACCTTCATGCCCCAGACACGTTTGTAGGAGCAAAGCTACGTCTCACCAGAGCACACGCCAAAATGTACCGACTCCGTAGCTGCTTGCTTACAAACCCGTGCATCATCCTTTTTTTAATTATTACTCCCCAAGAAGTGCCTTCTGGTTGTTGCCTTCATTAGCAGCACTCCGTTCCCTGTCATGCACTTTCAGCCTTGAAGAAACATTTCCAGACCAACCTGAATACAGGGTACTCCTAATGTGCTGGTTTTTACATGTTATTTGCATAGGTGTGCAATGAACATTGAGTGAGTCGAGAACTTTTCCCACCATTTGCTCCCTGTTTTCCCATCTCTACCCTTTTCATGTCTAATTACTTCAGGTCCAACCTTGGCAGCCTCCTGTCTTTCTAACCTTAGCGAGCCATTGCTCAGAGCCGATGCGCAACAGAGCAAGGGAAGCAGAGGGGTCTGCCAACAGCCACTTCTCACCCAGGAACCAACCTCCAACAAAGCAAACTGACTGAGTTGCGAAGTGAAGAGATCGTGTAGCCAAGCTTAAAAAAAAAATTTAAAAAAAAAAATCCCCATTCCCTTTCTGGGGAAGCTTGGAAGAAAACTTTGACACAGATTCTCGTTTGACAACCTTATCAAACCAAGACGCAGGCTCAGAGGACGTGAGAGTAAGCTATTTCCACGCTGATGTTCCCCATCTGAACACAACATCTGTGACTCAGCTGGGCGCGCGTGAGGCAATTTCCAGTGCCAAAACGCTCCCCAGAATGTGCCAGGGGAAGAATTAGCACTGACGCCTGTGACCCTGGAGCGCTTTGCCTATCAGGGGAAAGATCTTGGGGTTTATTTTCCAGGGTTGTAGCTTTTTTCTTTCTCTCACACAGCTCCTTGGCTGCCGACTGAAATCTGATAAAAAGCCTGGTCCTCAGAGGTTTGCTCATTTTTTCCTCCATTGCTGAAATGCTGGCAAAGCATGTCTTGTCCCTCTTCTTCTTCAGGCTAGGAGAAAGCAGGGGAAGGCAGCACAGAATGACTCCATGCCATGTGTGAAGCCTTGTTTGTAGGAGCTCCTGCAGTGGAGGTGTCTGCTGAGGACTGGTCCACATCTGGCACGCTCTTTCCTGGGGATTGGAAGGGATGTTGTGGATGGGAGTCCTGCTCGGGCTGATCTGCAGCTTGCTTTCTAAGCCCAGCCTTGCATCAGGGTGACCTTCAACGTTTGAAACTGATTTAGGGAGGTCCATGCAAAGGTGATGCAGATAGAAACCCAAATGACAACCCTCCTTAGGAGTGTTGGGAGGAGCTCAGGCTTCGTCCTCACACCCCCAAAGGCCTTTGCAAAAGGAAACCCTATTGCCCAAAGCAGTTGTCTCTAGGGATGGTTGAAACCCATTGGGCCCATAAAAGCCAGACTCAACGTTTCACTTTGGATACTGAAATCCCTCTCCCACCTTTTTATCCGTCTCCTTTTCAGTGAGTTGTTCGGGGACCTCAGGGTGGGATTTTAACCCTTTCTTTCGGTGTTGGGGCTTTTACCCCTCTCCTGAGCCTTTGCAATGCTCAACCAGCCTTCACAATCACAAGAAACCTGTCGATTTTCTTAAAAAGGCAACGTGACTGCCTACAGGCCGGGATCTGGAGGGGAACAGCAACCAACTGCAGCGCAAGACGGGGGCAGTTTGGGAGGAAAGGGGTGTTTTTTAGCGGATCTTGCCTTTTTAAGAGAATTCTTTTCTGCTGGCAGAAAATGTAATTTTTAAAAAGAAAGTTGTTTAATTTTATAAGTCTGTACGTAGATGAAATGTTACAGGGATCGTATACTGTCAAAGTTACTGTCTTTGTGCCACTGTGGTAAGTTCAAAACCCAATGTGACAATCCAGTTGAAGACTGCAAGATTTCCTTGTGTAATCTCTCGCTAGCTGCTAGCTAAACAAGTCCTAGCAAAAGCTGGCAAATACCGTCGCTGTGTTAGTTTGTTGTTTTGTTGTTGTTTTTTTTTTAAAGAACGTCTGCAGCATTGTAAGGCTTTGTGATTACTCACAATATAATAAAGTGATTTGGAGGAGAATAAACCCAGATCCCCCGGATTTACTGCCTTAGCACTGGGAAGGCGGCAGCTGTCGCTGGGTCCGAAGTGCAACGCGGCTTCTCTCCTTGCCCGGCTCAGCCCCACCAGCCTTATGGGTGTTGTATCTCCAAACTAGGGGTGGCTTGTTGGCCTCCACATTGGCAGAAAGGCTTGAGAACTTCACTGGCTGACTCAAAGGAAATTATGGACGTGTGGCACTGAAGCAGCACAAGAGTATCTGGAGCAAATTTCCTGCTCCAGGATCTGCTCCAAAGCTTGTCAGAGATGGTGGAGGTCTCTTCATGGGTTTGGCCAATCTGGGACACAGTCTGCTAGGGATGAAAGGCTGGATTTGCCAAGCGGGTGATGTGGGGAGAGCCCACAAGCTGTTTCATGAGACCATGGGGGTGGGAGGAAGTGAATGGCACAAGGGCTAACGGCTTTACACTGAAAGAGGGGAGATTTCGATGAGATACGAGGTAGAAATTCTTTCCTGTGAGGGTGGTGAGCCCCTGGCCCAGGTTGCCCAGAGAAGCTGTGGCTGCCCCATCCCTGGAGGGGTTCAAGGCCAGGTTGGATGGGGCTTGGAGCAACCTGGTCTGGTGGGAGGTGTCCCTGCCCAGGGCAGGGGTGAGGGAACTAGATGATCCTTAGGGTCCCTTCCAGCTCTAACCATTCTGTGATTCTATGATTCCATGATCCTATGACTCTCTGCACTCTGCCAGACCGCAGAGCTTTCATCAGTGAGATACACGTGGTCCAGCCTCAGCACCGCTCTCGAGGAGTGGGGGCTGCTGCGTGGGGGGCTAAGAGCATGCAGAGCCATTGCAAGCAAAGAATAAATAGAAACATCTCTGGAGGGCTTTGCCTGCTCTTAAACAGCAAATTTAATTTTAAGCACTTCTCGGTGCTGTGTATAAAAGTGATGCAAGCAGAGTCCCAGTGAGGAAACCGCCCCCGGGAAGCTGCAGCATTCCAGGTCCTCCCAAGCCTGAAGGGACAACTGCATCTTCCATCCAGGCAGACAGAGCTACAGGCTGCCTGGAAGAGGCTGTTGTTTCTCCATCTGCTTTTTCAAACTGCCCCATCCTCCAGGACTGCAAGGTTTGATCAGACCGTAACCTGGAGGTAGACATCTCCAGGAGAGGCCAGATCGTGCTTCCAGCACTGTTATGGACTGTAGAGGAAAAGCCATCACCAACCCTTAGAGATAACTGCTCCTCTGGTGTCCACCATTGCGTGCTGTGAACATTAGGCTACACCACCACTCCTTCTGGGAATCCTTCTGGATGGGATCCCTCCTGCCCTGGGACAACAGGCTCAGTTGTAGCGGTGGAGAGTGTCCTGCTGCCCCAGTCTGCCAGGGGATGGACACTGCCCAGGGAGCAACAGGTCTGAAGCTTGCTTCTCCCACTTCCATGCGAGTCCCCCACTTATATGATGCTCCAGCGCCGTGCTGGACCTTTTCCCTCCCAGTACCCCTTTGCCCCCTTGCCTTACCTTCCTCTCATTCTGCTAGTGATTTTTATTATTTAAACAGCCTTTCCGAAGCCCTCTGCATGGGAAGAAGCATGCAAGCCTCCATCAGCAGCACGAACCCCTGCATCGCCCACACATGCATCCCTCTCCACCATGGGACCCAGATGCCTGAAACACAGCACTAATGTCCCCACAGAGAAGGAAAAGGCACGTGATGGCTTCAGGCTTGGAAAATTTGAGGAGGCCCTCATGCCAGCTTCCTAAAGCTGCTGTCAGCTTGATAACACGGCGTGACAGACTAAACCCTGGTGCCAGACATCACCCCAAGACACCCGTGCCAGGAAAGGCGGCCAGGCTGGTTAGCTGTAAGCTCTGGCTGCCTCCAGGACCAGCTCAGCTCTGCGGCCGGATACGTTTGCCCTGGCAAGCAAGAGGGCTTTTTAATTAGAGGCTGAATATTTTTAGAAGCAGGAAAACCTCAGCAAAGGCCGGGCAATAAGGATAGGCTGGGTTAGGGAGGGGGAAGAAGTGGCTGAGCTGGCATTTGCTTGCAGCACTCTGTCCCCTGGGGAGTTCTCAGCCTCTCACCCCCCCCTTCCCAGCATGTTGGGAAAGACACCGAGGATTGCTTCCCCCCATCTGCCTCATGCCCAGGGCAGCACAGGACAACCTTCTTCTCTTTATTTCAAAACATGCACCTCTTGGTACCCAAAAGCTCCCATTTGCTTCTCGCCAGTCTGCTGGAGCTGTTTCTCCTGGCTGTCAGCTGCCAGCCTACAGAAGTCCCTTGCTGACTGATTATGTGACTGACTTCATAGCAGCAGTAGGTGCCGGCCCTCTTAAAAATAGCTGCTCCTCTGCACATTTTCCATTTTGCAGGAGGTTTTTATTTCCAGCACGTTTGTTCCACACACCCTGACTTGGTCAGGCTGCAAAGAGCGGATGCACTCTTGCCATGCCAGAAAATAATGCTGCGTGGCTGCGCATAATCCTTCTGGATGCCCCGGGATCTGCCTCCTGGGAAAGCTTTGGGGCAGCCAAACCCCCTGTCTCATACACGTTTCTAGAGGCAGCACCGTAGCGTTATTCTTGCCTCATCACCCCTGAGACATCCCTTTCCTTCCCTTTTTGGGTGGCCAAACGGACCTGGGAACCTGATTAAAAGGTGGAAAATTGAAGATGAAACTAGGCCATCAGATAAATCCTCTGCTGTAATAAGCAGGGAGTTGGAGCACCGGCCCTTAATCACAGCCTTTGTCTCCTAGCATTTGTATGCCTGTGTGCACTCGTCCCACAGTGCCAGAACAAACCCGCCCCCCTCCTGCCCCATCCCCACCCCTGCACTGCCTTTCATTAACGGCATTAAAAAAAGTGGTTCATTCTGCCAGGGAGGAGCCACCCAGGAGAAAGCAGCAGCCCGCTGGGCATCCTTCAAAAATCCCCTGCCAGCTGCAAAGGGGGTTTGGGCGGGGGGACGTGCTGCCACCCTGCCCAGCTCCGTCCCCTCCCCTGGTCCTGCCTCCACTCCAGGTGCACCCCAGGGGGATGAATCAGCCTGAAAAAAACCCACAGTTTTGTCCCTGAAAATTTTCCCACCACCGTGGTGATGTCCTTTAACCCCTGGATGCCTGCGCCACGTGCGCTCCCCGCCTCTTCCTCCTTAGCGGTGGATGTGTGTCACCAGCGCTTGCTGGTAATTGACTGGGGCTGTGCTGGGAATTCGAAACTACATTTCAAAGAGATCGTTAACCTCCTTTTCCTTCTCTTTGAACTGCTTCGCTTTATTGTAGGTTAAAGGAAACACGTGGCTTCTTCCTCCCAGAGCCCCTTTGGATGGGAGCCCAGCACATTAGAGCTGGTGTTTGCTTACCAGTGATGATGCTGGCGGTGGCATGCTGCTTAAGTGGGGTGTGATGATGCATTTTGGTGGGATCAAGATGCCTCTTAATTTTGGAGGGGATTGCAGGTAAAGTAATGGTCCAGAGATGGCCAAGAGCCTGGCAGATGGATGTAACATCGATGTCCTGGCAGACCATGGTGCATTCTCAGCCCACAGAGGACCAAGGAAGGGCCACAGGTTATGGGTTGCTCACCCAGAAACTAGGTTCAAGTCCCTCTACCATGCTGGACTTTCTGGGTGGGCTTGGGCACATGAAGGACAACCTTTCCGAGGTGCATTTCCACGGGTAGTTAAAGTCACCCTGTGACTGCAGGGCAAAGGAGAGAGGTCACCCTGACCCTCCTTTCCATTACATCAAAGCCAGCATTTGTGCAGCCCTTCACTGTATCAAGAAAAGAGAAAAGACCAGTTTTCAGACAAATCGGTGATCTGAACCAACCCATCAGGTGGCCAGGCAGCCGCCAGCAGAAATGCGCAGCAAGAAGAGCATGGTGCACTGCACAGTGAGCACTCTGAGTTCCTCTTCACAACAGTATCTGGACTCTATGAGTGATGTCCTCATCCATTTTTGGTTCAAAACAGGTGGACTGAAAGCTCCCAAGTACATCTAAGCATCTTGCCTACTTATAACCTACAACTCAGCCCTGGTTGGGCTGCTGTGAAGATAAATGTATGTAGGACTGTGAGGTGCTGGACTATTAGATTAGAACACATCCTGAAAGACAAGCTCTGTATCACCAGAGCTGACACCTGCACTGGTAGGTCTCCATTGACAACTGGGGTCATCCTTGG
Organism: Rissa tridactyla; assembly: GCF_028500815.1. Lineage (NCBI taxonomy): Eukaryota > Metazoa > Chordata > Aves > Charadriiformes > Laridae > Rissa > Rissa tridactyla. The sequence goes on along the minus strand of NC_071466.1, from coordinate 6,699,884 downwards.
ACCTGTGGTCCTGAAGTCCCTTGTATTGTTAATGATGCTTCCTCAGTTCACATTAGCCTCTCTTTTGTCCCATGGTAGATGCTCTCCAAGCATCTCCAAGGAGCTGGAGTATGTTCAATACCCATTTTGTTCAGTAAGTCTTTGAGAGGAACCACCTCAACACCTCCATCTCAACACCTTCTTCTCACCACCTGGGACAGGACCAGGTATGATGGGAATGAAGTGGGTCAGGGGTGGAAAAGAGCTCTGGCATGACCACAAAACTGAATTTGGGGTGCTTCATGGGGCACACGCCTCTATGGCTCTGATGAAAGCTATAAAACCTAAAGCTCTTTCCAGCCCGTGCTGTTTTTCACCTCGGTTTGACTTCATTTTAACTACCCTTGAATTTGGTCAGCAAGTCTTCCATGTCCTCATGGCTCTCCTACTGTCCCTAATTCAACCACACCAGGCTGATAAGTCCCCTTCTGCCTATGATTGTCCTCACCTTGTTGTAGAACTCCATACAATAATTTTCACAGCTCAGAAAACCCCCAGAGCCCTGGTCATGGACCAGATCTAAGCTCTTAGCTTCAGCTATTGTGAGGGAGAGCACGTTAGTATGGACCTCAGTCAAGCATTTATTCTAATATATCCTACCTCATGGTTGCAACGAACTAAGTGCATATAGTTACCGCAGGTCAGCTAGCACTCATAAAACCTCATTGCATTGATCAAACATCTGAGAACTCATATTAAAGCATAAATCAATCTGTGCTGCTTCATAACCTTTAGGATGTTTCTGAAGAACGATATTCTATAGTCTTTTTTTTACTCTACCTGTACTCACTGCCGTCATTTATTTTATCGCTTCAGTGATTACAAACCCTGAAATAATGGATAGATTTATTTGCTGGAAGAACTGGGCACCTCTGGAAGTAATTCTCAGACTTGCTAAGCTGCTGTTTCCGTCTAAGGTAAGAAATCCCTGAAGAGGGAGTAGCTTTTCCTGTGAGATATATCAAGGAAAACAGATTCCTGTTTGGTCCATACCTGCAGTCTTTTGCAGGAACACAAGGGGCAAGATTTTTCCCTATTTTGCTATTAATCCTAATCACCAGCATAAAAACTCTTCATTTTCCCTAGAAGTATTTGTTCATAGAATTTTTCTCATTTATCCCTTTTTTTTTTCTTTTAAAGTGATTGCTTGTCTTCAAAAAGAACAAAACCCCACTCAACAGCTGTCTGTCTGTTGTAGGGCCATCTGGGACCTGCACCCTGGAGACTGCAGAGGTGAAAATCCCCTTGGATAAACAGGAAAGGAGGAGGGCACAGAACATATCCCTGCGCTATCCCATGGGAAATGCCTGGGTAATCCATGGTGGCAATTGTGCCACAATGCTATTTTTACCACTCTTTCTTAAATGTCCTCTGTCAGCACCCTCAACCTCACAAGACCACCGCTAAATTGGGAAAGATTCTGCCCCAGAGATCTTGCAACCAGAGAAGACCTTCAAAGAGGGTATTTTCACATAAATATGGGAAGATTAGGATTGTGTTTCCATCAGTTTTCCCAAAGCCTCATCCCAAAGCTGTATTTTTCCTTTGGTTGCTTTAGGAACCCACTTTGGCTCCATCTCTGCTTGCTGTAAGATCACCCTAATGGTATGTCAAGGCTTTTGGCAAGTCCCAGTGGGCATCTCCCTTTGGAGGCTATTTCACAGCTGGGTTCAAATTCACCAGTGAGACACTTTTTCACCCAAAAATATTCCCCACAAGAATATTCTTGTCTCTACTTTTGCTCATCAGCTATTTATACGTCCACGCAGAAGCAGGCCAGCCTCTGCTCCACAGGAAGGGGTGTAGACACTTGGTGATGCCAGGGAAAGAGGTGCTGTTCTGAGAAAGAGCACTACCAGGCTCACAATGGGTTTGTGTTTCCTTGCTTTGGGGGAAAAATAGTGCTTTTCTGCTGTGGCTCTGCAAATACTGTTTGCTGGGCTTCAGCAGCAAGACAAAAGCAGTGGTAGGTCCTTCATGCATGGAGAACATCCCCCAGTCACAGTCAGCAGTCCACGGACAACCAATTTAGGCAGGCAAAAGCTCTGTTTGGAATTGCTTTAGCTTCCCCTTTCCTGAAGCTAAAATCAGAGCTAGAAAGTGTGTGTTGTGCCAGCATCCCAAAGCAGAGTGGAAGCACCACAGCTGGCAGAGACCCCATCCTAGAGTCACCAAGGGGGTAGCAAAATTACGGTAATAGTGCCAGCAGCCTGATGGAGATGAGGTGGTAATTCCTTCATTTGCTCTCTTCAAGCCACAGCAGAAGAGAAGGGCCCCAGGATAACCCTGGTGTCAGGACATGTCCTCATTTCAGTGCCACAGCTCCCTGCGCTATCTGTTGCCGAAGAGAAGATGTTTGCCCCGTCTGAAGCAGCAGATTCACATGTCAGAGCAGAGCTATGCATTTTCCAGCAGAGCTCTGGATCCAGCCAAGCACCATTAGCCTAGTTTTTCATCTAAGCAAGGAAGTCCTGGCTCTGGGCAGGCTTATGAGCTTGGCACCGAGCTCAGCTGACACCTCGCCAAAGCATTCTGGCTACAGCTGGACCTGCTTGGCTTCTGTCCCACCAGCTTGGGTCTCTCCTCATCACACTTCCCTACCCTCTTGGTTCAGCAAGGGCGGAGCAAGCTTGTGTGCCTGCCCAACTGGGCAATCATGCAATGGTTGGTTATGGGGATAGCTACAGACACGGGAGTTAGAGTTCAGGCTCCAAACCTCTTCATATATCCAAAGATCTCTGAGATTCAAACACTTCCTTGCAAAGTACTTGGTTGTCCAAGAACAGAGGTTTCCCTTCTGTCTGACAAAGGTGGTGCTGGGCACAAGCAATTTGTTGTATTTGCTTTTATTGCTTACCTTCCCTCCTTCAAACTCAGGCTATGTTTGACAGCCTAGAAGAAAGCTGCATGGCTCTTCCCAGGGACTGAACCAATCTCAAGCAGTTGGAAGAGAAGACAAAATCCCATAAGATGGCAGGTTCTGGAGATCCAGTATGTGGTAGATCTTCCCTAATGGTTGCAAAAATTTACTTTTTAACCCATTTTGTGATTGCTAGGAAGAGAGGAAAATAGCCTGCGCCCACGACAGTCCTGGCCTCTTCCGCCAGAATAGTCCTGGGCAGAAGTGCCCTTGGGGCAGCAGAAAGGCTTGTCTCTGCTCTAGGAGCCCAAAGCAAGGTATCACATTGCTGTCCCCATCAGAGCCAGCAGCTGGCTGGGCAGAGACTCTTTCCAGGGCTGGTTCCACCATACAGTAAAGACACTGAGAATATCCCCTGTTCCTCACACCCTCGTGTCTGTTCACATGCATACGATGTGTGAAGGACATAGAAATGCTCCCATACATGGGAATGTTTGCTTTCAGCACAGGACCTCTGGGCAGCAGGGATGCTAAGGGCTAACAGCATACCCTGAAGTGTTTGCTGCATCCACATTGCTCTGTTATAGACAAAGTCCAGCATCTTGGCTCAAGTCCTAGAACCAGGGACCTTATGGGCCAACTCACCCATGGCAACAGCTTGGCATCAGCCAGATTTACACTTTCTAACAGAAGCGTGTCTCCATTGCTCTTGCAGACCTGCAGCAACATAGATGCCATATTCTCTCTAAAGAAGCAAATTTCAGCCTTTATTTTGCCCTTCTTATCATAGAATCATGGAACGGTTTGGGTTGGAAGGGGCCTTTAAAGATCATCTAGTCCAACCCCCGTGCCACGGGCAGGGACATCTTCAACTAGACCAGGTTGCTCAAAGCTCCATCCAACCTGGTCTTGAACACCTCCAGTCATGGGGCACCTCCCACCCTTCTGGGCAACCTGGCCCAGTGTATCACCACCCTTATCATAAAGAATTTCTTCCTTATGACTAATCTAAATCTGCTCCCCAGCCTCGAACCTGACTCTTCCCTAACTGCAGCCTGAGCAGGTGACTCCTTGTCCTTACCTCCACAGATGCCGCGACGAGGTCACGAAATTAATGACGGGCAGGCAATGACGCTGCATATCAGCTCTGTTTGAACTGCTGAGCCCCTGCTGAAGGCTGGGTCCCTCGTTATGTTTGACTCGTTAACCATGTTCCAGCACCAGGCACAACCTGGGAAGCAGCAGATAGCATTTTTATAAGCTCTCCAAGACAATAACTACAGGATCTGCTCTTCTCCCAGGCACCTGCTACACACCGCACACACTACAGGTTAAACAGGGAGCAGACAGCATGCACGGAAAACAAAGGGGATGCTCTGTTGGGAGGAGATAAGGACAAAAATTGCCCTGTGATGGTGACCTTGGAGACAAATTGCCCCATCGCTACATGAATAGTGCTGTCAAGAGGCAGAGCTCCTGGTAGCCCCAGCCAGGATCTCTTTGGACTGGGACAGGCAGAAGTAAGGCTCAGAAGGGACTTGGGGTCTGGTCAGGGTGGCAGCCTGTGGGTTGATTCCCTTCACAGCCACTGCAGCAAAGAGGTGCTGCCAACACACCGATGTGCCACAGGGGATGTCAGGGCGACACGGGTTATCTCTGTCTGTTCCAAAGTTGCTTGCAGTCATAGGGGAAAGAAGATACCACTTCTTTCTGTAAATATTGATATCTCTTCTGGCCTTGAGATAACTTTGTCAGGAAGGCATGCCACTGCGTGTCCTCATGTTGGTGGGTACCAACTCTGCTGCCAGGAGGTGGGTCCAGTGTTAGCATCATCAGGGATGCGAGTCATTGCACAGTACAAAGCACAGCAAGTCTCTGGGCATTCCTGAAGCAAAAACCTGGAGCTGTAGTGTGTGTGTCTGCAGACCACTTGGTCAGGCAGGACCTGCAAATTTCCTGTGACACCTCTAATGACTTAGGACATGATTACCAGAGAAGTAGCATAGCCACCAAATTCATCCATGCAAAGAAATGGCACTTCACCAGAAAAGAGCACATCCATCAGGGATAAAGGTGATGGCACTGGGAAATGAAGGGGACAACCCACACTCTTTCTGCCTTGATGATAGGCAAAAGTCCTTTCCTCCTGATGGATCTTTTGGACTCAATAATCTTAAAGGTCCATTCCAACCTATGATCTTGTCCAGGAAGACTGATTTTGCTGGAAAAAGAGAATGAGTTGCAATTAAGACTCAGCCCTTGGCTCAGGTTAACCCCTTTCTGGCAGAAAAGTTTAGGTGAGCGTGGGTGGGAATTCCTTTAATACCAGGTTAGATGTTCAGCTCATTAGATAGATCCTTGGAGGGGCATTTCAGTCTGGCTTGGGCTCTGAAAGCTCCAGGCCTGAGGTTCAGAGGCATCTTTTTAAAAATTTCATACATACAAAAAGAGCACAAGGTGAAGACTAGGCTGATCACTGGATGTGCTTAGCAGGATCACAGCCAGTGACTCAGAAATCCCTGATAGACCTCTCTAGTCCCTGTTTGGAAGAAGGCACCATGATGAGGTGGATGGAGCAGAAAGCTAACCATCTGCAGCAAGGGAGAATTATCTGCTTTAAAGACATCTTTCAAATCAATAGGCCTGAATAACTCACTGCCAGGAACCATCAAGAAGTGACCCGAGGAACCATTAACATTAAATCTAACAAGTCTTGGGGAACCTCAGGGAAGCAAGGAATGGGCTGGCACAGGGCCTGGGTCATGGCAACACGGGCAGAGGAGAAGGGGACAACCAGAAGGGTGAGCACCATCAGTTCTTAGCAAAACAATAGAGCAGTTAATTTGGGATTTCATCAATGAGCTTGTAATCCAGACAGATGCACATATGTCTATAAACACAGTCAGATGGCAGAGCAGAAAACCTTCATCAACATTCATCACGTTTCAGCCTCTGAGCCTCTGCTGATAAAGGCAGCTGCGGTGGTTTAATACATGACAGTTCCTCCAAGGCTTTCTGCTTTTTTTTTCCTTCTAAACTGCATTAGGTGAGATTAACAAAACATGCATTAAACGGTGTCAGAACTGCCCCCCCTGACAGATCTTGAAACGTGGCTGTAAAGGGATGGGGTTATAACCCTGTTCTTACCAGAGATGGCTTAATGTGAACAGCAGTGGAGAAGTAGGTGGAAGCAGGTCTGGGCATGGAGGATTAAAGGGTTCACAGCCCAGAGGCAGGCTCAGGAGGATGGGCTGGGGAGGAGGCACTGGAAGGAGGTGCAGAAGGACTTTAAGGGGACTCAGAAGTGGACAGGGTTTGCAGGAGCAGTTCAAAGGTCTGTGGAATGGGAAACGTACTGGGATGATACGTAGGTGCATCCACGGAAGGAGAATCAAAGTGGTGTCAACCTGGAGGGCAAATACCCCATCAGTGCCACCTAAAGGGTGAGAGACTGCCTTGATCTCCAGTGAGTTGAGGATAGGTGACACCCAGCCACGCTGATGTGCCAGAAGAGGTCCACAAAGGTCTTGGGCATCCAAAATGAAGAAAGATCCTGCCGAAGAGTCACCTTCTTCCCTTAGTAGGCAGGGGGCTAGGACTGCTAGGAGGTGGTGGGTCAGTTCTGCTGGCCACGCACCCAGTTTGGGAAATAGCTGAGGGCCAGGGATTATATGCACAAGCTGTAAAAATCACAATTTAGGAACATAACCTTATTCATCAAAGAGAAGGCTGAGAGGGATCATTACATATGGGTATTTACATAGGGGAAGGCTCTCTGATAGCGAGGCAGAGAAGGGGAGGTTCTTCAGCCATGCTGATAAGGGGAATAAGAAGACATGATGGGTGGAAGATAGCACTAGATTAATTCAGCCTTTGAAGTGGACACCAACTCACTGCTATGAAGGTAATTAAATATTGGAACAGCTTATCAGGGAGGCTGCCGAGTCACCAGTGCTTCTTATGTTGAAATAAAAATTAGGTATCTATGAAAGGACATGGTCTAATCCAATTTCTGGGAAAAATTTATTTTCTGTATACAGAAGGTCAGATAAGATGATCCTTGTGGTGCCTTTTGACTGTGCAGTCTGTGAATTTAGGAAGCGTAAACTCCCCTGTGTAAGGATCCATCTTCATCTGGTACATGACGTGTCAGGCAAATCAAGGGGAAATGCAAAATACAGGCTGAGATCCCAGCTCAAGAGCATGCAGCCAATGCTGGGAAGAGAGCTCAGAAATTCCTGGCTCTTATCCCATTAGCCTACTGGAAGATAGATAAGCTTCCACATTTCTTCAAACCTCATATGAATCACAGAACTACTTAGAGGTTTTTGGTTTTGCCTGGTATTTATATTGCAACAGCAATAAAAAGACTGTGCTAAATTGATAGGGGATGGAAAGGTGTCCTCTGCCCAAGCAGGGTTTAAAGTCTTGCTGAGTTCACAAGGCAACCAAGAAAGGAATCACTTGCCTGTAAACACAATGCTCCAGCAACTCAATGAGATCATGCCACACATTCACCATGCCAGAAACAGGAGTAAGAAAAGCAGGCAAACCTTGGAAGAGCAGATGAATAGAGTGGTCATGATGAAGAAAGGGGTGCAAGACCCAACGGGATGTGCCAAAAGCCAGGATCTATCCAAACAAGGCAAACTTCTGGATGGTGTCATGTCCAGGGAAGAGAATGGCCAAGAACCACCGAGAGTAAGGGCTGGGAGTCATTCGGCCACACGTAGAAGTGCCAAAATATGCCAGATAGAGCAACTCTTGAAAGTGCCTGTTTCTGCCTGCTGACTTTAAAGGCAGCCAGGAGCGATGGACCCAGATGGAGACATTAGCACTTGAGACAACACAAGTCAAGTGAGATGAACTCCATAGAGGCAGAGGAGGCCCAGACTGAAGTGGTCACAGCAGAGAGATAGTTCTCTAAGGCAAAGCACTCACTCTGACTCAGTTTCTCAGCTGTGAAAAAGGACTTTCAATGTAATTTGTCTAGAATAATCTACAACTTCTCTAATGAGAAAAGGGAATTTCAGAAGGACTGAAACTGAAACTGCCTGTGAAACCAGGTTGCTGTGCAGCCTCCTGTGCTGGCTGGTAGTGGACACTCAAAAATCCAGCAGTGTCAGAAATGCAGCGTGGCAGCCAAAAGTCCAGACTTGTGTTTTCGCTTTTTTTTTTTTCTTTAATGATACGACTCTAAAAGGGGGAAAAAAAAAAAGAGAAAAGAAAAAAGGTAAAGCTAACACACGCTAAATAATCCAGAATAAAAACAAAATGTTTCATTATGGACAGAAAGGGACCACCAAGCATTAAGCCACAATGAAGTCACTTTAGGTGGTTTTTATTATTTGGTGGGGTTTTTTTTAATAATTTCACTGAAACCTCCCTGGAAGACCCCTTTTGCTTCAAGCAGAACTGATTATATTTTTTTTTTTTATCTTCTCGATTTCAGTCACTGAACCACAAAATCCAATTTCAGTTCAGGTCTCTCGGAGGTACTGGTGATACGGAGGCCCCTGTTCACCGCGCATCCCTGTGCAGGCAGGAGCAGAGAGAAGGAGTGGTCCTCGTGAACGCACACACACTGACACATGGTGGGATTGTCTTCGCAAGGACTGGGGCATGTGGGGTTTTCATCTCTCCTTCTTCCTCTGCCACCTCAGGCCCCTGCTCCCAATGGGAAGGGGATCGTCTTAACTCTCTCCTGTATGATGCTGCACGGGTCCTGCCTCCCATGGGCTGAACCTACTGCAAGGTGACCCTGCTGCCTACGGGCCCTGATCCAGCTCTGCAGTGACAGGGCAAAAGGCATCCTGCAAATGTTGAGGGGTGACCATGCCACATCACCGGGGTTGGGCTTGGTGGGAGGAAGGGACAAATAAAAACATGGATTGGCCAGATCAGAAGTCCCCCTCAGCATCCCAGGAAATGCCTGAGAAGAGGGTGAGCCCAAGTGCTGTTTCCCAGAGTGCTTTCCTCGACGCCAGCCACATCGCTGGATCCTCGAGAAGCCCCTAAACTGGAGGTGCTTTCTAGCAGCCCTCAATGAATTTCTCTTCATGAACCTGACCGGTCTCCCTTCAAACCTGTGTGACTTTCTCACACTGACATGGTTCTGCAGCAAGGAACTACTGATTCCATGAACAATCACAGAACCACCTTTTTACTAGAGAGAAAGAAAGAAAGAGTGGAAGAAAGAAATAATGAAGAGAGGAGGAGAGGAGAGGAGAGGAGAGGAGAGGAGAGGAGAGGAGAGGAGAGGAGAGGAGAGGAGAGGAGAGGAGAGGAGAGGAGAGGAGAGGAAGAAGGGGAAGGGAGGGGAGGGAAGGGGAGGGGAGGCAAGAAAAAAGAAAAGAAATGAAAAGAAAAGAAACAAAAATAAAAGAAATTAAAAGAAATGAAAAGAAAAGAAAAAAGAAAACGAAAGAAAAGGAAAGAAGAAGAAAAGAAAAGGAAAGAAGAAGAAAAGAGGGAAGGGAAGGGAAGGGAAGGGAAGGGAAGGGAAGGGAAGGGAAGGGAAGGGAAGGGAAGGAAAGGAAAGGAAAGGAAAGGAAAGGAAAGGAAAGGAAAGGAAAGGAAAGGAAAGGAAAGGAAAGGAAAGGAAAGGAAAGGAAAGGAAAGGAAAGGAAAGGAAAGGAAAGGAAAGGAAAGGAAAGGGAAAAAACCCTATCCTAAAGCACTGCCCCCGTAACTCCTTCTCTGTCCAGGGCTTTCTGCCACAGCAGAGATGGAATTACAGCGCTGGAGGAAACTCAATGAAATAATGATTACCCTTTGGATTTAATTAGCACAGAGTGGAGGCAGTGTCAAACAAACATGTTTATGCATCAAAACATTCTTCATGGTGCCGGGGAGCTCAGACCCAAACTGCTCGGACCTGCCAGGCGTAAACTGGGCATGGGGGTCAGAGACCTGGCTGTTTGGTCCCTGCCTGTGGTGCTAAGCCAGGCACGTGCCCCAGCAAGGACACTGGCTCGGGCTTGGTCCTTCAACCCTCAGATGGGCCCATGGCTGGAAGACCACAACTGATCCTCCAGGAGAACTTTGTCATGCTGTTCACTGCACAAACCCATCAAGGGAGACATCCCCCATCCCAAAAGGCCAGGTGGTGATGGAGAGAAGATCATGGGGGCTTCATGAAGTGGGGCTTCATGTCTTCTGTATTATGAGGCACAGCCCTCTCTCCCCAGGGAGAGACAAATTTCCTCCCTGTGCCAAAAAGCCACCAGTTCTTGACACTTCACAGTGAATTGGGATGAAGTAGGGAGGTATTTCCATGCTTAAGAGATGGGAGAACCAGCCCTGAGACATTGAGCCTTCTCCAGGCAGCAGGTGGGGAAAGGGCAAAGGGGCTGAGAGGGCTGGGAGAAAGCCCCAGACACAGAGCAGGGCTGTGATGGAGGATCAGGAGGCAAACACAAATTTCATCTCCTGTCTGAGAGTCTCTCTGTATTTGCAGAAAAACACTACTAGAAAGCTGATTTCCCCCTTCTTTTGGCCAGAGGCACTTTGTTTCTGGTGCAGGACAAGACCTTAAATGAAGAGTGCTCAAGGAGGCTGTGAAGCCCAGCAGTTATCCCCAGGTGCTTCACTCCCCATCTTCTCCAAAGCCAGTGCCATTATCTTCCTTTTTCTGATGGGGAAACTGAGGCAGTAAGCACAGAGGTAGGATCACAATGTACCCATAACATCTCCCACAACACAAGGCAGACATTCCTGCCTGTTAGTTCCTGATGGACACCCTGCACAACCAATTCTCTAGTTATAAGGGCCAGTAATGGAAAGATATTGGAGGTAAGTTAAGGCAGGCTTCATTTGCAGGCAGAAAAGAGACACTCGGAGGAAATGGCAGGTCTTGGGTTTCTAAGCGAGGCTGCTGAGACCAAGCAGGGAGAGGGAACCCTTTTAATTTTCATTAACTCTTTTAATTTTAAAAGATTTCACGCTAATAGCTATACTTACACCAAGAGCTTCCGCTCAGCCACGGTCAGGGAGCTTTTAGAAATTGCTTCTTTCATACTCATGGAAGAGGAGCTCAAAACTGACGTGAGACCAGAACTTGACCACTTCTATCCCGATTTTCTGTCCCTTTATGCCCCTCTTCTTTATCACAGTTACATTTATCCTGTATACGTTTGCAGTGACTTGCGGGACGACAACAGTGTGCAAGCACCGTCCCCTGAATCACAAAACTGCCCGCTCGTTCTTCCATCACCTGGACACATTTGGTAACAGCTTGGCAAGGCCATTGCTGTACAAATCGCTCTGCTTAACTGCGTGTGCAGCTCTTGAGATCCTCACACCACCATCACAACGCCGGACAAAATCCACAGGACCCAGAAGCCACTTCTTCATCCTTATCCCTGCAAAGATTTTGCTGGGATTACCCAGGAAAGGAACGAGTTGGTTCCTACAGCTGGTTAGCAGAGGGCTTGCAGTAACGAGATGCGCACTGTATTAGTTTTAAATGAATAACATTGTCGGCTACAGGGTCTGCTGAGTGCTCGCAGCTGATCTCAGAGGGCGTATAGCTGTGGTCTTTGGAAAAAGCATTAAAATTGCTTGAAAAAATTACAGCTAATTGCACTGTCACGACATTAGCACTGTAGTTTCCAAACACTCAGAACAAAAGCCTATTGTCCCTCCTGGCAGCTCCCAGCATCATCACGCAGGGCTGAAATTTTCAAATTCTCCCATTTAATGGGGAGCTATGGAGTGTTTTCCCTAGCCTGGCCAAGCATGACTGTTCTGCTGGCTCGAAACAGCCAGCGTCCAAGGGTGATTTGCTGTTTTGTGTTGCTAGGAAGACATGCAGCCTTACGAGTGGAAAAACAGCCACACAGCTCCAAGCAGCTTAAATGGGCCAAAATTATTGACTTTTTGATGGGTGGGAAACTAAGAGATTAAGGAACCCACTCCATCCCACTCCACTCTCAACTGCATGGCCAAGAGTTGAACGAGCTGAACCTTCCCAATACAGCTGATTTTTGCTCTGTCCCATGGTCTGTAAACAGAGGACTTGGGGCTGGAGCTGTTTCTCTAGTATCAGCCATGAGATGGATTTTATTCCTTTAAAACAAATAGCTGCCTGCTTTATTTTCCAGCTTGCCTTGCTCCCTGTTTTGCAATAAATAGGATTCCACACTGGAGAACGGGGGATCTCAATGTGCCGCTCCTAATTAGAAAGGTGTCCAGGAGAAAAGAGGAGGGAATAAATAACCTCCTCATAAATCATTTGCGATGAAAGGGGTGGGGAGGCTAATGATTTTAAATGGATACTTTGGCAATTCCTTTAATGAGAAGGAGCAGGTAATTACGTTGACCTTGGAGATTGCATTATTCTCCTTGGGCCAGAGGAGAGAAATGATGAAGGATCGCCTAGTGCTAGCTAAGCAAGGGGTGATGTTACAGAAGACTGACACACCCAATAGCTAACCAGGGAACGGGGCATTTGCTATGTTGTCTCACTCCTTTCCTACCTCCTAAGTGTCCTTGTGCCTGGTTTTCCTTGTCTTTTTTTTTTTTTTGACAGGTTAGGGCCCTTGGGTTTGATTACTCGTTCCTTCTTATGGAGGTAAATGCAATGGATTGGAGGTTGGGTTCTGAGTTGTCTTTGCATCCAGAATTTTATCCAGAAGCCGACGGGCTTCAGTGAGACCTGCACAACCCAGAACAACAGAAATTATGACCCCATACCAAACTGCTCCTAGAAATCAGCCTTCCACCACCCCTAAAAAGGGAGGAAAACTGCATTTTCCCAATGGAACAGAGTAGAGAAGCCCTCAAGGTTCAACTCTGAGCCTGATCCAATGCCATCACGTAATCCCAGAGCTGTGTTACACTGAGCAGGGGTCTTTCTGATTTAGAGTCATTTACTGTGAAACTCTGACTGCTTTGAGAAGACACTGTGCTATAACTATGGAGGGTTTCTATACCATGGGAATGCTGAGCATGCTGGGTCAAAAATAGAGACAGATCAAGAGCCAGGACAGGGGAAGGAGGTGGGGATTTGTTTTATCCCATGTAGACATCTCCATTCAAGCAGGCCAGACTCAACGGAGGAGAACAGGCACTGCTGTATATGAATCAGGTCATCCAGGAGTGAAGATCTGAAGCAGGGCAGATGAATCACCCTGTAGACGCGCATATTTCCCACCATTGACTACTAAGGAAGCCCATGGTGACCAGCTCCATGACAATCCAGAGAGGTGAAACAAATCCTACTGTGGGGCTCTTCAGAGAAGCAATTTTTTTCAATTCTGCCCCCAGCGCTCAAAATTTTGGAGCAAGCACAAGAAGAAATTACTCCCATTTTCCTTCTGATTCCACTTAATTTCACACCTTTCGCAGTTCTATCTGGTTTTCCCCTGTGGAACAAAGGTGCAGGCAAAGATGGGAATGGAAATAAAGCCATCGACCAAGCCAGTCTCTCTTCTCCTTCATTTCTCATTTTGCCAACAGACACCAAAGGTGTGAGGCTGGAGAAAGAACAATTTAGGAACTGAAGCGAAGATGTGCAGGGTCTTACGGTATGATTGCCTCTTCCGGAGAGTGATGCTTTGGGCAGACACTGTCAGCCACATGTTTTAATGGTTAGGACTGAAATTCTCCTCCAGAAGAGCCGTTTGACAGCTTGTCACATTGAAGTTTCACTCTTTCGCAAATCACCTGGCAAAGGAGACAGATTTCAGCATCATCTGTCACCTCTGTTCATTAAAATATCATCCAGACAAATGAGTTGTAATAGTTGGGCAGGAGCAAGGTGGCACAGTAAAAGGCTGAGGTTCTGATGGAGGCAAGATCTGCTACAAGAAGATAGGGCAGGGCCATGTGCGAGCTTAAATGCCAGATACACTTGAGATAGAAGAAAGTCTGCTGCTAAAGGTGTGTGAGAACAGGTAGATCCTTTGTCTTCCGCCATTTATCTTCCCCCAGGTTGCCCCATTTGTGCCACAAAGACTTTCTCAAGAAAAATCCAGTCCAGTCCGCTACAGCCAGATGCTATGACCGGCCAGTCCAGCATTTGAGCTTTGTCTAAACTTGCAACAGCCATGCTGACCCCTCATATCTCCATCCAAACAAATTAATTCCTTGCCTGGCAACATCCCAGCGGGAACCACTGCTGGCTCTAAATAAAGCCCAAAGAAATTTTGTTAAGAACAGGAAAGGAAAGGTTAAACAAAACTAAGGCGTCTGAAGCTTGTTGAAGGAGACTGGGGGTTTGATGGGATAAGGAGCTGCTGTTCTGCAGCGTGGGTGGAGGAGAGGACTTGGCCCAGTGGGAATGCGAGCGTGCCAGCTTTCTCCTTCCCTTTCATTCACACCAACCAAAGCTCAAAGGCCTTGCTCAGGGAAGACTCCTGCTGCCAGATGTCAAAATACTGAACTGATCAGTGAAGGTCCAGTAAGACCATGCCCTAAAGCTTTGTCCAAAATAAGATCTCTGTCAGGTCTGTGGAAGAAAGAGGGGGGCAGAAAAAGTGTGATTAGCTGAAGTGTAGGAGCCTGGAGCAGAGAGAACTGTTAGCCTCATTCATATTGTACGTTTTCCTTCCTGCTTTGGGTTGGACCTACTCTAAAGAATGGCCTTGCTGAACCTGGGCCATAGTCCAAAGTAACTTAATTGACTGTTAACACAATTGCAACTGATAGCAGAAGCAATTTCTCAGTCTCCCCTGAAGGTCTTACGTCTCTCTCTGCACCCGTCTTCTCCACCCACCTCCTGCTGGATGGTCACACCAGCCTGCCTCTCCATCGGTCTCCTGCAGCAGATCTTTGCACAAGGGGAATTTTCCCCATAAACCCACTTGCCTGCAAGTGTTTCTGCCATCAGACTTCAAACTGAGAGAGACAAAAAGAACTCAAACATGTGATGGAGATGAACTGGGGGTACCTGTGAGCAACAGAATGGAGAAAGACCAAAGAGCAAGAGAGGCCGGCAGAAATGGGGGGTGAAAAGGTGAGAAAGTGGATACACGGGAGGAAAAAGTGAGAGCAAACACACAGTTGCGGGAGGGAACAGCACAAAAGTGTGTGTTTGAAAGAAAGCAATCCCCAAACCCCATCCCAATTTATTTCACACAAATTCCTCCCTGCTCTTGTTAGAAGGGAGCACTTGGGAGCTGACCTCCAACACGCGGTGGCAACCAGCCACTTATGTTGCATGTGTTAAACAAGTCACCAAACAACTCTCCCAGGGAGGGCAATCATTGTGGATCTAATTAAAGCTTGTCATGCAACTCTGCTCTGCTGACCAGGCTCCACGTGAATGAGATGACCTCTGTTAATTTTATCTGACAACGATCATTGCAGCAGGGCCAAACAACACCCTGCCAAGAGATGGACACAACAGTCGGAGCTCTGAAGGTGCAGGAGACAAGGAGGATCTGGAAATCCCAGCCATGTACATGGATGGGTCATAGAATCATAGAATCATAGAATTGCCCAGGTTGGAAGGGACCTTTCAGATCATTGAGTCAAACCATCAACCTAACTCTGACAAAACCATCACTAAACCATATCTCTAAGCACTACGTCTACCCGTCTTTTAAATACCTCCAGGGATGGTGCCTCAGACACTTCCCTGGGCAGCCTGTTCCAATGCTTAATAACCCTTTCAGTGTAAAAATTTTTCCTAATATCCAATCTGAACCTCCCCTGGCACAACTTGAGGCCGTTTGCTCTTGTCCTATTGCCTGTTACTTGGGAGAAGAGACTGACCCCAAGGGTTTGGCTGTCTCTTGTCCCAATGAGCCAAGGGTAACTCCCGCTGCCATGTGTATCAGTTGGTGAGACAGCAGGTTGGCAGAGCAGGGCATGCAGATACGGCTGGAAAAGGGTTTTGCCTCGACGTGACAGCATCATCAACCCTCTTCTAGAAACATGAAACCACCTCCCACTGTCATTCAGCTCCACCGGTGCAGCATTTCAGAGAGGAGGTGGTTATTTTTAAACAGTAGATCTACTTAGATGAGGAACAAAATATAAAGTCATGACCTACACTTTGCTAATAATCACTGTGGAGAAGTCTCTCTTTCCCTACCAGCCTCTGGAAAGGATTTTGAGGCAGATGGCTCCTCTCCACCCATGCTCCAGGGCTGCAAGAAGTGCGGCTGTGCTCCTGTACCTGTCCCTGCACAGAGTTGTGCCAGGGCTCAGCACTGTGCTAACCATGTCCTGGTGGCCCCAGACAGCTTGGAGCACCAGGGGAAATAGCAAAAGGCTGGTCTAAGAGAAGCTGTCCAGTGTGTCAGAGATATAAATGTCTGTGACACTGTGCTACAGCCCCTGCATCTCTGCTTGTGCTCCCTGATGGTCAGCAGATGGGGGGGATGAACATTACTCACCTCAGCTGCCTATTGGGAATGGTTCCTGCCCCACGTTATCCCTTGAAACCTGCTCAGATATTCAGCAGAGGTGTGAGCCAAGCCACCGACCAGTCTGGCAATGTAGCAAGAGATAACTGAATGGAAGCTCCAGGCCCCAGAGCATGCCCCAGCACTATTTAATTGATTAATCCTGAAAAATGGGAGCAGATTTTTGATCAAATTGTCCTTCATAAGATCCCTGAAGGAATGAGGTTTGCAGGACTGAGAGAGGAATCTTGTTAAGCAATGCCACTTATTACTAGCATTTAAGTAATCTCTCTGAAGGCACATATACCCCTTAGGAACAACAAAGGACCATGAAACTACTGTGCACCTGGTGGCAAACACAGGCCTGGGTAACCTCTGGGATTGTAATGCATCCAAAGGTGAATCAGTGTGATGGACTTAAAACTGTTGTAAATTCCCAGGTAAACAACAGGGAGCACCAAAAAAAAGCATTATTCTATGTGGCAGCAAAACCAGGACCGAAAATCTCAGAGAGCACCTGACAACACGAGGCCTCAGCTTGTTATTCTCTTGTTAGAATGTAATTGCCTTTTTAATGTAAAAGCTTTTTTAATATAAAAGCTTTTAATATAAAAGCTTTTAAAATAATTTTCTTGGAGTCGCAATGCGCAGCCCCCATAAACCTTTCAGGAACACGTTGTCTCATCCTCCAGACCAGCATCCACAGTTCTCTCCGATCAAAGAAATAACTGCATTGCCAAAATCCAACATTCTCATTAGCACAATCAGTTAATTAGTGCTCATCTCCCTGCCATTAATTTAACAGGTGTCTGTTGCACAGCAAACACTTCTCCTGCTCTATTTCCTCTCTGCTTGTAACTGAAGGTCCCATTTGGGAAGAGGCTCAGCATCCAAACAGACTGACCATGAACTGCTCTCCTGGCTCGCATGCTGTGTACGTGCAGGAGATATATCTCCGAGCCTTCCTGCCAGGGGGGACACTCAGATGGTTTGTGTGACACCCATGGCCTGGGTTTTTACAGCCTTGAGACTCAGAAACTTCAGCTGAAACTTGATTAGATCTGGTAGTTTCCTCTCTGTGCCCATCTCATAGAATCATAGAATCAGGGAATGGTTTGGGTTGGAAGGGACCTTAAAGATCATCCAGTTCCACCCCCCTGCCATGGGCAGGGACACCTTCCACTAGACCAGGTTGCTCAAAAGCCCCATCCAGCTTGGTCCATCTCTGTTCTCGTTGCTGATGGAAACAGACAGTTTGATGTTACTACACATGGGGTCATTACAGATGACCCAGTCTTGGAACCCAGAATCCATGGAGATCATTTTGGGGGCTTCTCCTTTTGTTTCAAGTAGACACTCGGAGCGATCTGGTCTTGGAATCCAGGTTGCATGTGGTGAAGAAACAACCGATCTCAAGACACAACCATCAAAGTGTGGGGTCTCCCCCATCAGGGATCCGAGTAGGTGATACCTTGAGCTCATTTAAGCTGGTACAGGAAGATGAGAGCTTCAGGAATCTCTCAGGAATGACACAAAGTCCGGAATGCCATGAATGACATGACTTTGGAAAAACATTAAGACCTCGAGGCATGGAGAAACGCAGAGGGCTTAGCTCAGTCAACGTCACTTGACTACAACAACCTTTTTTCTGACTCCTGATTGTCTATCTGAGAGCGAAATAATGAAATATTCTTAAGTCATCCAATCTAAACAGGTCCCATCCATCCATTCAGACCCAGGTATTTGTGAGGCAGGGCACAGCAATTAGTGGGTACTTTGATGCTTCTGAAAGAGATTTTAAGACATGTAAAACCTGTTACTGAAGAAGGTTCCCTGAGAAGCCAGCTTCCAAGAAGGATGATTTGAAGCTCATTCCTTGGTGATAGTGATAGTCAACATGGAAGACACCCAAGTTGAGTCTTTGATATGAAAACAGATAAACAAACAATCAAAGGAAAGAATTTGGGAGGGAGGCAGGGGGTTGCTTTGTCTCCTTCAGGTTGTTCACTAGGAATTGGTCTCAGCCAGGAGGTTCAGGTTCTCTACACTTTCACTGTAAAGACTGTCTCTGTTCAACACCACCTTTTATAGTAAACACAATGACTTTTTGTTTGTCTCCCTGAATATCTGCACCTGAGGAATCTATTTCTTTTTTCCTTGTGTTACTTTTTCTTTCCAGTACCTTTGCATTGTTTGTTGCACTAATTGTCCTACTGTGTCCTGCGTCCCCAGTGTTGGACAACTGCATTCTAACACTGATACTCCGCTGCACCACCTCAAGGTAATTTATGGAAAACAATGGGTTAGGTTCTTTGTTTAATCAGAGCAATAGCGTCCCAGTTAAATCAATAGCTTTAGCTTTTACCTTACTGGTAAAGCAACCAGGTTACCCCATCTGAAGATCCAGCCAAGTCACAATACTGCAATGGAAAATCAAGGCCACTTCATACTGTTAGGTTTTGTTACAGCAAAAATGTTCCTTGGAGTTGGAATTACAACAAAGACATTCATGTTCTGATTTGACTCCTCCAGCTCAATGTATTATCGCATGAAGATAAAAAGATATTAATTCTATGTGTAAAGAGTGTCTGGTAAACTGCCAGGTTTTCTTTTTTTCTTTTAATTACCGAAAAGGAAGACGGGGAACTGGCTCCCTACCTGAGAGCTGGAGCTAAAAGCATTTCATGAGGAGAAATAACTTGAGAAAACATCCTTCCCCTTATCTCTCACAGTTCCTCTAGGCTCATTTTGATTTATTTTTCTTAAAAGCAAATCCTGTGTAGTTAATAAGCAGGGTGATAAAAAGGAATCAATGCTCCATATCCAAACTGATGTACTTCTGCTCTGAGCACAATTTCACCAGCGTGCCTCTTAAGGTCTCAATCGTCTTTCTCTCTGTTTTGTCTTTTCTTTGGTGGTTGCACATCAAATAAAAAGGGGAAAAAGGAAAATCAGGCTGATAGATGGCATGCAAGATGCTGAGATGTAGAGAAGGAAAGGTACAGGGCACGGTCCCTGCAGATGGGCTGAGGGAGAGGCAGCAATGGTCTGCAATAGGCATTGGTTTGAAAGTATGAGAATTTCACACTCGCTGCACTTACCCTCTATCCCGTCCCTGTCCCGGTGCTTAATGCCTCAACCTACCACAACATTGTCCATGGGGTGAACATAAGAACGACATGGAGCTGTTGGAGCAGGGCCAACAGAGGCCACGAAGATGATCAGAGGGCTGGAGCCCCTCTGCTGTGAGGACAGGCTCAGAGAGTTGGGGGTGTTCAGCCTGGAGAAGAGAAGGCTCCGGGGAGACCTTCCAGCCCCTTCCAGTCCCTCAAGGGGCTCCAGGAAAGCTGGGGAGGGACTCTGGATCAGGGAGGGGAGCCATAGGATGAGGGGGAAGGGTTTTACACTGAAAGAGGGGAGATTTACATTAGATATCAAGAAGAAATTTTTCACTCTGAGGGTGGTGAGCCCCTGGCCCAGGTTGCCCAGAGAAGCTGTGGCTGCCCCATCCCTGGAGGGGTTCAAGGCCAGGCTGGATGGGGCTTTGAGCAACCTGGTCTGGTGGGAGGTGTCCCTGCCCAGGGCAGGGGGGTGGAACGAGATGATCTTTAAAGTCCTTCCAATCTAAACCATTCTATGATTCTATGATTCTTTGTTATCGTTATTGATGCCATTGATTGAGCCCTGCACATTTCATCTTTGAGTTCCTCTGTTCTTTCATGAATTATATTTCCCCTAGGAACAGAAAGAGACTCTGAGGCATAAAGGGATGAGCCCCTGCATGGTGTGGAGGCGTCACCTCCAATTTGCTGCTGGCTTTGGGCTTGCATTTGTCTTCCATGAAGGTTCCCCATGAAGTGGTTTTTGGGCTCAGAGCACATGGGCTAGGAGCTTCTACACAAGGCCTTAGTCTCCTTCTTTGCTTTTGCTTTCAGGCCTCAGATAAACAAGCAGCCACAGATGTCATGCTCCTAATGCCTCAAGACGTGAGCACAAGGTCACATTACTCCACCTTGAGATACTGCTCATCAGCTGCCTGCATGCCCCTTCCAGCCTGCAGATAATGAGAGGTCGTCTAGTGTAGGCTCATCCTCTCGGCTCAGGAGCTAAGCTCAGAACAATAACACTGCTTTTGCCCGGCGACGAGTTTACACCCAAGAAATTGCTGTGGCTCAGCTGAGTTGTTGTAATCTGCTCACGCAACAAGCACCAACCGTTCCCAAAGCTGTTGCTCCAGGGACGGCAACTACAGTTTGACAGCGAGACCATTTAGCTTTAAAACACAGGATCCGCCAGGCTCCTCGAAGAGCACTGATGTCTTTAAGGCTGGTAGTAATAGGCTCTTGACCTCCATTTGGTTCAACAGCTATCGCTGAGAAGAAATAGGACTCTAGTCCTAGGCTTGGACATGCTGCATTCAGGCAGTCCCTTTGCAGCAGGGATGCTTATAAAGCAGGGGCAACACATGGAAACATCGCCCCTTGTTTAATTCAGACCGTAAAAAGAGAGCAGTTTCCTGCCTGCGTTTTCATGAGCAGGCATTTCTGACTCGAGTGAATTAATGAATTTCATCTTGTTCTCCTGCACATTCGATATCACATTGTCCTAGGGCATTTAAAGGAATTAGGTTGGGTGGCTGGGTTGGTTTTTTTTTTTAATCCACAAGAAAGAGACGTGTCGCCTCTTTCTTTATCTTTGATTTCACCAAAGGTTTCCATTTGTTCAGCCTATTAAAATCCTGCAAAAGGAGGCATTTGAAAACTGTTGTGCTTTGCAGAGCCGGGCCACAACGGATTTCACAGGCCACGCTGCCCCTATAAAAGAGGAACAGGGTTTAGTCTCGCAAGACTTTGCTGAAATCCATCAGTTTAATTAGGGTCTATTTTGCAAGGGTGGAAAATAATTATTGTGCATACAAAGTGGAAATGACCAAAAATTGCCTCATTAACGTTGATTCATTGTAGCTGGCTCATAATGAGTAGAGACCAGAGCCCCTTGATAAATGGCGCTCCTGCCACGCCAACACGCTCCGCATCCGTAATGCCTGAACACGGCTCATTTTACAGGAGCAACAGTGCAGAGAAGAGGCAGGGAAACTGCACATGGGCCAACACGGTGGTGCCGCCCAGCTGCTGTGTGGGAACCCAGAGGCTGGAGCTTGGGGAATTCCTGAGGGGATGGGCCAAGTGCCGGCTCTTGCACCTGGGTCACAACAACCCAATACAGCGCTACAGGCATGGGGCAGGGCGCCTGGAGAGCTGTCTGGCAGAAAAGAACCTGGGGGTGTTGGTCAACTGCCAGCTGAATATAAGCCAGCGATGTGACCAGGTGGCCAAGAAGGCCAACAGCATCCTGGCCTGTATCGGGAACAGGGTGGCCAGCAGGACTAGGGAAGTGACCGTCCCACTGTACTCAGCACTGGTGAGGCCCGATCGTGAATATCGTGTGCAGTTTTGGGCCCTTCACTGCAGGAAAGACATTCTGGTGCTGGAGCATGTCCAGAGAAGGGCAAAGGAGCTGGTGAGGGGTCTGGAGGAGCGGCTGAGGGAGCTGGGGGTGTTCAGCCTGGAGAAAAGGAGGCTGAGGGAAGACAACTCTCTACAGCTCCCTGAAAGGAGGGTGTATCCAGGGGGGTCGTTCTCTTCTCCCAAGGAACAGGCGATGGGACAAGAGGAAATGGCCTCAAGTTGCACCAGGGGAGGTTTAGGATGGATATTAGGAAAAATTTCTTCACAGAAAGTTTTATCAAGCATTGGAACAGGCTGCCCAGGGTAGTGGTGGAATCACCATCCCTGGAGGGATTTAAAAGCTGGGCAGACGTGATGCTGAGGGACATGGTTTAGTGGTGGTTTTGGCAGCGTTAGGTTGATGGTTGGACTCGATGATCTAAAAGGTCGTTTCCAGTCTAGGCAATTCTATGATTCCTATGATTCACAGCCTCCTACCTCAGCCTGGGCTCTGCCCTGGCAATGGGGCAAGAGCACCAAATTAAGGGAAAGGAAAAATTGGGGATTAAAATTCAGGATTGTCTCCAGTGAGGTCTTGGCTGCCGTTTTATTACCACTGGCCTCAGGTACAAATTTTCCCTGGGCCAGGAGTCTCCTAATCACTCTATGAATTTTGACCTGTGGTTCAGGGATGGCAGATGGTCCGCGGCACCTTTCAGCATCAGGCATGGGGGAGGAGACGCCACCACTCCACACACCCTTCTCCCAGATGGACAAACCAACATGCCCTGGGTATGGAGCTGCAATGACAGCAAGAAGCAACACCCCTGATCCTAAATCATGATGGAGGACAGGGTTTGCCATCACCAATTGACTTTAATACAGATGTCAGGACAGTCCAGAAGAGGACATATCCTCTGACAGTGTTTTTCAACCTGTACTGGACAAATTCCCCCACGGAGCTGCAGACTCTTGTGCAACAGCTGAAATGGCTAAGTCTGTTGTTTCTACTTTCCAACGGCCCTTTGGGGAGGTCTAATGGACTCATAAGCATCTGCAGACCAGAGGATTAAACCACTCTCCTGGTACACCACGTGGGAGTGGGACCTTCAGAGAAAACCAAAGCACTGCCCAGTATATCTGGGGTTAATAGCTGTGTTAAACTGATCTTTGTCTACATTCTTAAATGCTTGGGGAAAAATCATTTTGCTGATTTGGCACATGGGGCTCGGTGAAGTTTTAGGGGGGCTCTATCAGAATCCTTTACAATTGGCATAGGCAACCCAAGTCAGCGAGCGGTTGTCTCATTTTATTTTAGAGGCACGATACGTCATCTGACTTGTCCTAAGGCAGGCACCTAAAACGGGTTGGGGAATTGCTTTAGCAGTGGCCGTTTCTCTTCTGCAACTAAAACTGGGAGCTGAGAGGGAGTCAATCAAATGGAGATGTTTGCATTTAGATGTGTGAAGGAAAATGAAGTTCATCCCACCCTGTGATGGACGTGGCTTGTGTATAGCAATGCAAGGATGCTGGGTAGGGTCAGGAAAAGGAGACAACCGCACGAAACGGAGTCAAGAGCTCAAACTGATGCTTACCCTACGTGTCCAAGGGCTCAGAAATGCTCCCCAAAAGGGTAGAAGATAGCACTCAGACCTCTCCTTCCTGCCTGTTGGACCACAGCTGACTGAAGCTTCAAAACATGATTAAATGCTTATACTTGGATCTGCTGGCACTCACTGGACGGATCTTGCCCTGCTGATTAACCCCCAGTGTTGTAATGACTACTGCAAACAGAAATAATAATAATAAAGACTTTTGTATCGCATGTATAGATCACAGAAGAAGATGTATCACGAAAGTAGAAGGTAAAGAAGGAACAGAGCGGGGAGCAAGGCAGCCTGCAGATGATGCTTATGGTGACCCAACGAGCCGGCTGATTGCACTTGGAGCCCTTTGCCATTCAAATCATTGCAGCTGCAATTTGTTCTTAATAACAACCAGACCATCTTTATGACCTTTAATAGGTGGTCACCCCTTTATTTTGTGAAATAACACCACCTTCTGCTGCAGCAGCACAGCAAGGGAAGTGCCTCTACTGCAAGTAGGGTACCAGTTTTCTGCCCTTCTTTCGAAATTAATTCAGCAAAAGAGACATCCTGGATAAAGACCAGCACAAGCCTTGAGAACGGCTGAAATAAGCAGTGACCCGCACTCTCTTCTCAGGGCCAAAGTTCATCTGTAATCAGAACAAGCAGAACTGGAGGCATGTTTTTCCCAGCGACTGAGTGCAATCTGAAAACCTGGATCCCTCAAAATCGCAAAGGTCAGTAAACGCCCGTCCAGCCTGACAAAGAAATATTTAGCAGTAAAATAAAATCTTCCTGTCCATCCCTAAGCAAAATGTTTCCTTGCCTAAGGAGAAGATCACTGATTTTCAGGCTAGTGATACTTTTTTATTTTGGGTTTTGAGCAATGGCAAGGAAGAATAAAAATAAGGAGAGCTTGCTGGTTGCATTTCTAAGTGACGAGTTTCTGAGCAGCTCCCTGTCTGACAACCTCCTCAGATGGATATGACCGTTTGGAAAAAGCTACCCTTACTCTTATCTCAAGGAATGAATCAAAACAGGAACTCCACTTTAAATTGGCTTCTTCCTAACTTTCTTCCTCTGGAGAGAAGGAAACTAATTTCCCTGTGTAGACAAGGATTTATATACACAAAGGCATCCAGAGCAGCAAACAATAACCCAACCGTCTCTAGTTTTCAGGCTCCACATATAGTCATGTGTTCAAAATATCCATAAAAAAGAACAATTTTACATCAGGGTGCTTAGAAAAGAGGTCTCTTTCTGCCCCATTGGGAACCGGGTGGTGCTGGCAGGCCAGCAAGGCCCTTTCCATCTCAAACATCTACATTTCCATCTCTTTGCACATGTAATTTTGCACCTCATTGCTCCTAATTGAGTGGTTTTGAAAACCCAGCCTGTAGAGCTATCCATTACTCTGCCACAGCCACAGTGTCAAAGAAAATAAGTTCTCAGACACTTCTGTCTATAAATAATTCTGCTGTCGTGAGGTTATCCACAGGGAGTGTTGACAGCTATCTCATTACTGCTGTATTTCTCAGTTTTCTATCAAATTGCTTGTTTCTTCCCCCAGCCTCTTCCCAAAGCAAAGGTGCAGGAGGATCGCAGGGCTTCCTAAGCAGCATTTCCAGAATCTTCCTCCTTGCGTGATGGATGTCACAGCCGCCGCGGGAGCTGCCATCTCCAGGACGGGCCTCAGGAACTCATGTTTGCCTGAAATCCTTCACAGCAATTTTCTGGAGCGAGAGGATGTTAGCTGTAGTCATACCACCAAACCCCAGCTCTGGTAATTATATCCTGCTAACCCAAATTCCCCCTTACAGTTTCAACAGGACGCACGAGTCTTCTTGCACAGCGTTAAACCCCTGCTGTGGGTTATCTCAGAGACAGCTGCATTTTAGTGGGGAAAAGTGATTTCTGTAGATTTGGGCATGAAAACCAGTTGTGAGTTTTGGAGCAAAGCGTTGGCTTTTCTTGGGTGAGCATCAGCAGCTTGGTTTCCAAGCAAGGATGAGTTGCTACTGAAATGAGAGCTTGGGGGTTCCTCCCCAAAATAATAAATTTATTCAGAGCAGCTATTGAACGGAAGGACTCAGGAGCTGCAAGGGCACAAAACTCACTGTCTGAGCTCCCAGCCCAAAGACCCAAGCAACCATACCCCAGGTAATGAAGGACGGACGGGGCTTTGAGAAACCTGGTCTAGTGGGAGGTGTCCCTGCCCACAGCAGGGGGTTGGAATGAGATGATCTTTAAGGTCCCTTCCAACATAAACTATTCTATCGTTCTATGAAACCTTCTCCTCTTGCTGTCGCTTCCCCACAAATCACCGCTGTAAAGCAAACAGTAGTGCAGCACAAATTTAAAGTTTCTACACTGCTGTTGTGCCAAGGCATCAAGTACTTGCACTCTCTGGTCTCTACCACTATTATATTTAGTCCATAATTAAACAAGCAAGGGACATAAATAGCTGACAGCTTAAAAGCACTTTCTTACACTCTTCTCCTTGCTTTGTAAACACAGACCTTACTTCTCCCATAAACTACGGAGCACAGCTATAACTCACTCTCCCCAGCACTGGCTTTTTTTGCCCGAGTCCAGGGTACATTGTCATTAGCTGAACTGACTTTTTTGCCTTCAAATTTGTCTTTTTATTAGAAAATGGCTTTGTCCATCCTTGAGGATTGCTGGGAACATCTCTTAGCTGGACTGCCTCATCAAAGCGCTGTTCTCAAGTCAATGCAGTACAAGGATATGCCCATAAAATGTGGGCCACGTTTTTTTATGAGGAAAGAATTAGTTGAGCTTCTCCAGAACAGATCAACTCTGATTAATTAAGTTAATATAATTTTTGTCTTAGCTTGGAAATGCCCCCCACCAAGGAAAAATGCTACTGGTATGAAAGGCCCTGGGTGATGGATGGAGCTAGAGGATAACATGCATAACTTTCAAACTTTGTCTTGAGCATTTGACCCTACAGATGCTTCATAGTGCAGTTCCCAGGGTGGGAAAGATCTGAGCAGAGAGGGTGCTGTGGGGTGCTTGTGACAAGGTGTCCCTGCCCTAGGATGTGGGGCAGAAGAGCTAAATTTGGGGTCTTAGAGCACCATCTGCTGGCACCTTCCCCCAGAAGGAGCCAGGGTGGCTTGGAGCCAGCCTTCACCATGGCCAGGATTGCGGAGGAGGCACTGCTGAGAGCAGAGAGGGGCTGCTGGAGAAACCCCAAGGTCTCCTTTGAGCCTCCATGGGGGAATGGAGCAACGGAAAAGAGGCAAAATCCGCTCCTTTCACTGCAATTGGAACAAGCGCTGAGGTGGGATGGGTGTCATCTACCCGGCAGAGACAGCAAGGGATGGAAAAGGGGATGATGGCTCCTGCCATACTCAGGAAGGGCCAGAACAGGCTTGTTTGGGTGATCCCACTATCCCAGCAAGTGCTTGGGATTGTTTCAACACAGTGCCTTTGCTGCTGAAGTGTTGGGTGTCACTGGGAGGAGGGTAGACCACTTCCACCCCATCCCTGGGACCAGCAGGCTGTTGGTAGGCAGATTTCCCAGGTCTGGGTAGAAATCCTTGCTGGAAGGGGAAGGATTTGAACCTCTGGATTTCCAAGATGTTTCTGACCACCGGGGCAGTAGATAAACGGTGGAAAGAAAGCAACAACCTCCCTGTCTGCTCCAGTTAGGAAGAGGACCCGGGCATCACGTGCCATGTGAGGGAGACCTCAGTGTGGTACATCTGTCCCAGAGAGCAGAGGATTTTGCCCAATACCTAGCCTGGTGGCTTCCATTTTCTACTGCTTGCCTGCCCTCCCACAGCGCAGGTATCTCAGTTTCCCCACTCTGCCAAGGGGACCTGGCATCTGAGCCTTCTTGTGTGTCCCTTAGCATCTGCTGGCTTTTCTCTTCCAATGTTCCAAGATTTAGATATCTAAATTAGGTGCCTACATGTGCTCTTATAGCCATTAGGTGCTTCGACGCATCTCACTCTCCATAGGGCATTCTCAATCATTTTTCCAACCATCTTTTCTCTCCATTGCTCCCTTTCCATGCATCTCTCCCTTCTATCCTATTTTTAAGACCATGGTCCCACACGACATGTTGTCTTTCATATATTGCACACAACAACTTGGCTCTTCAGCCCCAAAATAGTCCACTGTGTGGCAGATCAGACAGGACAGGTCTATATGAGGGATTCTTGAATCTCATGTTGGCCTCACATGTTCCACCACTCCTCCAAGACAGAGGTCTATGAACACCTTAGAGTTGAGGTGTATGGTCAAAATTTGGTTCTCTTAGGGATGTGGAAATTGAAAGGATATTCTTGTTCCTGGGGACCAGTACTCTGTTTTCACAAGCCACCCATCCTGTAATATTCTTCATAAATCCTTTTCTCGCACCTATAATTTAGATGGGGCCATAACATTGGAGCCTTTCTCGCATTCATGCAGAAAACAGACAGTGTTCTGCTTGAAGGAG
Source organism: Rissa tridactyla (assembly GCF_028500815.1). Lineage (NCBI taxonomy): Eukaryota > Metazoa > Chordata > Aves > Charadriiformes > Laridae > Rissa > Rissa tridactyla. The sequence goes on along the minus strand of NC_071466.1, from coordinate 6,672,126 downwards.
GTAAACTTTCCGCACGTAATAGCAGAGCAGAAGTGTCTGGGATGACAGTCAGAAAGGATATGTAAGTGGCATATTGATTTTTACGTGCTGCAAATAGCAAAAGGCAGTTGTCTCTTGATACACTTGGATTAACAAAGCACAACACTTGGCACTGGAAGCGTTGCTGCCACAAAGCAGAAGGGACCATACATAGTCTCTCTGCCTGAGACGCAAAGGGGGCTGAAGCAGTGAAACTACTGCAGTCCCCTGTAAAGCTGGTTGTGAGGCATTCATCAAATATGAGTCACCAAATCATCATCTATTGAGCCTTTCACTGTTTTCATCTTCCTCTGTGCATCTGCTGTGCATCCTACACTGCGGGAAGGTGAGGAGGCAGGGCTGGAAGCGGGGGAGTCCCAGCTCTTGGGATTGTCTGAATACAGAGGACTGTCAGTGTGATTTTTTTTTTTTTTTAAGTATATTTCTAACTGCCTTGGCTGTAAAAAAAAAAAAAAAAAAAAAAAAAAAAAGTTGGAAAATGAGAACCCACTGCACCTCTTATGGGGTAAGAAAAAGAAAAGCCCTACAGAATTTACTGGTCTTTTAATCTCATAACTGGCAAGGGGAAGCAGGGCTTGAGCTGAGAACCAGTAAGCTGCTTCAACCACCCCAGTTCAGCTGAGATATTGTAGGAAGCAAAACACCAGTTTACCCAGCTCTTCTGCAACATGGGACGTTGGTGCTGGCTCCTCTAAGATAAGGGGGTGAATGAGAGGAACTGTCCCAGGATCTGGGGCTCACATGGTGGCCACCAACAGACCATCCTGAACGCACGTCTGAAGCAGCAGAATAAGAAACATGGAGAAGAACGTGTGCCATCAGTTGGATGAGACTGGGCATCAGAGACAAAAGCTCTGGTCATCTGGTCACCTGACTTTCCGTAAAGTGCAATGGGTGGATAACCCTGTCTCCACAGATGTCCTGTCCCCCTCACCTCTGTCTTTTCTGTCAAACCACACACTTTTGGCAGGAAGGACTACCTGTACGCAGGCCCCTCAGAGAAGTGGCTGAGTCGCCATCCATGGAGGTTTTTAAAAGACGAGTTGATGTGGTGTTTAGGGACATAGTTTAGCGGTGGACTTGGCAGTGTTAGGTTTACAGTTGGACTCAATGACCTGAAAGGCCCCTTTCGACCTTGACAATTCTATGATTCTACATTGACCAGTTCAGTATGACTCTGAGCTTAGATGCAAATTCAGTGCAAATAAAAAATAGTTCTAAGACATTTTATGCAATTTTAGATAAATAAGTGTTTGTTCGGGAATCCATACCACCCTTTGGGATTCACAGACTGAAGTCCAACAATCAGTAAACACTCCAGCTATATCACATCATTGATATGACCACCTTCACAAGTGGTCCTGTCCCCAAATAGGGGGGACACTAATGAGGAGTAATGGTTTTAAACTGAAAAAGGGGAGATTTAGATTAGACATCAGGAAGAAATTCTTGATTCTGAGGGTGGTGAGCCTGTGGCCCAGGTTGCCCAGAGAAGCTGTGGCTGTCCCATCCCTGGAGGTGTTCGAGACCAGGCTGGACGAGGCTTTGAGCAACCTGATCTAGTGAGAGGTGTCCCTGCCCAGGGCAGGGGGGTTGGAACTGCATGATCTTTAAGGTCCCTTCCAGCCCAAACCATTCTATGATTTCTTGCTGAAACACTACTATTGGCAACTCTTATGTATTTACCGTTAACCAATTTTAGACCTGATGCAGGCAAAAATACATTCCCAGTTAGCACAAAGGAACTTCTGTTTGAAGCAAAGATGGACTAAATAAACAGCTCTGAATCAATAGGGTAGAGATCAATTAATCCTTAGTGGATTTAAACCATGAACCAATCTGATTCAGTGTGCTTTATCCTCACTATCCTAAGGGAGAGCTTTTAGGTGACTATCTCCTACCTGCACACAGAATATTTCTGACAGTTGCAGTGTCAGAGCATTTTTGCAAAATCTCTTTTTATCACTGCAGCAACCACGACTCACAATTCAGTCCCTAGGGGAAGGTGCCATGTAAAGTTACAGGCAGGGCCCGTCCTGAAGACCTATACACATTGCGTAGGTGAGGGATATGTAAAGATTCAAGGCTATGAATGTGCCCAAGGTCAAACAGAAGGTTTTGTGGCTGAGATGGTGACAGACTCGAGAGCTCCCAACTGCCAGCGTTCACTGCATCACCCCACGATCATCTGCAATCCAAATTTCCCTATGCATCTGTCCCTGCCTTAATTCACTCCAGTTGTCTGTTTAATTAAAAGCACTATGTGGGACAATTGATTAACGCAGGCTGCACTGCGAAATGGCTGCTCTCCACTGCAAATTTCAATTTCAAATTCAAAAGCAAAGGAAAAGTTGTAGGCTTTCCTATTTCGGTGAACAGTCGCCTTTTCATGCAAAGAAACTCTCTTGGAGGAAAGGCCTTTTGGTTCCCCCTGCCTTGACTGCACTAGAAGATGTTCAGCAGTGTCCAGCGGAGGGCCACGAAGATGATCAGAGGGCTGGAGCACCTCTGCTATGACAAGAGGCTGAGAGAGCTGGCGTTGTTCAACCTGGAGAAGAGAAGGCTCCAGGGAGGCCTTATAGCAGCCTTCCAGTCCCTAAAGGGGGCCTACGGGAAGGATGGGGAGGGACACTTGATCAGGGAGTGTAATGATAGGATGAGGGGTAACGGTTTCAAACTGAAAGAGGGCAGATTTAGATTGGATATTAGGAACAAATTCTTTACTGTAAGGGTGGTGAGACACTGGAACAGATTGCCTGGGGAAGTTGTGGATGCCCCATCCCTGGAGGGGTTCAAGGCCAGGTTGGACGGGGCTTTGAGCAGCCTGGTCTGGTGGGAGGTGTCCCTGCCCAGGGCAGGGGGTTGGAACTGGATGATCTTTAAGGTCCCTTCCAACCCAAACTATTCTATGATTCCATGAGGAGGATGAGGCTTGTTTTCAGTCAGTAGCCTTCCTATTAGTTGCAGGGCACTGGGACCGTTCTCCATCTATAGGGTAATGCACATGGAAGATATAAGCCATCCTGAGAGGTCCTGCTTGATGCTAGCCCAAAACAAGGAAGGGGTGATGAACGGCAGGAGGAATGCAGGTGGAAACTGCAGCCTCATGGAGAAATGAAGGCTCCAGAGATGTGGAAGATGTCCTGGGATGTGGAAGATGTCCTGAGATGCAGAAGATGTCAGGATTCAAATCCTGATCTCTGAGCTAAACTATCTCTACTCCATCTATGCATGCTGCAGGGGCCTCCTGCAACATGGTGCTTTCTTCTGACAAGGCACTTGGAGTCACAGCATGAAAGAAAAGCCCCTTATAACAGGAACTCATTTTCCCACATAACAAACGATAGGACAAGAGCAAACAGCCTCAAGTTGCACCAGGGGAGGTCTAGCATGGATATTAGGAAAAAATTCTTCACCAAAAGGATTGTCAAGCATTGGAACAGACTGCCCAGGGTAGTGGTTGAGTCACCATCCCTGGAGGTATTTAAAAGACATGTAGACGTGGTGCTGAGGGACATGGTTTAGTGATGGATTTAGCAGTGTTAGGTTAACAGTTGGAGTTGATGACCTTAAGGGTCTTTTCCAACCAAAATGATTCTATAATTCCATGATTCTATGATAAGTCAAGGTCCACCAGGGGCCCTGGAGAAGGGCTGTAAGGTCTGAATCAGACCAGGGCCAGGGCAGCAGGTCTTACCAGTCAGCAAGGGGAGTAAAGTTAATACGCTCAATAAATGAAGAGTGGGGGACCGACATATTCAGTGAGAGATGTTTTAGACGTGTAGGAAACGATCTTCAAAGCCTGAGCTCCAGCCTAGACACACTCGTATCCGTGTCCTTCCCTGGAACTGCTTCCATTAGCACACACAAACTGGTTTGTTGATGTGGAAGATCTCGGTAACATCAGTGAGTCACTGGTCTTGGAAAGGAATAGCATTTTTGGATTATCAGGTCTTTTTAGGTTCCTCAGATTAGATAACTAACAGAAAAGTCATACTAACGAATTCAGCCTGATATTAGGAAACTGAACGCAAGCGTAGCTGTCACTGTCATTCACCAGCACAGCTATGCCTACACTGCTCGGGCTGTCAGCTGCAGCCTACATTCGCATCCAAATTCACTTATCTAACTACAACACCATGTCTGCCTTAAGGAAGCCCTGAGGAAATCCTAGCTTCCCAAATGGGACCTGACCCCACTTGTCAGCTGCCTGGTCAGCTGCTTCTGCATGTCCGCTCTAGCCTTGCAGCAACACTACATGACCAATGGATCCTTCTAGGGAGGGTTTCCAGGATTACCTGTCTCAAGGACATCTCAGGTCTGCAGACAAAATCATGAAGCCATAGAATCATAGAATCCATAGGGTTGGAAGTGACCTTAAAGATCATCTAGTTCCAACCCCCCTGCCATGGGCAGGGACACCTCCCACTAGATCGGGTTGCTCAGAGCCCTGTCCAGTGTGGCCTTAAAAGCTTCCAGGGATGGGGCTTCCACCACCTCTCTGGACAACCTGTTCCAGTGTCTCACCACCCTCATGGTGAAGAACTTCTTCCTAACGTCCAGTCTGAATTGACCCATCTCTAGTTTTAATCCATTCCCTCTAGTCCTACCATTACCCGACATCCTAAAAATTCCCTCTCCAGCTTTCTTGTAGGCCCCCTTAAGATACTGGTAGGCCCCTATAAGGTCTCCTCGGAGCCTTCTTTTCTCCAGACTGAACAACTCCAACTCTCTCAGTCTGTCCTCATAGGAGAGGTGCTCCAGCCCTCTGATCATCCTCGTGGCCCTTCTCTGGACATGTTCCAGCATGTCCATATCTTTTTTGTAGTAGGGGCTCCAGAATTGGATGCAGTACTCCAGGTGGGTCCCACAAGAGTGGAGTAGAGGGGGAGAATCACCTTCCTCCACCTGCTGGCCACGCTTCTCCTGATGCAGCCCAGGCTTTCTGGGCTGCTAGTGCCTGTCAAGGTCCCTCTGGATGGCATCCCTTCCCTCCAGCGTGTCAGCTGCCCCACACAGCTTGGTGTCGTTGGCAAACTTGCTGACGGTGCACTCTATGCCACTGTCCATGTCACTGACGAAGATGTTAAACAAGACCGGTGCCAGTACTGATCCTTGAGGGACTCCACTTGTCACTGGCCTCCACTTGGACATGGACCCATTGACAGCCACTCTTTGGGTGCGGCCGTCAAGCCAGTTCTTTATCCACTGAGTTGGCAGTCCATCAAAGCCACATTTTATCAGCTTGGAGACCAGGATGTCATGCGGGACAGTTGTCTAAGGCTTTGCTCAGGTCCCGGTAAATGATGTCAGTTGCTCTCCCCCTGTCTGTTGATGTTATGACCTTCTCATAGAAGGCCACCAGGTTTGTCAGGCACGATTTGCCCTTGGTGAAGCCATGTTCATTGTACCAAATCACCTCTTTGTTATTCTTCTGCCTCAGCAGTGCCTCCAGGAGGATCTGCTCCATAATCTTACCAGGCACAGAGGTGAGACTGACTGGCCTATAGTTCCCTGGTTCATCCTTCTTTCCCTTTTTGAAAATGGGGATTATGTTTCCCTTTTTCCAGTCAGTGGGGACTTCACCAGACTGCCATGACTTTTGGAATATAATAGAGAGCAGTTTAGCAACCTCATCCGCCAGTTCCTTCAGTACCCGTGGGTGTATTCCATCAGGTCCCATGGACTTGTTCACTTTCAGGTTCATCAAATGGTCAGAATAGCGTGCACATCTGGGCTGGATTCCCACCATTTCAAGACATCTGAAGTCTTAAACCAATTCCATCTAAACTAGTCAGCCTGGGTTCTGTATATAATTAACGCACAAAAAAAAAAGGAGACAGTCTTACAGCATGATTAATCTGACCCCTTTTTAGACTTCCACTTTAGGATTAAATTATAGTCTCTGCTGACAATAATGGGCATCTGTGGTAAGCAGCTTGGATGGAAACACCTACTCTGTAGATATTTGTATTTCATCCAAAAAACTCAACCTCTGAAGTGTTAGAGTCCAAATGTTGTGCAAGGGCAAAGAGGAAGCACACCATATATGAAGGTAAAGCCAAGAACTTACTGTTAGTATAATTGAAAACTCTCAAATTCAAGAATCATTATTACTCTTATTAGAGAAAAAGAAAGAATAATAATTCCACATAGAGTAATTTTATACAGAAAAAGTTTCAATAACAGTAATAATACAATTAAAATTGCATTGGTTTAGTTTCTAGCCTTTTTTCTGGTGTTAGGCTCCATTGCTCCATTGGGTCCTAAAATCAGTAACTTTGGATTGCTGGAGAGGGTAACACCCTGAGTAATCACCCTCTGGTGCCCTTCATTGGGAAGAATATGCAGTTTATGTTACTGGTTTATCCTTCATCGCTCTAAAATCCACTTTGGGTCATTTTCATATGCTTGTTAATATGACTTTACACCTTTGTCTTTCTTCATGAGTTCACAGATCCAGGTTACACCCAAATTTACGTATGTTATGTATCTTAGATACTATTTCTTTGTTTTCTCTGTTACCCCTAAAATGACTTTTGTCCAGATCCAGGTCTGCATTTCTGTAACTACCCATGGGTGGGTTGTCTATAGCCATGAGGTCTCCAGTGCCAACACACACCCTATCTTCTGTCATACCATGCCTGCACTCCTCAGCGCCGCATCCTCTATCTCCACTTTTCAAGGTCTCTGCTATCACACCAGCCCTGTATTTCTCTATAATACATCACTGTGTTAGAGCTGTGCCTTGTTTTTCACAGAGTAACTGCTTGTTACTGCTAGTCATGTAAAGTATGGTTATACAAATGTATAGCAAATTAGCCGCAGGCAGCTGGTCAATCAGAGAAATCGCTGTCTCAACTAAACCAACTAAAACAAAGCTTAGGCAGATGAAAAAAAGTTCAGACAGAAAACCTGTCAGGTCTCAGTCCTGAGGCCTTGCAAACTCAATGCAAAGCTGATGGTCTGTTGCTAGCAACAGCAATACTGGATCACAGCACACCTTCACAGTGGCACTATGATGCTCAGAGTCCAGGAGAGCACTGGGCTCTGGTCTGCTTCATCCTATGTCATCCCAATACCTGAGAAGAGAAAGCCAAGGTGGACAAAGGCCCCCTGATGAGCCAGATCATCTCCCTGGACCATCAGTAAATGCTCCAGAGAATATTTCACAAATGCCCAGTTAAAACACCCTCGAGGTAACGCCGAGCATTTTGGAAGACAGCCCATGTGAAAGCCTCTGTACAAAATAAAGTGAGATCCCCTGTGGCAGCCGCTTGTTAGCAGCGGCACAGTGCTGCAATGGGAGGAAATTGCAGGGTATTTTTCCTCATTTGAGACACCCAAGTGGCACAGAACAGAAGCTTTTTCTCATTACACTCTTGAGAACAATGCTGGGGGCTCCAGGAAGCCACTTGTTTCAGCTCGCCCACCTGGCTGAACAAGTAGCTGCAGTGATTGCCTTGCCTCCAAAAGAAGTTGTTCTCCTGGAGTTCCCCCAAACACTTCCAAAAAGCATATTTTTCCCTCTGGGAGAGCTCAGGCTACAGCACCTTGCAGTTTTTTTCCTTAGAAACACTGGGAAAAGATGTCCTGCTGTGCATAGAAGTGCTCCCAGGGCTGATCTAGACTCAGATGGAACATAAAGCTGTACTACTTTCCTCCCTCACCAGCACAAGCCAGCAGGAACTAGCGCCCCTACTAAGCAGCAGAAAGAGAAAGAAAAATCACAGCCAAGCCCAGAACAACTCATTCAATGCAGGAGCCTCATGCCCCTCTCCCTCACAGTGGTTGCACGGCCAAGTTATCCTGCTAACACCTAAACCAGCCCTTCTGACATCTCTCTGTGAGCCAGAGGAGTTTCACGCTCCAGCTGTGGATCTCCTTTAAAACAAGATTTAGGAATACTGAAGAGCTTTATCTCCACCTGCATTGCTCTTGTCTCGTGTATAAATAGTCCCAAAGACTGTCCATTTTCAGGATCAGGCTGATGCCCATACATGTGCACAGCCTGGGGCACAGCAGTGAAAGGAAGGCTAGGGCCCATGTTGGGTGTAGTCATACGGGTCTGTGTTTGTTTTGGCTAGGGTAGAGATAATTTTCCTCATAGTAGCTAGTATGAGTCTATGTTTTGGATTTGTGCTGGAAGCAGTGTTGATAACACAGGGATGTGTTATTGCTGAGCAGTGCTTACATAGAATCAAGGCTTTTTCTGCTCCTCACAACACCCGACCAGCGAGTAGGCTGGGGTGGGCACAAGAAGTTGGGAGGAGACACAGCCTGGACACCTGACCCCAATGAACCAAAGGGATATTCCATACCGTATCATGTCATGGTCAGCAATAAAAAAGCCAGCCAAAGAAGAAGGAAGCGGGGGGGGAGGGGCGATACTTGGAGTTACGACATTTGTCCTCCGAAGTAACCGTCAGCTTGATGGAGCCCTGCTGTCCTGGAGATGGCTGAACACCTGCCTGACCATGGGAAGCAGTAAATGAATCACAGAATGGTTTGGGTTGGAAGGGACCTTAAAGATCATCCAGTTCCAACCCCCTGCCCTGGGCAGGGACACCTCCCACTACACCAGGTTGCTCCAAGCCCCGTCCAACCTGGCCTTGAACACCTCCAGCGATGGGGCAGCCACAGCTTCTCTGGGCAACCTGGGCCAGGGGCTCACCACCCTCAGAGTGAAAAATTTCTTCCTAATATCCAATCTAAATCTCCCCTCTTCCAGTTTGAAGCCATTACCCCTCATGCTTTCACTACATGTCCTTGTAAAAAGTCCCTCCCCAGATTTCTTGTAGGCACCCTTCAGGTACTGGAAGGGGTTATAAAGTCTTCCCAGAGCCTTCTCTTCCACAGAATGAACAACCCCAACTTGAAATCCTTGAGGTTTTTTTCCTTGCATGCATGGCATTTACCTTACCTATTAAACTGTCTTCATCTCAACCCACGAGTTTTCTCACTTTTACTCTTGTGTTTCTCTCCCCCATCCCACCTGGGGGACAGTGAGCAAGTGGCCACGTGGTGCTTAGTTGTTGGCTGGGGTTAAACCACGACAAAGTCACAGCTCTTGGTCACATTACCCAGAGGAGGACACAGGAATTGGCAAGTGAGCAGTTTTCTCAGCTCAGCTATTCCTAAAGACGGCGTGGAAGTTTTGAACTTCTGCTGCAGGCAGGCTCAGAGCCAGCAAAGTGCCCACACTTGCGAGACTTATGAGTCTGTGTCCTCTTTTCAGAGAGCAAGCACAGCTCAGGAACTGCTTCAGCCTTGGAGCCAGACCCGTCGAGCACCACTGACCATCACTAAATAAATGCAATCATAGAACACGTATTATGGAATAAGGGGGGTGGCCGGAGTGGGGTGTTGTTACGCACAACTATACTTATTTGGTTTGTGTGGCGGCGTCCCACCTTTGAAAAAGAAGTAGGATTGATCGCGTAGTGACGCAGGTTCATTTTGAGGGGGGTATTGCAAACAGCGAGATAATTTATTTTCCTATCTTACCAGAACCCCTAGAGAATTAGACATTAATCTTTCAACCCAGATTGCTGAAACAGGAGGTCTCCCACTTGCTGGCAGCGACCCCCTACCTCCTACGACCAGTTTCTCTGGGATAATAAGTAAGTCCCATTAAGAAAATCCTCAGACTCCTCTTCCACGATGCCTGCTCCAACACGTAGCTGAGCTATAAGCCCCAGCCACCACCCCCTGCTCAGCCAAGGGCAAACCATACTCTCCGTGAGCTAAGGCAAAAATAAAAATTGGCTTTTACACCGTGGCTCCCCCTTTCCCCTGCCTCCCTGTACCCGAGGTTCCTCTCTGCACTTTGAATTAGGAGGTATGTCAGGCTTGTGGAACCAAGCCCAAACTTCCCCGAGAAAACACAAGAGTCAAAGGCATGTTTTGAAAATAAATATCAAAGCTGGCAAGCGGGGGCGATGGAAGACGGAACTGGCATTGTTAGAAGCTGGTAGGAGCAAAATAAGAGGGGCTCTGCACGGCAGTTTCACACAGGACTCAGCCTCCTGCCAACGCTATCTGGGGAATATTGCTCAAAGACCAAAAGAAAGAGCATTGAGCCTCGAGCAGGGAAGAAATTAGAAGTGTTTGTCTCTGCCACTCCGATAACAGGAGGAATAATAATAGAGTGGGAGAAATAACTGTGGAGGGGGGGGTTACAAAAAAAAAAAAAAAGAATGAGGAGAAACTGGGCAACAGAAAAGCATGTCAGAGTTATAAAAAGAGACAGAGAAGGGAATTTTATTCATGAGCTTTCCAAATGCATTTGCCATTATCGCAGGCATGAGAATATTATTCTGCTGCTGTCAGGGGGCATGTGACTGGGGCTCCAGCCGTCAGAAAATCACTGCCAGCTGTCAGAGAGCCAAGCCATTAAGGGCGATGGGCCAACACCAATCACACTGTCAAGAAATACACTTGCTTGTCAAGAGATTAGCAGTCTGGCCTCCAAAGCCTTCAGAGAGCGTTGGCTTCAAAAATGGAGATGGTCATGTGAATAGGGCAAAGTCTCTGGCAATGGGAGCAGTGGGTAGAAACGCTCCTTTTAAAAGGGAAATACAAGAAGGGAGGTTTTAAGCTCTTTCTGGTTGGATCTGGCACATCAGGAGCACTGAACAGCATATAGCATCTTTGCTCTGACAGCATTTTTAAAAAAATTAATTCATCCAGAAACACTGCTTAGCCCTTGATCAAATGGGTTGATGTGCAGCACCGAGCTCTGAGCGCATGGCAGCTGTCTTTGGGAAGGCTGCAATGAGAGAGCAGCTGATCCAAGCTGGAGCCTTGCTGAATTTTATTCCCCTTTCCTTCAAGCATCAGGAGGCCCCTAACTTGTCTCAGTTGTACCTGACGGTGGACAGGGCACGAGGTTTGGATAGCAGAGGTGACGCAGACACTTCAGTCCTAGAGCAGTACAGACTCCCAGCCTTGTCCAGCGATGGTCCTAGAGAAAGGCCAGCCCCAGGACCAGCAGTGGTTATTCCAAGGGCCCTTTTATTTTACAGGTGACAAACCTAGACTTGGTTTTTGAAGTATAGCCTACAAGGGAGAGTCACCATATCCTTTTCCTGAGACAGTCACACTCCAGGCAGCTACAAAGCCACTAATATGGATCACAGAAACCATGCAGTGTTCACAGATGGTGCTCTATGACTTGTGCTAAGCATACTGCATCGAGTTTAAACCACATATTAGCGTTGCCTAACTTTTAGGTCACACGTTCCATGGCATTTGAACTCAGAAAACCATTAAGTGATTCAGACTGCCCACAGCTGCCACGCTCAGCACTCAGTACAGAGAGGTTGCCCGAGATAGTAATTCAGTATTATATCACAGGCTGGGCAGAGAATGGATGGAGAGCAGCCCTGAGGAGAAGGATTTGGGGGTGTTGGTGGGTGAGAAGCTCAACATGAGCTGGCAACGTTCATTGGCAGCCCAGAAACCCCCCTGCAGCCTGGGCTGCATCCCCAGCAGTGTGGGCAGCAGGGCGAGGGGGGGGATTCTGCCCCTCTGCTCCGCTCGGGGGAGACCCCCCTGCAGTGCTGCCTCCAGCTCTGGGGCCTCAGCACAGGAGAGACACGGAGCTGTTGGAGCGGGGCCAGAGGAGGCCCCGGAGATGCTGGGAGGGCTGGAGCCCCTCTGCTGGGAGGACAGGCTGAGAGAGCTGGGGGGGTTCAGCCTGGAGAAGAGAAGGCTCCGTGGAGACCTTCCAGCCCCTTCTGGTCCCTCAAGGGGCTCCAGGAAAGCTTCCAGCAGAAGCTTCCAACCCAAACCATTCTATGATCACATTGACTTGCCACTGCAGCCATAATACCTTAACACAGACAGAATTCAGAATGTGATTCATGCACGTGATGTAGCTTCATATGTTGTAATTAGGTAATTCACATTGTAATTAAATAATTACATCACACTTCTGGATTAAACTTTTCAGAAAAGCATGTCATGGTGGACCCACTCTCGTCTACAGTTTTGGTATGACAGATGTATGAAGTCTGGTGTATCAAACACCTGGACTCTACCATGCCCAGGAGCCAACTCTCATTCGTAAGAATTCATGAAGCAGGAGGGCATCACCAAGGTGCCTGAAGCAATGGCTTTCTGCAATACAGGCTGAAGTGACCCACTTCTCGGGAGATGATGCCACCAAAAATGTAGGGTCAGTGGTACAAAAGCTCCAGAAAACTTCTTTCTTTCTCTGTCTGGCAATGAACTCTCCTACTGAGGCTGATCATCAAACATTTCCTGTGGGAATGACCATGGGACACAAGTCACCCCAGAGGAAAGTTGCAAGTGGAAATGTATTGCTGTATTTCCTTGTGTTTCCTTTCATTCCCTTTTTAGTTCATAGGTCTGAAATACCCAAGCTATGCTAATAAAGTCAATTTGAACTGTCTGAGCAGTCTCCTTTATTAATGGCTTGTGAAAGGAAAGAGTTTGGCTGAGGTGTATGTTGATTAGCTCACTGGTAATTAACTGATACCCAGAAAAGTAACAAAGGATTTTTGCCACGTAAATAATGACTTGATCTCTTTCTTCTCCTCCTTCCTGCATTAAATGAGAGAAATATAACAATGGGTTTTTTTTACATGAGCAGAATGTGTTTCATTTCCAGGCTAGGTAGAAAAATTTGCATGTGCTTGGGGTAAATATGCCATTTTCCCAGAGATCAAGGAAGAAATCAGTGGCTGCCTTCCCTCCTGTAGGTGCAGTGCAACTGAAGGCGCTTCAAGTGCTCAAGTTTTTAAAAAATTCTTTTAACATGTGACATTTTAATATATCTCTATCAGCTTACTGCTGAGACTTTCAGCTCGCTCCTAGCGGCTCCCTGCTTTTGTTGCGGAGATTTCCAGGAGTATCAATATGAGGAAATTGCTTTCCCTATCCGTGAGACCAAATGCCAAACAGTGCACAACTGGATGGGCGAGAGTTTTATAGAGCACAGGGTGGGATATATCGCCTTCCAGGCTCAGACACTAATTGATTCATCATACAAGATACAGTGAACAAACGGTTTGTGGGTGCTTTCTTCCCTAAACTGAAAGTTATAACAAAAGGGCGAGACACTGGCGATAGTTAGTTCCCCTAAATCCATTCCCAGTGGGGTTCTGGGGTAAAAGAGCTTCAGCCCGTATCCCTCACAGACTTCAGATTAGCCTGTCTTCCAGCCAGTTTCTTGTTTCTTGACAATATTTTTCCTTCCAAATTTGCCTTAAGTCACCCTTATATTGTTGGGAATTCCATTCCTGCAGTAGGTGGTCACTGATCACCTTTTGCCCAGTCTCCATCTGATCATACACCCAAAATGCTGTGAGTGGCAAAGACGGAGTTAGGACTGGGAATCAGTGGTGCCAGAAACCTCAGCAGCATGAATGTAGATGGGAGGAGGCCCCAGCTTGAGGAGCTTTAGCTGGACAGGTTACCAAACTGACGCTGAACACCCAAAAGCTTGCTGTTTATGGCCACCTGCCTGCACAAGGTAGCTGCTATTGCTGGAAGAGTCCTACCTAATTCACCCAATGGCTTCGGACACTGTCAAGTCATAGAAAATGTGGAGACTTCAAAAAATTTCCTGTAGGGTTGAAAATATGAGATTGTTGTACAACCCTCTTTCCTCTGTGCCACAGCAATATCATGATACTATGTACAGATTCTTATTTTAACTGCAAGCTGCCAATACCTTCCCTTCTCTTCCCCAAAATGAGCTGGTTGGAGAAGAGAACCCAATAATGTGTTCTCCTCCAAACCCCGTCTCGGCTCCATTCATGGGGAGGGAGCTAGGATTGGAACAAAAAGAGAGGAGCACCACTCCTCTTCTCAGGAAAAAAGGGCTGCTGCAGTTTTTGGAGTCCCAAATGGATTCAGTGCTGCCTGTTCAAGCGTTGGAGAGAACCAATGTTTTGAGGCTCTCGTCCTCCAGTATACCTCTCCTCCCAGCTTTTATAGGGAGCTGATAATTTGTCCTAAGGACAGGCGACCCCAGTGAGTGGTATAATATCCAGAAGTAAGGATGCTTCCCAGAAATGCCTCAATTTTAGGTATGTATCTTCCACAGACCCTGTGAGTACAGAAAATATAACAGGAGCTTCATTGACCTCAAATCGGAGTGGAGCGCTTGGCAGAAGAGCGTAAGGAATCATAGAATCATAGAATCTTCATGGTTGGAAAGGACGTTTGAGATCATTGAGTCCAACCATATACACACACACAAAAAAAAAAAAAAACCACAAAAAACCCAAAAAACCCCACAAACAACCTACCTACAATCTCTGCCACTAGAGCATGCCCTGAAGTGCCACATCTAGATGTTTCTTAAACACCTCCCAGGGATGGTGACTCAACCCCCTCCCTGGGCAGGCTGTTCCAGTGCCTGACCACTCTTGCAGTAAAGGAATTCTTCCTAATATCTAATCTAAACCTCCCCTGCCACAACTTCAGACCATTTCCTCTGGTCCTGTCATTATTCACCTGGGAGAAGGGGCCAACACCCACCTCTCTCCAACCTCCTTTCAGGGAGTTGTAGAGGGCAATGAGGTCTCCCCTCAGCCTCCTCTTCTCCAAGCTAAACATGCCCAGCTCCCTCAGCCTCTCCTCATATGACCTGGTCTCCAGACCCCTCACCAGCCTGGTGGCTCTCCTCTGGACACACTCCAGCACCTCAATGTCCCTCTTGTACAGAGGGGCCCAGAACTGAACACAGCACTCGAGGTGAGGCCTCACCAGTGCCGAGTACAGAGGCACGATCACTTCCCTCCTCCTGCTGGCCATGCTATTGCTGATACAAGCCAGAAGGCTGTTGGCCTTCTTGGCCACCTGGGCACACTGCTGGCTCATGTTAAGCTGGCCGTCCACCAGCACCCCCAGGTCCTTTTCTGCTGGGAAAGGAGAAAGGGATTCATGACCTCACCCAACTTCATCCATTCAAAAAAGCCAAACTAAGCTCAATTCAGTTACCAAAATATAGACACTTAGTGCTGTTGGACACAAAGCAGCTGAGAGCCATTAGGGTTTGACACTGGATCTAGGGAAGACTCAGTGACCCCAGGACATCCTGCCTGGCCTCCAGCTGCTGCTCTGAAAGAATCTCAAATGAGACAAGATTCCAGCATTTAAGGAAGTTAATTGAGCCCTTAAGGCAGGATCCAAAAACAGATTAACACACTTAAATATTGTTACAAAGTTTAAGCAAGTCTCTTCACATTGAGCTCTGTGTATGCAAATGAGCAGGCAGAAAAAGACAGCTTGCTATATTTTTCCTAAGGAGAAAGCGGTTTACAACCGTAAACAATGAATTGTTATGGCATTTGCTTTTGCTTTTTTAAAGCATGAGAAGACTTCCAATGCACGGAGGCAGAGCGATTCCCAGATTCCTTTGAAAGTCAATGAGACTGAGGCACATGCCATTTGTGCTTTTGGAAACTCTCCCTCCCTTGGTAGATTTTCATTTGATATTTCAGCTTAAGCTGGTGTATATTTACCATAGACATTCTGCAGCTGATAAGGGCTCCGATTCCCATATAAGACTGAATTAAGCCCAGATGACTGGAAAAGTTCCTAAGCTGAGCTCTCCTTCGACACTTTTCCCAGTGTCAACTGCTTCTCCCTTGGGAATGGCTGAACAGCAGGTTTATCTCCTCCCACACCAATTTCAGCCCTGCAAAGTAGCGCAAACTGACATCAATTTTATTTCATGCTAATACAATGGTTTGAAAGCTGCAGGTGCTTGGAGACACCAACGCACGCTGTCTGCTTTCAGGGTAGTAACCACTGGGTGCAGATAAGCTTCAGCTTAATGCACTGCTACAGGAAAGCAAACATGGCAATTTTGGTAAAATGGGACCTGCTGTGGATGGGATCACCTGGCTCTGCTTTTGATTTGAAAGGTTTTGGGATACATCTGAGATAGACCCAATCGGATAGGCTTGTGCTAGGAAAAGGATGGAGATGAAAAAAGCCTCCCTAAAATCTGCTTTGAGGATTGGATACAGAATCCTAGAATAGTTTAGGTTGGAAGGGACCTTAAAGATCATCCAGTTCCAACCCCCTGCCCTGAACAGGGACACCTCCCACTACACCAGGGTGCTCCAAGCCCCGTCCAACCTGGCCTTGAACCCCTCCAGGGATGGGGCAGCCACAGCTTCTCTGGGCAGCCTGGGCCAGGGGCTCACCACCCTCACAGCAAAGAATTTCTGCCTGAGATCTCATCTAAATCTCCCCTCTTCCAGTCCAAAACCATTACCCTTCATCCTGTGGCTCCCCTCCCTCATCCAGAGTCCTTCCCCAGCTTTCCTGGAGCCCCTTGAGGGACTGGAAGGGGCTGGAAGGTCTCCCCGGAGCCTTCTCTTCTCCAGGCTGAACCCCCCCAACTCTCTCAGCCTGTCCTCCCGGCAGAGGGGCTCCAGCCCTCCCAGCATCTCCGGGGCCTCCTCTGGCCCCGCTCCAGCAGCTCCGTGTCTCTCCTGTGCTGAGGCCCCAGAGCTGGAGGCAGCACTGCAGGGGGGTCTCCCCTGAGCGGAGCAGAGGGGCAGAATCCCCCCCCTCGCCCTGTTGCCCACGCTGCTGGGGATGCAGCCCAGGCTGCGGGGGGGTTTCTGGGCTGCCAGCGCACATTGATGACTCATGTTGAGCTTCTCACTCACCAACACCCCCAAGTCCTTCTCCTCAGGGCTGCTCTCAAGCCATTCTCTCTGCCCAGCCTGGGTTTGTGCTTGGGACTGAAACATCTTCTGCATGTGGGATTGTCCTCTCCTCAGCAGGTCACACCTCCTTCCCTAAATACCTGCGCTCAGCAGCCCCTGTTTTCATCAACCCTTTATAACACTATTCAGGTGGTTGTATTCATATCTGAGCCCTTCAGTGTTGGATGCTCACAGCACCCACAGAGCTGAAATCTGTGATGCTGTCATTCACTACCCCAGCCATTTACCAAAATGCACACAACAGCCTTGAAAATATGAATAAGAACAGTCACATTACACTGGCGAGTTTATGAATATTTATACGTCTCTAGGACTTGTGTCCCTTTGATGATGCTTTACAAACGCATGACTCCATTTAACTTCAGTGCAGACGTTTCTGCTTTACCTAGCTACGAATAGGAAATCAGTTCGGCTAAAGTTTCTTGCATCAGATCCTCCTTCACGTTAGGAAACGACTTCTCTTTTTCACTCATTCAGGTGCCAGTAAAATTCTGTGATATTACTTCAGGCATAATTACCATCATCCCAAAAACAGCGCTCACAAAGAGCCCTTAAACTTGAAGGCGCTTCACAAAGAGTCTGATTCAGCCTCTTATAATGCCGCTTTTAGTGTCTTACTCATGCTATCTGCATATAAATCAATGGGATAAATTACACGTTACACAGGATCAGGCTTGCAGGATCTCAAGGTGTTAATGACCTTTTCCTGTAACCAGTACAGACTAGACAATTCAGAAAGCTGCCAATAATGACATTTGGAGCTGCAGTACTCGGGAGCCGACATTATCGTGGGCTGTGAGGCTTGAGCTGAGAACCCTGACTCAGTATTCCATGCCTAAGATGCTGGATATGCTAGGACACAATAAAATCAGATCTTAGAAGAGGCGCGGGTTCATAATTAACGTAAAATTTGAACAGCTTTATTTATGTGGCTGATACCTTTATTTTAACATCATTAAAACCAAGTAGTGAAAACATCTTCAAGATTTTGTGTCAACTTTATCTCACCATTCATGAGCATATACCGATGAGAGGGAATGCGTGCAATCTTCTCCAACGTATGTAGCCGTAATGAGTTCTAATCAATCTGTTTGTTAGGTCTCATTTTATGCAGAAATCAAACAACCGGCAGCACAAGCCATCATAAAGTGCTTGCATAGAGCAGGGATAGAGAAAAATGTCCTTCTTCAGGTGTCGTTCCCCAGATTTCACAGCTCATAGAGAAACAGCTCAAAACATGTGCAATTTTTGACCAGCAGCCCCTTCCCATTCCCCAAGCAAAAAAACTATTGGATCCACATACTAAATTTACAGGACAAATCCCTCTAGTGGTGTAAACTGAGATGACTCAATTAACCTAACTGATTAGTTACGGCATGAGGTTCCAGGGCAACATAAAACTCTACGGAAAGAGGATTCTTTGCCACAGGCAACTGAGGCCACAGGAAATTACTCCATTGGCATGTCAAGTACATTTTTAGTAATACTGAAAATAAGCATTTCAGGAGCTCTATGTTTGTTTCTCTGCTTGTTATTTCAGAAACAAGGCACTCCACAGGTCGTTCAGATCAGACAAAGAAAATCCAACACCTGGACAGGTTTGACCGTCCAGTCAGATAGACCACAATTAGATGCAAATAACATCAGGCTGTCACATTATACCCAGTGCAGTAATGTACACTACAAAGCCTAGCTCAAGGTTACAGCGGAAAACTATTGCTTTTAATATGTATTAATTGTAACAGCCAAAATGGGCAAAGTTGTTTTTCTGGAAGATGAATTTACCTTTACAAAACAGTTTCAGGGGGAAAAAAAATGTGTATTTTAATGGTTGGTGGCTGCCTCTTCAATACTACGACCCTTCTGAGTGCAATGACTGAAAGGTTTGCCAGAGTTCAACATCAGAGAACCAAATCACAGAGTAAGTCAGAAGTAAAGCCATATTGCAATGGAGAATACTACAAAAACATGTCAAATAAATAAAAAATCCCCAATTATTCAAATTAAGGGCTAGCTATACACAAGAAGGACATGGACCGGTTGGAACAGGTCCAGAGGAGGCCCCGGAGATGCTGTGAGGGCTGGAGCCCCTCTGCTGTGAGGACAGGCTGAGAGAGTTGGGGGCGTTCAGCCTGGAGAAGAAAAGGCTCCGGGGAGACCTTATAGCAGCCTTCCAGTACCTAAAGGGGGCCTACAGGAAAGCTGGGGAGGGACTCTGGATCAGGGAGGGGAGCCATAGGATGAGGGGGAAGGATTTTAAACTGAAAGAGGGGAGATTTAGATTAGATATCGGGAAGAAATTCTTTGCTGTGAGGGTGGTGAGGCCCTGGCCCAGGTTGCCCAGAGAAGCTGTGACTGCCCCATCCCTGGAGGGGTTCAAGGCCAGGTTGGACGGGGCTTGGAGCAACCTGGTCTGGTGGGAGGTGTCCCTGCCCAGGGCAGGGGCTTGGAACTGGATGGTCTTTAAGGTCCCTTCCAACCCAAACCATTCTGTGATTCTATGATTTTTGCTTGTCTTTCTATCTAGAAAAAACAGAATGGATAACAACCCACATTGTTGTTGTTTTCTACCCCATACAGTCTTTCATTAATTTATCTTGCCCAGTTTTAAAGCCAGTTTCATGTCTGACTTCTGTTTCTATTGTGGTTACAATCTTTTCGTGTCAAGCACGCATGTGGTGAGAGAAGAAACAAGCACCAATATTTTTAATTATTTATTTAAAGACAACTGTAATTGAATATTATATAAACTGTTTGGGTTTTCATATTGTTCCTATTTCGTGTTCCTGGTGTGCAAATGGGATATTTAATAGTTATTTTTTCAGTTTCTGAACTACTGCAATTTCAAACTTTGACTTATTTTTCTGTTAAGAACTTTTAATCTTAAAATGGTTCAGCACGATAACAAAAGGTAGGTCAGAGCCCTACAAACTTCCTTACTATATAAGCTGAACCTTCAAAAGGCCAAAAAGCTAAAGTGCATTAAGCAGGCTAGAATCCTCATTTTTTACAACCAGTTTTATGCTTTGAATCAGTTCGGTACTCTTCCAGACCTCAGTCTTGAAAGTCTAAATCTGGGGTGGATAATCTAGCTCTGAAAAAAATAGACAGGTCTGCATAAAAAAAACCCACAGTGATTTTCATGATGTTTTGACAATCTAAGTATTTTATCATTGCCATCACTAAAATCAATTTTGCTTTGAAGGCTTTGTATCACTATGAAAAACATTAAAAACATCTCTACCTGCTGCTGAAAGCAATTATATACAAGCTGAACTGCAGAAGGCAGGTTATTCTTCACAACAGATGTATACATTATGAAACACCAGCATTTACACTAGGAAAGGTCTGTGTTTAGATTAGATTTTTTTTTTAGCTTACAGAGGAGAAATAAGGTGTGGAAAAAAAAGTTGGTGTGTTCATATGCAGCTATAATAAATTCTGCTGATCAGCTCGGTATAAGCACTGTGTACGGCCCTCAAAGGCTGCCCGAAGCTCCTCATCCAGTCTTTGGACCTTTTTCTGAAACATAAAAACCACACGGTATTATTAGGCCACTACTTGCATGTTTTATCCTTTTCCATTGTTTCAAGTCTTTCCCTTTTTAGACTCTACTTGCCTTTGATACCAACTCCGCTTGAAAAGCACTTTGAATATTCTGGGTGTAAGTATAGTATGCGTAGTAAGCACTGAGGAAACTAAATAAGGCATCACATGAGAGAAAACCCCCGTGTAGTAGGCAGTGCTATAAAAAAACTCCTTCCTCCTCCCAGCCCACGAGTACGAGAAACATTTGCCTCTTCGTTTAAAAACACGAAGCCAGGGCGCTGCCTCGCTCACATTACAAACCCTCCCTGCAATCTACAAGGAAAACCAGCGAGGGGAAACCACCAAACCGACCCAAGGGAGCACGTTTTGCCCCAAATGCCGGTGAGGAGACAGCGGCCGCAGCGAGGCCTCGATGCTGCCCACCCTGCCGCCCCTCCACAGGGGCGTCGGGACGGCCCTCCGAGCCAAACGTGCCCCCAGCCGCTCCCCCCCCCCCCCCCCGGATTTTCCTGAAATCTTCCTTTTTCACCTCAACATTTTTCTCATTTCCAGTTTCCCCCCCTCAGCCGAGCGCGTCCGGCCTTCCCGCGCCCGCAGGCCGCAGCCCGTCGCCATGGCAACCCGCGGGCCTCCCCCCCCCCCCCACAACTGGCTCCCGCCGCCGCGGCTCCTCCCCGGTGCGGGCGGGCCCAGCGCCGGCCCCCGCCCATTGCCGCTGGGCCCGGCGCCCTTCTCCCTTCCTCCCCTTTCCCCTCGCTCCCCTTTGGCCTTGGAGCGGGCGCCGCGATG
The DNA here is from genome assembly GCF_028500815.1 of Rissa tridactyla. Classification (NCBI taxonomy): domain Eukaryota; kingdom Metazoa; phylum Chordata; class Aves; order Charadriiformes; family Laridae; genus Rissa; species Rissa tridactyla. The sequence goes on along the minus strand of NC_071466.1, from coordinate 6,651,028 downwards.
GCTCCGGCCGCCGACCGGGAGGGCTACTGGGGCCCGCCGACCTCCACCTTGGAGTGGTGCGAGGAGAACTATGCCGTTTCCTACTACATCGCCGAGTTCTGTGAGTGGCCGCCCCGGGGGCCGCGTCCCGCCGCCGCCTCTGTCCCTGTCCCCTCCCCAGCCCCTCCGTACCCCCACCCCACTGACTAGGACCCACGGGCAGGGGAATCCCCCCTCCTCCGTGGCCCTTCTTTCCTGAGGGGGAGGACAAATGGCGGAGTAACAGAGCCCCTGCCCCTCAGCCAGCCCCGGCGGGTGGAAATGGGTGTTTTCCTGTCCCCTTCCCCCCCAAATCCGTGTCTAAAGGACGGAGTGGTGTAGCTCCGTCTCTGCCCGTGACCCAGAGTGTTGTTTCGGGTCCCCTCATCCCAAATCTGTCCCTTTGGCTTTTGTCCCAAAGCGGTGGAGGGGCAGGAGGAGGGTGTCGGAGGGCTTGGGTGGCTGAGGTGGGGTGGCCGGGTGAGGTGGGATCACAGGTGGCTTGGCGCTGGAGCAGGGCTGGATGGCCGAAGAGGGGAGTTTTCACTCAAATGGTGGCTGGGGTGCCAAGCTGTAAAGCCATGAGGGTCCTTGAGAGGAGATGGGAGCATCCGCCCAGCTACAGATGGTCAGACCAAACCAAACTGTTCAGGGAGAGCAAGGAGGGAGAAGGCATCTTTGTACAGAAGAGAGAGTCTTCATCCGGGAGAGATGCCTTTGCCCAATTGGTCTTTGGTGGGTCTTGACCATCATCAGGTTGCTCTGGTGCAGGTGGTGGGAGTTACGAGTAGCTTGAAGGGTCTCTCTGGCACAGGTGGTTGGTGGTCTTTTGGGTAGCTGGGATCCATGGCAAGAGAGCAGGCTATTGTTTTGACCTCAAAACTCTGTCATTCAGAAGCAGTCAGGAATTTAGATATATTCAAGCGAATTTTAGGGAAAGAATAAAGTGCTCAGCCTCCAGCATCACTCAGCAGGTGCTTGAGAAGAGTATGTTGTGGCAGCTGGTAAAGGATCAAGCCCTCTGTCACTGATATTTTGCTGAAAAATGAAATATTTTTGTATCCAGGGTGAAGACTTTAAAGGGTGTAGTAGTTGTAGTTATGTGCTGACACTTGACATACACCCTGTCCTACAAAAAGCTTTTACATGTATTAAATAGGTGTCTGCCTTTGAAGTGTTTAGACCCTAGGAAAATAGTACTGAAGTGAACAGGCTCACCTACCCTGAAGTGCTTGGAGTGGGCAATCTGAGGAGGCCTTTCGCATAGCTGGGATGCTTCAGTAGCGCTTTGGAAGAGCTTGGCATGCAGGAGATGGAAGGTTTTGGGCATCCATGCCAGGCTGTGACTCCTGGTTCCAAACCCTGACATGGGTGAAGGACGAAAATGAATAGTCGTGAAAGAGGTTTCAGAGTGTGGGAATGGGAAGGATCTGAATAACAGTAGCATAGGCGGCATAGAAACTTGGAGGAAAAAGGAAGTTGGTGTGTAGATTTATGGCTGAGAAGAAGCAGGCCAGCTGAATAGGGAACAAAATTAAATAGTCTTAAACCGGGACAAACTTAGAAGTTTTTTAAATAGAATGAGAATTTTGCAGAGTATGTATTTTTGTGTTTTCCTTGTGGTAAAAAAGTAATTTGTGAGATAATCCTCAGGGGGAAGAGGAAGCTCTGTTCCTTCACCCATGTAAAAATAAATTTGACTAGCATGTAAATTTTTGAAATAATCCCCGCATTGTTGGCCTTGTGAACTGATACTTTTCATCCGCTTCTAGATTATTCATGAGAAGGAAGATGAGGATGAGATTAATAGTGGGAGGTGGAGAGGCAAGTGTTCTGAAGAAAAAGGGACTAATTTTAGAAGGTCTGGTCCCTCCATACGGTTTTATTGTTTGGGACCACAGTTTGTTGGTCTGTCAGTTGCACTGAACAAAATGCGTATAAGGGCTGTGCTGTAAATTAGAGCATTTAAATGGTCCAAGTTTTAAAAGCAAAACAGTAAATAAGCCCACTTTATTTTAGGGTTAAATTAACAGTAGATAATTTCATTGGAGATGTCAAGATGGTTTAGATTTTCTTTAGCAATAATTCTGTAACTGCATTTTCAGGGTAAGAGGAAATATTATTTTTTTTTTTAATGATATGAACACACAACATTTAAATCTTAGCCAGCAAAAGTTGGTTGACAGCGTATCTTTCATGAAACAACTGAGGGGTCTTTCCCAACTTTCTCTAAAATACTTGATGTGAAGCTAATTACTTTGGAAGATCAGAAAGACGTTACCCTGAAATCTAGTTGCTTTAGCAGAAGAACTGAGAGTATATTCGGGGTCTGTGGTGCCCAGCGGTCTTCTGTCAGTTGGTGTGCCTTTGTGGCCTTCTTATTCTATCAAAAATCTGTACTCAGAGAACAAACAAACCAGGAAGTACAAAAAATAGTTTTCTCATCTCTCTCAGAGTTCTCATTGTGGTCGTTTTTGATGTTAAAACTCACGTATAGCCTGTATTATTGTATGCGTTACCTTACAGAAGAGTGAAAATCAGCTTCTGATTTCTCACTGTCTTGGTACCACTCAGTTAAGCTGATGGTATTTAAAAATTTTGCATTAAATGTTCGTTATAAATAATTTATAAGAAACTGTTGGAGGCCTGAAGCCTGAAGGATGCTGGCAGGTCCAAATCAAATATTATGTTTTCCTTAGGTTGCAGGCTGAAGAGCCAAATTGAAAGCTTGTTGTGCAAATTACGTCTTTGTGCCATTTAGCAATTTGTTTTTAATATGCTAATTTTAGTACAAATTGCTACATTGTGTTCCAGAAGCCTACATGCAGTTCTTTGCCTTTCACTCCTTAAAGAACTAGCATAAATGATGGCAGCTAATCAATTGTACGTATTCAGAGATGGGAAGGTGAAGAAAGGTGTTTTTGTAGCATTTCATATGTGCATTCTCTTGATGTGTCCCAAATACAATGACCAGTATTCAAAGATTCATATTTTTTAATAATGAAAAACGCTTTTTCTTGTCTTTCTGAGGCATCACCTAGCCAGTTTTCCTCCCTCGTGGAGGCGGATGACTAACTGCTCTACATCCTTCTGTAGAATAATAAACCAATTGAAATGGAAAACCATCTGAAAAGGATTATTTTGCCAGTTCAACTATGTTAAGCCCTAAAATGACTCTTATATCCCTCACTGATCAAGTCTATTGTATGGTGTAGTAATTCCTTCTTCAGGGTTTCTCAGGAGTTTTGGACTGACTCCTGTGTGCCAGAGGGCAAGCAATAGAGATGCTTTTTTTTTTTTTTTTAACTAATCTTTTCCAGCTCCATGCTGAGTTACCCAACTTTTTGTACACCAACATAAGCAAAATAATAATAAAGGAAAAAAACAGCATCCTCCCACCCAAGCAAACAGAACAAGGTCAAATGTACTTGCTATTGTTCAACACTAAGTGCTTAAATGTTACCATTTACTCCTTATTTTAGCAGGATTGATGTTTCAGGCAAGTTTAGCCCATGTAATGTTGGTTTTGGGGGTCTGTTTTGATGTGAATGTCTATATGACAAGTGCTTTACCCCTCTTGCATTCACTGTTATCCCTGTAAGAAGGGTTTGTCTTGTAGAATATAAGGAGTGTATACAACTATTCTTCATAAATTTCCTTTATTGAAAATATGGAGAGTAGTAGCAATTTAAACAAATACTTTAAATTCAAAGGAGCCTTCTGTGGTACCCAAGGGTTTATAATTCTCAGGCAGCAGAATCATGGGGGCGATTTTGTTGTTGTTATCAACTCAGTGTTGTGTTTCAGTTTGGATCAAACTTGAGTGATATTTCCAGGTATGTGAAATACTGCCTTGAGCTATCATTGTCCGTGAGTAATGTGCATTATCTACAACACGACTGGTTTTGAGATATTATATCCTTATTTTGGCATTTACAGCAGCAAGCATCTGCAATATAGCTTTGGGCGTCTCAAGGAATTAGTGAAATCATTTATTTCTTGGCTTCTGGTTCTGTCTCAGTACATTCTGCTACCTTCATAGAGAATTTTTTTTTTTATTACCAGGGTTAAATCCATTGCTTTTTGTTTTCATTAGAGATCTGCTAAATAAGTACTTGTAACTGTGCTTTCCTTATGGGACCCTTATTTAGAAAAAAAAATAATCATAAGAATCTGCACGTTTCTAACCACTCTTGCTGCTTTTTCTTAAATCCTTCCAATTTTTGCTTCAGACAAGAGATAAAAGATTGAGATAACTATTACCTGTGTTGTTAGATGTGAGATCTCTCATTAATGCATAGACTGCCATGCAAACATTCTCTACATTGTCAACAGCGACACAAAAATACTGGGTTGTTTTTTTAAGCTTTGCTCAAAAAAGACAGCTGTCAAAGACGCATAGGTCTCTGTTTTCCATAGGGATCATTACTTTGGAACTTAACAACTTGCAAAATTTACTTAAAGTTAGAATAATATCATTAACACTGAATTTCAGCTGCCACATACGTACCGCCACATACGTACTGCCACCTGTTTCTCTTGGGCATCCTGCTGTATTTTGCCTCTTTTGCCAGAGGCTTTGGAAAGCAGCCAGAGACTATTGGGCTAGGTACTATCCATGTGAGTTAAAAAAAATAAAATAAAAGCCAACTCTGCTCAAGAGCTCTGTCGGTTCTTTCAATAAAGTGGCAGATGAAGGAAGAATCATCAGGATTAATTGGGTGTGATCAGCCCAACTGCCTGGCTGCGGCTGAATTATTTAAAGACATCATGACACATAGGAGTTCTAAAATGCGGTTTAAGAGAAGAGGATGTCACAGCCTCATAGACTTTAAGACTGAAAGGGATTTGAGTGTGTAACTTTAATGACCTAATTGCAGAAAGCCACTTCACGAGTTTCCTCTTTAAATTTATCAGGCTCCTTGAGGGAGCTCCCTCAACTTAGGGGGTAGTACTGACAAAAAGGTAAAGGGAACATTAAACTAATTGATGGTGGCGATAAAGTCAAGTAGAGTGTACAGAACGATGCTCAGCTGTGGGATGCTTTTTCAGATGAACAATTCTAGCTTGGTTTTTGTGCTGCGGACAAAAAGAAGTTGATAGAGGGGTTCCTTCCTTCAAAGAATAAGACAGCAGAAGTAAACTCAGAAGCCAGATGGATAGTCTCTGCTGCTGTGCTTTCTTATTTCTTTAATAAATTTAAGTGATTTTTTGAGTCGGTGGCAAATACTGTTGCATTAAGTTATTTCCCTTCACAGGCTGTAAATGTATATAGAATCATATACTTGACTTAAGCCTAAAGATAATATTGTGGCACTGTTTTGATGCATTTTGCCACAATTAATGATTTATATATTTTTTTTTAATTCTTCCCTTTCTTTTTTTCGTCTTTGACACTTTCTAGTCCATGATGCAATTCTACCTTTCATCTCACGACAGCTTAATTTTCTGTTTTCCCAGGAGCTTTCATTGAAAGAGAGGGTCAAAGGCTTTTGGGAAGTTCACATTTGTCCAATCAACAGTTCTCATTTATCCTCCATCGCATTATGGATATGCTTAAAAACTTGACAGACACTGTGGTAATGGGCCACGTGTGTGTTTACTAATTCTCGTGTAGTTATTAAATGACAATAAGATTCTTAAATATGGTTTAACAAAGCATTTGATTACTCTGTAATTAGTGTTTCGTATTCAGTGCTTGTGCAGCTGGCAATTGGACATCTGCCACTCCAAATGGTAACGGAGCAGTGGCATTTGTACAATTTCATTTTGCTTATGTGCGAACTAAGGCAGACAGGTTTATGAACTGCATGATATGAATTTGCAGAATATATATTTGTAGCTAGAAATAGGAAGACTAATGTAAAATAAAGTATGGTAAAGGAACACTGCTGACTTTTAAATGCCTTTAAATGAGTGTTTAGTCACAGATAAAAATGACTGTTGTCATAACTGAAAGACAAACATCACTTTGGTTTGTTGTGTCTTTTTGTGTGTGTACGTGAAACTGCTATTTATGGAATGCATTTTCCATATTTGCTGGAGCCTTTCACAGATCAGTGGGAAAGTTGTTTTTTTAAACAAAAGAAAGATTTAATAATTACTGCAAAGTGTTCAAAGGAACTCTCGGAGTTGTCTCCAACCCCAACAGCTCAGCAGTATATGGTTGGTTTATCTTAAACATGAAAGGTTAAGAAAATGCGAAGAGTTCTTTTAATTCCAAATATATATATATATATAAAAATTAAATTCATAATGCTAGAAGGGAACCCAATTGCAAGTGGTTATCAGGGAAAAGCTACCTACCTTTGATTGCTTTGAGTTTTCTAGGTGTGGGGCTCTTTCCACCTGCCTCATTAGTTACAGCCATTTTTCAGTCCATTAGCAGAGAAGCTGAGCTGTGGCATGAATTAAAGATACTTGGTTATTCTGGTTGTGGAAGTACTACAAAGAATGAAGGAAGGTGTAAGGAAGAGAGAAGTTTCTGGAGGTTGTTACAACTCCAAAAAAAAATAACAAACCCAAAACAACCAAACAAACAACAGAACAGCACTGCTTTAACGTTGATCTTTTACCATTAATCAACCTGAATATCTGTCCCCATATAGGCAAGCTCTGGGTAGAGACCCAGTGATTTTGCTGGGATCTGATGTAAGGTTTCTGGCACAGACTTTTTTGTGCACTTGAAAATCCAACTGTAGAATACAGCTTGTGCTAGCTCAAAAACCTGAAGTGTCTGACCAGGGTATATTTTTCCATCTGTTTTTAAAAATTAAATTCCTTGAAGAAATACGCTGCATATGCACTGTGACCAGTGACTGAAAACCTGACATCTTCTGCATGATCAATGCTCAATGCAGTCAGCATCTGCAGGATCATTATCTCCTTGACAGTGAGGTCCATTGACCTCTGGCAGAGTATGTCCTTCAGTGTGTCTGGAGTGTTTGGGGCAGAAGTAGCCCTCTCTGTCAGTCCTGGTGGGGAGATGCACCCTTTGTGCCCCCCTAGCCTTACGATGATGTTCTTCAGTTTCTTACCTTTCCAGCAACTGGTGACTCAACCTGCGCTCCACGTTGCAGTGCTTTCCTGAGGGAAATTCCAAACTTTATTTCAAAATTGAAATTAGTGTCCAGTATCTGTTTCCCAGCTGTGTCCTAGGGCTTTATTTTATTTTATTTGATTTTGCATTATTCCTTGGTTCCTTTGGACTTGTTTTCTGAATCTGGTGTCCTTGGAGTGACCCTGGAATGGTGTGTGCAGACTGTGTGTGTCTTAAAGGATCTCCAGATGGCTTTTTGAGGAAGAGGGTATCTTCTCTTGCAGCCTATTTCAGGTAGCGCTGCCCTGATTCTCCTCTCTAACCAGAGGAGCTGGAGAAAAGGACAAGAGCGTGGGCTGATTCAGCTAGACAAGGTTCGGGATGTTAGAGACTTGACTTTTAGGTTTGAGGAAAAGGTAAGGCTTGGTCTTTTTAGGCAGGAAAGCAGACAAGTAGAATTAGAAAAAGACATGGTGAGCTGAACATCTGCCTCTGCCTAACAGCACGAGGTGAGTGAAGCCAGGATTGTGTACGTAACTCATGCTAGCCGTCCTTCTCCATCAGTTTCTTCCTTCACATCTGCTTTTCTGTGAGTCACAGGACACCAGACTGTGTTTTGTATGAATTCCAACTAGAAGGATTTCAAGGTATCAAGTTTATGGTCATAAAACATGACCCTGGAATCTCTCTGATTTATACAGTGCTTTAACAAGCTCATTATTTGCAGCGGAAGCTCAAGATGCTACTACCCCGTAGGCTGGATTTTTAGTAATTGCTAATTCCAGTTGGGTAAGGATTTTCGTTTGGACATGATCCAGCATCTAGGAATCAGATGCAGTGTTAGATCAAAGAAGTCGTCCTGTAGAGCTGTGTAGCATAGTTGAGCATTAAAAATAGTCTGGACACTGACAATCTTGGGACAGAGTATTTCTGTATTAGATCTGTCATTTTGTTCATCAGGTTTTCTTCATCTTCCCTGGTCAACACCTTCTGTTTGTTCAGGCAGAGACCTGCTTCCCAACTGGAATGCACACTACTGTGATCCCTTCTAATAGGTGTTTTGACCTTACATTGAGGAAACCCAGGGGAAACCTTAAAATTACTCACATGTCTTTGAGAAATAGGATCTGCAGATCTGGCTTTCTCTAAAATCAAATGTGTCACCTACAGCAGGGAGCTAAAATGACCCAAAGAACTGATTTTATTGTCGCAGAGTGGAATTCACATTTCTTCTAGGTGAAATAGGTGTATTTTTCCTCTAACAAGTACTTAACTTTGCTGTGTGAGGAAGAGGATGTTTGTGTGATTCTCATTATAGACTGGATTGCTCTTGGAGGGAGTTTCCAGTGCTCTCCTGACAGAGACTGCCAGGGCTAGTGCTGGCCCCCGCCTGCAGCCGGCAAGCTGGGGAGTCTGCTCTCTGGGTTACTACACTCGGGAGGAGAGCTGCAGGCTGTAGTTCCACGGGTATTTCCTGCATTCCTCCCACAGGATACAGATTATTATTTTTTTCAGGTTTTAAATCTTGTAGGCTTAAGGAAAAAAAATACAAAATATATAAACTCAGAGTTGCTCCAGGTGATACTTTGCTCATGAATGAAAACTGATGCCTTGATTTATTTTTTTTTTTTTTTCCCTTTGGGGTTTTTTCTTTTTTTTCCAAGTCCTTTTCACAGTTGTGGAAATGACTCATGTAAGCAGAAAGAGCTAACATGCTGACCAGTGCATGGGTAAACAGCCTGGAAACTGGAGAAGCAAAACATTTTTCTTTATTTGTTTCAATTGCGTAACGGAAATTTAGAACGAAGGTTGGCAACGCATTTTTGTTCGTAACGCCCTATGCTTGCAGATCTGGCTTCTGCAAATGGGCACAGTTTAATGCCATCTCCATGAAGCTGCAGCTAGGAGCAGCAGCAGTGTGGGGAAGTTCACGGCTTTCTTTACAAGCAGCAGAGTGAAAACCAGATGAGTGTTGCCAGTTTATATCACTCGTGCCTCTTTTGAACTGGTGAGTGCAAGTCTCCAATAAGAATTGGCTCAATTGAATTGTGTAGATGCCTTGGAAAGCAGCAGAGAAGTGCACCGTGGTAGTGAAATCATACAGCAGATGTTGTTTTCCTGCACTTAAACAAACTGCTATGGCTTCGTGATCTGTGATATCACAGTTGCTTTTCACTCAGAGGTTTGGGGTCTGGTGGCTGTTAAATCTTTCAAGGCCCACATTTTATCATCGTGCGAGCGCCCTCAGCATGTAGTCTTCAGCACAATGTTGAACATCAGCACTGGAATGTTAAAACTCTTGAGTCCATCCTAATTTAATTGTTCTTGTCCTTTTCTTTCTCTGTTCCATAGGCTGCAGAGAAATATTTTAAAGCTATTTCCTTTTCTTAAATGCATTCCCTTCCAAGCCCTTAAATTCTTTTCCCTGCCTTTAAACTCTTCCATGCTGATTTCCACATGGCTTTCGTATTGACCTTTTTTTTTTTTTTCTTTCCCTGCCTTATGGTACTTTTTCCACATTTGTCTCAAAACTGTCCTTTGAAAGTTTCCTCTGCCAGTCTTTGGGCCACCATTTGTCCTGGGAACTTGGTTGATTTTGTGTTTGGTTTTTGACTGTTTATTATTCAGTAAAATTGACTTCTGCCCAAATGCTTGACACCCACCTTATGAACTGTTACTGTGTAGGTACTATATTAAGTTATATTTACATCAAAAAGACCTTGTTTAAAGCTTGAACCTTCAATGTGTGGGATATCTCTTCCTGTACTTGGTTTAGATTGTGAGATACTTAAGATTTGGACTTTGATCTTACTGTCTTTATGGAGAAGCAGCTTCATTTTCCTTCTAGATAAATGGCTTTTGCCAAGGTTTGTGGGCGTATAGACAACTGCCAATTTTTTTCTCTTCGTTTTTCAAGCAAGAACAAGGAAGTTGTCTTGAAATGACAATTGAACAGTCACTAAAGAATAGAGTTGGAGTTGGAAGTTGCAGACCAGGAGCGACAACCTTAGAGACTTGGGTTTGTGAATTAATTGGGTTGAAAGTTCTTGCTGCAGGTTGTCATATTAACTGGAAAAGTTTATGAAGACTTAGGGAAGAGAAGCACTTACACAAAAGAGATATTTAGGAGTGAAGAAGAGCCTGAGTCGTTTCTGAGATCAGGTGCCTTTTATCGCATGTTTGAGGTAGCCTCATTTAAAGCAGTCCTGCAAAAAAAGGTAGGTAGTTACAGATGGGATTTTCCGTTAGTACTGCTGATAAGAGAGGGAATGTCACCAGTCAGTGTTTGAATAGTCGCTGTATATCAGAATTGGGCTGTGGTTGCTGACTAGTTTCATTATCGCCACGAGCTCTGTTTTGCATTTGTCACATAGCATCCCACCTTTAATTTCCTACCATCCAAGCAGGGCAAAATGCAAAAGAATGGCATGAGTCATTAGTAGGAGAGACTGGACACCCAGGGAAAATCCACATGGATAGCAAGAAAGGGAGGAAAGCAAGAGGATCTGGATTTTGAAGAAAGGCTGGTCGAACTAAATCTACAATATCTGGAAAAGAGCTCTGACACATGTTATTCTCTGCCGTCCACCATCCAGTGGGCATATTGGGTTCCCCTAATGCTCGGCGCTCCTGTTTCACTGCACAGTGCCTGAAAGAGTCCTACAGAGCCTTTGAGATGATACCCACAGCTCACTGTGCCTCAAGTTGCTGTCTCTGTTTGTGGTGAGGACTGACAGATGCTAAGCTGGATGCACTCCCGTAGCTCAAAACTGTCAGCTGCCAAAAGCTGTGCTTTCTGCTCTGGGTAGACCCTTATGTCTAGAGGAGTTAGTGCAGGCACAGAACGTGAAGCCAGGATGCTGACACCAGCGTAGAAGAAGAAAGGTGAACTGGAAGGAGTTAAGTATGATAAAAATTAAATGGATGAGTGCTATAACATCACATTGGTCACTGCTTAGTTTTGGCATTGGCTGGAGAGTAAGTTTACCCCATCTTGTTTTTTTCCTTGCAGTCTGACTTCATCGGCCTGTCTTAAAATAACATTTAAAATACGCTTTATTTTGTTTTCCAGTAAAGGCTATAATAGCAGCAAATCTGCCCTTCAGCAACAAGCTTATTGCATGTAATATTCTAACTTTACATCATCTCAGCCTAATCTCTTTAGACTTTGATTGCATTTCCCAGCTGTAAGCACTTGCTTTCGGTGAGCTTTCTAGATTGATATTTCAAATGATCTGCCTATGTCAACTGTTTTTATTTTAAATTTACTTGCAAAATCCTTCCAGGTGTACTTCAAGGTAATTGGTCTGCTTGCTATCATCTTAGATTCATGTTTATCAGGGAAATGATGCCTTTTTTTTTTCCCATGAGGCTTCCCATATTCTAGGAAAGCAACACTAAAATATAACAGGATGGCATATCAGCTAATTGTAATGCAAGTTTATTCCTTGTAGTCCAGTTAATTGTGGGTATCTTGGGACTGGGAATAAAATGACCTGTAAAGGAGCTGTGTACTAACATATTTGTTCAGGCTGCTTCCTGCAATCCTAAAAAAACGGCCAAGGATAGATTCTAGCACTTAGAATACTGTTATTTTTCATGTAATGGTCCCTTCAAAACTCAAGAAGGCATTTATTAATGCTTCAGAATGCCCTGCACTTGTGACAGGCCTAGGTGTGATAGGCAGAGACACAGTAAGATAATTGGCTTCAAAAGTGAGGAACACGGCTTTCTGATTTAGCTGTTGTAGCTATCTTTATTCTGGCCTGTCATATCAGAATATTTTCCTTGTAATTGCTTTCATAATTATCTGTTAAACTTCACGGTCGGTCCTCCACGTTTTGTAATCTGCTCTATTAACCCTTTTCTGAGGAACAGCATCTCATGCAGACCTTGGACTTCAGTCATGAAAGGCTTCAAGACAGATACCTCTGGAAAAAAAAAATAAAAATCAGTGATTCTTCCTCAAAAAAACCCCACATCAATCCAAGCTCTGTGTCTTCAGACACTTTTTCTTCATTTGTGATAGTGTTTAAGAATTCCAGGAGGAGGAGGAGGACCCCATTATGCTAAACACACTAAGAATTGGTAACGAAAATGTTGTTTCTGGAAAGCACCTAGTTCTTACTCTGAGGTACTTTCTACTTTGAAGCTTTATTTACGAGAGGTGTTGTGGTGAACTCATTCATTTTTATTGTGGCAGGTAAGGATGGTCTAGTGGCTAGAGGAACACTGGTGTTTAAAAGCCCTGGCTTCAGTTTTATGCAGGTTTCTTTGTGACTCAGGCACCCTCTTCAGTCCTGTCCTCTTCTTGCAAGGGTATTAAGTACACAGAAGACCGGGTTTGCTCAGACACTGCAGTAATGGAGACTAAATAGGTAACCAATATGTTTTTGATTTGAGGGGAAAGGGTAAAAACGTCTTAGCCCAGCAATGAGTGTTTCACCATCAAAGTTTAAACGTGCATTATGAACGCAAATGTTGGATTTCTGGGATTGCAAGGTGATCAGTTTCGTATGAAGAAATGTGGAGCTTTAAAATACGGGTTTGTGTAGTATTAGCTGTTGCTTATTTATTTTTAGTATAATACACACAAAAAAAGCAAGGTCAGCGTTACTACAGTCTCCTGTTAGGTTCTAATTTTCTAGTGTCTTTACTGCACAGTAGCCATGTACTTTGCAGAGGGGTGAGAGTAAAGAAAAGGGTGGCTTAATTGTAACCTAGGGCAATTCAGAAGCAGTTTAATAATAAGTGCTTTTGTAAGACTTGCATACCAAAGAGAGAGGCTTGCGCATTAGAAAATCCACCCACACTTTACAGGTTTGAACTGAGCTTTCTTGTGTGTGCTTTGTTAGTCAGGAGTGTCAAGAGCTTTTTTTCTTCTAATTACCTTTTGATTGTTTTGAAGAACACAAATGTAACACGAAATACTGTAATCAGAGTAAAAACATCTACAAAAATATTAGCTGAACTAGTGTGATGAATGGCAGGGCAATGAATTCTGCAGCTGGAATATAAAGTGTGAAAGGCTGTAAATCAGAACGTATCACTTGACAGCATGTTGGAACCACTCATAAATGAGCTCTGGGAATAAAAATCAAATTGTATTGTTAATAATTAATCTTTTTTTCCTCCTAAAATTACCTCATTACCCCTCCCCAATACACTAAATGACTGAAATGGTTTACCTGTGCAATTTTTGTTCAGAAGGATATCAGGTATTTACATATCTTGGAGAAATGGAGGCCCAGCAAGGGAGAAGCAGCCTAGAAGATCTGGAAGCCTTGCCCTGTACGCTGCCTTTAAACACTCAAACCTCCCAGCTGGCCACCAGCTCTGCAGCAGCAACGCTGCCTTTGGGTTTTTTTGGCCTTATCCCAGCATTTCAACTTACTGGAAGCAGCGCTGTGGTGCGGCGGGGGCTGAGACGCGTGCGACTGGAACGCAGTGTGCTCACACCAGTGGTATGCATCTCTGCTGGTGCTGGCATTGAGGAGGAGGCTGTGCTCCTGCCTCGTCTGCTTCCTCCCTTCACCCATGGTGGGTTGTTTTCTTCATCTGTCCTGCAGCATGTTGCCCAGTCTTGTTTGAAACTGTTCCGGGATTCATGGCTTCTTTTAGGAGTTGCTACTGCCAAATAAACTTGATTTGTAGATGTTCTACCTAAACTTCCTTTTTCCTTGTTTCAGTCTGTTCATGCTGATCAGAATGCTCTTTAGTAATACAAATAATTATTTTTTTTTTCAGTCCTTCCCCCATGTAAATCTGTTGGCTTCGCACTTGCTTTCTTGCAGCTGCTGCCTGACTGAGATTCATGTAGCTGTTCTTTTTTTTGAAAGATCTTTTCCTTTGTAGTACTCCTGGTTGCTGTATCTGACACCACCCCCACCCCCATTTATCCTTTACAGTTTTTCTCCTAATAGTATGCCAGCATCTATACAGAGCTAGATTAATGCAGCATTTCTTTTTAATGTGCTCATTTTATCACATTTTTCTATGGTGTTTTATCTGCCTTTTAATTTTACGATTCCTATGGACTATATGAACTTGCTCTTTAGTTTTCTGATTTTATTGTAAATACCTAGGGAGATCTAATAGTCACTCTAATAACCCGTTAGTTTGAATTGTTATTTATCTGTACCCATTTTTATAGCTATTCAGGAAACTTTTCATACATAGCTTATATAGTTCAGTAATTGCTTCACTATTTTGTTTCCTTGAGTATTTTCCCATTTTGTTATTAGAAACATGGTGGTTAATCCAAGTTGCAGCTGAATTTGCAACTTCAGTTAATGTCCAGGTAAATAAAATCAAGGCTTGCTTAGTATTTGGAAAGGCGAATTACAGGAGGTAAGGAATGGATCTTGTCACTTAAAAAGAAACATTTTAAACAGATCCCACCCTCATTTTTAATTTTCTTTTCTTTAAGTCATCGTTTGTCCTGTGCTCCAGCCTGGAATAACGCTTTGTTGTGTTTCTCTGAGTAACAGGAAGTTTACATTGATCCTTCGTGCACATTAGCAAGTAGAGAGTTTAGTAATTACATATTGGCAAAATTCCCGTCGGGATGACTTGGTTTCCTCCCCCTGAGGTCCTTCTGAAATATCGAATGGAGACAGGAGTTTTCATTTCCTGACAACTCTGAAGTGCAGTTATTGTAGACTTTGAAGTGGAAGATATTAAAAATGGTTGGTGGAAGTGAAAATCTAATTGCTATACTGCCCTCCTGGTGATAAGCCGTAAGTGAAAACACCGCAAGATTGAAGTTAGTGGCCAAAAAAGCTGATTCTGTGTAGTTGGGTCTTCTGAACAATCATGAAATGCCGATATTTTGAATCGTCAGTGATACAAACCTCCTCTGGGCTCTGGCTTAGTTATTGTTGACTGATAATATATAGCACTTACTGTATGGAAACATGTTGAATTTTCAAATTAATTCCTCTGTTGGCACTTAAAATGCTGTTATAGGTGAGCTATGAATTACTTGTATCTTAGTAAGGACTCCCATATTAGATTTGAATGAATTTCTTATTCTTGTAAGAAAATACTCTCTATTCCTCCTTACTCTTTAAGCTGTTGGCTGTCTACTCCTCCACTTCAAATCTAATTTCCAAACAACTTTTTGTCCTTCATTGTTTCAACTTACCTGGTGTTGCTGGGCCACAGGACTATCATTTTTATGCCTTTCTTTTGCTGTTATTCTCCGTGTGTGTTCATCTTTGGTTTCGTATCCCTAGAGATCCTTCCAAACCCTCTTTTTAAAAGACAGATTTATCCCTGTGGTAGATGGTTACATTCTCAAGCATACCTGAATCTGTGAGTTGCTTCGCAATTTCTTTAAATTTGGTAAATGAGCTGCATTTTGTACCAGAGCTGCTTGAGATTATTCCAGAAACAAAAGCCGTGAGATAGAATTTCTTCTATCTGAAAGCAGCTTGAACGATGATTCAAGCTCTGCATGTGTCATGATGCCACCTGACAGGGTTTGGTTTCTGGAATTATTTTTTATTTTCTTCATGCAATGATGGAAAAAGAAAAAAAGCTGCGTGATCCAGGAAGTGCAGTAAAATTGACTGTGCGGAGCACCACAATATCCAGGCAATGAAATGGATGTTTTCAGCCTCAAAATCTTGTTTGCTTGCTTGTTTGTTTGAAGGGACGCTTTGACTTTATTGCAATATCTATTTTAGAAAATAGCAGCCACTTTCCTTTCTCATGTTTCACAGCGAGGTAACAGTTGTCCTTAAGGGGAGGCTGAAAACCTGTAATGAATGATTTTAAATGAGGTTTTATGCATAGTCAACTTTTTAATTGCAAAAATTTTCTTCTTTGGTCTCCGAGGGTAATATTTCTATTGTTTTTGAGTCTTGTAGAAACCACAGCAGTGAAAAGTCTTCATTTGTTTGATGGAAGGAGAAAGAGCATTTGAAAAGATCCTTTTAGTTGGTAATGCTTGCAGTCGTTCTGTGTACAAACATAGGAGAAAAGATCTCTTAACACAGTGTAAATCACATTGGTCACCTTGTCAAAAGCTGAAGATGATAATTTTTGCTTCTTTTTTATAATAGCGCTTTTACTCTCTCTCTGAAAACATCTCTTGTATTCTAACTCCCAGTTCCTGATGTATTTACATCCTGCGCAGGATTTCTTTATGGCCGTGTTCTGTTACGACTTGACTTATTTACAACTTGACTTGTTTTACCTCTTGACTCCTCATCCAAATTTATTGTAGAAATTACTTTCTCATATAGAATTAACTACATTCTTGGGGAAATAGAAACTTTTTGAAATTAAGGTCCTTCAAATTCGTGTACTCTAACTGTACCCAGCTGTCTGTATAACAGTAAGCAGTATATTGTGCTCCTGTTTGCCTGTAAATACTATTTCCTCTTTATAGTTTTTGTCTTTGAGGTGGTCAGCCTTTGTACAGATCTTTGTGCATTTATGATACTGTGCATATTTTTAGGAACTGAAGATGACTCTGAATGTACGTGCATTGTAAAAAAAGATTTGTCAGGTTTTGCTTTCGTGTTTGTAGAACAGGGTGCAGATGTGGTTTGACACTCTTGCAGCTGTCCTTCCCAGAGACAGAGGCCTGTTGAAATGATGTTTTGCATAAATTTGATTTTGTTCTGGTACCGTATGGTATTCTCTCAATGAATAAAACAGTATTTTGAAACAATGGTTTGCATTAAAACATTCTTGAAGGACTTCTATGGAAATTCGTAAGGTCAGTCACACAGTCCGCGTTCACCATGGTTAGCCATTAATTTAGCACTTTGCCTACTACCATGTATAATCTTTGGGGACATAGTCTGGTTTACTACTGTGACAGGCCACCACATCATGTAAACTGGCTTTTGAGCTTACTGAGCTTCACCCTGAAAGCAGGAAGGTTCATCATGCTGCCCATTTCTGTTGGGAAGCAGTTGTAGATGTCTCCTCTTCAGTGGATTTCCTGTCACTTCTAGCCCGCATTTATTTGGGATCAGTTTACATCTATTTATTTTTTTGACAGTATTATCCTTTAGTTTAAATAGCTGCCTTTCATCCTTGGCCTTTCCACATGGTGTATTTACAGAGCATAGTTTTATTCCATCCAGCCATTGTTTTGTTCTGCCAGGGGACCTAAGCAATTTTTGTCCCTTCTGATGTTGTAAACTCCCATTCGTCGTTGCCATCTAAGTGATGCTTCTCTGCACCTGATGTGCTTTCTGTTTTCTTTTATCGGTAACTAGAGAACAGTGTATTCTGCTATTGGCTTGTGTGAAGACACTACTGTTTTCCCTGCCTCTATTGGAAATAAATTTGGGGGGGTTGGTGCCAGCCTTCCAGTGATGGCTTGTGGTCAGTCACCATGCGATCTTAATTCAATTTTCTGCCTCTTCAAATAGGTTAATCCTATGACTGGAATAAGGATTCATATTCACATTGAAAAGCATGTTCTTGGCCATCATATTTAATCTCATTCCTGTCATTTCAGTCTGCGAGTTTGTTCATTTCTTCCTCTGATAATCTAGTCCTCCTTTCTGTTGACAGACATGCTGGAGATAAAATGCTGAGAAGCAGTCTTTGGTCACTAAAGAAAAATGAGATCATTCCCTGGACCAATATTCAAGGAATCCAGTACTGAAATATAAGAATACTGCGCACAGTTGAGCCCAGATCCATCCATGTGCATGTATCTAATTTCTGATATACTAAATTTCTTACAGGCATAACCAAAAATATCATCTTTAATTATCTTGCATACCTTGTTCCTTAGTTGCATATTCTCCGATCTCTCGTTCTGCCAAGTAGGTCTGCTGCATTTTTTTTTTCTCTATTTTTTTTTTTTAAAGAAAACTGGGTGAAAAAGATTAGGTTTCTTGACAGTTAAACTTCTTTCCTATTTTCAACTTCCATATCTATTTCCTTCAAAACTTGTTTCACTTCCGTGTTTGTTAATTAACTTTAGAGTTCTGGCTCTGTAGTTGTGTTGCCTTTTTCATCTTTCTTGGTATTGTTTGCTAATCTCTTTGCATATCCAACTGCCGTTTTTTGATGGAATTAGTAAAAATCCCTTTTAATGAATTTATAAGCTATTCTATATGAGGATAATCCTGTAAAGACTAGCTAGACTTTTATGAAATGCGCGCTCCTAGGGACTTTGGGTTTGAAAGGGGCCTTGTAGTTTTTGTTCTTGAAAGAAGTAATTTTGCTAGCAGCATGCCAGAGGACTTCATTGTTCCCCCACCCCCATTTCCCTTTTTAAAAAATTTGCACAACTTTCAATAAGTATGTTTTGCAAATAGGCTTGCCTAATCCATGCTATAAATGTTTTGAATAATATGGGCCAAAAAGTGCAGAGAAGGAGTGGCAGGAATTTACGGCTAGATTAGGTCTACGGTATTTCCTGTCTCGGCAAGATGGTCCTAGATTAAAGGCTCATAAATTTTCAATAATTTAACATAATTATAGCTTTACGGGAAGTGTTGAAACCCTCACTTTCCTACAAAAAGAATTTCTTTGCATTTTTACATCCATCTTGAAATTTGTTATCCTACTACAACTCAATTCTAAAGTCCTGTGCCTTCCCAGTTGCGGATAAACATCATGGTATTTCTTTTGTTTGGCATTTTCGTATTTGAATTTTTGCCAGGTTTTTGACAGTTTCATAACCAAGTGACCTTGAATGGTGATAATTATGTAATGCCTAATAACTTCTCTTGAAAATGGGCATAGTTGGGAACTGCTTTAGAAAGCCGAAGATCGGCTCTCCAGACTACGTAGCCTTTACTCTACCTTTAGAGGCTGGATGATGTCTTTGTAGGATTTGTGGGAGGACGTGGTAATGGTCAGTCTACCACACAATACGGAGTTTTAGTGTATTTCTTCCAAACCTGGTCTGCTCTGAAAGTGAGTCATTGCCCATTGCAACACTGTGGGGAATGTGGTAAAAGGTTAATGATTCCCCAAAGACTTTAAGCATGAAAAAGACCTTTTATATGGGTATAAACTTGTATGTCTTTGCAGAGCTGTTTTGATTTCATCTGGGCTTCCTTTACATGGAGGAACTTACTCCAGAGCTGAGTAGAAGAGTAAGATCTCTGGCACATCTCTGTTTTGCTTGTTATAACTTGGTGAAATTCATGGTTGTGCAGGAGATGATGTTAAATCAATAAGGAAGTGATTTAAAGAAGATCTGATAAAAATCAGATGGATTTTTATCCGGTCGAGAAGACTGTCTCAAACTGCAATTTGAATCTACCGTGTGAGAATTTAGAAGAGCTAACTTGTTAAAGTTAATTAGGTACGCTTCTGCTTCGTGTGTTCTGAAACCACCTTTTTTCCATTTGGGTTTGAATTTTCTGTAAGCCTGTAAAGTATGGATTTTTGTTCCTGGAGGTGCTGTAATACTTTGGGGTATTATGATCGTAGTTTGGTAGTTTTCAGTTTTCTTTTGGATGGATCTTGGGAAGTAGAACTCCTGAAACATAGGTGCTAGAATTAGGGGAGTGGTTCAGACACGGCTTTCTCACACTTGCTATTTGTTTTGGAAAATGAAACTCTTCAGAGATTTTCTGCTGAATAAAAAAGCCAGAAATAGAAGGGGGTTTTGGCCTCTCCTTTGGCCTCTCCATAGCCTCATACATTGCACTTTTCATTGAGATATTTGGAAATGAGAGTTTCAGTTTTATATATAATTAACTGTTGGCATGTGAAAGTGTGCAGTTTAATTTATGTAAGCAACATTCTGCCTTTTTAAATAGATTGGCTCTTTTTCCCAATTTGCATGTCGTTTTATTCCCATTACATAACCTTTATTCTCAAAATTATGATTTGTGGTTAGGCTAAAAAGCTGAATACGCATCCCTTCTGCTGAGAAATATACCGTTTCCTTATGCTTCCCTTAAAATTCTCAATATTTCATACTTTTGCATAGGCCAGGGCAGTTTGGAAAAAAAAGCGACCCACATCTAAATCAGACTGGGAGAGTAGTCTTAAAGAAAACAAAAAGAAAGGTTCCTTCATCATGCCCAGTGCTGAAAGAGTCATCACGCCGCTTGGTATGATGACAACCATGACCTGGGCTCTTGGCTGCTTCTTGCTTTCTCTTGCTTTCTTGCAACACGTCTCATTTCGTCGTGTTGTATCCGAGCTTCAGCAGGAGAGATGGAGATCGCTGGTGTCTTGCTGAAGGTCAGGCTCTTACAGAATCATAAAATGGTTTGGGTTGGAAAGGACCTTAAAGATCATCTAGTCCACCTCCCTGCCCTGGGCAGGAACACCTCCCACTAGACTAGGTTGCTCAAAGCCCTGTCCAGCCTGGCCTTGAACACCTCCAGGCATGGGGCAGCCACAGCTTCTCTGGGCATCCTGGGACAGTGTCTCACCACCCACACAGCAAAGAATTTCTGCCTGAGATCTCATCTAAATCTCCCCTCTTTCAGTTTAAAACCGTTACCCCTCATCTTGTTTCTCCCTTCCCTGATCCAGAGTCCCTCCCCAGCTTTCCTGGAGCCCCTTGAGGGACTGGCAGGGGCTCTAAGGTCTCCGTGGAGCCTTCTCTTTTCCAGGCTGAACCCCCCAACTCTCTCAGCCTGTCCTCACAGCAGAGGGGCTCCAGCCCTCCCAGCATCTCCGGGGCCTCCTCTGGCCCTGCTCCAACAGGTCCATGTCCTTCTTGTGCTGAGGACTCCAAAGCTGGACACAGTTCTCCAGGTGGGGCCTCACCAGAGTGGAGCAGAGGTGTAGAATCACGTCTTGATAAGCTTTGACGGTTGCCTGTCGTGCTGGTCGGTAGTGGCTTCTGAATTTTTTCTGTTCTTTATCATACCTTCTTACAGTCTTTGGTCTTACGTTGTGATGCTGTATCGCAGATTTCATCTGGCTTGTTCCATGTGTGCGTGGTGACTACCACACTAACAGTAAAGACTGAACTGGTTTTGTTTGGGAACGAGTCACTCGGTGACCTTAAAGTATCTGAGGGGAGTGTGGAGGAGAGAGTTCCAAGAACAGCTTTAAGAAAAGAAAAACCAAACAAACAGCTCTCTTAAAATACCAGGCTTGAACTATTTGGGACTTATATCTCCTTAAGGAATTGGGTTTTAATCTGTGTGCTGTGCAATCGAGGTAACCCTGGTTTTCTGCCTCCTGCTAAGAAAGTCAGCACTATCTAAGCCAAACTTTTTAGTTAAATCAGTATTTTACTGCTCTCCAAACATGTGGAAAAGGACAAAAGAGTTAAAATATTCTCAGCCTTCAAGTCGTTAACTGTATCATACCAAAATTTAATTTTGTATTATGCGTGAAAGTGGAAGACTTCCAAAAATGTGAAGCTTTCTGGATAAACTAATGAGTGAATGCAGCTTTGTTTATTTTAAGTGCACAGTATCCAATTCTAAATCTCTGCTTTTCGTTTCTGTTTTACAGGGAACACAGTGAGTAACCTGATTTTCATTCTACCTCCAGTCTATGGTGCGATTCAGACCTATAAAGATGGCCTTGAAAAACGGTATTTAGCTGCATATTTGTGTCTTACAGGTATGTATAAAACTTAGTTTGCCCTTTCATTATAAAGGGAGTTCAGACGTGCAATGAACAATATCCAAATATTAATAAACCATGTAGTAAAATCCAAATACTATGTGTGTGAAACATAAGCCTCAATTTTTTATATTTGTTTACAGGAAACTGGTATTTGTTGGACATGAAGTTAGAATTCACTAAATAACTTTATGAGGTTTTAAATTGATCCTTCTCTAGCTTTAAGTCCTGCTCAGTGCATCTTAGCTCACTGTATCTGTTTATGATGGTTTACAGAAGACGTATTGTGTGTCCTACTTCCAAACAGTTTCATACTATATTAGTGGTTTTGTGACATTTCTATGGAACAGTAATACAAGAAATGGCAAAGATCTTGAAGGAACTGTAAAAGCATTCTTGATGAGAATGAATTTGTTATCGGTTCCTCTTTGGCACATATCACTCAACAACCTGCCATTGTATCTGGGACGTTTTGCAAGGGTGGAAGAACAATGTGACATTGGTGCATCAGTGAACTTCAGGGCAGTCTGTTTTTTTTAACATAGCAAAATCCCCAAAAGAACCCAACTTCCTTTAAAACCTTAATTATGCAACTAGAAGTCATGTTTTCTCATAAGAAAAGATGATGTTATAAGACTGTTCAGATTTGGCAGTTGGGTTTCACAGACTTTCTGTGTTTCACTGGATTTCTATGTCTGCTATAGCTCCTATATCTTTGGAGGCTGCATTTCCCAGTCTCCTCAGTGGTAAGAGATTGGTTTATTGCAAATGTTTAATGTTTTAAGATTGGCATATTTATGTATTTAGACAAACAGTGTCGAAAACCACATATCTCTCTGCTAAATATATTCTTGATGCCAATTCAACTGCAACATATATTAGGTACAACTTCATGATTTTTTAGTTATGTCAGCTTTGCTCATATGTGTGAAAGATAAGCAGTAACAATGTACAGCTTTCGATGTTTTCTGAACGCTTTCCAAATAGCCATTTGTAGGCTTTTTATGGTTTTGAGTAATTATTCATTTTTGTCTCTGTATAAAATAGTTTGGCAGAAGGAATTCTTGAAAGTTAGGGGTTTCCTTTTAAAAAGACAGGGAAAGAAACTGTGTGTTTGCTGAAGTTGATTCTTTTCGTGTTCTTGAAAAAAAGTATCCTATATTGCCATTCTTTCTAAACTAAAAAAAATCATAGAATCATAGAATGTGTTGGGTTGGAAGGAACCTTTAAGGCCATCTAGTCCAACCCCCATGCAGTGAGCAGGGACATCTGCAACTAGATCAGGTTGCTCAGAGCCTCATCAAGCCTGGCCTTGAATGTCTCCAGGGATGGGGCCTCCACCACCTCTCTGGGCAACCTGGGCCAGTGTCTCACCACCCTCATCGTAAAGAACTTCTTCCTAATGTCTAACCTAAACCTGCCCTGCTCTAGTTTAAACCATTGCCCCTCGTCCTATCGCTCCATGCCCTTGCAAACAGCCCCTCCCTGGCTTTCTTGTAGGCCCCCTTCAGGTACTGGAAGGCCGCTATAAGGTCTCTCCTGAGCCTTCTCTTGTCCAGGCTGAACACCCCCAACTCTCTCAGCCTGTCTTCATAGCAGAGGTGCTCCAGCCCTCTGATCATCTTTGTGGCCTCCTCTGGAACTGCTCCAACAGGTCCGTATCCTTCTTGTGCTGAGGGCTCCACAGCTGGACAGGGTACGCTAGGTGGATTCTCACAAGAGCAGAGTAGAGGGGGAGAATCACCTCTCTCAATCTGCTGGCCACAGTTCTTTTGATGCGTCCCAGGATGCGATTGGCCTTCTGGGTTGCAAGTGCACATTGTCAGCTCATGTCCAGCTTTTCATGTAAGTAAAACTCTGTGTTTGAGACTCTGTCTTCACAGTGACTTGTGGCTACCTCTGTCAGTGGCACTTCTTGATGGACAAAGTGTGCCACTATCTGACTACAATGTCAGGCTATTGCACCAAGACTGCCCTGAGTGGGCATTTCTCATATGCTGTTTAATGGTTTGGGTTTTTTTAAATAAAAACCCACATAGTCTGTCTTTGATCACAGTGAATTCCATGGGCGTCAGCTTTATGCTGTTCTTGATGTTCATGAAGGGAGCTCAGCCTGCGTGTTTGACAGCAGTGCTGGAGGGCAGTCCTGAGTTCCAGCTGAGCTCTTCTCACCTGTGATTGGGATGCCTTTGACTCCTGTCTGAAGTGATAAATGCCTGTATGGCTTGATTTTTATCTCATGTGTTGGAACCTAACATTAAAGGTCACTCCCAAAAATGTCTCTCTTCTGTTTTGTCCCTGCTTCAGTATTCGTAATGCTGGACTGTTTTACAGCAGTTGAAAGATGTAAAGAAATACAGAAGGCTTTACAGTTTCTCAGTGAAAACCAGGAATAGGACGGTTTGGAGTCGCAAACCTCTTAACATTTGTTCTACTACAGAATAAAAGCAGCAAATGAGAAGATAAACAGAATTTTAAATATAGTTGAAATGTGCCAGGAACATTGGCATTCTTTCTGTGCATGTGACTGAACGAGAAGCATGTTGAAGTGGAGATAGAGTAAGTGTACAGAAATTTATTTTTGTAAGAAGGTACCAGAAAGAATTCTTTCCCTTACAGTAATTTTATTTATTAACAGATTTCACTCTACTTGCTTAATTTGTAGCAAACAAGTATAGACTTAAATTCACTTTCCCTATACAGATTAACACAAACTTCTGATTTCTCTTCAGACACTCTGCTTCCTTAAAGACTATATAACAGAGCTTCTAACTAGCTAGTGGTGTCTAAAGGTTCTTTTGTTAAAGTAGAAATTCTTTAACAATTCTGCTATGAAGATGGGGGTGGAAGGAAGGGCACTTTAGTTAGGTTTTAACAACTTTGAATCATTACTGAGATTTTACAAGGTGTTAAAAGACAGCTGTCAAAGCGGACGTTAAAATTAAATCTGTTAGCGTTTGAGAACATAAGAAGTGTTGTTTCCAGACATTATTTTGATCCAGATCAGCTGTTTCTTTTGGATGCTTCCAGACATTTAGCTGATTGTCAGTTCCTTTGTGTTTTACCATGCCGTGTTCAGTGCTTCACTTCATACCCCACAATTTCTTTTGTTGACATTTATTTCCTCTTTGAACCAAATGCATTTTGAATTAGGGAAGCACTGTTTATTTCACATACATGCTAAGATCCAAAGTTGGCAGGACAAGAAGGGGAATTTCTAAATAACTTTTCAAATAAATTTCTTGTTCGTACTGGTGCCGAGACTGAGTTGCATTTTTCAGCAAGTTCTTTTGAGATACAGCACATTGTTCTCAGTCCATATTTCTGCTGCCTTTCAGCTCAAAAGACACATTGTCAATGAATTCAATAGGAACTGGATATGATTTTTAAGCTTTAGAGAACTATTTAATCAACCTGTAAATTATGAAGAATAATCTTAAGCAAGTTCTTTAGCACATTGCATCTCATGAAATGGGTGGAGAAATCATCAGACTATCACTATCTCGAATAAGTTGGTTTTGGATGGTTCCTTATGATGCTGTGGTATTGTATCACATTCTACCATATCTCATTTCCTCATGCATCCTGGGAAACTATGATTCCCAAAGGGTTCATATTCTAGAAGGGTCTTGAGGAAATAAAATAAAAATGTTTCCATACATATATATATTTAAAATAAAAAAACCCTGTAACTGTTTTGAATCTAAGAAGATAAAAAGCAATCAATGGAGTTACATACTTTATTAGATGCTTTACTTGAAATTTGGAAGGATTGTTCTGTTTTGTATTTCTTTGGCCTGTTTAATAGCGCTCAGTCATTCAAGCTGTGCCAAAGTGGAGGAAAAAAAGGATGCAAAAAGTTTTTTTACATTAGACATAGCCGTAGGAACTCGTAAACAACTTACTAACCTTCATTTCCAGTGAAACTCTGTGTCTGTGAAAATAGCTGTTAGAAGCCCTTCAGTCAGTTAATTCCCTTCTTCTTATCTAACAGCTGTAGAAAAGGTGCTTGGGCCGTGTTGACGTTGGTAAATCAAATGTGCTTGGGAACATTCCTGAGTGCTGAAGCAGAGTAGTGTGGACCAGCCCGTGTCTGTTTGTCTTAGCCTCCAAAACAAGGTGACTGCATACAAATTCCCTGCTGGGCACGGGCCCTGGGCTCTTCTGGCTGCTGGACTGTGCCTGGGAGGGGGGAAAGGACTAGTTGGAACAGGCCAGTTCCATGCTGCAGACTGTTCCAGCAATTCCCTAGAATTGCATTAGAGTGTCTGGGAACAGTCCCAGCCATGCTTGAGTTCACTTGGAGAGCTGTACCCTGGGAGTAACCAGGGTCTCTCCTATCTCCTGTGCTGTGGAGGGAAAAAGGGAACTGGGGTTGTTCAGCCTGGAGAAAAGGAGAATGAGGGGAGACCTTCTCGCTCTCTACAACTCCCTGAAAGGAGGGGGTAGGGAGGTGGGGGTTGGTCTTTTCTCCGAAGGAACAGACGATGGGACAAGAGGAAATGGCCTCAAGTTGTGCTGGGGGCGGTTAGATTGGATATTAGGAAAAATTTTTACACTGAAGGTGTTGTCAAACATTGGAAGAGGCTGCCCAGGGAAGTGGTGGAATCACCATCCCTGGAGGTATCTAAAATCTGGGCAGACGTGGTGCTGAGGGACATGGGGTAGTGGTGGTTTTGGCAGTGTTAGGTTGATGGTTGAACTTGATGATCTGAAAGGTCCCTTCCAACGTAGGCAATTCTATGATTCTATGAAACCATTACAAAACAAAATAATTCAATAGAAAATGTTCATTTAATTCTGGTTCATTTTTCATCCTGTTTCAATCTTTAACCCTTTATGATGCAGTATGTTGTTGTTTATCGTTAGTTCAGTTCTGTCATTGTAAGAAACCGTCGGTTGAATTCAGCTCCAGATTCAAACACTTAAATATGCGTCTGCCTGTGCAGAGGGGTCTGTCTCCCATTGCAGTCAGTAGAGCCTAGAGAATCACTTGGATATATAAGTAACCCCTTCTGTCTGGCCAGCTGAATGACTCTTTATAATGCCATTCTCTTTAGTCGAAGCTTTGACACCTAGTTCATGTGTAGATACCTAAACAAAGGTGTTTGCATCTGGAGCATCCTTCCTTCTGAATGTTTTTATGCAGTGCCTGGACAGTTTAAATTCAAACCACGACTGTGAAATCCTAATAAACTGCTTTTTCTTTGAAGGCTTTAGGCTAATGATAAGAATTTCGAGTGCTGATGGATAGTCTTATATCAACAGGAATTATCACTGATTATGTGATATTGCAGATTCTTCTAAAACTATTGAAAAATTCGTAGGGGCTATTTGTGTCCCTCTGGGGTTCAAATCTTGAGAGTTTATATGGTTCATGTGTGGAGCTGGATCTCATGTATAACGTCAGATTATTTCTGGCATATTGCCTTGAAGTCTTGGATGATGTTGAAGCACAGTGAGATAACTGTGTGTGAAGTGAAGTTTGCAGATTCATTACATTTACATTGTCACTAATGCAACTACTTTATCACCTGGCAGTAACCGCGCATCGTGTTTGCAGACCAACACGGTGGTTTTGTCCTGCAGCAAAGAGCAGCTAACCTGACTGTGCATTTCCAGTCTTTTTAAGTGCTATTTTGAGCTCATATTGTTGTGACTTAGTGTGTGTTCTGTGCTTAACACATAATTTGTGTATATCTCCTATAACCTGAAATGTTTATTAATGTAAAAATGAAAAATGCTGAGTGACTTCTATCTATGAAAAGTGAGTTACAGTAGTTAGAGGGGAAGTGGTGTTGCTTCCGATGCTGTTAAAACTTCCCAACTGATACACAGCTTTTAGTGAGTTAAGCTCCTTTGCAAAAGGAAACATCTAAAATGAAAACTGTAACCTCTGCTTACAAGATAAGGAGCAAAACTATTGCTCAGTTTGGCAGTGGCTGTAAGGGGAAGTTGCTTCTATTGAAAGTTTATTTAATTGCAGTGGTGGTGTCCACTCATATTTTGAAAAGTACAAAGCTGGTAGACCATCTCATTGCAGGGGTGGTTTTTGTGAAGTAAATATTCCTTAGAAACGTCTTGATTCTGAAGTTATGTGATGAGAAGTGTATCTAAAGGTAGCTGCATTCCAGTAGAGCTGCAGGTAAAAGCTATGTGTGAAGACATTTGAGCTTAAGTATTAAACCGCTATTTACTGGGGACAAATACATGTCAAGCCCCTACAAGTTATACTTTAAGTGGGAGAGAAAAAGGTGGTATGCTCTGGGCATAGCAGAGGAAATGAAGATTTCCTTGCCATCCTTGGCATGTGATAGGTATTTCCTCTTTTTACGGTGCAAGGTTTTTGGGACCGAACACTAACCCCGTGTTGAGCCACGAGACACAGCAGCTCTGAGGAGCACAGCTCTTGGCCCAGCGAGTGCCGTGTTAGATATTAGTTCCCTTCTGCCGAAGTTTACCAGTTCAATAGCGATGTTAGTGGAGCGGAGCATGACTGAGCTTCAGCTGCCACAGTTCAGTTCATCATCTCTTAACGCGGTTTCCTCCTTTTTGAACAGATTCATGATGCTTTTTGCACGGTTCCGTGTTAAGCTCTAACATATGCCAAAGGGAGCGAACCAGAAACTTGGTTCTTAGCTCGTTCGATGTCTAGATGTGAAATATTTTTTGTTAACCCTTCGCGATATAAAACATACCTTAAGTTATCCCTATGCAATGAGATACATAAATAATTACGTTTCGTTCTTTAGTCTTCATCTAAACCATCTCTTCAAAAAGATGCTGTTGTGCGTAGTTACCACAATAGCGTTTGAGGAAATGTCTGAGCAGTCTTGGGAGGGAGAGTATCATCTGATGAGTAACCTACTCGTGTGATTTCTAGCCATGTACCGTCCTGGGTTACCTGCTGAATGCACGTAAATACCAGACTCAACGGTGTTCACGAGCTCCACCAAGATTGCAGCAAGCAGTGTTGCGGTCATTTGCAGTAGAAGTTTTTATTTTAATAAGGACCACATGATGTTATTCTGTAAACTTTCATTGTTTAAGATAACTATTTTATTGCTACACAATACAACTAAAGCATTCTTCTCCGATGCACAGTAAAACTTCATAATCAAAGAAACTCCAAGTGTGGTCATTGTACAGAAGCAAGTGGGTTTTTTTTATTATTTTTAGAAATTAATTGTAGTAATAGGATTAATGACCTGAAACACTAATATCTGCAGCATTCTTGGGTTTTGTAAAGACTTGAAAGGAAAAATAATCTAGAAATAACTGCTTCTAATCATGTAGGAGGGAGGGAGAGGAGTTTAGTAGCTGATTATTGAGATTTATAACTCCAATAACATTAACACCCAGCCGCCCCCCCCCCCAAAAAAAAAACCCAACAAAAAACCAAGAACCTGCCCCAATATATTTTGTTAATTTAAAATCAGTTGAAATTTCTTATGCAATGATTTTGCTCATATTTGAAAATTACACTTGTCACAAATTGTAAGAGTTTGCATCATGAAGATATCGAAATCACCATGACGGCCAGGATAATGGCTGGTACTGTTTTAATTATGATCTTCATGGGCTTTTTTTCTTCAGCACAAGCAATAGTTATAAGATATTCTTTATACATTGAAAAATGGCTATGAGAATTTCTCATTGAAATCTCAATGAAGGTGAAAAACAGTTGTTACTGTATGCAAAGCTTTTTCACAAGCAAAACAATCAGAACTTACAGAAGTGCATATGGTTGTTTCTGTTCTGGTAGACAGCCATGGTTAATTTCCCTAGAGAATTAATGACATTAAAGTATTTGGCAATGTGTTTTTAAATATAGCTGTATTACAGTTTTATGTTTCAGTAAAGTTACATGATTAGGTATTTCATTTCATGGAGTGCGTGTGATAGTCACAATTCTAGACTAAAAGCATCTAAAGAAACTCCTCCAGACAAAGAAACATCTCCAGACATGTCTATCAATGGTCTTGGGAATCCTTTACAAAAGGCACAGTTTTTTCGGTAGAGGGCTGTTTATGCAGCAGGGAAATGTGGCTGTTGTGTGCAGAAAAGGTTGTGCTCTTGCAGCAAAGCGCAGCAGAACTACCCAGTGATCAAGGCTGGAGTGCAGATTGCTTGGCTTTCTCTGAAACTAGAGTCTGAGGTAAAACATAATTTCTTGAAGGAAGACAAGACATCGCATTAATGTTCCTGCAAAATAAAAATGAACGGGCGCTTAATGAGAGCGTTTAACTGATAACATTTCAAAGTAATGAATGATACATTAAATACTCTACCAGTTTTGCTTTAAACAGTGAAATCGAACTTCCAAGAGGCACTATCCTTATCTAAATGAAAAAGCAAAGTATATATCTCATAAATATATATATAGACAAAGTATATATCTCATAAATTAATTTCAGACGTAAATTCAGAGTTTAAAAATAAAGTATTTTAAATAAGTAAAAAGTCATTGCATAGAAGGATGGACTTCTAAGAATCTGATTCTGAGTCCTAGTAGCAATTCATGTCTTTTTCTAGAGCTGGCAAAAAGCTCCTTGTAAAATTTACCTTTTAAAGCTGGACAATAAGCAGAAATATTACAGAATTTGAGCAATGCTACCAGCTGAATGGTGCTTTGCATTAGAGAAGGTTTGAGACAAATCTTGAGGTACTTAAAAAAAAAAAAAAAAAAAAAAAAAAAAAAAAAAAGAGAGAGAGAAATAGAATGGTAATGTTCCATTTATTCTGGGTTCCCTCCACTCCGTTCCTCATTGAGATTACACCACTTCACAGGAGACAGCACTGAGAGGAGGGAAAGAGGACATCCACCCCCCCCAAAACCCATAAATTCAAGGACATGCCTGGTGACTAAAGTGTAAAGTAGAAGGCTGTGGAAAATCGGGATTTTGTCCATGAAATGAGATGCTGATGTTTTAATTTTTTTTCCCAGTAAAGTTCACGCATTTAAGTTAATGTTCCTGGAAGTTTTACATGTAGACTTTTATGTTAACCATAGTTTTAATTTGTTTTCAGCTGTGGGATTGGGATCTTGGTGCTTCCACATGACCCTGAAGTATGAAATGCAGGTGAGTATTGATAAGTAGCTGTGAATCATTTTCGGTGTGTTTCTGGCTGTATAATCATATTGCCATTTCTTGACTAGATGAAACTCATGTAACGTGAGTTAATCTACCTTAAGTAGCATTGTCCGACAAAAGAGTAATGCAGGTCGTGTTTCATTAGATATTTTCCACTGGTAGATATTCATGAATATGTACTTGCATCTAAAATAAGAGCTACAATCAATTGCTTATGTTGGTAGGAGACACTTTATCATTTGGGAAATCATACTGTCTTTTTTCTTGAGTTGTTATTTTAAAATTCCTACAGCTTTGGCTTAATAGCAAGCAGTATAGACTAGAATTATTTCTTGTATCCTTTTTTTCCATCTTGATGTTTTCTGTCATGTTTTCTATTTATCTAGATCTACGCGTAGCATTAATACTGAAGTCAGTATCTTCTGAGTAGCAATAGTTGAGTCTTCCTCTCTCTCTTATTCTCAAATAGAAGCCGTTCTGTAATAAATCATTGGGCATAAGGATCTGGTCCTGGTATTTCCCATTTCCTAAAGGGACACAAAGAGTCTTGTCCTGTTGTCCTGTTTTAGATCTGAGAAGAGTAAGGAAATTCATCTATGAATCAAAGTCAGAGTGAAGCAGAACTCGGTTCAAAATTAAGAAACCCACATTTAAAAATGTGTGCTGGAAGTCTGTGCTCCCACCGTATTCCATGGAAATAGAGTGAAGTCAGTGGAGTTCAGAAGAGCCAGTCACCTGCGCTGAATCATCCTCCAGACTCCGTTGGCAGTCTTAACTTAAATAATATTCATTTGTTTGAATATAGGTGTCTAGCGTAATTTTAGACCCTGTGAGCGTTCTGTCTGGCCTCCAGCTGCCATCCCACAAAGGTGCAGGTCTCTTAGACCCCCCCAATCACATCGGCCAGTCTCGGGTGGGTCTACTGGAGGTGACAGAGCATCTCAGATGGCATTACGCTCCTCTGCCGTGGCAACTGAATTGAGTCCTGGATTTCTACTGATCATAACGGGACCTGAGACACGGCATATGTGGACACCAAAAGTTAGGTGTCTTAAACTTGAACTGAATTACAATTTGTGGTGATGTTTGCCTCCATAATGCTCTGTTTTATATCTCTGGCGTGTGCTGGAGGCTGTCAGACTCCATGGAGCATACTGTTGCCACCACGTGAGAATATTTGGGTCTTTTCTTGGCATGAAGAAGGTGGTTTCTAGATCCATTTCACCAGTCTCTCCCAAATTGAGGTGTGATTTACCTGTATTCTCTTCAGTGGTGAAACTGCCTTGAATTGCCACCTTTTCATCTCTCTTCCCTCAGCTGCTTGCTCCCAACCCTGCCAGTGTTTCAAATCCTCTTTCTTGCGCTGATGTAGAGGTGAGCAAAGCCACCCTGAAACCTGGATCATTAAAATGATCCAGACTTAAAACACTCTCATTTTTTGGGTTGTTTTTTTTTTAGTGTGTGTAGAGGCTATTTTATTCCAAGTCACTTTGATGCCACTAGTGTGGCAACACACTTCTGGTGTTCCGTCAGAATAACTAAAGGGCCTGTGAATTGTTGTAAGTAGTGGATAGGCAGAAGCAGATGGGAGAGGAGCGGGAACGCCTTGCATCATCTTTCCAACAGGTGTGAAAGGCTTCGTGTGAGGCAGAGAAAGTACACTTATTATTTGGGCAGCCAAGTGAAATCCGCAAGTGGCCCATAATTATTCTGATTGCTAGCTCACGAATCACCAGAGAAGAAACATTTCAGCCAGCAAACAACCTTTTCTCGTTCACTTCATCTCTTGTTATGATTAAAAGTCAGCATTGATAGCTGTTCAGAGATTATTTTTTTTATCTTTGTTTCTTAATACTCTAAATAGTTAATTCATATTGCTTAATATTAAGAGAAATGTGAAAGCTTCTGTTCTTGAAACTATTTAGAATGCTTCTGAAGCGATCACCTCTTTCTCTTATTTTTACGGGAATCTGCTTAAGTGTACATTTCGCAAGAATCCAAAATGCTTATTTAACCAGCAAAATCAGCTCACTGAGTGTCCTGTCCATGTTTCTTCATTGTTAGACATGTTCAGACACGTTGTTGACAGTATTTCTGGAAGCATTAATTCCTTTGGATACAGAAGCCATTGTCTTCTGCAAGCAAATTCTAGCTAGGATCTTTCAAGAGGCTCTTTGATGTTACCGTTATGTCCCTGAAGTACTGCCAGCGCATGAACTTGAGCGTAATCAGCTGTCCAAATTTGAAAAAATTTGCTATATTGTATTTCTTATTCCTTTTTTCCCCCCTTTGTCTTTTATGAGGCCTTAAATGACTGCATGAGTTATTCCTGCAGCTAATTCCTATCACACTCGGCATATCACTGAAATCATAACTCTTAGTATAAAGTTGAATTTAGCTATTGCTTCTATTTTTTTCCTCTCTAAGGCATCACAGCAAAGATAAAGTAATGTGATGGCAAGGTGCTACCTAACACGCCAGTTACCTTCAGCTGCCATCTGTGTTCCTGACACTTTCTTTGTGCCATCTATTGCAGCCCCTGGCCCTATAATACACAAATTCAAGGATTTAAACCTTTTTCTGCAAGGTTCTTTGTGTGCTGGATCAGGTATTGGATCTGTCTTACTGTGGGTCAGGCGAGCACAGACTCCTTTGAGAGAAGCCGTGGAAGTGTGGGTGAAGAAGCAAGACCTGCCTAATAGTCAGTAGATCTGTTCAGCAGAATTGTGAAACGTTTTCTGAGGTTTCTGTGACCAAAACCACGAAAAAGCTAATAGTTCACACTCAGGATAATACACCTCTCTCCTTCTGTAAAGAACCAGATCGCTTTGTTTTTTCAATAGGAAATTTCAAAATTAAAAGGAAGGGTTTTGCCTGTGCAGTTAGAAAAATTCTCCCGTTTGGGAGCGGAGTCAGGCTGGCTTTATAAAGAGGTTTGTATAAGCTGGTATTGCTCTTAATGTGTCACATTATTCAGAAAAACACGATTGTGAACTTGTTAAGTACCCCGTACCGATAGTAGGAGAGTAATTGCTGTACAGGCTTGGCCGTGAACAACTTTCAGAATGATGATGGAAAAAGATCAAAATCTTGTTTCCATCCAGTTCTTGTTTTTCGTAGGAAAGACTCAAACCTGGTGTAACAGTTCTAAGATACCCAATTATTAACATTTGCTTAACGTATTAGAAATCAGAATTCATCGGTCCATTCATATGTTTTTGTGTTTTTATGATTTTCAGTCCTTCATAAAAGGAGGTAAGTTTAACTATGTCTTTATGAGCAGAAATTTGGTAATGTTCTCTGATGAGAAAAGTTTTAGAAGAAAATGATGGTGCTATTAATTTTTTTCCCCTCTAATGATAAATAAATGGCAATTTTGGGCATACCTGTTCTTGAGAAATCACTTCTCTTGTGATTACTACTTTAATTCCATCTCCATTAAGGTGGCAAGTTCCTGGAGAAATTACTGGTTTAGCTGTAACACACCAGTCTTCTCCTGAAGTATAAAAATTATCTGAGACAATAAAACATTATATGGCAGCTATAATTTGGGGGGGGGTGGGGAGGAGGAGCCCAAGAACCCCCCAACAAACAAACAAAAGCTGACTGAATTAAAACATTGTAAGAAATTTCCAAAATTAGGAAGTAAACATGCAAGCACATATTAAGGTGCTTCCTAATGGGCTACGATTCTATTTTATGTTACGGAAAAAAACTATTTCAGTTTCTCTGTGAAGTTTGTACAGAACTAAGCAAATGCTGCTGGCTATATTGAGCAGGCTATAAATGGGGTGGTATTATTCAATATGACTGTACAGAATTAATTCTTATAAATGTTTCAAGAGGTTTGAACAGCGAAAATGGCATGATCCTTTGAAGGCGTGGGCTTTTTATGAAACGTAATATTCAAAAGATTCAGAGTAATACGCTTATTAATGCAGCGTAATTCAGTACTTGAATAGGATTTGACGCTGCTGCGTACTGAAGTGCAGTCAAGAAGGTGGATGTCTGAATGACTTAAAAACTTTTCTTAAGACTTATCTCTGCTTAATTAACTTACACAAGCGTGTGAGTTAAAAGTAGTTTTCATGTTTTGATGTCTCTGCTTTTTGTAGCTGTTGGATGAACTGCCAATGATATACAGTTGTTGTGTGTTTGTCTACTGCCTGTAAGTATTTGTTAAATGGTTTGGTTTTTTTCTGAATATTTATGGAATATTAACTTTTGAAATGTAGAATCTGTGAAGCCCGATCTGGTGTATAGTGAGGCTGACACTGAAGCGTCTCCTCATTTCGGTGAATTCTCAGTTTTGCTCAGTACAGCATTATGACTTGGCCCTTAGAGCACCAGCCTGGCTTTAGTCCTCATTTGTGCTCATTTAGAGATGCTTCATCAGTGTTTGTTTAGCAAGAAAAAAAATAACTCTTTTTAAAGACTTTGTGTAATACACAACCAGAGCTCAGTGTTACTTGGTATGTAAACAGCAGACGTAATAAAATCAACTTCAGTAACTCCTACAAAATTATCAACATTGTAATTTATTTCAGCTGTATTTCTATGATGTAGTCTGACTCCGAATGCAAATTTCAGATTCCTGGTTAAACCTGCATTCCACTCATCTGGAAAATTAAAGAAAAAAAGATTTTATGAAAAGTTAAGTGCATGTTTTGTGGAGAGTGTCTTGGAGCACACATGACAGCTTAATGCCATGCCAGGATGTTTTCTTCCATTTAATTTCGGGAGAATTGTAGCATTTGGCAACTGTAAAGATACTGTAAACTGGCTTTTTCTTGCCTGTTTCTGCAAGGTCTGGATTTAACATGATTTGTTCTGTCACTTGGAAAATCCAAATGATAAATCAGCTTGTTGCAGTCAAAAAGACAAAAAAAAAAAAAAGTCTTTTTGCTTTTGAACATATCAAATATTCAGCTGATGAAAACTGGAATATCTTTGGTGAGGAGATTAGTGGTAGCTTGCAATGGGGATGGGATGCTGTAGGACTAAACCCGCAGCTGTGGAAATTACCATGGGTTTCTGATTCATACATTAGTACGATTTGTGCAAACTCAGGACCAGAATCATAATGCCTCTGTTAGTGGAAATATTGCTATTGTAGCTGCCTATCTCCTTGAAATTGCCTTTGCATTTATTTTGTCTGATTTGAATGTGATTGGAGAAAAGGATGAGAAGTGGCTACAAAAATCTGTTTGAGAAAATAATCATGCTTATTTTGTGCAATGGTTGCTCTATTATCTTCAAAAGCACTGCAGTCTGGTACTGCATTTATAGCTCTAATAAGATTCTGTGTATGTACGTTTGCTAGTAATTAAAGTGTTCAGAAGAATGAGCTAATGTTTATTTTAAGAGGCATTTAATAATCGTTTTGGTTTTCTTGAAGGTAGGTCGTGGGGTGGTTCTGCACAGGACGTTCCCGTATACATCGTTTAGTCCTCCTGACTCTCACACTGTGTAATTACTTTGACAAGCCATTTTAGAATCATAGAATGGTTCAGGTTAGAAGGGAAAGATCATAGAATCATAGAAGAGTTAGAGTTGGAAGGGACCTTCGAAGATCATCCAATTCCAACCCCCTGCCCTGGGCAGGGACACCTCCCACCAGCCCAGGTTGCTGCAAACTCCGTCCAACCTGGCCTTGAACACCTCCAGCGATGGGGCAGCCACAGCTTCTCTGGGCAACCTGTGTAGCACATTGTACTGTCTTGTAGATTTATTATTTATTTTTTTTCCCCTTGATATTCCTACTTTTTTTTTTCTCTGTTTCCTTTTATTCATCCATGATGGTGTCTGTTTTCAAAAGTTTATAAACCAAA
The DNA here is from genome assembly GCF_028500815.1 of Rissa tridactyla. Lineage (NCBI taxonomy): Eukaryota > Metazoa > Chordata > Aves > Charadriiformes > Laridae > Rissa > Rissa tridactyla. The sequence goes on along the minus strand of NC_071466.1, from coordinate 6,614,516 downwards.
AAACTAGGGAGATGTAACTTGGGAGTTACATAGACAACCTCCTCTAGCCCTAAGGAGGATTTTGTCCTTCTCAAAGTTCATTTTTGTTGGGTTTTTTGAACCTTTTTTCTGATGGAGATACGGTCTGGGATGTGTATATGTATGGGATGTGTAATTCCATCACAACTGTGACCGAAGTGTAGTGTAGAGACTGTGAAGCTAATTTTAATTAGTTGTTTTACATACTGGGAGCAATTAGCTGGTTTTACCGTCTACTTCTACCAGGACCCACTCTAGCAAATTTACTGTGCCGTGACTGTAGAAAAGCCATGAACAATCTGCATTTTAACAGATCTCTAGAGTTCACTGTGTTGTAAGGCAGTCCCTTTCCTATGCTGCCTTTAGCTCACAGATGTAATGTTTTTTGGCAGCTGTATTGCATTTTAAACTCAATTCTAATTTGCCATCCATTATCACCCCTTAAGCACCTTCTGAAAACACTTCTGCTTCCCAAACTCTTTCCACTGGCTGGGTTTTTTTTTGTATACGCATGAGCTTATTGGGGTTTTTTTTGCACTAGATTTTTTAAAAAAAAAAACATTTATTGGTAGAAGTGTGAATTTTTATATTGAAATTACACGTCTTTATTGGAGGAGCTACGATTTCTTGAAGGGCCTAAGACTCATTTGGATCAATTTTCCCGCAAATTTTGTGATAATATACCTTGAAAAATGCATCCTTTATATGGTAAGTGATGAGTGCTATTGCTCTCCTTTATGTTCTGTTCCAGGTATGAATGTTTCAAGTACAAGAACACAGTCAATTATCCGCTGCTTTTCTTGTTAATAACATACAGCTTCGTAGTCAGCATAGTAAGTACCTTTTTCTAATACGGCATTTTCACCTGTCCATGGGCAGTTTTCCTGCCAGTGAAGGAACGTTATACAGGCAGTACTGAGTCTCTCTCGCTTCCAGTCAAGAAGAACAAATTATTCTTTTGTTGGTAAAATTATATGCTGGCCAGAGAAACCTGAAACCTTTCTATCTAAACCACTGTATCATTTATTTATAAATGAAGACAAAAGCAGTAATCCAGTTGCTAGAGTAAATAGGAATGTGAGAAAAACAGTCACCGTCGACTTGTTTATGAGACCTTGGACAAGCTGCATTCCTCATCTTCCCTCACTTTAATTCATCTGCAGAAATGAGAATGATCCTGTTCAACAGACTGCAAAAACTGAACTGCGATGCACAGGCCAGGGTATCGTCTGGTGTTTTAAAACAACAGCCAGAATAAGAAAGGAACTTAGCTGTTAAAAAAATGAGAAGAATTTTAACGGTATCATGATTAACTTGATTCACTTCCTCAGTGCAGCGTGCTCCTTTTGTGAATAAAATGAGTTTTGTGCTGGCTGTCAAGCACAGGTGGAATGTCCTTCATTATTCTTATTGATAACCATTTCTTAAAAAAAAAAAAAAAAAAGTAGTATTATAGGTCATCTTCTGCCTTCAGAGTACTTACCTGTTCTCTTCTGTGCCTCCTAAAATTTTTTACACTTGTGGTATACTATGCCTAAGGTCTAGTGCCCTTCTCTCTTCAAAAGCAGAAATTAAATTAAAAGCATTAATAACAGGAAGAACTACTGGCTTTTTGTAAAATGAATTGAAATGTTAAAGCATTGTCAAAAACATTAATAATAGCCAATCAAAGTAGGGTACATTTTTTTCTTGCAATGCGTATTGTGAATGTGTCTGGTAATTTCTGCTGGTTAATTGTTTTTGCATGTGTTGCAACTCTGTTAAATGAGGATATTTTAGATGTTAATGTCTCTGTTTGTGCTTCTTAATTTAAAATAATTCCACAGTTAAAAGCTCAGGTTTTGCCAGAGGAAACTTCGAACGTCTAATCAACTTTAATGGTGCATGGGTAGGCACTCATGTCTTGATTCTAACAGAAAAAGTCTTGGCAGTATTTAAATGAATAATGTTATGATTGTTCTCTGTTGCAAATTATTTCTCTTTTTTAATCTTTCCAGGTTTACTTAAATTTGAAAGAGCCTGTATTCCATCAGGTAAATCTTGCTCTGTTGGAGAAGCTAATGTTGTTTCTAAACTATGCTGGTTTAGTGGAATATTTTACAGGATTTTAGAGCTGGAAGGAAGCTGGAAAGCAAGCACAATTTGCCTTTTGCTTTTTCTTTAAGCAGCGTTGATGCCTGTCACATTGCCATCCTCTTCCTTGCTGACCTGAAGAACTAGAATGGTTTAATGCGTGTTGTGTTTTAGCATTTGACCTAATATTTCACGTGGTTTTCAGCAGTAGCAAGTGTTAAGGAGGTGACCCTGGCTATGGGCTAAGGCGTGTGTGAGAGGGAAGGCTTAATGAGTCCTTGTCTGCTAATTTCCATTAGCAGCTGCTGTGAAACTGTGACCTGACATCGTAACGTGGCTTGGGTGACTTAACACCGTGTTCTTCTCTCCACTTTAATGTATTCGTTTGGGGGTTTTGTGAAGTACTCAATTTTACTTTGTGTAAATTCAAGCTGAATTTAAACACAGAATGTCTTTTAGGCTTATGTAGCAGACTGGTTATTATGGTCTTACAGGCTTAATGGCATATTGGGTACAGGTTCCTTTTGTAGCAGCCCAAAAGTATTAATACGCATCCACTGCCTGTGGGGACAGGACTGGTATCACTTGCCCCTTCACGGGAGGTTAGAAATTGTGCTCGTTTATGTACGCCACGAGTAGTTTTCCCTCATTTTTGATTTTTTTGATTAGGGATAACAGCTGAAAAATTGCCAAGCGAAAGCGCCAAGCTCTTTGCAGGACGGAGCTTTAAAGCCTTAATTTCTGAAATTGGTAGTGCCGTCGCTTGTCAAAACGTGCCTGCTGCATCAGCAGTTGTAAAAATGATACGTGATTCCTGGTGGTGGATTAGTGAAGCACTGATGAATAAAATAAATTCCCAGCTGCTCCAAATAATCTCTCCTAGAAATATGAATTGTTACTCTACCTATAGATAAAAAGAGAACCTTGCAGGCTTTTTTTTTTTATAATGTTAATTAAATCCTTTCTTTTTTTCCCCTACTTACATTTTGAGCAGGAAGATACCGGCTGGGGTGAAAGCAGCAATTTTTGATGCTTTTATTGAGCTGGTTATGACTGGTTTTGAATTAAGTGACTTAAAGTAATTCTGTTAAAAACAGTGGCAGAATTTACTACTGATACTGGACTTTTATTTCTTTAACCAATTATCTACTCAACCTACAATTATTGCAATAAATACATCACAGTTTTGCTATATTCCAGTTTGATGCATTGGCATAGGTATTGTCCCATGTCACAGATACTAAGACAATAGATATTATGACTTATTGGGAAGGAGGGAATAGGGAAACTCTAAACTGTTGCCCCAGACCTTTAATTTTTTGCATCTGGTTTCTCTTAAGTTCAGAATAGAAATTTGCTGTTATAATTTATACATGAGAAATCAAAGTAGAAAAGATTTAGGTCCCTAAAAGTGCTGGACTTTTTACAACAACTCTTTCCGAATTGATTTTTATGGAGAACATAAAGTTATGGCTGAATTCCAAATGTTCAAGTACTGCACTCATTTATTATTTTTTTTTCACAGTCTTTGCCAAATAAATATGTTGTAAATTCAGAGGAAACATTTCTCTTGACTGCACAGCTAAGCAAGGTTATTTTCTTAATACTTGTCCTTTATTTTAGAGTGCACCAAAAAAAAAAAAATAATCTCCATGTAATTTCAGTAAGTGTTTTCCAACTGAATGGGTTGCATAGACTTGAAGTAAAGTTAAATGTGCTCGTGCAATCAGAGTTTAAATCACAGTCTCGGTCCCTAACTGTATTGGAAAGCAGCGTCAGGACATAAAGCAGCATTTGATTCCTCTAGGTATTTGTCTGTGATCATCATCATTTGTCAGCCTTGCAAAAAGGGGAATAACTCCCTGGACAGCTTTATATTGTTCATTGTTTCAGTGTGGTTTTTTTTTTTTTTCCCTGAAAGGATTGCAATAAGAATGGAAAAGGATCCTATTATATTTAGTAGCCAGGATCTAAACCTCATTTTTCAGTGAATTACTTTCTACTTTCCTTCCCAACTTAGGCTTATGAATTGCTTACTGCCAGCAGGGTATGAAGGGGATTTCAGCTTGTTATTCATGGCACAGTGGCAACAGAGACCAACTCTTTTTCTCCATCCACATATTGCAGATCTTTGAGGGTCTTAGTGCTTTAACCATAGGAGGAATGAGAGGCAGGTTTTGGTCAGTCGGTGGCTACACATCATTAGAAGGAAAAAACCGCTTCCCCACCTGACAACTGAGCTGGGTGTTTTTTGCCGCCTCATCAATTAAATGGAAGATAGCGGTGGCCTTTACAAGCACGTATTTTCTTGTTTATGTCAAAATCTCTCAGGCTAGAGCACTGTTATTACCTAATTTCCATGGTGCTAAACAGCCCTGCATCCCAGTTTCCTAGTTGTTTTTAAGCCAGCATCATTGTCAAAGCAAACAGCCATACCTCTCCCCTCTTTCCCATCTGGCACACAAATTTCCTCTCGGATGTGAATTTGATTGGGGAACTCAACAGGATAAAACTCTCCTCAGAATTACTTTTAAATCAGATTAGTTCCTTATCCCTGTTTACTGCGTGTATGTTTGTGCTTATACAAGGAAAGGGGTGGGGGAAGACTGGCTGCTGCTGTGGAGCAATCCATAGACACACAAATATAAGACAGCCCTGGAAGTAGAAGAAATTACCCTGGCAGTTCAACTTCTAGACTCAAGTCTTACAAATAGGCTTCTTTCTAATGTGATATGGCCTAGAAAGCTGTCACCTACAAAGTATTGTTTTCCATCCTGATTTATTTATTTGCTACATACCAAAAAAGAAAGAGATCTGGGAGTCCTGGTGGACAACAGGACGACCATGAGCCAGCAACGTGCCCTTGTGACCAAGAAGGCCAATGGCATCCTGGGGTTCATCAAGAAGAGCGTGGCCAGCAGGTGGAGGGAGGTCATCCTCCCCCTCTGCTCTGCCTTGGTGAGGCCGCATCTGGAGTGCTGTGTCCAGTTCTGAGCTCCCCTGTTCCAGAAGGACAGGGAACTGCTGGAGAGGGGACAGCAAAGGGCTACCAAGGTGTTGAGGGGACTGGAACACCTCTCTTAGGAAGAAAGACTGAGGGATTTGGGTCTCTTCAGTCTGGAAAAAAGACGACTGAGGGGGGACCTTATCAATGCTTAGAAATACTGAAAGGGTGGGTGTCAGGAGGATGGGGCCAGGCTCTTTTCAGTGGTGCCCAGCGACAGGACAAGGGGCAACGGGCGCAAACTTGAACATAGGAAGTTCCACCTAAACATGAGGAGGAACTTCTTCATTTTGAGGGTGGCAGAGCCCTGGCACAGGCTGCCCAGAGAGGTGGTGGAGTCTCCTTCTCTGGAGACATTCAAAACCCACCTGGACGCGTTCCTGTGCCACCTGCTCTGGGTGACCCTGCTCTGGCAGGGGGTTGGACCAGATGATCTCCAGAGGTCCCTTCCAGCCCCTGCCATTCTGTGATTCTGTGATATGCTGGCTATGCACTTGTAGTGATCAAAAGCCTCAGTGCGCCAAGCTATGTGAATAATAAAATAGATCTAAAAACTTGTTTTATTTGCATAGTCATCTGCTGCAAGAGTTTGAAACAAATTTTTAGCAAGCAAATAATTGAAAGCTAAATAGAAAATCAGATTAAATAGCTGTTTCTTCTACATTAGGAAATGTGATTTAAAAAATGTCGTTTTGTATAGACATTCCAGAAGTGTTCCAGTGTCCCATGAGAAACTAAGCAAGCTGGAGAAGTAGATCATGATGAGAATTGCAAATAGGGTAAGGGAGTGACTAGTGGAAAGTGACTAAAGGAGATGATGAAAGGCAGTCTCAGTCTGGACAGTGTCGGGATCAGTAATGGGGTTGTCTTTTATTTAACAACCAGTAGCAGGAAAAAATCGTGTACTGATGATGCAAAGTTCAGAGGCGTCACTGAGTACAGAGGAGATGACGAGATAACTGGGAGACCTTGAGGACTAGGATGACAAATGATTCAAAATGAAAGCGCATGCACTGATGGGCAAATACCAATTATTCTTGTTCTAAACTGCACACAGATCACCAAAGGAGGGAGGGAAGGACTACCTGGATGTGTTCGCTGATCACGGCGTAATAATAGGACCAGTGAATTTTCTGCAACAGTGACAGAAGTAAAATACAAGTATTTAATTTACCAATTAAGGTGACTTTGGGTAAGAGGGAGTGAGCGAGCGTGGGAGAAAAAGGTATTTCATTTGCCCTAATGAAAAAAAAATTAATAAAATTGTTCTCCATGGGTATTTTAAATATGCAAATGCAAAGAAGGAAGTGAAATCATGATGAAATGTGTATGTAGAAGTACATACGGGAAACGGCATGAAGAATATGGTATGTCAGGGCACAACCTGCTTAAACTTAGAGTTCTCCCCATTTTGGAGCATCTGTGTGGACCCGCTCCATGTCCTACAGCTCTCCAGATTCCCTCCTGCTGCTGAGCAATCCTTAGTTGTAGGCTTGTGGCTTAATATATTGTGCCTTTTAATGGAACATCTTACATTCTACATGTTCAGGTTGCCAAGCAGTCTGTTAAAATGACCTTTTCAGGGCATGTCTTCACCACAGAGCTTTTTCTACTTGGGCATTGTCCTGCTGAGGACCACGTCTAAAACTAATTTGAGTGACAGTTCACTCTGTTACACAGCTTATTTGGGGATGTCTTCCAGCAAGCTGGAACAGCTTTCATTCTGGCTAGTCCTTCTACCTGCACAGTAGCTTAGGGAGTGTGGAAGGATGTTCAGACTCTCCAAAGGATCAGCTCTATAAGTTGTTGAAGGGGAAGCTGAGTTTACTACTGCGGGCAGTGTCTCAGAAGCTCTGGAGAGCTGCTCCGTGACATGCAGCAGCAGTGACTTGTGTGTGGCTTTGCCATCGCGTACGTGCATCTAAACAGGACCAAACCACGGGAATCTGAATGATTTCATTCAGGAGCTGTCAGGGCAGCATACCGTATTAAACAGCTGTAACTGTGCTGAGTTACTCGGTCTTTCGCTGACATCGTTGTTGTCCTTCCTTTTTCTCTCTGCTCAGATTTCTTTTCCAGAAATCCAAGATCACGTGGAAGTCTTGTTTTCTTTGTTGTAAATTGCAAATACAGTTTCCAACTGCTAGTACTTAGGCTAACTGTCTTTGATAGCTGGTTAGTATATTAATACATAAGCAGTGGTTGCCAAGAACCTAAAATTTTGCTGTGCGGTTCCCAATGTGTACACTAATATTTGAGGCTGATAAATTGACTTTATTAACCAAGGATGGGCAGAAGGCCAGGAGCAGAGGAAACAGAGAAGTGGAAATAACAGGCTATTGTTGTTTTCTGTACTAGAAGGGTAGAAGAAGAACCAGTTTTGTATGCTCCCCCCAGCGTGGAGTACCAGCCTTGCCTATGACTTGTGTAAGAAGTAAATCTATATGATTTGCTTAACTGCCCTTCACATCAAAAATGCTGCCAAACACTAAGCCCTGAAATGGTTCCCTCCCATTTGTGAATTAGAAGGATGTTCTTCATAGTTGGCCTTCATATCAGGTAATCCACTAGGTATTAACAAGACTTTGGGTTTTTCCCCATTGCAAAGATACAGGCTTCAAAGCTGAAATAAATGCAGCTTTATTTGCATCTTAAACAGCAAAGAGGGAACTGTCTGGTGATAACAAAAGATGATGAGATTCTGCTGCTTCCTTTTGTTTCAATTGTAGTGCAAGGGCGTCCTTTGGCTGACAATTTAAAAGCACTGTGAGACAAAATAGCACAAAACTTGCTTGGGTTTTCATCTGTCACTTAAGTGATGTGTTAGTTAAAGAAGAAGAACAAAGAGAGCTAAAGGAATTGAAAAATTTGAGTCAACTTGAATAAGGTAGACTTTTTTTTTTTTAAAAATCTTATTTTATACTTTATTCTTCTTTGGGTGGATGGATAAGACCAAACAAATAGTAAATCCATGGATAGTAAAGGAGTAAAAGTAAGCACTGCTCCCTGAAGTATAAACTAAGTTGTGTAGCTCAGTTTATAGGTCTCTAGTAAGAGCCAGCTGTAGCGAGCCGTGCAGCCCCGGTCTCTGCGTCTCACCGCAACACCTCCTCGATGCTTGCCTTCAGCGTGGCGAGGAGGATTGGAGCACGCAGAGCAGAACAGTTTGTTGTTCCAGTCTTTCACGGGCTTTTAAACACGAGCGTGTTTTACTGCTAACAACCTGTTTGTCTGGGGGAGCGGAAAAGGCAAGAAATTGAAGTGTCAACTGTGGGCATATTTTTCTTCAGTCGCTGCAAGGTTCTTTTTATTATTTTCCTTCCTCCCTCTGTTCAGACTGTCCTCTTCTGCAAGCCATTAAGCAACTCACCAGGAGATACCAAGCCAGAGGCTCTACAAAGAAAGCTTTTCTTAGCTTTTAGCTAAGAAAAAGCTTTTAGCAGCTGCTGCAAAAAAAAAAAAAGGCATTTTTGGCCTGTGTTTTCCCTGGGCTTCAGGCCGCCCGTAAGCCATGTTTCTCTAGGCATAGTCTGACACTATTTAGCTCCTTGTACAAAGAACCCAAGAGTAAATCGGATAAAAGCGTGAAGGTGGGCCCACCCCTAACGAGTATGATAAAAATTTCTCTTCGTGGGGAGGTTTTTTCCTGTGTCTCTGATGCAGAAGAGCATTTTAACAGTGGAAATTGTGGGAAGGAGGAGATCAGCAAGGAAAGGGCATCAAGCTGTGATTTGGGTTCCAGAGGAGCCTTGCTATGGATTTGTTCCTCTGTGCCATCCCTTTCTTAGAATAAATCACTGGGTTTGATTTGGAAAGCGAAACAGGCTGTTTTAAATGAGGCTGATGAAGTAAAATGGCATTTAACTTTTAAATTTAGTCTGCATTTGTTATATGGTGGGGTCTTAGGCAAAGTGATACTCAGGCTGTGTCTAGTGGGTTTTGTTGGTTTGTTTTTTGTATTTTTTTCCCCAGATTTATGTGCTGTACCGCAGCGAGGGAACTGGAATTAGCTAATGGGTTTTTTTTATAAAGTACAAGCCAGAACCAATTAGCCTTTCAAATATTTTTGCTTTGTTTAGCTCTACAGAGCAGAACACACAGTAGTAGCAGTTTAGTTACTGAAGTTATTTGATCTGACTCTGAATGCAAATAAAGAGCTGCTGTGCTGAATGACTTTGCATAGTCAATATTGGAGCTTATTTTTACCTGTTGTCAAACACAAGGGCTCTGTTGTCTGCCTTGTTCTGTATATATGCCCTGATAACATGATGTGTGCTCCTAACCTCATACTTAAAGCTAAAAGGAGTTTGAAAATTTGCCTTTGTGGACTTTTGAAAGGTGGGTTTCACTTTGCGTTATTACAGCGATCTATTTTATGTCAGATGACTAGAGCCGTGGAAATGCTTGCAGGATAGTAATAGCTGAATGCCACGGTTCAGGCAGAGGAAGAGGTAGGCCTTGCCTTGAAGAGGATGTAGTCTAGAAGGAGGAAAGGTATGAGGAGGTCAGTAAAACGTGGTAAGGACACTGGTTTGTAAATACACCTCTGTGAGGTTTAGGATCATAGAATGGTTTAGGTTGGAAGGGACACAGAATCACAGAATGGTTTGGGTTGGAAGGGACCTTAAAGATCATCTTGTTCCAACTCCCTGACCTGGGCAGGGACACCTCCCACCAGACCAGGCTGCTCCAAGCTCCGTCCAACCTGGCCTTGAACACCTCCAGCAATGGGGCAGCCACAGCTTCTCTGGGCAACCTGGGCCGGGTGCTCACCACCCTCAGAGTGAAAAATTTCTTCCTAATATCCAATCTAAATCTACCCTCTTTCAGTTTGAAGCCATTACCCCTCGTCCTATCACTACATGCCCTTGTAAATAGTCCCTCTCCAGCTTTCTTGTAGGCCCCCTTCAGATACTGGAAGGCCGCAATAAGGTGTCCCTAGAGCCTTCTCTCCTCCAGGCTGAACCCCCCCAGCTCTCTCAGCCTGTCCTCCCAGCAGAGGGGCTCCAGCCCTCCCAGCATCTCCGGGGCCACCTCTGGCCCCGCTCCAACAGGTCCGTGTCCTTCTTATGTTGGGGACTCCAGAGCTGGAGGCAGCACTCCAGGTGGGGTCTCGCCAGAGCAGAGCAGAGTAGGCAGCCAAGGCTTATCATTTTTCTATTTCACGTAAAACGAGGCAGCATTAGATAGGAGTTAGATAGGAACAAAATGATAAAGGAAAGTCAGTGAACAAGGAAGCAAAAAATAGCGAGGGGTTCGTAGGCCAGTGGAAAGAGGCAAAGAGGAAGACAAGACTGCTTGGAACAAACTGCCTTTTGGCTGGAGGAAAGTGGTGTTCAGGATAAAAAGCTTGTAAAGCAATTTAATGTCACCAGTGTCTGAAAACCCTTCCTGCTGCAGTGACTCGTGCACCACTTTTCAGGCATGGCTGACCACATTTCTTTTCTTTAGTCTATACGTCTTGGAGATGATGGTATGTGGATCCCAAGCTTGTGAATAAAAAAAGGGAGTGTGATTTAAAGATCACGAGGCAGAAAATAAATTGTTACTTTGACTTTTTATATGAGTCAGGTGATTACATTCAAATTCATTAAGCCTATAGTGAGCAAGATTTTGCTTATGGATCTTTTCAGGGCATGCAGCCTTCCCACTGTATAATTAGATTGAATCCAAACAATCTGTAATAGTTGGTTTTAAATGCTGCCTGGAAAGTTTCTTCTGTACTGCTGCTCAGTGTCAGCATAGTGTATGGTCTAGTCAGGTGTTTGCTTTCAGGAAAAAAATACTAATCAAATATCAGCGAAGGAAGCAGAGCTTTCAAAAAACAGTTTTAGCTGATTCTTATGCATTCCTGGGCTAAAATGCACAGATACAGAAGAGATGATGGAAGTTACCATCTTGATTTCAGGATGCTTCCTGACTGCCATCTAGTGTTTGCTTTCTGATTCAAAAAAGTGAAACGGCATTTTTTCACAACTGACTTTTCCTATAATTGTATAAAGGCTATGGTTTATAATCATGCTTTTATTTGAAACTTTTATGGAAGACTTTCTGGAGAGGAAGTTAGAGGGGATGCTATTTTTCTGAGGCTAAGGAATAAAAATCAACAGAAGCTTCAAAAATTTCTTACTCCTGTAGTGTTTTATAAAATTCCTTGAATCCAACTGCTGAATTTTTATCTCTGTTTTTATTTCCAGATCATGTATGGAACACTAGTATCCATTATAGTTCTACGATCTGTGTATATAGTATTATGGTAAGTAACCGTTTAGTTCAGCGTTATAAGATACAACTTAATATTTGCATCTTTTTTTGGTGGGCTTGAGAAATTGGCAATGGCAGAATTTCTTTAAGTAGGTACGTAATGCTAGCTCGTGTGCTCTGCTTGCTTGAAAGGGAATGGCACATCTCCTTGCATATTTTTTTGAAGCCACTGGGATAACATTAAACAAAAACTGAGAGGTCTGCACTTAAAATCAGTGTTCACTGCCAGGTGTTCTGCTGGTGGCTTCAGCTGTTAGACTGGGACTTCAAGGGGAATGGGGTTTCTGTCTTCATATTGATGGGTAACGTGTGAAATCTATTGCTGGTGTTAAAACTCTCACGATGATGCTTGGAGAGAGGTGAACCATTGGTTAATATTTTACTTAATATTTTAATTTCCTCTTCCCTACTACGGTATCTAAAATTCAAGTGTAAAAATAATAACGCAGAAGTTTAAATGATAGTTTTCCTTGCAGTTTTGACAGGGTAGAGTTAGGTATGCTTTATAGAGATTGAAATTAAGGCTATTTATGACAAACCAAAGAATATTAGAGTTGTTAGGAGACATCGAGGAGCATTAGAATCATTAGAGCACAGACTTGTTGGGTACAAAAGAAGAAGGAGGAATTGAATCAGTACTGGAGTACGCACATACCTTTAGCTCTCAGGGTCTCAGCTGGTTGTCCCGTCCTGTCTCTCCCCTGGGAATAGCTGGTGTTCCCCTGTGTTTGGGGATTGGCCCTGAAAATTATGATTTCTGTACTGTCTTCATTCTAAACCTTCTTTTTGTTAAACTTCGTTTTGAGTTGCACACGAATCTGTTCAGGAACACAAGGAAGAATTTAACGAAAGGTGTGAATTGTCTTCCAGTTAAAATTTTGATTAATTTTCTCCAAGAAATCCCCATAGACCGTGTGTAAATGTTCACAGACTTTTATTAAGCAAGAAGAATTTAAAACTGGTAGTGTGTTTCTTGCAAATTTAGAAACCATCATCAGTTTAAATGCACTTTTCAAACCCATGAACGTGGCAATTTTAATCTTAACCTAGAGATCTTAAGTGATATTACCTTAATTCACCTCCAAGGGAAACTATGAATTGAATCAAGTTAAGCTAATTTGAATTTTGTTCTTATACAAGGATTTAGCCCAGTTCTAATGACTTAGATTACATTTCTTTCTGTCTGTGTAGCCAAACCCTTGGGCTTGCTATCTTTCCAGTTCCGCTAATTCCACACGCTTGTGCATTCTCATTATTTCTGAAGCATTTCATTGTCTCCTGTCACTATCAGTAGCACCACCGTCCTCCCTCCCAGGGTATCAGTCTTTGATTTCCTCCAGCAAAGTCTGTCTCTGAAGTTCCACCTACTTTTTCACTTCCATGTTAGAGGGTTGGAATGTATTTTCTTAATTAGCTAGATCACTTCATTGCAACATGGCACCGCAAAGACTTGTTTCCCTCTTTGGTTATATTATGGGAATATAGAAATGGGGAAGGACTCTTTATGAGGGAATGTAGCGATAGGACGAGGGGTAACAGTTTTAAGCTGAAAGAGGGGAGATTTAGTGGTGAGCCCCTGTCCCAGGTTGCCCAGAGAAGCTGTGGCTGCCCCATCCCTGGAGGGGTTCAAGGCCAGGTTGGACGGGGCTTGGAGCAACCTGGTCTGGTGGGAGGTGTCCCTGCCCAGGGCAGGGGCTTGGAACTGGATGATCTTTAAGGTCCCTTCCAACCCAAACCGTTCTCTGATTATTAAACCGGTTAGAAAGTTGGGATGGGAAGAGAAGTAGGTTTAAAATACTTCTAAATTTTAACTGAACTACTACTAATTTTAAATTAGTTCTGCTAGAGAAGCTGTGCCAACCTGAAGGTACCCTTTCTTTCCTCGAAAAGTCATCCCCAAGTACACTTTTGGATTTACTTCCTCTGCGTTGCTAGAATGTAATCTTGTCTTTCCATCAATAGTGCTAGCACTTGCCCAAGCCTGTTTCAACTTAAATACGAACACTGATTTCTGCTTATTTTGTTTCTTACTTCCTTAATATAAATTAGCTTCCTATCACTCATATTTCTTAGTACAGGCCTTGAAGCCGCTCTGAGCTTAGAGTGAAAATCTCAAAGAACAGCATGTTATTCCTTCGAGACTGCTTCCTCCTCCTATCCTCATCATTTATTGCTGTTCCTGCCCGTTTCCCCCCACACTTTTCATCTCTTTCCTGGGTCTGCTTCCTTCCCAAGATTACAACTTGGCAAATCTTGTTCTCTTTTCACAAAACATGCTCCCCATTAATAAGTGATGCCAGGCTCTCTCTCATTCCTTCACAAAACAACACCATTTATTCCCTGAACAATCCTAGCTATAATTACCTAATTACCAGCACGTATAATACACCATTTAGTGCTCTTTCATTTTCTGGGCTTGCTTATGTCTCTAGAGCACTGAGTTGGGAATATTACAGTGTAGTTTCTGCCATGTACCGCATGATGCTCTATGCATTTGTTAGACTAAACGAATAGTAATTTTGCTATTTGCTATTGGCAGTACACTTGTGAACATGTACAGCTTGTATCTTGCCTGGTGGAAGAAGCTTTACCTGTCGTGTTTTGCACGTTTTGGTTGCCAGTGCTTGCATCTCTAAAACATGCACTGTGTATAACGCAGTGGAGAAAAAGCAGCTCAGGAATGTCTTTTAACCCAGAACCTAAACTGTGTATTCGTAACACTTAAAAATAACCGTACAGTATTTCGTGGCAGCCTTTTAGGGTTGGAATTGGGGTTTGCTTTTGGACTTGTCTTATTAGCGGGAAAAGAGCAAATGCTACCACCTTCCATGTAGGAAGTTTACAATTCCATGGTCTAGCCTGAATGCAGATTGTGAGGGTAAATTTATTAATGATGCACTTTATTGCATCTGATTCCTCAGTGTGTTTCCCATATCCTAAAGAGGATTTTTTTCTTTTTCTCCCAAAGTTAAATTTGCAAGACTGGGTCCGGTCTTATTCAACATAGTCATCAGTGACCTGGATGAGGGGACATAGCGTATCCTCAGCAAGTTTGCTGATGACAAAAAACTGGGAGGAGTGGGTGACACACCAGAAGGCTGTGCCACCATACAGCGAGACCTGGACAGGCTGGAGAGTCAGGTGGAGACAAACCTTATGAAATTCAACAAGGGCAAGTGTAGGGTCCTGGACCTAGGGAGGAATAACTCCATGCATCAGTACAGATTAGGGGCTGACCTGCTGGAAAGCAGCTCTGCAGAGAGGGACCTGGGAGTCCTGGTGGACAACAAGTTGACCATGAACATTGGAACAGGCTGCCCAGGGAAGTGGTGGAATCACCATCCCTGAAGGTATTTAAAAGACAGGTGGATGTGGTGCTGAGGGACATGCTTTAGTGGTGGTTTTGTCAGTGTTAGGTTAGTGGTTGGACTCAATGATCTTAAAGGTTCCTTCCAACCTAGACATAGATTTTATGAGCCAGCAATGCACCCTTGTGGCTAAGAAGGCCAATGGTCTCCCGGGGTGCATTGAAAGGAGCATGGCAAGCAGGTCGAGGGAGGTCATTCTCCCCCTCTATTGTACCCTGGTGAGGCCGCGTCTGGAGTACTGGGTCCACTTCTGGGCTCCCCAGTTCAAGAAAGACAAGGGACTACTGGAAAGAGTCTAGGGGACTGGAGCATCTCTCTGCTGAGGAAAGGCTGAGAGCCCTGGGGCTGTTCAGCCTGGAGAAGAGCAGACTGAGAGGGGATCTCATCAATGCTCAGCAATATTTAAATGGCGGGTGGCAAGAGGATGGGGCCAGACTCTTTTCAGTGGTGCCCAGCGACAGGACAAGGGGCAACGAGCATAAACTAGACCACAGGAAATTCCATCCAACATGAGGGAAACCTTCTTTACTTGGCGGGTGCCAGAGCACTGGAACGGGCTGCCCAGAGAGGTGGTGGAGTCTCCGTCTCTGGAGACATTCCAAACCCGCCTGGACGCGTTCCTGTGCAACCTGCTTTGGGTGACCGTGCTTTGGCAGGGGGTTGGACTAGATGATCTCCAAAGGTCCCTTCCAACACTGCTATTTTGTGATTCTGTGACATTTTTCCATCCCCAATAGAACTCAACGATAAAATACAACATGAAATTACTGTTTTCTAAAACGATTCATTTGGTTAGTTGTTGGTCCTGGTGGTCTGTGTTCACAAAAGACTTCAGTCATTTTAAAAGAGCTTATTTAAACAAGTCTCCTCGTATAGGGATATCATGTATTGGAAAAGAGCCTTTTCTTTTGCGAGAGTCCTCATTTGTAACATGGCTATTTTTAAACTGAAAGATTATACGTGGGACTGAAGAATTAGTACCTTGTTGCCAACTTCAGTTTTCCCACTTACTTGTTGCATTAGGAGAGAGCGCTATTTAGGGGAACGATTAGAAGTATAGAAATAAAACATTTAAAAGACTAGTCTCGGAGAATGTGAATTCAGGAGAGAGGGGAGGAGGTAAAATACAGTACTTAAATAGATGAGACTTGAAGTTGATGGTTTTTCCTTTGGAAAAAAAATATTAAAGCAGTTTATTTGTATGTAATAGTATTTATATATGTTACATAAAAGCTGCCTTTAAAGAATCTTGAACTAAACTTTGCATTATCTCTGTCTCTCTAGGGTGTACCCATGGCTTAGAGGTCTAGGCTACACATCTTTAACTGTATTTTTAATGGGATTTTTTCTCTGGAATGTGGACAATATTTTTTGTGATAAACTGAGGTGAGTTCTTTCACTTTATGCGGGTAGCTCTTAATAGTCTTATAGCATAAAGCTTTTGGTTTTTCTGTGGTGTAGATTCAAGTCCATCTCCTGGTATGTCCAATACGCCGCCTGCAAAACATTCACAAGAGTTTTACCCAGTTTGCTCATGACTAGACTCGGGACTCAACAGTTTTTTAACTTTTTTTAATATCCATGAATAGATTTTTTTTTTTTTTAAATAAGTGATATTTCTCTTTAATGTCAATTTAAATTGAGAGAAAGCAAAGTCACTGAAGTAATTTTGAGGATGTGCAGCTTACTAAAGCCTGCTGTTCACACTTGATTTCATCTGAATGAGCTTTTTATCCTCCTTTCTTTTGGTTTCTGCTCTTGCCATTTCCCAGGAAAATATCAAAAGCAATAGTTCTGCAGGGTAAAGAAATATTGCGATGTACCTGTCACCAACAAACAGCAGCTATTTGGGCATCTCAGAAAGAAGAGTAACTCTGTGAGCCAATATGCCGTGCTTGGCTGTCATTATTAGCCTGAAGTCTTCTGGCTTAGCACTTGTAGAGGAGACCAGGAAAGGCTTCCTCTCTGTTTAATGTGTTGCCAAATGGGGTAGAAAAGGCTTGCAGACAAAGCTTGTAGGAACCCACCATCTTGTCGTATGGCTAGATATCCTGTCCGTGTAAGAAAGACCACCACTCCAACAGGTTGTTCTCTTTATTGCCTGTTCCTCTGGAACTGGACGACTGCACCTTTCTTTCGCTTGGCTGTGATGCTTGTGTTCCGCCACAAGCTGGAGGAGATGGAGAGATGGATGCCAGCATCCAGAAAATCCATTCTTGACTCTTATGCTGCTGAATCTACGGTGTGCAGAATTGTCCTAGTAGCTTGCTTTGTCAGGGTCAGATCGTGGTGTGCTGTACAGAAGTCGAGCGTTTTCCATCTGTCCCTTTTGGCTCTGTAGTCCTTGCGCTAAGTTAGGCCAATTAAAAGTTAACTCCAACAGAGTTTTCTTGAAACTTTATTAAAAAACATAGATGTGCTGAATGTAATACATAGTGCCTCATCCCTAGAAACGCTTGATACAGATGGCATAGAAAAGCTGTTTGCCAACCCAAGCGGGTGGGTATACAGTGACTTTGCAAATTTTGGCATCAGGATTCATTTTTGCAGCTGCGTCACATCACTGCTGAGATCATAACCCCTAATTCACTAAGCCGGCTGAGCTGCTGCGGGTCTGTGGGGCTTTTGAATTGTTCCTAGACTCAAAAGATCACACCAGCTGCTGAAGCCCTTTTTTTCCATCATCATTTCGCAAAGAGGAAAAAAAAAAAAAGTTAGCATATTTCCTGTGATACTTGTTTGGTTATGGTGCTGGAAAAAAACCAAATACGCTTGTTTGCTAGTTTTAACGAGATGTCTGCAGGGCCTTGAATTTCTTCAGGTGGTATTATAACTTGAACCTTTGGAGAAAATATATTCCAGTTCCTTGTAGGTTTTTATTGTCTAAAGATCTAACTTGTGATTCATCCACCTACCTTTTTTTTTTGTGGTGGTTGTTTTAATGTCCAAAAGTGTATTTTGGTTCCGTTTTTGGTTTTCCGTATTTCATTAAATTTGGAGCTTATTTAAAATAAAATAAAAAAATAATAAATCTATAGCACTCGGCTTCCCTGGTTCCAGGCGCTTTTGAATTTGAGCTTTGAGATTTCCTGCCATCTAAAGGTTCAGAGGCTGTGCCGGGGTGACAGTCTGTGTGTTTCACTGTGTCGCTCCCAGACTGACTGAATCACAGCTCTCTGTTCGTATTTGTCACTGAGCAGCTCTGGAAACTAAGCAGTAGCTCAGGGATTAGCAGTTAGTCAGGGGGACTGAACGCTATAACATCAAGCAGTAAATAAGTATTACAGAAGCTGCAGATTTTTCTTCCTTAACACCTGCGATCTTTGTTTTCCCTTTTTTTGTTTTGACCGAATGTGAAATGAAAGTCAAAAAAAGAAGACAGGCAGATGCAAACATTTGCTCCACCATCAACCAAAACAAGCGTTATCTGCAGAAGCCTAGTGAGCAGGAGAAATCAGGGCAATGTGGTTCCGTCCCTTTCTTTATTTCCGTCCCTTAGCGTCTTGCCAAGCAGCTCACCTACCAGACCTATGCAAAATAACAAAGCGTGTTGGTGGAGTATTTCGGACCCTCCACTTTTATTGTGTCCTCACTAGACACCCGTTTTGTCCCTGTTTTAGAGTACAACAGAGAAAGGCAAGCTAAGCTTCCATGGAGCTGGAGGATAGGCAGTGCGATCTCTAAACATAAAGTGGTGGCGTCTGATGGATCCCGTTTCCTCTCTCTGACCTTAAACTCAGCATTTCATCCTACGGACAGTTGTTCATTGAGTTTTGGGGAGGAGAATTGGAACTCATTTGGGATTGTGGGATGCCATAAATATATTACCTGAAATTTGAGTCCAGAAAGAACTGATCACTCATTGTATGAAGAAGTGTGTGCTTCCTTTAACTGTGCAAGAAAGCCAGTTTGCTAATATCTTTCTATACTCACCTCCTGAAAGCCTGACTACGTGAAGCCTCGCTCGTGAAGCACGTGCCCGAGATGGTGAAACAGTAATGTGGGATCTGACAGTCAAGCACTGCGATTTGAGATTGCGTAGCTTGAAAAAAAAAAACACATTTCATGGTGTTTCTTACAGAGCACTACGAGAGAAGATGCCTCCTGTTGTGGGGGCTGTGACACAGTTTCACGCATGGTGGCATATTCTTACAGGCCTGGGCTCTTACCTTCATATCCTGCTAAGGTAGGAAATGTTTTCTAAACTGGATGTCTTAGGAGTTTTCCCAGGTTCAGGTTTACTTCAAAATGTTTTATCAGCCAGAAGAGCAGGAAAATGACTTGTTACTAAGCTGGTGAGAGTTTTTCTTCCCTCTTTGCAACTGGTCTAAAAACTCTGTAATTTATATTTTTCAAAATGTAATCATTACTCCTTAAATAGTTATGGTTCTTCTGGACAATGCAATTCAGAAATGGGAACCCCCTGTAGCAGTTAAACGGCAAAACTATTTGACAGATTATTAATTTCAAAATCTAAACTATTCATACCTTTCCGTTCTTGAGCAGCAATCCTGAAGTACTTAAACATGGTCAATTTTAGAAGCATAACTAATCTTTTTGATAGGCACTGCCGCTCCTGAAAACTAGCAGGCATCATGCTATAGAGCAGGAGGGTGACAGCTGAAGTGGTTGGAGCAGAGATGTTCCAAGAAGTGCAGGATACTGGTTTTAGAAAGAGACAGACTTAAACCAGGCCCTCAGTTTGCAAGTCTGCAGCCGGCAGATTTTTGTCTCTGTTTTTGCTCCATACCACCATCTAGCGGAATCAGGAACAAAAATTGAATTTAAGTTGGGATCTGAAGAATTTCTGTAGTTGGTTCATTATGTAATGAAATAAATGTTTTACCACGTAGTCATAAGAGAATGTCTGTTTAACAGACACATTCTATGTAGTTGAGAAAACTTGATTAAATATTACTTTTTTTCTACATCGAACATAATATTCTCCTTTTTTGTCAGATGTTAAAATAGCTAGTAAAAGGAAAATGCAAGGAAAATAAGCACATTTCCAGTAGCTATTCTGATAGCTTTTTTTAGATAAACATATATGCATATATGTACATATATATACACATGGATGTGTGTTTATATGTACCTGCATATATATGTGTGTATATAAAATATGTCGTGATATGTGGAAAACAGCTGCTCCCTTTTGGCTGACAGGTTGTCTGCTGCCCTAAACAGCTTGAGATAATCGTCTGAAGAAAATTCCTTACAGAAAGCAAGCTGATGCAGACAGTTTGGAGAGCATAGGGAAGGCTTTTCCAGCATGCTGCACAGAGAAAAGAATTTGGGTTTGCGTCCTCTAACCCTTGGGGAATGTGCAGATGCCTGACTTATCTGTCCTACCCCAATCAACTACATACTTTCCCTGCAGTAGTTTCCCTAGGATTTTCTCAGCCACACAGTGGCATCACCTATGTCTGCTTAAAAAAGTGAGGTCACACATAGGAAAACAGCTACTGAGGGGAGAGGGTTGTATTAAGAACAGAAATGAGATACAGAATCAAGCTGTGCTGCTCCCCACCCCCCCTTTACATCCGCTAGTTTGTGATACACTGATTTACTTTCGTCCTTCCAAAATGACAGGCTCTAGTCCCAGTTTAGTCTTTTCCATAGGGAAGAGAGAACGTCCTTCTCCGAGTTTCTCTCTTTGCCCCCGCATAGGTGATGGTGTAGATTAGCAAACTAATCATGGTCTAGCACAGAGGGATTTACTGTAGCCTAATGTCTCCTACTTTGCGTAAATCTAGGCAGAATGGGTAGCTCTGCAATCACAGAAGCGATTCTTTTCTAGTTGGAAAATAAAACTGGGATTAGTACATCATTATTATTATTATTATTATTCTATGATTCTGTGATTATTTTATATGCTGTCTTACATGGGAAATTTTAAGCACGTTTTTCTCCTTTTCCTCAGTTTATACACAAGGACGCTTTTCCTGAAGCACAGGCCGAAGGTGAAGGTAAGCGAGCAATATTTTGTGTCTGTTAATGCACTGCAGCGTTGGGATATCTTGTGCTTTGAGCTTGCATTGGGGCTCACTGATTCTGCCTCTTAGGGTACTGTCTTTGATTTCTCCTCATATCCCAAGAAATGCGCTTGAAATCGTGGTTAACGGTGTTTGGTTTCTGTTCCAAGAGGCATAATATTCCAGGAAATCTTTTCTTTTTTCCTATTTTTTTTTTCTTTTTAACAGTTTGTTTTTGGAATATGGCCTGTTCTTCTTGTGGAGCCGCCCAAAAAGCTTTGACGGAGACCTGGGAAGTCCCCTGCGATCACTTTGCCTGGGTGAATAAAGCGATTCAACACTTAACTGTGGCTGAAGTGTCAAAATTCTGGATCAATTCAAGAACCATTGCTATAAAAGGACTTCTCTGTGTTACTAGGCCAGCTGGCCGGAACAGAGCAAAGAGTTGGCACACTAGGGAAATAATGTTTAGTACAGCTTTATTCTAAGTTGTTAAAACAAAGTTTAAGACACAATATTTTTATGTATATATTGTATAGCTGATGATACTGAGCTAATATTTCGTGCTGGTCACAGAAAACTAACCATTTTGGAAGTGGATTGCATACGTTTTTCATTCAGTTGTTGTTCTTTCTGTGGTTTAAACTAATATTAGTAACTGAATGACAAAACCAGGCCATGGACGGCCAAGCTAAGCATTTGTGTGGCCTATAGTGAACTGAATGCTTAACCTGAACTACTTTAATCTTGCACTTTTATACAATTAATGAAGTATGTAATGGTTGATTTAGGGCTTTATCCTCTCTTGCTTTTCCACAGCCTCCTTTGCAATTTATACTTTAAGCAAAACGGTTGGGAAACCTGTGCCGTGTAGTTCATTTTGTACCATTTTCCCTTTAGTCCAACTGAGGTGCATCGTGGAGGATGTTCCAGGGTGTGACCAGCAGAAGACACTTAAGATGGTGAAGCATTATAGGCACTCTTGTTTGTGTGTGGAAACTGAATTCCTAATTTGTTTGACCTGGATCCATCAGACTGCAGAGTGACTGTATAAACACAAGAAACACTTTTTTTTTTTGTTGGTTTTTTTTATAATTATTATTTACGTGCCTCCTTTTTCTATCCCTACTTTTTACTCCCCGTGTCCCATTCATACTACAGATTGACAAACACCGTAGATGTGTGCTACTTCAGCTTGGAATTCATCTCTTTCCCTTATTTTATAAGTCTTAAATATTGGTCTGATTTTCAGAAGCATCTTCTTATTCAGAAATATTGAAGAAAGAGTAAAGAACAAGATTGATGCTGAGGATATAATTGGCAACACTTTGATTGTTTGCTCTTAATTTGTCCATTATGCTGTTACTCTGCGGAAAGTTGACCACCTTTTTAAAACCAAACTTTGGGGATTAAATGGGGGGGACAAACCCTCTGATTCCTGCAATTATCTACCCAGCTGATGAAAGTTAGTAAGTAAGCATAAAGAAAACATTGAACTAACACAGTTTTTTCACAATATACCTCATATTGGAGGCTGTGGGTTTGACTCTTCAGATCTTGGGGCAACTAACGGAGTCTGTCTCTGGGCCTCCATGCTGCCATGCTATGCAATTTTTGCCTGCTTTTGATGCCCTGAGGGATTTATCCTTCTTGCCATGAAGGAAAAAAAAAAAAAGGGGGGGGGGAAATGCTCAGACTGATTGGAAATCCCATTCTGTATTGATTTAAAATGTGCTCACGCAGCAAGGCACAGTAATGTAGCTTTATAGCTGTCTCCCAGATCACAAAGTCCTGGCTAGTGTAAAATTCCTTACTCTGACTGCTGAAAAAGTCAGACTGCGATGTGTACTGTACAATCAACAGTGACTAAAATAGTCTCCTCCCTTTAATACCTTTTTTTTTTTTCCTTGTTTGCAGCTTAGTTGCATTGTCCGTCTCCATCAGTAGCACACCTACTGATGTGAATCCCCAAATAAAATCCTGGCTTTTGTTACGTGACTGACCCTGGGCTCTTGGGATCAAATAGACCCAAACTCAGGGTTAGAAAAAGTTACTTAACCTTGAGTGACTTCAGTGAGGTTTAAGCACGTGCTGATAGCGGTGCATTTCAACCTGAAATCAGCAAGCCGCTATAAAGATTCTTGAATGAGAATTTTAAAACAGATTTGTTATCAATAGGCTCCAGGTCCATAGATAGGTCAGCGCCTGTGTTGGGAAATCTGAGTGATCTTCAGACTGAAAGACATTGGAATAACTAGCATAGAGGGCGGAAAATGCTGTCTTGGATCAAGTGTCTTTAATTAGCCAGACGGTATATTTATTTTTTTTTTTTTTGTAAAGAGATTTGAGAACTGTTTTAAAAATGTAGCTTAAAAATAAGTGCCTGCCTATTCATCTCCAGGCTCTCACAAATATGCTTCTTTACACTGTATCTGATTTTCTTACTAATATGTTTACATGTTTTCATAAGTTAGGGAAAGAGTCCCATAACAGGAGCAATGCAGCAACCAGATCTATCCACAGTCACTTGTGACATCTGCTAGGTATGGTATTATTTTTAAGAAAACGAACAAAACCTTTACCTTAGTGGCCTTGGGTTTTGTTACTGGAGGATCTGGGGGGCTGTGTTTGGTTTCCCTGTAATTGCAGGAACCAGACTGTGCTGAAAAGCCACTTTCTTATTGATAAGGCATCTCTACAATGGTAAATTTTAAAGAAATTTATTGATTCTCCTACACATTATTGATTCTCCTACACATTTGCAACTGGGAAGTGTATGTTTTTTTCAGATCTTGTTGAATTAAATTGTCAGGGTTAAAAAAAAAAAAGGTAGAAAAGCTCATTTTAATTTTGTGCCGCTGTTACTTTTTCATTCACACATCGTTTGTCACTGATGTTTTTATCTTTAAAAAGATGAGGCACGTTGGCTTCTTCTTTCATTCCAAACGACCCAAAACATGCACACCTCTGCCACCCTTCTAGCAGCCTTTCTTTCAGGTCATGTTAGACCCTGAAGAATGTAATTTATGTGTGTATCCTTCTAAGCATAAATAATGTAAAATGATGGGTGCTTCGGTTTCACTGCCTTACTGATCTCGTGAGTGATACTGAAAAAGGCGAGCCAGTTTGAACTGCGTGCCACTGAAATTCAGACTGCCTTTTCTAGTGCCTGGAAAGACATACATCCGTAACGCCTGTAGTGTGTTAAATGTCTGTTAAATTGCTTTTTATTTATATCGCTTGTATGACGTGATGATTTTTTTTTTCTACAAACCTTAGGGCAGCATATCCCAAACTTTTCTTGCACTACATCTTATAAAGTGGGTCATCTTTGATCCTATTTTTTGAGTAGGATTCAGACAGCAGCTACTTTAAAGGGAATTAGGGAAGCAGCAGGTGTTGTTTCATAGGAATCCTACAGGATGCGTTGGACAGACTTGATCGCAATGAACTCTTTAACATCCATGAAGAACCAGGAAATCTGCCACCTTACGACCGTCAGCTTGGCACAGATCAGCACCAAGTAGTTCTGCGGGCCGTGAGCTGAAAAATTCTTCCTTGGAAAGAAAAGAAAAACCTCAAAATTATTCTCCCAGCACAGATCAACACTGTACCTTATGCCGGGAATCTAGATTTTCTGGGTACAGCTCCAGAACTGAAGATATGATAAAGAGAAATCTGCCAGCAGGACGAATCTCGTCCGTGTTTTGAAGGCAGCGGTGTTAGCTAGCAGTATTAGTCATCTCCGGACTTTATTTTAATGCTTTTTCTTTTAGCACGAGGAAGATGTGCTACCCGCAAGTGTTTAGAAGACAACCCGTCAGTCAGAGTTGGAATATGCAGTCTATCACTTGCCGATCTACCTCTGTCGTGTGTTGTATGATACCTGCGCCCTTAATTCTGGCTGCCTGAATGTGCAGCCGGACTTAGACCGTGCAGCCCCCGAGGCTGACAACAGTATTGTATTGATCTGGGGCTGACTGTTCGCTCCCCGAAAAACACCCTGACTTGTTCGGTGTCTGTCACTCTTAGGCTGTGCTCAGTCTGCGTGCAGAAGGCCGGCTGCTTTAGAAAGAGAGACAAGTAGGAGGATTTGAATTCGGACGGGTGAAGTGAAACCTTTTTGACAATTAATTCACGTTAAAGCTAAGGTGCAAACTTGTTTTGCATGATTTTGGAAGAGATGCGACGGAAAACACTGTTTTATGTGTAGTTTTAGTTCTCTTAATCTATCATGCTGTCTTGTTTGGCTGAAGAGAAATTGCATGACTTGCAATGCAGTTGATTCTTTCGGCTGTAGCGCATTTGCTTCCGACACCTGGTTTTGAACAGCTGAATGAGATTTTTCAGCTAACTCCTGTTCCTTCAGCAGCAGAAAATCCTCCCAGTATCACGAGTGTTTCTCACAGTCACTACCACCTTGTTCAGTCTGCGTTCAAGAATTTTGGTAATACCTGTTATTGTAGACCTGTTTTTCTCTGCGGCTATATTTTGGGCATTTGATAGGAAGTGGTGAAACAATTCAATACAACACTCCTCAGTGGAAGCTGAGCTCTAAGGAAGCAGCACTGCTGTTTTCTGCAGTAGACCTCGGAATCCATGAACACACCTTAATTTTGGCGGAACGTTTCCCCCATAATTTAAATTAATATATTCAGGTAAAACAGGTGGTTTACTTTAAAGAAACCCCATCTGCACTATATAAGGAGGCGGTGGGAGGCTTTAACTGCAAAGTACTGTTTAACTGCGAGACTTGAGTATGAAGAGGGATAAATGACAGAGTCTTTATTACCCGTGAGAAGTGAAAAGCCAGAAGGAGATTAAGAAATCTTACATGGAAAGAGAAAAACAAAAGATTAAGCACAAAATCCCGTAGTATTACATCAGCCACCCGCCTGATGACTGCACTTTAGATACGTAACAAGCTTGAATGTTTTGCTATTTACGCGTTTAACTTTGCATCCCAACTCTGCACTCTTCAGCATAGAAGCGATGTAGTCTCTGTTACATTGGGTTCATTGCATATTACTTCGCTGCTGTTTTATGAGGATGGAACGTGACACAGATTGTTTCATCCATGAATGAATACATTTCTTATCCATCTGGAACATCCTCTGCCAGCTTTGTTTAAGAGCCCATAATGTAACTACAGAGAATATACTGTAGAAGTATGAAGTTCAGTTTGGGGCTTCTTTGTTCGGTTTCTCGCTCATGACTGCCTACGGCTGCCAAGTGCCTCATCTCTTTTCTCGCAAGTCTTTTCTGGGAGCTGAGGCTCTGTTTCCTACTGGGGGCCGTAAGACAAGGAGGTCCTTGGTAGGTGGGAGGTGGGTTTGATTTTTTTGTTAAAATTTCTCCTGCTGCAGGAGTCACTTTACAGAGACGTAGTTATCTAGTACGTGGCTGCCTCTGCTTGGCTCAGACTTGAGCCTGGCTACCCCCTATCCCTGCTGCTGTTGCATCTTAGCAGATTTTGAAAGCTGGTGGAGGGATTTAGCCCCACAGCTGGTGTTTATTTTGAATGAATGTAGTTCGATGACAGGCAGTGTGAGGGCGCAGCAAGCAAGCACTTTATGCACTGCCCCGTTACTGGAGCTCCCAGACAGATGTTCCAAAGAGGACGGGATATGGGGCTTCACGTGTACAATTTTGGGGGCAGGGTTGATGTCTGAACCTCTTACTTTACTTTAGAAGTCTCCCTTTTTACCTGTTGAAAGTGGTTAGGTTTGATTAGGCATGTAATTGCAGATTTAAAAAGACCCAAGTTCAGAATCCAGCTAATGCAAGACCTTAAACCGGTGCCTGCCAATTTTTTATTTTGCACATATTTCACACGAGTTGAATCTGCCTGATGCTTAGAGCAGATTGCTGAGATTTTAAAAATGCAAAGATAAAGGGTCTTTTCATTATTTGTCCTTCATCACCAAAATGCAGGAAGAGCTGTAAGCACAATCTCAGATCCAGCCTTTTCCCCAAAGCCCTGGAATATATATGTATATGTTTCTCCAAAGCCAATGTTGAATAGAGATGGGCTTTCACACTGCTCATAGCAAATCGTGTACCAAAATGTTTTCTAAATTAAAGCCTTGGTCAGTCGCTGCAGAAGAATGTCGGTTGTGTATATTATTGCTCCCTGGATTTTGGAAGAGAGAGTTTCAAGCAGCATAAGCAGTAGTTACTCCTTAGACTGAACAGGAACTGTTTTTTCTCTTGATCTTCCAAATTGATGTTGACTATCTGATGTTGACTATTGAACTCAGCTTAATGCACTGATGATGTTTACTGTCTTAGCAAATAACATCTGTCCACCTGTAATGGACATGAAATACCCCGTGCGTTACGTGACCAAACTTTCTAACATTGACACTATTAGTTCTAATGTAATGCTATTATTTTTTTTCCTGAAATTCAGTAGATTGTTTCAGATCGATAACTACACTGTGACAGATGAATAGCAGTTGACCTGTAAAACACAGCTGCATTGAGCAATGTTTATTGACAATTTTGATATATTGAACTGATTCTTCATACCAAACCAGCTGGTAACTAACATTAGGCTTATACGTATCAGCGTATCTCGGTTTGCAAAGCACAGTAGCTTTGAAATATTTAATGTATTTCATTTGTTACTCATGCTGCAGTCAAGCACTAATTTGTGTCTTTATATTTCGAATTATTAAAGATTTTTGTTTTAAATATAACTTTTCCCGGGTGTTTCTTGGCTCTTGTGTTGCAGAGGGTTGGCCGGTTCGTCTTGATGCTGCTCGGCAGACGGGTGGTCTTGGCTCGTGGGTGCACAAGTAGAACAGCGGGGTTTGTGTGACCTGCGTTGATGGGGGAAGCCGCCTGCCTGCAGCTACGACAGTCGGAGCCCCCGTGGTAGAAGCACAAAGCTTGGTCGTCTTGCCTTCTTGCCTGCAGCCATCCAAGCAGTGCTTTAAAATGAAGGGAGATGTGATTGCGTTCGGTTTGAACTCCAGCGCAAGGCTCTGGGGTTCCCCGGTCTTTACTGTGCTGGGGCCCTTTGAGCGCTGGACCTTGCTCGGAGGCGTACCGCTGACTGCACATAGTGCAGGATCTTCTCACCTTCAAAGGCCTTCCCCAGTGCGCACCAGTTAGTAAGGAAATGAGGTGCTGCCATGGGTGGGAGAGGAAAAGGCAGGAGTCAGGTGAATGTGCCGTCAGTTTGGAGCGTGCGGTTTGCGCATCCTTTGCCTCATCCTTTTCCCCTTTCTTTCAGCGAGGGAGGAGGATAATCTCTGCAAAGCAGCAGCTCTCCAAGCAGAAATCATGGACCAGTAGGCACTTAGCCAGCAAGTCTCATCCCACCCCAGCAGCCGTGGTCAGGTCGTGACCATCGGGTATGTCCCCTGCTTCTGGCACCTCTCCCAGGTCCTACTCAGAGACACCATTTTCTCCTGCTCGTGCCTGTTGCAGCTGTGTCTCTGCAGGGTCAACCTTGAACTAAATATTTGGGGGCCAAAACCTTGTAGCCAGTGGTGTAAATGTCTGGGGCAACCAGTGCCACCTCCCCTCGGTGCTCGATCATGGTGCCGCGCACAGAGGCCCGTCCGAACTCTGCAGACGAGTGTTGCCTGGGTGCTGGGCTGGCTGAAATCCAGCTTTGCCTTTTGAGCTTGCGGCGAGCCTAGAACTGAGTAGTACTTTGAAATTTCCCAGGGGATAAAAACATTGTGGTTCTGTCAAAGGCTTCCTCCCAGCCAGAAAATTCAATTTTGAGCTTGACAATTCCAAGAGTACCAATTTACGTGCAGCTTTATTAATTCCCCATTCCCTCTTCCCCTCCCCACCCCCAACTCCCCCTTTGTTTTTTTTCTTTATTCAGCCTGTTCAAAGGCTAAAACTGAAAATTTGCAACACTAATCCCAGTGGCTCTAACCAGAGACCTGGCTGTGCTCGGTGCTGTACCCGTCATGGAGACAGTTGCTACCAGTTTGGCAGAGGAGCTGGTTATCCAGCCTGGACCTTTGGTGCTATGTCCATGGAGATAATGGAGTCACTAACAGAGCTATGATGGATCTGTCTCCTCTGTGGGTCAGTGGGTGGCTCCTGTTTTCTCCTCAAGCAGCCCAAGTGATCTTGGCTTGGCTCTTACCCGGAGGGACCAAGCACTCAACGTGCTTCTGTTGAACATGCTTATGTTATCTCCTGGCCTTACAGAAAACAAGACTTGAACTGGCCAGAGGAGGCATCGGTGATTTGGCACTACCCGGGAGAGCTCTGTGTCCTCGGAGAACGTCTTCAGGGCCATCTGTTCTGTCCCTGCCTCCCCAAACAGCCGCTAGTCCAACAAGGTCTCCAAGCTAAGACAGGGTTGCCTGAACAGATAGGTCCAACACCAGACTGGGGTTCAGCAGGGCTCCTCGGATGGGTCCCCGTGGGGACAGGACAGCTAGACAAATCCACCACGGTTGTGCTGGTGTGGGAGCAGTGATCAACAGAGGCAGCACAAGGACAAATGTCTGGGTTCAGACCCAGTCGCCTAAGAGCCTGATGAGGGATAATGTGGTGCGACCTGGAGCTCAAGGAGGTTTCTCCTGGCCCTGCCCCCTGAGCAGGAAGAGAGCTGAGATGTCCTCGTTCACCTTGTGCACGTGAGGGACCCCGTGTTTGCCAACACGGAACTAATGGTGTGTGGAGCACCGTGTGTGATGGATAAAACTTCTCAACCTTACTTTAGACCTACTTTGCGATCAATATAGTTAATTCGGCATCCTGGCTCCTAAATTCCTCACACACTGAGGTGTCCCCAAGCTGGGTATCTCACCCTGCTCCCATGCAACACCCAAGGGTCTCCATGCATGACATTTTCCAGCTCCTACCGCAATCTACATAGCCACTGCAAAACGTCCCACCTCATTAATCTCCTTCACTGAGACTGACTTTGTAATTTGCATGCAAGAGGCGCACGCCGACTTAATGAAATTAGCGGTAATTAATGGCACTGATAAGGCGCTCAGAGCCAGCACGGGGACCAGGCAGAGCGTGGTGTGTGCAGCTCCTCTGGACCGCGCGCCCGCGGCACAGCACCCAGTGACACCCTGAGGCGTGGAGGGCTCTGACTCAGTGGTTCCTCGTCGCTGGGTTCGGGTAGGTGAATGCTAATGAATAATAGCTCGCATAATCCCCTAGAAGTTGAATTAATTGAGTTACTCCGCTGATGTAAACTGATGTCAACCCCCCTAATATTTATAGGCTGGGCGAGCATCAGAGCCGCAGTGATTTATGCGGACGCCTAACCTCAGCACTGCTTTTTCCTCATAGCTGGCGTGTTGACTCACTGCCGAACAGCGGAACGGAGTAAATTTGTTAAAATCTTGCAGTATCGTAAAAGCCTGGGGCCAAGTCCAACTTCCTCGGGTAAGAGAAGCGCTCAACAGGACCGCCAAATCCCCTCTGCGCCCGGGCAAACCTGTCCAGGCACTTGTGAGTCATTGCTTAACAGCATTTTGTTGGTTTGGAGTCCTCTGAGGGTTTGGTTTGGGTTTGTGGTGTTTTTTTTTTTTTTCTTCTATTTGTTTGGGTTTTATCTTTAATCTTCTTGTTTTTTAACATCCTACCTTGGCTGGAATGAAAACAAGATAAAGCGCTAGTTACGAGATGAAAACCGGCGACAAACCCGTGTGCAGCAGCGTCAAAGCAGAGCTGTTACAGAAGGCGTATTTTTATACGGGTTATCTGAAAAGCAAACAAACTCCAGCTGTGTTTTCTCGCTGCTGGCATTAATTGAAGCAGGAAGGCTGATTAACGTTTGTGGAGTTGTTTCTGCTGGAGATCTCTGGGCCACGTCCCCCTGAATTGGACGGTTTGCTGTCAGAGTTTAAACAGAAACTTCTCATTTCTGAAACCCTTTTTCTTCTACCTCTTCTTGGCATGCGATGCCCTCTTTTTGGCCAAGAGAGATAGCAACGAAAAGACATTTCATTGGCTCTGTGTATCATTAGATTTAATTAAATACCACGTGCAAAGAGGAAACAATCCGGATGCTTTGGGATGGATTTATATCCTTAGGCAGAATGATTTTCCAGCCTGGTACGCGGCGATTGGTCTTTCTGTGCTATATGACCGCGGCTGAGTCTGTTTTTTCTCTCTTTTTCCCCTTTAAAACACAGGGATGCCCATGCGAGGCAGTGCCATCCCCTTGGGAACCCTCTCAGCAAGACCAAAGGCTCCGTAAGGATGCAGCACCCGGGTCAGGCATCCCAAGCCCGTCCCAGTGGCCCCGTGCAGCAGCAAATACCTCCTTCCACAGACCGGCTGAGGTCCACTGAAGGTACCACGGCAAGTCCAGGGGCTGGATTTAGGTTACAAACACCCACCCAGATGAAACGAGAGGCTCCGCTGAGAATTTAAGGCAAAGCTCATCATTTTGCCTTTGCTTTTCCTTACCAAATGCTTCACACAATGCACTTGTTCGCTAATTAGTACAGCCCGTTCTTCGTAAATGACAAGTAAGTGAGATTACCTGAGTTATTAAAAAATAAGGAGGACCTCAGATTGTAAGGAGGACCGTGCAATTGTCTAGCTGGCTGCCATCCCCTATTGCTTGCCGGGGATATTAATTATTTTCCCGCTGATTCAGAGGGATGGTAGCCAAGCTGTGAATCAGCCCTGCCACTTCTTGCAACACCTGTCTTTTCCCTAGATCTCCTCTCCAAATCCCAGCCAGGTCTGGCAGCGCTTCGTTAATGAGATCAGGCGTAATTACAGCACGAGCCGGTAGGGTTGTGGAGTTGGGAGATAATTGGAGTAGCTGCTTTTCCTTCCGGATTGCCAAACAGAAA
The DNA here is from genome assembly GCF_028500815.1 of Rissa tridactyla. NCBI lineage: Eukaryota > Metazoa > Chordata > Aves > Charadriiformes > Laridae > Rissa > Rissa tridactyla. Next base: position 6,583,009 of record NC_071466.1, on the reverse strand, counting down.
ATGCTAACTGTGAGATGGATATGTTTTTTCTCCGAAAGACAGATTAACAATTGCTTTTTTTGCAGGATCAGAGGGTTCCTGGTTCCTTCTCTGTTGCTCTTCCCATGGACTGCGCAAGGCTGACTCCTTTAAAAAAAAAAAAAAAAATCATCCAAAACACAAAAGAAGCTCAAAGTCCCGACTTGTGTGCATTGCGCAGCAGCCAAGCCATGCATCCTCGTGTGAGTGAAAGTAGGTATGACACAGATTTAATGAGGCAACAGCTTCTTGGCAGCAGCACAGGTCTGCTCAGAAACTGTATCGTTATTCATTTGCTTGACTAATGCAGTTGTGTTGTGCAAAAGAAGGGGAGAAAGCTATTTGGAGGGCTAAGTAAATGAGGTTTTAAGAAAAAAAGCAGCAAACTCAGCAGGGTTTGCTGAAGCTTAGGTTGGCCGTGGGCATATCGTAGTTTTGGGGTTGGCGGAGAAGCCGTCCCAGGAACCCTCTGAAGATTTAGGGGGCCTCAACACCATGAGCTACACAGACCATTTAAAATTAGTGTCACGTTCTCCTCAAGATTTCTGATTGAGACATCCCAGTTCTCGAAAACTTTGAAAAAGATGGTAATCAAGGCACGCGAGATGCCACTGGTATCGTTGTCATCTGTGTTACTGGTGTGTGAGGGGAGTATCTGCGCAACGCAGATGGTAACCAGCAGTCTCATCAGCAGTGCTGCATAATTGCTGCTTTTCTCAGTATATGATAAAAAGGTGTATCCAGAGCTTTTAAAGTGATGGTTGAGTCCGTTTTGCAATCTGGCAGCAATGAAAAACTATCGGTGTCAAAGATCTCTTTGAAAAAAGTACATTTGGGAACACGTCCTTCTCCTAGACACTCATTTTGGCTACAGCACAGTATTTTCCCCTAAAATATAAAACTTGCGGAGGAGGAAGGGGCAGAAGCCAATCTCTAGGTGCGGCAAGAAGAGAGGATGATTTCTGAGCATGCATTGAGGGGCTGCGCCCCAGTCAAGGCTCTTGTGGATTCCCAAACACGGCAGATGAATGATGGTTCGGGGGTTAGACGAGGATGCTGAGCCGTGTCTTGCTGCTGGGGTTTACACGGAGAATTATATGGCTCTTGTTTTTCTCCCCCCACCCTCCGCTCCACCCTTCCAGGCAGTCTGTACTGCAGCAAATAAATCTTGATAACGCTAATGGTTTTATGCTTGCCTAGTGTTTGAAGCTAAGCCCGGATGAAGCTGAGATGTAGAGGTGACCTCTCTAATTAATACTCGGGCAACTTCCCCAAGCTCCGTAATCGGAGACAGTCCGGGAGCAGAAGTTGGAGTTGGCTTCCTTACCAAGTGCAGAAGTCAGCATAAGTGCTGGAGCGGAGTTGCTGCATGCTGGTGTTGGGGTCAAGGTTAGGCTGATAGGCAATACCTAGAAAGAAATACCCTAGGAGCCCCCAAGGCGTGCCCTAGAGGTGTTCCTTGCTGAAGGAGCGTAGGTTGCAGACTGAAAATATCTACCTTGGAAACTGTGGGGAAATTCCCAGATGACAAGTTCTCATGGGGTGAGAGTGATGGAAACATGGGTGCGTGGTTCCTGGTGCAGGGGTGTGAAGGGGCTGTTGGGACACGTGGCCACCACGGCAAATTCTCCTCAGCCCCTCTGAAACCTCCCTTTCTTTGAAATGCAAAGGATGTGAGTGGCCAACCCAGAGGTTCTGGCGGGTGGTGGAGGTAGCTCAGTAAGAAATATATTGCACGAAATGAGTAAATCCCTGGGGAGTTTATCCTTTCAGATACACTCACTGGTTACTCATCTTACTGTCTTGTCTTGTAGGGAATCACCCCAGTCACCTTTGCCACCTTCTTCTGGGAGCTTTGCTCTACAGACATGGTAGCAAGGACTTGGTGAAGGGTGTTTCCGTGAGGTCCAACATTTGCCTGCTCCTCCTCCCCAGAGCTGGCCACTCCAAAAGCCAAGGAGGGCAGTCCAAAAGTGACATCTGAGGATCACCGTCTGGAAGGACAAAGTCTCTTCCGACGCAGGAACCAACTGGTGCTTTGATGTATCTACACATTATAAATGGGCAGCACTGTGTTAGGCAACTGGGAAAACAAAGAGAAACTCAAAACACAGCAAAATTTTCTAAGATTTGCTGAGAAAAAGCAAATCCTGCCTTTCGGTGAGTCCTTCTGATGTCAGAAACAAGCCACCGGTTTGTACAGCGAGCATGACTGGAAGCAGAGGGAAGCTGTTATCAAGCAAAATGGGGTCTCGGTTACACCAGTGTGAATCCAAAGTCATTCCATCAATTTCAGCGCTGATTTAAGCTTGTGAAGCCAAGATCAGAAGTTGTCCTAATATCACAAGCTGCTTATCTGCGAGAAGAGTCGTGTGGAAGAGCCTTGATGTGCGGCTCTGCCTTGCCCTTGCGATGCTCTTGGGAGCTGCTGGAAACGGGAGCTTCAGATCTGCTGGGGGCTGAAGGCAGAGATGGTGACAGAAGGGGAAAAAAAAAACCTGGATAGTTTAGTGGGTTTTTTTGTCTCTGGGGTGCATAAGAGAATCAGCAGGAAAATTGCCTAAAAAGCTCTTGGCAGGACAGTTTGGAGTCAGCATTTGTTGGGGCGGCTTCTGATCTGTCATAAATAAAGAACAGCTGAGAAGACAGTGGTGCCATTTGCTCCTTTCGTTCCTCTCTGCTCCAGGGAATGTGGGACTGCTGGCAACCCGCTTGTTTTCCAAACTGACTTGCTTCTCGCTGTGGAAAACCCCATGGAAAAATCAAGGTCATTGACTGAACTGCTACAATGCCGTCTGCTCCCGAGCAGAGGTGCATCCCTGCCAAAGCAGCTGAGCCCGGGTCCCCTCCAGCTGGGCGGTCATGGCTGAACGATGACCCGTCTTGGAGGGTTTGTGGCCAGGAGATGGTATTGACTTCCAAGCACTCCAGTCCTGCTTGCCATGAGAAACCTCGGCAAAGTGGGAGCTCTTGGCCACCGCTTTTATCTGCTGATGTCTCGGGGCTTTGGCAGAGGGCAGCACCCAGAGGCCAATACTGGATGACCCCACCTGGTCCTGGCATCCCGTTGGGGTGTCAGGAAAGATTTTGTTCTTTGCAGTTGAGGGGAAATATAAGGGACATGGTGCTGGGAGTTGTTACAGAATCACAGAAAAGCAGGGTTGGAAGGGACCTCTGGAGAATATCTAGTCCAACCCCCTGCCAGAGCAGGGTCACTAGAGCAGGCTGCACAGGAACGCGTCCAGGTGGGTTTTTACTATCTCCAGAGACGGAGACTCCCCCACCTCTCTGGGCAGCCTGTTCCAGGGCTCTGCCACCCTCACAGGAAAGAAGTTCCTCCTCATGTTGAGATGGAACTTCCTGTGTTCATGTTGCTGCCTGTTTGTGCCCAGTCCTGTCACTGGGCACCACTGAGAAGAGCCTGGCCCCATCCTCCTGACACCCACCCTTGAAGTATTTCTAAGCGTTGATAAGATCCCCCCTCAGTCATCTTTTTTCCAGACCGAAGAGACCCAGGTCCCTCAGCCTTTCTTCATAAGAGAGGTGTTCCAGTCCCCTATTCATCTTTGCGGCCCTTTGCTGTCCCCTCTCCAGCAGTTCCCTGTCCTTCTTGAAGTGGGGAGCCCAGAACCAGACACCGTACTGCACTTGATATCTCCTTGTTTTCTGTATTAGCCCAGCAAAAGGATGGGTGGCAGGTAAGAAGGAGTCGCACCATTGGCTGTTAACTCAGTTCTCTGCTATTCCAAGGTGCACCAGCTTATGTCTGGAAGCCCTGAAAATTTGAGGGTTTCTCTGCTCTATCGGGAAGATGGGTTCAGGCTCTTTGAAAGTGCAGGAACAGGGGACATGTCACACTCAGCTCCTGGAGCCCAGAAGGAATTACGGTGGGTTGAGAGGCTGGGAAATGGATCTGCATCCTCCAAGCTGCCCTTTAGGTGGTATCTCCCCATTCTCTACAGCAGTTTAGCTGTTCAGCCGCCCAGCTGCAAACCCAGCAGGCATTTAGCCAAGACGTTTGCTCCAACCTCATCTCCTTAAGAGCTGATTGCAACCAAAGCGCTGCAGGGCTGGGCTGGCATGTCTGAGGTTAATATTGCAGCACATCCCTAGACCGGGCTTTGCAACACCATCCTTTTTTTCTGCACTTGGGCATTTTCCTCTGAAGTCTCTTATGAATAAGCAGGCGAGTACTTGCATAGGAGAGCAGATCCATGCAGGGTAGGAAAGACGTTAGACAAATAAGCCCAACTCTCCTCTAATTATGTGCTGCTGTTCAAATGGTCAAGGGACTAGAGACCTGAGCCCTGTTTCCCACATTTGTGTCACCTGGTGTCACCCCCAAGGAGGAGGATTCAAGGAGGATTGAGGATAGAGGAGAAGAGTAAATGCTCAGGCAGCCTCATGCTGCCAGAGCTTGATTTGTGATACCCAAGTTACCTTCTGTAGATCGAATCATGGATAACCTTTCCTCTGCTGATGGACCTCCTGCTGATGTACCTTTTGCTGATGTACCTTGCTAGCTTTTCAGGGAAGGCCAGTCTCTCAGCATTGATAGGACCAGGGGTAGATAGGACGAGAGGTAACGGTTTTCAACTGGAAGAGGGGAGATTTAGATGAGATCTCAGGAAGAAATTCTTTGCTGTGAGGATGGTGAGATACTGGTCCAGGTTGCCCAGAGAAGCTGTGGCTGCCCCATCCCTGGAGGGGTTCAAGGTTCAAGGCCAGGTTGGACAGAGCTCTGAGCAAACTGGTCTAGTGGGAGGTGTCCCTGCCCAGGGCAGGGGGTTGGAACCAGATGATCTTTAACGTCCCTTCCAACCCAAGCCATTCAATGATTCTATGATCTCTCTGGGCCACAGCTCCCACCCTGATCTCAGCTGCAACATCAACTCTCTCCTCCAGTATAAACGCCGATGTCATGTTTTCATTCCTCTTCAAGCAAGCTTCTTGCTCTTTGACTTTTGTCTTGCTTAATAGCAGCTGGCCCATTAAAAATCTGCCTGACTTGTGACTGTGCAGAAGTGAGCGCTGATACAGACAATTAAGTGGCCCATTTAAGGGTATGGATTTCCCCGCAGAGTTATCAATTAGCACGAGCTGTTTTCCTGCCGGCCACTGTGTGGATCACGGCGCAGGCGCATCCCGAACCGCAGCTGATGTGTTCACCACAGCAGCGGGGCAGAGCGTGGGTTTCATCAGGACACATGGTTTCCACCTTTAATTTTTTATGCAGAAACAGGGAAGAAATGGGCCTTTTCATGATGAAAGGTTATGATATGGATCTTTTTATGGAAATGTCTCTTCTGGCCAGATCCTGCCATCATGTGGAAGGGCACGCAATAAGCTACAAGGTGTAAATTTGTTGGCACCTAGTGACTCCAGGTCATACCTGCCCAGTTTAGTGACTGATTTTCCTACCTTAGCTGGTCCATGGTAGTACATGGTGGAAGAGAATGGAAAAGGAGGAGATCATAGAATGGTTTGGCTTGGAAGGGACCTTAAGGATCATCCAGTTCCAACCCTCCTGCCCTGGGCAGGGACACCTCCCACCAGACCAGGTTGCTCCAAGCCCCGTCCAACCTGGCCTTGAACCTTGAACACCTCCCGGGATGGGGCAGCCACAGCTTCTCTGGGCAACCTGGGACAGTGCCTCACCGCCCTCACAGGAAAGAATTTCGTCCTGAGATCTCATCTAAGTCTGCCCTCTTTCAATTTAAAAACATTGCCCCTCGTCCTATGGCTCCCCTCCCTGATCCAGAGTCCCTCCCCAGCTTTCCTGGAGCCCCTTGAGGGACTGGCAGGGGCTCTAAGGTCTCCGTGGAGCCTTCTCTTCTCCAGGCTGAACCCCCCCAATTCTCTCAGCCTGTCCTCCCAGCAGAGGGGCTCCAGCCCTCCCAGCATCTCTGTGGCCTCCTCTGGCCCCGCTCCAACAGGTCCAGGTGATGCCTGATCTTAGGAAGCTCTTAGCCTAGGAGGAAAAGGTTATTGCAAGGTCTAATGGCTGTAAGAAGATGCTGGTGAAGTTCAGATGGGAAATGAAACACAAGTGTTAACAGAAAGGATATGCAGGTACTGGACCATCTGCCAAGAGAGGTGGCAAAATCTCGGGCAAGGACCTGTCTGCGTGAGCGACCAAAGTATCTCAGACGCCCTCTGAGACCTCCACCCCTGCTAAGCACCTCCCCAGCCGCTGCCCACGCATCTTTGTGGAAGGAACATCACCAAGTTCGTCCCCAAGATGGACTTTGCAAGGGGGAACTCCCTGGCCCATCCCTCGTGGGGATCCACAGGGTCTCCATGAGCAAGACAATGCCACCTTTCTGTAGCCTCAACTTCTCCGTCGTGGCCAAGGACGGCAATTCGGTTTCTTATCCAAGAGCTGCTTCTGCCAAAAAGCAAGAGGTGTTGCTACAGTTTCCCTGTTCCCGAGACCCTGCTGGTCCTTTGGTCACCATGACCCCCATAAATAAAACAGCTAATTAACGCCCTTCTCCTCCCACCAGTGATTGACTATGACCTTGAACGACCTTGCTTAATTTAACTTTCTCAACCAGCTATTTTTGACAGCGAATAATTTAACATCCTTGTGACCCCGGTCTTGCCTCTCTCCTGCCAACTGGCTCTGCAGTTTAAATGAACAGCAATAAATAAATACATATCTGCAGAGGGACCTAAATGACTCCCATTACTGGAGCATCTGAAGGCCTGCTTAAATAAATCAAGTGAGGAGGAGATTATGCCGCAATCATGTGGAGAGGGAAAGGAGCGAATACATTACTGTTATTCCAGAGGCTGCCACCGGGGCAAACAACTTTGTAGAATCCGGAAAAATGAGGTTTAATCCAAGTGCGGATGGACGACTGGAGGAATCGTCCTTGGCTCGTTTCTTGATATCTTCAAAGAGGAGCAGAAGACTGCAATCTGATGGGATCAACAGGGCTCAGATCGCTCTCGCCGGGCGGGATGAGGCCATCAGAGGTTGCTCCCTGCATCTCCAGGGCACGAAGATGAGGATACAGGCACCAGCTGCCCACCTGCAGTCATCTTCCCACTTTTTTCCCCCAAACATGCCCTCGGAGTGGGAGAGCTGGCCTCGCAGGAGCGAGGGTGGCAGGAGTGGGCAGTTCTCCACCTCCCAGCACCCCGGGCAGGCAGACCCTCATCTGGAACCACCCCAGGACCAAACCTCACCTTGAGGGTCCCCTGCACGAGCAAGAAGAATACATTATTCCCGGGAGGGAGGAAAAGCTCGCTAAGCCATCTTCTTTGAAATCCCCGAAGGAATAATGAAATCCCATGTATTGGAGGAATCACCGCCTGCAATTTCCCACCTCCACCTTGCCTTTTGCCTTATTCCTACTTATTTTTGGGGTCCGGTTTTAAAGCGTCGCTCTTTCTCCCTTCCCCCCCGCACAACCCCCCGCGTCACCCCCGTCGTCGCCGCCGCCGCCTCGTCTGCATCACGCTGGAGGAGCAACGGAGCGTCGTTATAAATCCGATTTACATAATTTTCCTTCCCCCCCGCTGAGGCTGAAATCGAAAATGCAACTAAGTTAATCGGCCAGGTCTGGGCCTGCGAGGAGAGCGGGCTGGGGCTCCACGTCCCTGCGGGGAGACGGGGGCGGCTGGGGACCCGCTCGCTGCCTTAGTTCGGCGGAGGAGCTTTTCCCTAATGCTTTCCAGCCCGTTAACAAAATAAAAACCACGTTCCCGCTGCTGATTCGTCTCAAGGGTGAGCCCGTTTTCCCTTGGTTTTTTTCGCTTTTTCCTGCCTCTTTTCCCCCCCTTCATCCCCATCGCAGCATCACCCGTCACCCCCGTGGATGACAAACTCCCCCCTGGCCCCCACGTCCTCAGCAGCGAGGTGCTCCCCCTTAGCAGCTTTGGGGTCAAACAGGTAAAAACAGGCATTTTATAGGCAAAATAGGCATTTACCTATTTACCTCCATCGCTGTTAAAGCAAGCCCACAACGGCTAACGGGGCAGGAGGTGTCTGTGCTGGTGGGAGGAGTGATGGATGATGATACGAATTAATTAACAGGGATGGAATGTTTCCCCATTTAAACACGTCTCAAATCAAAATAGGCTCTATGGTCTCCCTGCCTTCCCAGGGAGCAGCAGCAGCATCCATCGCATCCCATCGCATCCCATCCCATCGCGTCCCATCCCATCCCTCGTAGCTGGTTTTAGGGCCATTACTGATGATTTTGGGCTTGGGGTTGGAGACCTGCCGTAAGGATTTCCTCTTCCCCTTTACAAACATTCAGAAACTGAGCTATTGTCTTTTTTTCCCCCCTTTTTTTTGGGGGGGTCTTTGCCCTTTGCTGCTGAAGTTTCCCACCGCGGTCAGGGTGATGGTTCAGCGCTGCGCTCCAGGCTCCGGATCTAATATGAGATCCTAAATACGGGGTCCTAAAACCCACAGGGTTTTAGGGGTTTTTTTCCTTGGCGATTTTTGATGAGGGGAGAGAAAAGGGGTGCGTGAAACGGGACCCTCACGCTGACCTGGTTTGGAGCACAACCCGATCCCAGCATCCTGGAGATCCATGGGGGAAAGGGGGAAAGCAAGCACAGAGAAGGAAAACATTAGAAAAAGGCTTTTGCTGCCAAAGAAAGCATTCGTGGAACTGCAGATTTTTGGCTTTCTGATTCCTTCAACTAATACGCGAATTAAAATAATCATAGCGCAAATATTGCATGAACTGAATAAGCAATGAAATTATCACAAAATTATCAGTAAAACACCAAGAACCTGAATATGCAAAGTCCAGAAGGGTTTCAGATAACAAGAAACTCGAGGAAATGGCTGGCCCTAGAGGGGGCGAATCGCCCACGTCATCCGTGGTGGCCACGTACGGCTGCAGGTGACACCTCGGTGGGACCAGGAGCTCGTGCCAGGTCAACGCGGCTCCAGGCACGGCCTCCTTTCTAATTTTATCACCGAAATTTCACTGCATTACCGCGCATGTGGCAAGCAGATGTCCTTAAGCTTTCACTCTGTCGCTGGCAGGCAGCAGCTCACCCTTAGCCTTGGTTTTCTGTTGCCTAAAAGAGTCTGATCATTTATAGTTTTGAATGTGAGAAGTTTATTCCCGTCATTTACAACCATTTTCTTTAATTGTTCTTCCCTTGCCATCTATTTCTGGTGTAATTTATGACAAACGCTGAATACTGCCAGTAAATCTCGCATGTCGAGTCAGAGCATCAGATCAGAGCTGCCCATGATACAGGGTCTGTAAAATCCCACGGGCTCCTTCCCATCATCGGGGATGCACTTTTGGGTGACTCATGTTTATTTTTCCCCTCTTGGATGTCTATTTGTGGGCTGGGAATATACCTTTTCCACCGTGGGGGCACATACAGTCCGGCCACCTTGGCCCCGTCACCCATTGCGTGTCCACCTCCATGGATGTGCAGGGTGGCCAAGCACCACCCCAGCCTTTCAAGTCCCTCCCCAGTGCCTCAGTTTCCCTCTTGCGAAACAGAATCAGGGAATTACTTTGGTCTTGGGCTGGAAAAATACGTCTCCTTCAATCCCAGCCATCCTGCCCCACATCATTCCCCACTGGGGGATGTCCCCTTTGCACCCAAATCCTGCCACCCACGGTGACTCTCCCCTGCACCCTCCATGGGTGACGTCCTAGTGCACCCCGGCTGCCTGGAGCCTGGGTGGCCCTGCTGTGCAGTGCCCCGCTGGTGCGTGGTGCTCCAGTTCTCCCAGTTCCCAGTCCTGGTGCCCAGGCAGAGCCAGTGGGACCTTGTCCCGGTATCCAGTGTCCAGGTGGTGCTCCGGTGCTCCGATTCTCCCAAGTTCCCAGTCCTGGTGCCCAGGCAGAACCAGTGGGACCTTGTCCCGGTATCCAGTGCCCAGGTGGTGCTCCGGTTCTCCCAGTTCCCAGTCCTGGTGCCCAGGCAGAGCCAGTGGGACCTTGTCCCAGTATCCAATGCCAGCACAACGCTGGTCACAGTGCTGGTCAAAGTGCCAGTGCCTGAGAGGTGCTGGTGGCTGCCGCCAGTGCCCAGGTGATCCAGGCACTGGTCCCAGTTCCCAGCACCACGCTGGTGGTGCCGGTGCCTGGTCATCCCCAGTTCCCCCTCCCAGTTCCCCACCTGGGTAGCGCCAGCCCCTCATCCCGCTGATGAGGGGGATTTCCCAGATGATCCCAGATCCTGGTACGTGGGCAACGCCAATCCCAGTTCCCAGCCGGGTTCCCAGTCCACCGGACCGGTCCCCAGTCCCGGGAGCGGGTCCGGGAACCAGCACCAGCCGCTGCCGCTCCGGTACCGGTCCCCATCCCGATCCCGATCCCGATCCCGATTCCCGGTGACACCACCCACCCCCCTCAGCTCCCAGCGGTGTGGAGCGCCGGTTCCCGGTGGCGGTCCCCGTTCCCGCTGGCGGTCCCCGCTGCGGTCCCAGCGCAGGCGCGGCGGCGGCGGCCGCTGCCCGCCCCGTCGGGGCGGTGCTTTGCCGGGGGGCGGGAGTCGGGGGGGGGGGGGGGAAGGCGAAGCGCTGCGGGCAGCGGCTCGCCCGGAGCGGCGGCACCGGCCACCGGCATCGGGCGACAGCAAGCGGGAAGGGGCAGGTAAGGCGAGCCCCCGGCCCCGGGGATGGCGAGGGGGGAGGTTTGTCCCTGCATCCCCCCCATTCCTCCCCCCCCCCCGCCACGCCGCTGCTGGTCCCTCGGCGAGGGAGGCAGCTCCCGGAGCCCGGGGTCCAGCCTCCCCCTCGGGGGATGCTCAGGGCACCTGTGGCTTTGGGAATCGGGGTGTTTCCACGTGTGTAAGGTTGTGGGGTTTTTTTTTTGGGGGGGGGGGGGGCAAAAAAAAAAAAAAAAGCCAAAAGCAGGCACCCACCTCCTCGCCTGCGCTGCCTTGCGTGGAGCACGTTGCTGCCCTTCGTCTTGGCGTGAGGTCTAGTTTTGGGGGGATGCTGGACGTGGGGGCGGCTTGGGGGCTGCTGCAGCTGGAAGCGGCACCCCGCATGGGTCAAACCCCCGCAGCGGCTCCCAGTCCGGCTGGTTTCTGCTGGCGGAGCCAAGCTGGGCAGAAACTTTCAGCGGCGAGGCCTCGGCGCTGGCTGGAGAGCAGGATTTCTGTGCTGGGGGAAAAAAAAAAAATAAATAATCAGAGGTTTCGGTATTGTTCTTTGTTCCATTTTTTTGGGACAAACCCAAGGGCTTTTAGTAAGTTGCATGGAAAGTTGAGGCGAGAGAGAGCTCCTGCCCTCGGGGCAGGCCAAGCTGCTGCTGGGGCGCAGGAGACTGATGGCTTTTCGGGTTTCCAGGCAGGGACATGAATCCGGATTTCCCATATTCCCAGGGGCGGGAGGCACCATCCCTTTCTTCCTGCCCTGGAAAATGTCATTTTGGACCCGAGAAACAGGCTGGCGCTTTCTAGCGGAGGGTGTCCCATCAGAAGTGGCTCTGGTCCCCTGTCCCTCGCCTCCCGCTCCGGTAGCTGCCAGGTGAGCCCAGGCTGCTCGCCCGGCCCTGCAGATCCACCCGCCTGCGATGCGTGGATTTATTACTGATTATTTATTACTAATTATCGTTACGTTTCCGCCTGGATGCTGCATCGGCCGTGAGCTTGGTGGGGAGCGGGGGCAGACGTGGCAAATGGAGAGGAAAGCAGGGCAGCCAGCACGGCGGGGAGCGGAGGATGCTCTTCAGTCCTCGGCCGCTTTTCTTGCTGCATCCAGCAAGGACCGTGCTGCAGACTTTCCCTGGGGTGCCTTCTGTCTCCATCCACTCTCACATCCTATGGGGCTGGGATCCTCCTCCCAAAGCTCAGCCTGGTGTCCGGGTGTGCTGAACTGGTGTTATACTGGGGTGAGGGCAACACAGGATCCCTGCAGCTCCATCTCCCACCCCGCAGCTCAGCACATGGGTCGTGGGTAGCCCGGGGCGGGCGCGGAGAGCCTGGCTGGCCACGCTGCGCGGGGTAGCAGTGAATTGGAGAGGGATGAGCTTACGGAGGAGGTGTCACCTGTTGGGAGCACCCTTGGGGCTGCAAAAACTGGGGAGGGAGAAAAGCAGGAGTCAGGCATGGGTGGAGGAGCAGCGCCCCATCCAGGTGCTCACCACTTGGCTCCTGCTCGGTGCAACATCTTGCTACAGGCACATCTGTCCTGGTGCGATTTATTTCCCCCTCGCCCTTCCTGGGAATATCGGCTGCCTCTTACTTATTTCAGTAATTCTTTAACGTGCATCGCCCGGGGCTCAGCTCCAGCCCGCGAGCCAGGCAGCAGGGTTGTAAAAGCCCAGAGGAGCTGATGGATGCTCTTTGAGAGTCCCTCCACCCTTGGCAGCTGGATGTGAGGTCTAAATCCACGCCACACACCCCCCGCGATGGGTTCCTGTGTACAAACGCTGCTGCGTGTGTGGGGACTGGCTTGCTCAGCAGCTGGTGCTTGCCAGGAGCCAGGTGCCAGAACTGGTTGGGAAAAACTTTCTCGTTGGCGGCAGAGTTGAGGCACCAAGGCGTTAGCGAAAGGCAGAGCAGGTTTTGAGGAAGGCAGCGGGGCTTGCTGCAGCAGGCCCGGCTCCGAGGAGAAATCCAGCCCCTTTCTCACATCCTAGGGACACTCTGATTAACACGCAAGCGATAATCCTGTCTCAAAGCGGTGACACGTAAAAAAGGGACAAAGTGACATGACCAAGGCACTCGGGGAGGTTCGTGGCAGAGTCGAGTCCAACCCTGCTCTCTGCCACCAGCCCCTTGTCCTAGCCCGTTCTGGCAAGAAACGACTTGGGTGGGGCCTGGACGTGGCCACGAGCCCAGCAAAATCCCTGCTCGGCTGCTGTCCCCCCCGCTGAGTTGTCTGTTCAAGGGAGATCTTTCAGCCCATGATGGATGCCCGTGGAGAAATCCCGTGGGCATCCTCAAGCCCCGACGACGGAGGGAGATGGAAAGCCAGGACTGGTACCAAAGGGGGCTGTGTGGGACCCACCTGTGGCTCTGATCTCATTTTTTAGGCAAAGAAGATGCTACAGGTCTCCTTTCTCTGGGCTTGATAAGGACTTTCTCTGGGGGCTTTAAACGTTTAATGCATGTGGGAGTATGTCGCTGGAGAAGACTTCTACCGCGGGCTAGGGGCGGTGGCAAAGGGCACCAGCGGACACATCAGTGCCATGCAGGAGAGCTTAAATCTGCTTAAATTAAGGGAAGGTCTGAGCTCATTCTCCGGTTTCATGCCAAGATTTGCCTGCAAAACCGAGCTGAGAGGCACCATCCGTACGGGGCGGAGAAGATGCTCAGCCAGAGGGAGCCGGCTGACCTCGAGGATGAGTTGCAGGGTGTGGGGATGTCCCCGAGGCCATATATATATATATACGTGTGTGTGTGTGTGTATCAGGCCGTACAGTGGGGTGCTCTACGGCTGGGCTTTGTGCTATGTTTGGAGCTTGAATCGTGTTGGAATGGCCGAGACTGAGGGTTGGGGGCTGTTTTGGTGGTGGGTGCCTCTGGGAGGGGAACCAGGGTGTTGGTGGGCCAAGGCTACGGAAGAGTTAACGTGGAAGGAGGGGGCTGTGAGATCTGGTGCTTGAGAGGGATTAACTCAGCTTGGAGCAGGTGCAGGAAAAGAGGGCTTTGAGGCTGAGGAGAGGGATGGAGAGCCATTATACCGGAGGCTATAAAAGGCCAGGGAAACAAAGGCGGAGAGGGGATGCGCTCGCTGCCTACAAATACACCCGAGGGGTGAGCACCAGGGAGGCAGAAGAGCTACGTAAACTGGAGGACAGCGTCGGTGGGGGGACAGATTCATTCAGTGGACCTTGGGAGGCTTATCTAGAAGCTCTGCAACCCTCTCCCGTCGGAGGAGGGTAGGAGAGTGCGAATCAGGGCACATCACCTCTCTCCTAAGGCGCCTGGCTGTGATGTAAAGAGGATTTGGGGCTTGTCGAGGTAGGAGGCCAGGACTCTCTGGTCCAGACACCCCGTCCCGGTATCTCCTTTCAGAACGGTGGGTCTCTCCACCAGAGCAGGCATGAAGCAGATGAAGCCCAGCCATGTCGCCAAGCTAATTTTTCTCTCTGATTGTGCCTCGGGGAAAAAAAAAAATAAAAAAAAAAATATCAAAAATCCAGCTTTCCCTTCCCTGGTCGCTGCACAGATTAATAACAAAGCGACGATGCTTTAAGAAGGCTTTGGATCGGATCCCAAGAGGAGATTTAGCCAGCGTTTGTGCCGGGGTATGATGATACTAAGAATGGGTGCATCCTCTAAATCTGTTCACGCTTCTGCATTCGTTTACCAGATAATTTTGGCCGGTCCAGAGGTGCCAAGACCCCTCTCCTAACGCTTCCTCCAAGCAGGGCAGCAGCAGGTTAATACGGGGAGAATGAGCAGGATGCAGCTGTGTCCTGAAGGCTGGGATCAGGCACGCTCCCTCTTCCTCCTCCTCCTCACTAGTCTCTGGAGGTGTCAACTCCTTCCTCTGCAGATATCCAGAGGTGAAGCCTCCTCCCTGCCTGCAGGAGGGTTTCAGCCCGTAGAGAGGTGTCCATCATGCTGTGGTGCCATGGGGCACGTTCGGGTACTGTTCATTTGCCGATATCTTCATGCCTGAGCCTTCACCTGCTCTCCTGAGCTGCTTGTGGAGCACAAAGGCTCAACGACGGGCTTGCGTTGACCCGCTTTGGGCCAGGCGGTGCTCCTCCATCTCCCGGCCCCGCGGGCAGCGTTGCGGATGGGGAATGAGGTGCGGCGATGACTCTGGCTCTGCTCACTTCCACTTCATTAGCCAGGGAGAAAGAACCAGGCTCTGGGCGCTGCAGAAAACGGACACAGACCCGTTGGCTTCGTGGGGGCTACTTTTTTTTTCTACCAGTCGAGCATCTTTCTGGCTGCAACATTAACCCTTCCCCCTGCTCTCAGCTCTCCCTTTCACACCATGGAGCCTTTTCATCCATGGGTTATTCCCGTTCAATTGGCTTAGGCTGTAGGAGAGACCCCCATGCTGGTCCCTCTATACAGGGGTAACTTCTTGAGGTCACGGTGGCAATAGGAACGGTTGCCATTGAGCTTTTCGCCCCCTCTGGGAAAAAAAAATCCTTTCTCCTACGTACTCTGGGGCAAGGGGGAGGCTCCCAAAGCTTTGGCCTTTCCGCAGGACACATTAGTTTTCAGCCAATATTGCTGATCTTCATGCTTTGGGGATGCTCCCGTGCTGGAGCCGTGACAGACGATACCCCTGCAAAGCCGTGCCGGGAGCCCGCGGGGTTTGCAGCACGTAGGTCCGAGAACCGGCTCCTTTGGGCCTGATCCAGCCCTTCAGAGGGGGGCTGGACTGAGGTCCTCACCTCACCCCCCCGCCGGCTCGTGCATCCCGTGGGCAGCTTTCATGTGCTCTAGGGGGTATGTCCCAATTCAATAACACTTTGATGCATTTTACCTTAAAATACTCTTCCGTCCCAGAAAAGCGCTCCCTGCCCCCTTGGTTTGCCCTTGTGCAAAAATTACCGGTTTTGGTCCTTCCACCGTCTATCTGAGCATCATCTCTGCCCTCCCGCCTCCTGCGATTCCAGTCGGTCATGAGCGTAGGTTAAGGGGAGTGGGGACTGCAAGGCGTCCCGACCACCTCAGCCCTGCCCCGCGTTGGGAGGCTGGAAACCTTAATGGGGAGCTCTGAAATGACGCATGGGAGAGGTCTTCTTCTCCCCACCATGGACCTCCTCAGCTTGTCAGGCAAATTGTCTTCTTGGCTGGCTGCAGCTCATCCTTAGATGAGGGAGGCTGCAGCCCTGGTTTATTCCTTCAAGGTTTATCCTGTCATCTGGCCATAACTAATCAAACAAGACGGCGGCAGCCCAGGGCAGGGCTACGCTTTTACCGTCGGGGAAAGGGAGACGTAATATTCCTTTCTACGGAGTTACAACATGACAGGCAGAAAGTCTCTCCCATCGCCGGGTGAAAAGGGCAAGGTTCCAGCTCGGCTCCTGCCTGGCCTTCCCTTAAACCAAGACGCTTTACCCTCCGCTGTGTTTTTGTTGTTATTGCCAGGTTGGGTTGGGTTTTTTTTGTTATATCTCCAGTTAATTCATACAGTGAATTCCCCAGATAAGAAGATACATCCCTCCCTTGCAGTGGGCACCCTCCATCCCAGCTTTCATTGCGTTTCTACTTCTTGGAGGTCCCTTGGCTCCTTGGTGCAGGATGCAGGATGGTTGACTCCATCCCTTCCCAGCCCATCCTGAGCTGGTCCACCGTTGCCCCCAGTCCTTGTCTAGAGCAGAAGGAAGCACGCCTGTTTATTGCTCAGGGTTTGGGGCTGGTTTGGTTTATTTTTTTGCAAGCCACACCCCGGTAAGCAAGCGCTTCCCACAAAGTATTTGCAGGCTTGCTGCTCCCGAAGCCTTGCCGAGCTGGTCCTACCAGTTGTCTGAGCATGCGTAAAGACTGTAAGGATTTGCTCCCGGGATGATTAAGGGCGGGCGGGCGGCAATTTCTCTGCCGAGCAAAGGGAAGTCTTGCATTGGTAAAAGATGCAGCTGCAAACTCAGCTTTTGCAAGGAGCCAGGCCACCCGCTGCTGCGTGGGCGTTGGATGGGGATGGCGTCGGTTGGCTGCTTGCCTGGCCAAGTCTTGCCTTCAGCTGCCTGGCAGGTCTTCATGCAGGAGGAGCAGGAGAGCAGTGATTTAGTGCGTCTAACGCAGGGACGTGGCCGGGGCTGCAGCAGGTTTCTGTCCCATGTGGGGAAGTGAAAACTCTTCCCTGTGTCACATCTCGTACATACCCTGTGACTCGCTGCTCCAGCCCGGGGCTGCTGCAGCATGGTATCTGAAGAGATACGGAGCAAGGATTTCCAGTGGGATACCTGCTGGGAGAGGAGGCAGGGGCTTAATCCCCATCCCAGAGCCCTTTGCTGAGCCCGTGCTCTCCTGCTTGCCATTAACTGAGCGGTAATAACATGCCCTGAGCCACCTCCTGCAGACAAGCCGGTGCCGATTGTGGGCAGAACTTCTGGACAGACACCAGAGTGGTGGCAGATATCTTTGCCGGGTTGGAGCAGGGGTGATGGATCCTGCTGCCGTGCCCAACAGCAGAAGCAAGGACCAGTCATACTGGGCTGCAGCAAAGCAAGAGGTCTTCAAAAGAGGAGAAATCATAGAATCACAGAAATCACAGAACGGTTTGGGTTGGAAGAGACGTTAAAAGGCCATCTAGTCCAACCTCCCCTGCAATGAGCAGGGACACCTTCAACTAGATCAGGTTGCTCAGAGCCCTGTCCAACCTGGCCTGGAATGTTTCCAGGGATGGGGCGTCTCCCATCTCTCTGGGCAACCTCTTACAGTGTCTCACCACCCTCACAGTAAAGAATTTCTTCATTAGATCTAGTCTAAATCTCCCCTCTCTTAGCTTAAAACCATTACTCCTTGTCCTATCACATCAGGCCCCACTAAAAAGTTTGTCCCCATCTTTCCTGTAGGCCCCCTTTAAGTACTGAAAGGACACAAGAAGGTCTCCCTGGAGCCTTCTCTTTTCCAGGCTGAACAACCCCGCCTGGAAGAAATCTTTTGACCTGGGTGGATGGCTGCTTTTTATGCTGTGTAGGGTCTTTCCCAGTGCTGCTGCCTGTAATCCTGGCCTCTGGGAGATGTCCCTTAGGAGGGCGAGTGCCACAGGGCAGTGGATGTTCTCAGAGGAGCAGGGATTTTGGATTTTGCCCCCAAACATGAGGTTGGAATTGCAGCAGGAGGAGGAGGGTTTTGGTCTCACTGTTCATGTTTGTGGTTTGGTGATGGGTTGGTTTGACCTGGGGAGTTTGAGCTGCCCAAGGGCACAGCTTGGGGTGCTAAGGAAGGGCTAGCAAAGGGCAAGGTCTTCTTCTGGGTTACCGCAGGAAGGGCCCCAGAGAACCATGTGGTGCTGAGGTCCCACCTTGCCCTCTGGACCGCATGGAGCAGGATGACATGGGGATGCATCACATCCTGACGGCTGATTCCATTATGGAAGTGCTGGGAAGCAAAAGCAAACAAAGATGGGTCCTGCACCAGAGCGTGACCCCCTACCAAAGTTCGTGTTGTGTTGGTGCATGGAGACCTCCTGTGCTTTCTGGAGGTCACTGTCCCTTGTGAAATGGATCAGTCCCTCCCTGAGTATTTCTGCTATGTACAAAGAACTGAAAGCATCTCCACGGCAGGAGACAATCCATCCCCACCTCAGCAAACATTGCAGTACTGTGATGTGTGTCAGCCATGGTGCTTAGCAGCAGCTCTTGTGGTGCTGGTTGGCTTTGACCATCCAGCTGTAGGTCATGGACCAGCTGTGGCCCATGGGAGGTGTCCATCCAATCTCCTCTAAATTGATAGGGGAGGTGCTTGATAGGGTGATGAGGCTGAATGGAGGTCACCTGTGGTTCTCAGCATCGTGAGGCTGGTGTCTAGTCCCTGCCTTTCAGCTCTGAGGGCAGTATGGCAAACTCTTGCCTCTATATTAATGAAGAGCAGCACTGCTGAAATGAAGGAATAAGGGGGGAAAAGTTGACCGGGAGTCTGGGGGAGTTGCAGCATCCAAGGCAGAAACACAACTTGGAGAGCTCAAACTGGGATAGCGGGAGCTTACGTTCAGACATTTCAGCTTGCAAGAGCCGGGTAGATCCGGTAATAAAGATTTCTAATAAACCTCACAAATTTGAGGTGGTCCAATCTACCTGAGAGAGGCTTCCCTCTTCAAAAGCTCTAACAACTTGAGTTCCTCCAGGCCATTAAATATGACTTTTGTACTTGTGATGCTTTAGAAGAGTCACAGAAAGAAAAGCTTATTAAAAACAAGGAGGAAAATGGAGGTAAAATAAGAAAATAATGCAACTCAATCTAAGGCAGACCTTGCTGGCCCAGACTGAAGGTTTTGCAGACAAGGGGAATGCTCTTGTGAAGTCAGACGGTCCCCAGGTGTGGTCTGGATATTTGCTGTTGTGGCTGTGGGATTTATAGGACATGGGGCTCAGGAAGGGGCTGGTAAGGGGGTTAAGAGCTGTTCAAAGGGGAAAACTGAAAATGGAGGACCCAGGCTGGGGGAGGGCAAGGAGCAGAGTGACTCGGTGCTTTTATTTGGGTCTAGGTTAGGCAAAGAGAAACTATTAAACCTGTTCATTAGGCAAAGCCGGGAGATGTTGCCTTGGCAGAGGTTTGAGTCCTGGCTTGGAGCCAGGGTTGGGGCAAAGCTTGGGGTGTGGATCCCATCATCAGGGACATTGGGGAGTCCTTGTCTGAAATTCCAGGTGATGTTTGGATCCCACTCAGCTTGAACTGGAACAGGTCAAGGGACACGTTTCTGGTATGGCCAGGAGTCCCTCAAGAGGAGACCTGAAGGACTTGGTTGTACCTCTAGGCCTCCAAGGGGACAGAGTTTTGGGCTCTGTCTGCGCCAAAGGGTGAAGGTGAGGGAGAGAAGCAGCAACCCGTAGCCCTGGGGGTGGTCACGGTGTTAGGACATGATCTGGGCTGAAGCTGCATCCAAGGGATGCTTGGATCATCCAGAGGAGCAAACAGCACAGCTAGTCTGGGAGGGACGATCTCGTAGGACCCAGCTGCCTCGACGCAGTCTCCGACAGAGCAGCTGCAGCCCCGTTATCTCTTCTGCTCCTCGGGCACACGTCTCCGCATCTTTTGAAGTTCAATTGCTTTAATTATCCCAGAGGCTGCAGAAGCTATTGAAGGCAGAGCATTTGCATGGAGGCGCGCTGCATTTTGTCCGTGCTAATGACAAGTGTTCTGAATGAATTTTCTGGTTACCCAAATGTCTTAACGGACCGTCTCTGTGACCCATAATGCCCAAGAAAAAGGCTCTCTAGGCTACCTCGGGCAATGCCCTGTGACTCTTCTGTCCTTCCCTCTAGCCACCCACGTCACAGAGGTACAGGTCTGACTTTAGACCATAATGTTTTTACCCAGCTGGCAAGAAAAGGAGAGTGGGTGTATTGATGGCTTCCAGTGGAGTCAGTGTGACCAGATTTAAAAGAAGCTGGTCCAGACATTCAATTAGAAGCCCTGAATAAATAATAGAAATACATGTTCAGTCCACTCCTGCAAAGACAGCATACTTTTTTTTTCTCTCTCTCTCTTTTTTTTTTTTTTTTTTAACCAATGGTGACCAAAACGGATGCTGGGAAGGGCACAGCACTCCTGTAACCTCATGGGGTGAGTGGTCTGTGCTCAATGCGATGCACGTGTGGGGTGAGAGCCCTCTTGGGATAAGCAAGGGCCACATGGCCAGATGGCAGTAGATGGAGGTGGCTTAATTCTGCACGCGCGACTCCGCTCTTCCTACGCTGTGTTTCTCCGATGCCTGAAAACCTGCTCTGTGTGAGCAGTGCCGTGCTTGAACGTAGACCTTGCGAGGTGAGACCAGCCCCACGTCCTTGTGCTACTCCATCCCGGTTCGGGCTGCCATATATAAACCCCAGGGCGCCCTGGAGAAGGTTCCTGTGGCCAGCAAGTTTTTTTCGGGGCACCTGAGGGAGCTCAGGAGTGCTTCGTTGGTGGTGCTCTGTGCTGGTCTTTGCAATTATTAACCAGGGTCACAGTCGGCGTGCTGGGGCACGGAGGGTTAGCCAAGCGATGGCTGTCTCCAGGGGCTGGGCATTGGCACAGCCCATTAATTCACCTTTCAAGTGCTTGTCCTGCAACCTCTGCTGATCTACAGGGGATTTTAACCCTGCTGTGGCCTGGGGGACAAGCCTCGTGTAACGCGTGTCTGCCACAATCAGGCTGGCTCAGAGCTTGACCAGCACCTGGGGATGAGCTGGTGGGTACCCAAAACTGAGCTCCTCTGCTCTCCCCAAACCATGAGTGGGCTGGGATGAGCTGGACCCAGTGGTGAATATCTTCAGCTCCTCTCTGCTTCCCTCAGCCGAGGGTGGCTGCCTGGGGGCATATTATAGCCTTCCTCTTCCCAGTCCTTTTTGGTCTGTCCTTCTGCCATCTCCTTTTACTGCTTGTCCATCCCTGTCCGGGCTAGTCGCACATCTCTCCAGCCTCCTGCATTGGCTGGTCTGGTGGGGGATGCTGCCACCAGCTTTGCTTTGGGCTTCTTACTCCTGCCTGTGCCAGGATGCCTTCAGACATATGTCCTGGTCCAATCTGACCTTACCACACCCGTTGAGCAGCAGGGCCGGTCTGGCTAGTGCCACAAACGCATTTTGTGTGCAACGCTCTTGCCAGGCAGAGCTTGCCGCCAACGCGGGGTTATGAGGGTGTTTACAGTGCAGGGCTGCCCTTTCTCCCTGCTGCTCCAACATCGACCCTGTTTGCAAAGGGTGACTCATATCTACAAGGAATGAGGAACTCCCCACGCCAAAGGCTTGCCTGTGTGAGCTATCCAAGCGAAAGGGAGCTCCTGGATATCCTGCAGGAGATGGCATCCAGGGATGCCCAGACCCTCCCGTTAACCCCAGCCTTCCCAGGAAAATCAAATTTGGATGCTGCACCTCCATGCAAGCCTTCTGGCCCGCAACGTCTCTCCCTGCCGCCGTCTTGTTGCCGTTAAGCAATGAAGGAGCGATGTTCTGGAGGGAAAAAAAAAACAAAAAAAAAACCAGAGGAAATAAGCAAGCATGATAAAAATCGCTGTGCGCTGCAGGAAACAGCCTCCAAATGTGACTTCTTATCTTCGGTTGATTTTGTGCGGATGTTGCCAGCCAGGCTGGCTTTGGCGATAGGGAGTCACTTGCAGTAGCTTTCTGCTAGGATGAGTGACCCTGGCCCCTTCCCTGGCTGTGCTGCAAATGCACTTTTTAATGAAAGATTACATTTTTCTTGAGGTTTTTGCAGTGATAGCCAGCTGTTAGGCAGCGCCTGCCTCTGTTGGTCTCAGAGTGCTTTGCAGAAAGGACCAGGATCCCTGCAGATGGAGAGTGATGCTTTTTCCCACTCCATCGAGGAGGAGGAGGTACCATCGGGGAGCGTTTGCCATACTTACGTGCTTGCAAAAAGCCATACGGATGGAGTGGGTTTACTCACTCAGAACAAACAGCCCTTAACCCATCAGGATTTATCTGAGACTTAAGTCCGCTCCATCTACACTGAGATTTTGAAGGGGGACGGCTTATCCCCATGTGCACGCACGCAAGGTTAACCCTCTGGCTGATAGGGGCAGTGTTCAGGTATCCGCGTTCAGACCCCAGCTGTGCTGCAGCAAACCACTGACAAAAATCAGAGCTTGGTATAAATATAATGAAGAACAAAAATGGTTGTTTCACCTTTAGCAGAGTGGAGTTTTTAGCTCTTAGATGAGAATGGAGATACCACTGTATGAAGGGAAGAGATAAAGGCCAGAAAGGGATGTTCATCTCCGATTCTTCAGCAGCTTTGTTTCACCAAGTAACCACTGTAAATGCTCAGTAATTTGCATTTTGGCTAAAGCAGCTGCTCTGGAAAGACATCCAGCTCAGCTCAGAAACATCTGGAGGTGAACTACCTATGACTTCCCATAGGAATTAGCTCCCCTGGTTAACCGCAGTCAACCGGAGAAGATATGATGTCTTGTTTTCTAATTTTCATCAGTGTGGCTTCACCTTCCAGTCCTTGCGGACGTTGCTAATGCAGGATGCTGTGTGATGCTGCTGGCTTTGGGCCATACCACTTCGAGTCCAAAGCCAAGCTACAGTAGGTGCACAGCTGGGAGCAGGAAAGGGCTCTGGGAATGCAGCTGTGGACCATGTGCTGCTGGTCACGATGGCCTTTCAATGCGTCTGTCACTTTGTAGCCCGTGACTTGAGGCTTTTTTGTTCATAGAGGTGTTGGCTAAGAGGTGTGGAGCACTTATCTCGCGTTCAGTGTAGAGAGTGTAGACAGTTCAACTTTGCCTTCCCTGGGTTGTGGAGGAAAGGTGTATAACACTGTCCTTGTGTTGGCAGCATTTCCTCTGCTGAGCTGGACTTTTGTGTTGGCAGGTGGACGGGCAACCCCAGCGTTGTCCCATGTCTGTCAATAGAAACACCCAAGGAAGCCAGAAAAAATTATCTAAATAACATTTTTAGAAAGAGCCTGGCTGCTCTGAACACCCTGCTTGCTGGGCTGCAGTGCTGTGGGTTGCCCCGGTAAGACTGCACCTGGTTGGGGATTGGGCAACCACGTACAATCATAGAATCGCCTAGGTTGGAAGGGACCTTTCAGATCATCAAGTCCAACCATCAACCTAACACTGCCAAAACCACCACTAACCCATGTCCCTCAGCACCACGTCTGCGCGGCTTTTAAATACCTCCAGGGATGGCAATTCAACCCCTTCCCTGGGCAGCCTGTTCCAATGCTTGATAAAACTTTTGGTGAAGAAATTTTTCCTAATATCCATCCTAAACCTCCCCTGGTGCAACTTGAGGCCGTTTCCTCTTGTCCCATCACCTGTTACTTGGGAGAAGAGACCAACCACCACACGCCTGGCTCCTGCTTCATCTTCTCCATGGCCGATCCTATGCCTTTGCAATGTGATATCAAAGATGCCGCCTGTTTAGTGAGGACAGAGCTGGAGAACACAGGCCAGCAGATCCTGTCCTCTAAGGACAAAGTGTTTCGTCTAACCTAGAGACAGACAGCTGTAGGATCTACAAGCAAGGAGCCCTTTACTCCTGGCCGGGGTGCAGCCTTGCGATAACGCAAGCGTGGTGAGCCCGTGCCAACCAGCCGCGGTACGGGAGCCTCCGAGCTGGAAGGGAAGGCAAGGAAGCCATTTGTGGGGGAGGAAGGAAGAGCCTTTCAGCAAGCATTTGGACCTGGCCAAGGCAAGCACTTTCAATCCTTCTCCCATTGCAGCACTCGGAGCTGTGATTGTTACCAGCTGGCAGGAGCTGGAACGCCTGGACGATGGGATGCGATGCTGGAGGTGAAAAGGGGGAGTCCACAAAACCCCTGAGTCATACATCTGGCTCGGTCCTCCAACAAAATAGTTTCCTCTTTAACTCCTTCGTGGCTGGAGTGAGGTTGGGCTCAGACGACTGTTTCCGAAAATTCAGCTCTGCTAAGAGTTGTGAGTGCCGATTCCCCTCCCTGCTCACACGCGCACACGCACATGCGAGCGCGGGGTTGTTAATTGGGACCAGGCATGAAAACGCCCAGTTCTTGTGCTCCTGGAGCGTTCTAGCTTGGTGCAAGAAGGCAAAGAGTAATTAGGCAGCCCTTGAGCATTTTAATAAGGCAGATCTGAAGTTCAGCCTGGTAAGCGTGAAACGCCGCAAATTAGAGAGAGTAATGAATTTTAACGCTGCCCTAAGAAGATTCCCACCCCCCCCCCCCCGCCCCTTCCTTTTTAATTATTTTGCAAGTTGTTTGTTTGGGTTTTTTTAAAAAAAACGATCCCAAGCAGTATCCCTTCTCGTTCTGCTTGACATTTCCTTTGCAGCTCAAATCCGTCTCCACCCTCTCATGTGGGAGCAGCCCCGCAGCGAGGACAGATGGCTGCCGAGGTGACAGTCACCGTGGGGTGGGATAGCAGGGCAAGGACTTGACCCTTTTCCCCCAGGCAAATTTGGGCAGCAGAAAGGCTGGAGCTCGTCTGCCGAGAAGGCTGCGGTCCTGTTCTCACAGGGATGGACGTTGCCCAGGGCATCTTGTGGAAGTCAGCGTTGCAAGGGTCGTTGGAAAACACAGTTTCAAGCCGTTGTTTTAGAGCTGCCCCGGGAGGAGCAGTAATTTTATGAATGAGCAGCCAAGTGCCAGCCTTTGGCCATGGGACAGGGCGCGTAACGGCGTCCAGCATCTCCTGCGTCAAGCCCATAACTCCAGCCTTAACTCGAGCGTGGCTTTTAGAAAGGCACTGGACCTCCCTCCCCTCCTCTCCAGGCTCTCTTCCTAAATCTCCCTGGTTCTTTCTGCACAATCCCGCCGTGGAAATGTCCTTTCCTGTTTGTCAGCCCAGCTCATGCACCAGTCCAAGCAATTCTTGCGTCCCAGTTAACAGCAGCATCCTTCTCCCTCAGCCTGTTCTGTTCGGGCAGAAGGCGGCTGCCAACCATCCTTTCGCAGCACTGCTGCTTTGCCCGTGTCTCTGTAGCAGTGAGTGTTGTCACTGCCAAAGTCCCGCCTGACGGTCAATCAAAGAAGCTCATTCACTGCTGAGATGTCCCCAGGGAGGTTGAGGACATCTTCCATGTCCTTTACCCCCTTCCTCTGCTGGAGATCCATTGGCTAGCTCGTTCCCTGGCCCTCTTAGCTGGGTGGATGCGTGTTTTGACTGCTGGGCGCATTCCCTGCCTGCCCATTGAGGCTGGCTACTTTTCTACAAGGGACACATCTGGTGTATTATTCAGGTTTGGATATCAAGTCATTTATTTTTAAGGCTTTTCTGAGGGAAGGTGATGCACTTGGGTCTCTTTGTAGCATCTGGGAACAGGTTCTGATGCCAAGGAGAAAAATCCGTGAGCATCTCTAGAAGCCGTTTATACCACAGCACCTCAGTGCGTTGCTGAGCTGCCTTCAAAGGCTCCTGTGTGAATAAATACTTTTTTAACTGGTCCCATACAGGAAAGGTCCCAGCAGGTCATGCAGCACACTGAAGGCAGAGCTGTTCTCCCTGTCTTTGGCCTGCAAACTAAGACGTTATAGAATCATAGAGTGGTTTGGGTTGGAAGGGAGCTTTAAATTTCACCTAGTCCTGCAGTGAGCAGGGATGGTTTTATAGTTATAAACTATAAACTCTCAAATCCACAATCCTGGAGGATCAGCGCTGAATGCTTATTTTGTTCTTCCCCCACATCGGGGACATGGGAGTAGAGAGACATCGGGGCAGTTGGGTTCTTGGCCAATGGTCTCCTCGTGTGGGATGCATCTACCTCTTGCCCCAGTCCATCCTATGCAGTCCACCCAGGGTGGTGCCTCTCTTGCAGTTCAGATTGTGTTTAATTAAGGGCCTGATTGCCCCTTTGCATTCACTGTGTCTGAGGGTGTGAGTCTGGGACACGCTAGGGATTTGGAGAAAGGTGGCTGGCTGGCACAAAGCACCCCACAAGCTGCTTTAGCAACTGATCCTCAGCAGCAGAGACCTGTGGAGCAGCCAACGGAGGGGGTTATTTTGGGTTCACTTAAGCTTTGAGTGATGAGTACTTGTGCTGCTAATCAGGCTGATAAATACCATCAATTAAAACCTGTGCTTTGCTCTTCTGCTTTGCAGAAGTGAAGTGTTTTCATCTCTCCCAGAGGAGAGGAGAGGAGGCTGGCTGGGAGGGTGATGCTCTCGGGATGTTGCTCTGATCCTCACAGGCACTGGTTTAGCCCTCAAACACCTACTTCCCTTCAGCTAATCCTAGCGATTCATTAACAAGGGATCTGACACCGCTCCTAAATTCATGCCCAACTGTAAGCGATCACATAATCCCTGGGATTTGGGATGTTCACAGATTAGCTGCTTCCAATTAGCAACTTCCTTGTCCCACCACGTGTGTTGATACCACAATAATGGTTTCTGTATGTCTCACAGGGAGCAATGAGTTAAGTCAGTTTGCTGGACGCGTCTGCCCGCTGGATGGGGCACCCTTCGTTTTCCCATGGGTGGGTTGGGATTATGTGGCACATAAAACCCCATTTCTTTAGGAAACCAGACTAGGTGTTTCCAGACGAGGATCACTAATGGTCAGCATTTTGAAAAGGACATCCCATTTTGGTGAGAGAGAAGGATTGTACCTGGCTGTTATAAGTAAATATAGGGAAACTTTAGGGATGTAGCTCTGGAAGAAGCTCTGTGACTTAGTAAAGGGGAACAATGTAGAGCACCCCCTTCCCTTGTACCTGCTGTGGAACCAAGGTGACTTGACCTGCAGGGTGGAGGGATGAGGACCCAACCAAAGCGGGTGGTACCCAGCGACCAAAGGGCAGGGGTGATGGAGCGGTGATGGAGGGGTGCTGCTCTCTCTCTGGGGGGCATTTGGGCAGCCGTTTCCTGCTGTCTTCTGGTTTGCTAAATTCACTTCTCTGCCCTGGAAGCTAGACGCTTGTCAAAACAGAATAATTAATCCAGAAACACGTGGCGCTCTGCCAGGAGGCCTTTTTTTAATTAAAACCAGATCTGATAAAGTCTACTGAGAAACTGGCGTCTCTGATGAAATCATGAAATGCATGACTGTAACTCAGGGCTGCACGGTGGGGGTGCTCCGAGTAGGACTCAGCCCCCATAAAACCTGCCCACACCCAGCTTGCAGGGGATGTCTTCTCCTCCTTTGCCTACAAAGGCTGTGTTTTTCCTAAATGAGTTACAGACTCACTAAAAAGCAGGACATCAGTTATGGTCTCCTGCTGTTCCTGTTTTGGTGGTGTTTGGGCAGCTCTGGGGGAAATGGGAGACCCACGTCCAGGGGATCTGCAAGGTATGCTTGAGCTTTGAGGAGTCATCCATCTCTCCTCGTTCGGATGCAGGATTTTCCCTGCCTGTTTAAATTGGTGATAGAGCACACTTGATACCTCCTGGAGTGAGCCAGAAGTGCTTCATGGGACTAGAAATGTGGGGTCTACCAATGTAGGACTGTCAGATCTGGGGGAAGGCAGAGACAGAGGCTGGGTGGTTGTCTTCAGCCATGATGTCTTGGTCCTACCACCCAGATGCTGTGGAGGAGGATTGGATGTCCCTGGCCAGACCCTGCGCCATCTCACTCCCATTCTCCTTGTCCTCCCAGGGCCGGTGGGGAAGGATGTTTTCCTCAGTGAAGCCATACGAGAACCAGCGCTACGCCTCCCTGAAGAAGGAGTGTCAGAGGCGGAAGCAGCTCTTTGAGGACCCGCTTTTCCCTGCCAACGACGACTCGCTCTTCTACAAGTCAAGGATCCAGGGTATCCAATGGAAGCGGCCGAAAGTAAGTGCACCTGTCCCCTTGCACCTCGACACCGCTTTACGCCGTCTCTGCTCTTGGGCATCCCCAAAAATGCACAGCACATCCTTTACCAAGGGCACCACGCCCCAGCCAACATCTCCCTTCCCCAGCAGGGTTTATTTGCCTGGGCTTGGCATCATGAGCTTCTGGGGTGCCAGGGAGACCGGCTGCACCCAGGTCCAGGCTCTTCTGCCCCCACTGAGGTCCAGGAGCAAAGGAGGCTTCGCTGTGACTCAGTTTCCCCATGCATAAAACAGAGAGAAAGTTTGCAGCCAGGTTGATGTTGGATGCTCTTGTTAAGTCTGGTGGGTCCTGTAGGGCAAAGGGTTATCTCTGAATACTCTTGGTGGTGCATTTGGAAAGGGAAAAGATGATAAGGTGAGGTGGTTTTGGGGTCTTTGGGAGGTAGGTGGTCTAACCCGTCCTTCCTGTCCTGTGCAAAACCCGTGTCCTCAGCATGTCCTCTGCAAAAAACACTCTGCATGTCCTCCATACTGCTGTGTCCGTCATGGAGGCAGGTTGTGGGAGGCTGGGGGGTAACGTTGCCTGTCCCCAGAGCTGTCTGTCCCCCCTCTGCTGCTCAAAAGATGCACATTAGGGCCTGAGGGCACTATGTCTTGGGGAGTTTTTGTGCCCTGGTATGGCCATCTGCTTGGGGCTGACCATGAGGCCGTTTCTGTGGCTGCCATGAAATACAAGGCGTCCCAGGGAGCAACGATAATTGCGATGTGTGGAGAGGCAATATCACAGCATCTAACACACCTGGGTTCTCCTTCCTTGCCTGCGGGGAGGAGCAGCTCTCACTGCCCAGCCCGTGCTGTTTGGCACGCAGCTTGGTGGCGTTTCAGGGTGGCAGAATCGCCTGAGCTGCCGTTGTCCTCCTCGCCCCCGCCGACAGCCCAGAAAATCAGCTGGCCTTTTGCAAAACAGTGCTGTGTCTGTCTGGGTGAGGGCAGTCCTGGGAGGGGTGGACAAAAAGGCTTTGTGTGAAGGGAGGGATGGAGCTGAACTGGCTCTTTCTTTGTGGCAGGAGGGGCTGAGGCCACCAGCATCCCACCGGGCCCCTCGTGGGAGGAGGGCTCGCTTCCCTCTGCTCTGCTTTGGGCTCTTCCACACCAGCTCTGCCTGGACATGGGGCTTGTGCGAGGTTCTGCCTGTGTTTTAGCTTACTCCCCTTGTCTGCTGGGGCGGGAAGACACTCTGCACAGCTGCCTTCTGAAGACAGGGCCCGCCATGGTTTGCTCTCATTGTGGAGGACACCATGAACACAGCTTGCACATCCCATTCGCATAGCAGATGGGTGATGCCTGAGACTTTCTAAACAGCTTTCTCTGGGACTAAAGGGTAGGGACGTATTTGACACCCCCTTGCTGGCTTGCATTTGGAGACACGCACATGATTTCAACCCCATGTCTAATGGCAGAGGGTTGGCTCCAGTTGTAGAGGGGCAACTTTGCTCGTCTTCTGCTGAGCATCTACGTCTCAGAGCTTTTCTCCATCGGCTTTTCTGGCATTCAGCTCACTTGCAGCCCTTGGCGTTCAGGCATGTAGCATCCACTCCTGCTTAGCAAGACATCAAGGTATCATCCTCTTGCTGCCTTGCTCCAGAGAGCACAGCACGAGCTCTTTCTAAGAAAGCTTTCTGGACCTCCTGGTCTTCACCTGCAAGGTGGGTATGCTCATCTAGTCCAAGCTGAAGCATGGAGTGAATTCAGTCTCTTTCCAACCAGCCAGCTCTGCAGTTTTATAGAATCACAGAATAGTTTGGGTTGGAAGGGACCTTTAAAGGTAAAGCAATTAACAGAGGATGGTAGAACAGGGGCTTTTTCTGGCATGGGTTGGCATTGGGAATGGATGCTGGAAGTGGGTCCCACATGCAAGCAAGGTTCTGTGCACTTAACCAGAGCTGGAGATGGTCCCTCTTTCACTGCTTCTGTACCAGACAAAGGGAACTTTGCTTCAGTTTTGGCACCAGAGGGAATCCATGCTGAGCAATAGCAGTCTCCTCGATGCTGCAGGCTGGTAGGATCGTCTGATCAGACCCTGTCTAGCTGCCCTGACCACAAAATTGCCATAAAAAAAGAATTTGAGCTCCCATGGGCCCTGGTTACTGCTGAAGTTTCCAGAGGCCTCTTTCTCTAAAGGTCTTCTCCAGGTTCTTTCCTTTCAGTTCTCCATTTTGGCAAAAGTGAATTGCATGGGGAGGAGAAGTGCTTTGTGCCAGCCAGCCAATGCAAAGTGACATTTTTAACTGCTGGACCCAATTCTGCTTGAATTCATACTGGCTGTCTAAGGGAGAAAGCTCAGCAAAAGGTCCCAGCATCTTCTGCAAGAAAGCAAACCCAGTGCATCTGGGCGTTAGGGATCTCGATATAGGTCTCGCCACTTTGCCGTCTGCCAGTTTGCTGGGAAACACCATTGGTTTCTCCAGTTCGATGCAGTGTTCAGTAGGGTCCAAAATGTCCCTGAGGTTCAAATCAACGGCTTGTGTAATAATTGCACGGAACAGTTATTAAGCATCTTCTTTCTATTAGAACCAGCAAATCTCTCCTTAGGCAATCACATTTTGTTCTTGTTTAGAAAAAAACAAACAGAGTGATACTCCCAACTTCTGGCAAGTGCTGTCTGGGGGAATGCCTGACCCAGAAATGGTGTCTGCCGGGGACACTGTCTGCGGGGGGGGGGGGTGTTGGTGTGTACACACCTCTGTTATCTCTCAGGGCCATGGCCATGGTTTGTTTTGGAGAGTTTCAGCTGAAACCACGTGATAAAATGCAAGAGCTCATCATGCCTCCAGCCTTGCTGTGAGAGCAGAGTGAGCGGAGAGTGGAAATAAAAGGCATCAGCTATTAAAAACAACTGTTTGCTTTCTCAGAAAGGTTGTCGCTTACGGTCTATGCAGAGAAGTGATACATAGGAGATAGATAACTTTTTCAGACAAAGCACCGGTATGTGAAAAGTAACTGTAGTGAACTCACGGGGGTGGTGGGAATGAGTTTTGGCAGAGGCAAGATCCCATTCCCTTATATTTACAGGCACTAAAACAGATCTAAACAGCCCATAGAATCACAGA
Organism: Rissa tridactyla; assembly: GCF_028500815.1. Taxonomy (NCBI): domain Eukaryota; kingdom Metazoa; phylum Chordata; class Aves; order Charadriiformes; family Laridae; genus Rissa; species Rissa tridactyla. The sequence continues at coordinate 6,552,115 of NC_071466.1, read as the reverse complement.
GTGGTTTGGGTTGGAAGGGACCTTAAGATCATCCAGTTCCAACCCCCTGCCCTGGGCAGGGACACCTCCCACCAGACCAGGTTGCTCAAAGCCCCGTCCACCCTGGCCTTGAACCCCTCCAGGGATGGGGCAGCCACAGCTTCTCTGGGCAACCTGGGCCAGGGGCTCACCACCCTCACAGTCAAGAATGTCTTCCTTAGTTCTAGTCTAAATCTGCCCTCTTTTAGTTTAAAGCCATTCCCCCTTGTCCTATTGCTACAGGTCCTACTAAAAAGTCCCTCTCCAGATTTCTTGTAGCCCCCGCTCAGGTACTGGCAGGGGCTCTAAGGTCTCCCCGGAGCCTTCTCTCCTCCAGGCTGAACCCCCCCAGCTCTCTCAGCCTGTCCTCCCAGCAGAGGGGCTCCAGCCCTCCCAGCATCTCCGGGGCCTCCTCTGGCCCCGCTCCAACAGCTCCGTGTCTCTCCTGTGCTGAGGCCCCAGAGCTGGAGGCAGCACTGCAGGGGGGTCTCCCCTGAGCGGAGCAGAGGGGCAGAATCCCCCCCCTCGCCCTGCTGCCCACGCTGCTGGGGATGCAGCCCAGGCTGCGGGGGGGTTCCTGGGCTGCCAGCGCACATTTCTGTGTGTGTGTGTCTGCATCTCTTCCTTCCCAACCAGGACCTGCCCTTGCCCTCATCCTTTCTGCTCCTCCACGTGCTCCCAAAGCCTGAGGTTGCTTTGGCAAAAACTAAAAAAAAAAAAGCAATCTCTGCAGTGCTCTCCCTCTTGCTTGAGGTTTTGCTGGGCGGGGGGGGAAGACAAAGCTGAAGGGCTTTGCTGGAACAGCTCATGAATAACCCTTCCCACGTCAGGCTATTTTGCTTCAGCTTCCTCCCGCATCTGGCGTTGCAGCGTTTCCTGAACCGGGCTCAGCCTTATTCTTTCCAGCGGGGTGTCCTCCCTCCCTCCGTCCCTGCTTTCCCCTGGCCTCGAGCCCTGCTCTGGGTGCCAGATCTTTGCAGCGGGAGCAGCTGTTTGAGCCCTCTCATCAGGCTTTGGCTTCGGTGGTTGTTTGCCGGACATCTTCGTCGTGCGGCACAGCGAAGCCAGGAAGCTAATTGCTGGAGCGTACGGGAGGGAGGGAAGCCGTAGCATCAGCCTGAGCTGGAAAGGGGGTCCCAAAGATCTTTGTTTTAGTGCATCCACTTAAAAATGAGACTGGCTGCTCCTTGCTGAGCCAAAGCAGGTTTTGGAGCTGGATAGGGGAGCATCAGTGTCTCTTTCTGGCAGCTCCACTTGGCTATTGTATTACAAATTAAACCTGGTGGTTTTGGGTTAAGCCCAAATCCCAGTACCCTGCTTGAGTCTCCTTCTCCCTCATGCTCTGCCTGCTACCATATGAAGGCGAGGGAGATCTCTGTCTTCGGGCAAATAGTATCACCCACAGAGAAAATCTTAGCCTGATCCTCTAGATCTGGGTTTTGCCCTCCCTGTTTGAATCATAGAATCACAGAATGGTTCGAGTTGGAAGGCACCTTAAAGACCATCCAGTTCCAACCCCCTGCCCTGGGTAGGGACACCTCCCACCAGACCAGGCTGCTCAAAGCCCCGGCCAACCTGGCCTTGAACCCCTCCAGGGATGGGGCAGCCACAGCTTCTCTGGGCAACCTGGGCCAGGGGCTCACCGCCCTCACAGCCAAGAATTTCTGCCCAAGATCTCAGCTCAATCTCCCCTCTTTCAGTTTAAAACCCTTCCCCCTCGTCCCATGGCTCCCCTCCCTCATCCAGAGTCCCTCCCCAGCTTTCCTGGAGCCCCTTGAGGGACTGGAAGGGGCTCCAAGGTCTCCGCGGAGCCTTCTCTTCTCCAGGCTGAACCCCCCCAACTCTCTCAGCCTGTCCTCACAGCAGAGGGGCTCCAGCCCTCCCAGCATCTTCGTTTGAGGCAGGAATGCTGGCAGGGCAGCGTGGGAGCGGGAATTTTTGTCTGTCGATTGGTGAGCTGGTCTGGGCTTTTGGGAGCTAGATAAATGGTGAAGGGTGCTACTGAGAAGAAGGGAAGGGGATGGGACGGGTGAGATACAGGCTGGGAGGCAAAAGTAAAGGGGGGATCTGGAACACTTGGATGTTTATCCCCTGGGAAAAAAACAGTGATGGCCCAGGGTGGAAGAGGCTCAGCTACCCTGTGGGAAAACAGTTCGTCTCTTCTAATCATCACTGTCACAAACTCTCTTATCGGGTACAGGCCACTTCCAGTGACGCCATGGGATTGGTACTGGGTTAAAGTAGGGTCGTTAGTACCCCTGGCCCTTAGCGAAGGCTTGCTTTCTCTCTGCAGCAAGGAGGTTCAGGTCCAGTCCACCAAGCGATGACCTGCTGCTGAGACTGGTCACCATATTTGGGCAGCTTCTATGCTCCTGTGGGAGGCAAAAGGAGCCTGGTTGGGAGGCTTAGGCCATAGATGCGATGTCGCGCCACGTGAACTACATGCTGTGGTCCTTCAGCTCTTCCCAGGGAGCAAGGTTGAGCCTGGCGAAGGTTTTTTCCTCCCTGTCCTGGGAGGCAGAGTGGGCTGCTGTGAGCTGAGTGTTTCCGCGTCCACAACAGTGTGTTGCAGGACTTTGCAGACCCCATGGTCTTCTCTACGATGCAGAGCGGTTGAGACAGGAGATCCCAAAGATGCTCGGAGGGGACCAGGTGGCAACTCAGTGCTGAACTGCACCAAAGGTGGTGTAACGAGAAACTGTGACGAAGCACGAGGGTTTCCAAGCAGGCTGTTGTCACAGTGACTGGGTGGCTCAAGGTGACATGCAACGATGGTTGAACCTGAGCTGCGCCTCTGCACTGTGAGTTCAAGCCCAGCTGATTGCAACCACCAGAGAAACTCTCTTGGATGAAGTCTTACACCCTCCTGTCTCCAGGGGAAGAGTTTTGCCCTCCAACCCTGTTTCTCAGTATTTTTATATCTCTCCGGCATTCGCTTGCAAGCACCGAGTTCCCGCTGTGGGAATTGTCAAGGGAGGTTGTCACTGATTAAACAGCATAAAGGTAGATTCTTGCTAAATGGCAATATTATTTTATCTAGATGAAGGCAATGTCATTTGGAGGGGAGAGTCAGAGTAATTTTGGGGGGAGACAGAGGGGCCGGGTGTTTTGGGAAGGGTTGTGAGAAGCGGGAGGTCTTAGTGCAGTAGGGCCATGGCATTTTCAACCCTACCGTGGCACCGGGGAGAGGTGCTCTCATTCACAGCCCTGTGGGTTTTGTTTTTTTTTTTCCAGCCAGACAAGAGGAATCCTGTTTTAGAAACTGAGAAAATACCATTTTTCAGTAACCACTTCCCTGTCGGCCTGACGCACGTCTAGCCTGATTTGTGTACATTGTCCATTATATCCGTTGTCTCCTGAATTCGGTGCTATTGTGTTTGGAAGATGAAGAGATGTTGCAGGATGGGAGAGCATCTCTCAGATCCCCTTTTTCCCTGAGTTATTAAGCACTTAGCTCCTTTCTCATGCTGAGTGAGGGTTATACAATCAATCCCCGCGGGGTTTTCCTGGAAGGGGAAAGGAGTCAATGAACTAATTCACTAAAAGCAGGACCGGCACTTGCCTGCCCGCAAGTTTCTGCATTAAAAGGTCTTTTCCCCAGTGTATAGCACAGGCTGGGAAGCTGGCAAAAACACAAGGGTGAAGATAATGGGGAAGACAGAGGTTACGTTCTTGCAGTTCTTTGCTCTGAGAGTTCCCCCAAAGCAGACGTGCGTGGAAGCAATTAAAATGGTAACGGTCATTGGGAGCAATAACCTTCTGGTGCCCCACCTGGACCTACTTCTGCCAGAAATACTAACCTCTGGCACCTGCGCTCCAGGGATGTCTTTGCTCAGCTTTTTGCAGCTTTTTGGCCTGTCTCGCTCAGTTTTGGTCCCACCGGGAGGATGCTCGTGGTTAGCACTGATGCCGTGGCTCCTCTGTGCTGCTGGATGGACTGAGGGACCGTCTCCTCCCAGCGGAGTCTTTCATCTGTCTGTGATCCATTGCGGGAGTCGGAGTCCTTCCAGACCTTTGTGCTTCTCAGCTTGGGAATTTATGAGCCGCTCGCCTGTTAATTTATCTGTCGTTTTCTGTAAAGTCTGGAGCTGATTGCCAGTCTGGTCGCTCCTTGCCAGGGAAGGATTTGGTCACCATTTAATGCAGTCTCTGAACTGACCTTGTTTTTATATAGTTAAGCCATTCACAGGCTCCCCCCACCCACCCCCGTCCCTTCCCTTCAAGGGTGGACAGGATAATTTTTGTGATTATTTATGCTTATTTTAAAAGGTCTCTCCTCTCGTTGCTTATGTTCCAGCAGATCTCACCACATCTTCCCAGGGCCACGGCCCCCAGGCAAACACGCTCTCCCCCTTTGCCCCAACGAGGATGGGGGTGATAAGCTGCCTGGCGTGAGTATGGCTCACTGCAGCCCTTTGATAAGGAATTAGCCAGCCAGCCTGCTCTGTCCTCAGCGTCGGAAGGACACAGCCTTAAATGCAAAACCAACAGTAAAATCAGTGGATTAGATTCATTGCCTGCTTCTTAATGCAACCGCGCATCGGTGTCTAGAAATTATTTTATCGGTAACGGGGGAGAGCATAATGATAGCAGAGGGTGTCGCAGAATGCAGCCCATGGCGCCCTCCGCCCTCCGTGGCTGGGAATGGTGCAAATCCTCCCGGATTTGGCTCTGGGATGCTGGAGGGGCACATTCAGCCTGCGGAGCAGATAGATAGTGAGCTAGTTATACCCTGCATCAGCTCAGGCTTTTAATCTTGGTGCGAGCTGGGAGGTGCTGTATCGCCTGTGAGCTTGAATTTTTGAGCCCTGCGAGAGGATGGGATTTTGGGGTGATTTGCCTGTGTTAAGGGCAGGCTCGGTCCTGCTGGAAGAAATGCCTTTCGCTGAAGCCCTCACAAAGGGCGAAGGCTCCATCAGGCATGGTGCTTCCTCTTGCAGAAGGAAAATTAAACATGAGATGCGGTAATACCGGGGGCCAACCCGCGCTGCTGCAAGACGTGGTTAAAGAAAGAAACAAAGAGGAGGAAGCATTGGTGGGAGGACCACAGCCCCGGACCCACGCTGGCTCTGCAGAAAAGGAGCCTTTGCCTTGGTCTGGCGAACTTGAAGCCAGAGGAAACCGTTGCTGATTTCTGCGTAACGCGAGGTCACGGCACTTCCTTGAATTAACTCCCTTTTGAAATAAACTTGACCTGCTTCCTCTAAGCACCATCCAATTTTATTTTTCCAGGGGAGGAAAATCCACTGTGACTCTGAATCACTTGCTCTAAAGACCAGTCTAAAGACCTCAGGTTTTGCATTTTTAATTTTTTGGCGTGGCTTGACTTAGCTTCAGCTTACACCCCTTGGGTCTTGTGTGCACACTCGCTTCCTTCTACATTTCTGTGTCCTTTAAATATTATGATAACTCTGTAATGCATATGCAACTGGGGCCAACGGATACCTATACCTGTAAAGAAGCAGATATAAACCCTCTCTCCATCATCTTTCCTTCTTGCCTCGCTCTGCAGAGCCTGGACTCCAGTCGAGGAGCATCCATGGGTTGACCGGGGATGCATAAATGCAGCTAGCGTCTGCCTTTGTAAACATCCCAGGGCAAGGGCTTGTCCTTTTCATGCTGCCAAATGACTGACACCGTCTGAATTATTTGTAGGGAGCGTTAAATTCCCTCTTTGTTTTTTAAATAAAAACCCCGACACAATTCGACAGCAAGTGGAATGACACCGTTCTTCCTCTGATATATTTAATTGAACACAGAGAGTGCGTAAATACTGACCCAAAGCCCTGCAAAGGTTCAAAACGTGTTTATGAGGCAAGAGATTTTTGTCCTAAGTGAAGGCACTTGGCCCAATGCCATCATTTAGACCCGTGTGTGCTGAAACACTGTGCAATGGCGGGGATGAATTCCTTGGGATGGTGCTGCCCGTGGCTTGACCATCCCTGGTGGCCATCCGTTCCCAACCTGCGGGCTGTCTCGCCGCCACGTGTGGTTGGAGGGACCTGGTGCTCAGCTCCCTGCTCTGTCCCGGTGGGCAAATCAGTCTTGAACTGGGGCACTCGGGGGATCGGAGGAGAATGAAAAGCACCCTTGAGAAAGGACAAAGCCTTTAGGTGCTGGCAGTGCCCCGGAACAGAGTGCAGGCACTCGGTAGTTGAACTTGCCAGGATCAAGTGGGGTGCCCACTTGTGTCATCTGTTGACCCCTTCGCATCCTCATCTGGAGGCTCATCTCTATGAAAACCCACCGATAGGTCCCTTTTAGACTATTCTTCGGCATAGAAAGCTGGGCCAAAAGCAGCACCCCAGGGTGATGCTCTCACGGGATTTTACCAGATGCTCTGGCTTCACCCCCTTTTTGGCCCTGGCTTCTCAGGTGCCCTAAAGGAGATCAGTGCTTCAGCCACTGTTCCCAGTCCCTGTGGGTCAGGGGCAAACTGGCACCACTTCTCCACCCCTTGAGGCTGGTGGTGTGTCAGATATCACAAGAAGAAATCAGCAAGGGCGAGCTGAAGCATCTGTCCCCTTCGGGTGACAGCTGGGGCCAGCAGGAGCTCTGTTGACCAACAAGGCAAGAGACTGCATCTTGGGAGGGGTGACCTGTGTGTTCACGTAGAGATGAAACAAAGCATCCCACATCTTTAATATTTCTGGATCTTTGGGAAGAAACCACCATTCAGTGATGCATTTCTCCCAGTTCCCCTCCAAGAAGGAAAAGGGCAGACAAACCATCTTAATGGAGTGGTCATGGATGGTTAAAGCTTGACTGTGGTCTGATACAAATACCACTGATAGAGTTACGTAAGAATTAATGATGGAAAATGTAAATAGAGTGCTTAATAACTGGAGAAACTGGCTAAAAGTCTAACCATACACATGTTTAGCCCATGTAAACTATGTAGTGAGCTTGTGTGGAGACCCCGTGCTAGCTATTGCTGGGGGAGTTTTTGCACGTTCCTGTCTTGAAGCTGCTGCTGTACCTACATTGTTGTGTCTCTCAGTGAACTGGCAGCAAAATGAGGATGAGTTGAAGGCTTCAAAGTCCCTCCTGGAAATGCTGCGTATTGCCTGTGTTATTGGGAAAGTCGAGCAGGCCAGGAGGAAATCACCGCAGGGGAAAGGGATGTTATGGAGGAGAGGTGAAGCTTGCTTGGGTTTGATGGCCCTGTGAACTCTTGCTGTTTCATGACTCGAGCCCGTGGCCTCATGAGAAGATGGTTGTTAAATACAGGCTTCATTCTTTTTAGGGAGACCCCACTTCGAGGTGCCAGCCAGCGCTGGCTAATGCTGGGTGCTCACAGCCAGCCCTGCTGCCAAATTCCACTCCACTTCCTTCTCTTGACAGTGGCAGGAACTCGGCCTTTTCCTGGTGGCTGAAAATTGAATCATTTTCCCTAAATAATCGTTTTCTCCCTTTTTGTCCTTCCTCCCTGTTTGCAGAAGCTCACGAGTCCCCATTTCTAGACAATGGTTTTCTCATAAAGCAGGTTTCTCTGCAAAGCTACACCCAGGGTATGAGTAACCAGAATAGGTGTGGGCTGGAAGTCATTGCTTTAAATGGCTTAAACTTATCATAACCTCTTCATCATCATTGCGTAGTCAGGGATTAATCTGGACTGTGGTGGGGTCCAGGTCCTGGTCTTGGATCGAGGTGCTGCTGTGCTATAAATATGATACAATCCCAAACCAAAGGACAGTGTGGCCCAAGGGGGTGTGGGAGGTTTCCCTGTGGAAAAGTAGTGAGGAGGGTTTGATCTGAGATATGCACAGTGGAGGGTGGAGGTGATTTTTCCATTGCAGCTTCGGTTTCTTTCTTTTCCCATCAATAACTTGGCTTTTAGGATAATAAAAGAAAAGAAGAAAGGGAAGGGAAGGGAAGGGAAGGGAAGGGAAGGGAAGGGAAGGGAAGGGAAGGGAAGGGAAAGAGAAAAGACAACAAAACCTCTGCGTGATTTAGATTCCTAAATCCTGTTTTAGATGATTGGCTTTCAGTAAGACGCAGGAGTTGGGATTCAGGCAGGGCAGCAGGCATGAGTGCCAAACCTGAATTATGTCACTTGGAGGCAGAAACGATGCAGGTGAGCTCATGGCCCCATCAGCTGGCTCCAGGATTTCACAATAGTGTGTGGTTTTGTATCATTCCTCCCAAAACACTGTGGTTTCTCACAGCAAGGCTTACTTGAGTAGGTTCCTCCCTTCCCACCACCATGTCCCCACCACCATGTTCCCCAGGGTGCGGACTGATGGCTTAAAACTGGTGCAAGCTGTGGGACATCCTCATGGCTCATGCTGTGGTTCACGGTCCCTCACTTGTTACCAACGTGACTGTGAATCTCCCCAAGAACAGGTTTGGGGCCTGATGCAGAGAGTTTCAAGCCAAAGCAGTTCTTCTGGTTGAGGTTAGAGCCCACAACTGGAAGTGCTGGCACAACTGAGGGAGCAGTGTGCCACGGTGAGAGGACGGGCTTTGGAGGGTGGGTGTATTTTAAACCCATGACGCTGCCAAACCAGGGTTGTCCCTCACCCTGCAAGTCCTTAGCGCCATCCCAAGGGAGCTGGGTCAAGGGAGGTCCTTAGGAGAGCTCAAGGCTGGGATGTGAAGGAGGATGGGGGAGCTTGGGAGAAGGTGGCCAGCAGCACTGCAGTGAATGTGAGGGGTATATCTGTCATAGGGTGTTAAAACAGCCGTGGGAGGTTTTTTTAAAGTTAGAACAGCCATGGAGGTCCTCCACCTCTCTGGAGCAGCTCCCTAGAGCCCACGCCTACAGGTACTAAGATTTAAGGGAAGGACATCCAGCTGGAGCCATCCTTGAAAACTGCTGCCTTTCCCCAGTGTCTTCTCCTTCGCTTTGTGGACTGTAGTTGTGTGTACTCGTAAGGGTCAGGCTGGCTCAGGCGATGCAGCGTGAAAAGGAGCCAGGTGATGTCGTTTCCATAAAGGAGCGATGGCTCGTGTGGTGACCAGACTGCACTGGGACTTGAAACCAAGAGGGACCACTTCTGCCTCTGGCTGGCGTAACCCGGGGCTCATCCTCGCACTGCTCTGAGCATCCCACCCCCAGGTTTGTCAGCAAGGTCTGTGAAGACCTTCCTGCTTCAGAGCCGAGTTCTGCTGATCTCAGGGCTGTCGGGATCCAGAGAGTATATTTTTTCTTAGTGGGTCTGCAACCAGACGCATCAAAACAACTCACCGTGGCAGAGGCAACGTGGGGAGGGCTGCGTCTGAATGCGTGGAGATGCTGTGGTGGCCTCTGCATCAGTCTCGGCTGGGCGGAGACCGAAGAAGTCCTGGGCTGAGTAATGGTGAGGCTTTCCAAGAGTGCATCCCTGGAGAGTGCGGGCGGGAGGAACGGGAACGGCGGGTCCAAGGTCTCTGCACTTGTTCCAGTCTCCTTCCCATGCTGCCGGGAAGGTGCAGGGTGTTGCGTCTCTCCACCTCTCATTGCTTTCACAGAGACTTCTTTGGTGCCTTTGTACTTTGGATACCGTGAAGATAAAACCACAAAGGGACCTGTTGAGGCTGCTAAACCTGCAAATTGACCTTTAGATCTTGTTTGCCACCGTCCCCCCACCTGCCGCTCTTTCTGGTGCCAAAACAAATGGCAGAGGCCGAGTCATGGGGTTGGTGGGGAGTGTATTTTTTTGATGCCTTCCCTTTACGAGCAAGTCCTGTTTGCTGTGGGTGGAGCGTCCAACGCCCTTTGCGCGGGGTGGGGGCTGATAACCGATACGAATTGTGTGTACGTGGAGATACACTGGGTGGATTAGAATTAGGGATGCCTGACTGGGGCAATACAAACCCCCCAACACAGAGATTTACCGCTTCTGGATATTGCCAACCACGTCGGGGTGTGTGAAGCCGAGCCACCGAGGAAATGATAATCCCTCTGAAAACACACACCTCTAAAGGTGTGTCTAAACTCACCTCGTTTCCTTTCCCTGTGTCACCCCGTGTGCAATTTTTTTTTTAATTTGCCCTTTTTGCAAAATGACATCCCAACGCAGGTACCTACGGCCAGGCAGCGCAGGGACCTTTGTGTCGCCCGTGTCACCCGCGGCGCTTGGACGCCTCTTGCTCTCTTTTGCGAGTGACATTTTAGACGCAGGATCCCTTTGGTTCTCCATTGCCCGGGGGCGGGGGGGAAGCACTGCTGCCACGCTAATTGATTATCTTGCTGATTTTGCTAGTCTGAGTGCAAGCATTGCTCCCGAAACAGCCAGGCTCTGCAATGCAATTAGACTGCTCTGCTCCTTGCAAAATCTTGTTAGCGAAAAATGGTCCCGGCGTGCAGCAGATGTTGTAGCTCACATGGTTATTTTTCCCCACTTCGCTTTTTCCCCTCCCCGCAGCTGGCTTGACGTGATCCAGATCCCCAGTGACATCTACAGCTCAGAAATCTGCACCGGGAAACGCTTACAAGACAGTCACCAAATTAAAAAGCCAATTAGAGGGTGATTTGCTCATTACTACCCTGTGTGGAATGGGACTCGCTGGGGAAGATGAGGCTGATATTTTCTGGTTTAAATGCATTTGGGAGGAAAATGTGTGTTTTGGAGGTAAGAATACTGAAGGGGAGAGTGGAGGAAAAGCCCACACGCTTTTTGGTGGGAAGCAAAATTACGCCACCAAGTGCAAGATAATTGCACTAATTGGGTCTTTTATTTCCTTAATGGGCTTCAATAGCCCAAAGCCAGAGGGAGCAAACTGGCACAGATCCGTTCTTGGGCTCCCAGAAGCCAGATCTGGTACCTCTGCAGTCAGCCTCTCATCGAGAGGGACCTCAAAGTCCTCTCCCAGCCCTGGCTCTGATTTCCACCTCCATCCCGCATCCCCTGCAGGAGGAAGGATGTGAGAAGGAGTATATGAATCACCAGAACTTTGAATCACTAGTTTGGCCCTCCCTGCGTTATCAGGCTGTATCTTTTCACAGGACCATCAACACCAGCATTCTCTAAGTTGTGTTTTCTTGCCTGGAGCTCAGGGGCCATTTCAGCAACCACTTTTAGGGAGGGTAAATCATCTCTGATGGTGCTAAGGATCCTTGGGATCCTCCAAGACAGGTTCTCATTGGGGGTGAAGAGGCATGGGTGGCTCTCTTGGCCAAGGTAGGGTTAAGAGCAATACATTGAAGCTTCCCTGCAGCCATAGCTTTTGGTTTTCCCTCCTATTCCTTGCTGTTCACCATCCATGTCCAGACTAGGAGCAGCCGTGACCTGCTGGCTGCAGTGAGATGAAGAACAGGACGGACTCGCTGTTTGCTGAAGCCTTGGGCGCCATGGGGTGGTTTGAGCTGGTTCTGTGGTGGCTGATGCCTGAACCCAGAAGGTCCTGCGTGGGGGTGTGCGTGTTTGTGTGCTGCCCTCTCCTCTCAGGGTCGTGGCGCTGGGAGGGTGACGTGGTGTTTGCTTTTGGGAGAAGCGCCCGCCTGGGTAAATGTTACTGCTCACCTGGTTTCTGTCTGCTGCACGGCAGGGAGGGGAGGAAACCAAGGTGATGATCTTCTGTGATGAGAACATCCCTGCTTGTCTCCTCCCCTTGCATATACAAACCCCAGGCCCCGTAATTCAGTCTGGCTGCAGAACAAACTCTTTATCTCTTTCTGCTCTGTCCGCATGAAAAGAGAAACAATGTTCAGTGCTTTTCTTGGCTTTTTGTGACCTAATTCCCACCGGTCTCTAGTTTATCACCCACCTCTGCATGTGGGCATGGTGTTTCATGGCTCTGAGTGTACTTTGCACCCTGAAGGAGCTGCATTGTACGCCAGGGCCCCACTGTGCTCCATGAAATCCTGGGGGGAACTGCAGCCTTGCTGAAGCCTTGGTCCCTTGCTCCCACCTCAGTACAGGCAGAGCACCCAGGGAGTGTCATCCCTGCAGACTGAAGGACACACATTTTGACCAGGGCCAAAATGTGTGAGTGGGAGCTCAGCAGCTTCAACAGGGACTGAAGAATCCGAGTAATTTAATATGGGGAAGCGCCAGTCGAGGGGATTTGGGAAACCTTCTCAGAAGGGAAGACTGACCCACGAATGAGTCTTACCCTGATGGGATGAGCTCCACAGCGTTAGAGCAAGGAGGCAATGCTGCCTTCCCCTATGTGAGTGCAGCAGAGGTCCATGAAGGGACTGGAGCATCTTACATGAGGAGAGACCCAGAGAGATGGGACTCTTCAGTCTGGAGAAGAGAAGGCTCAGGGGGACAACTACCTGATCACAGGGAATGAATAAGACAGAAACAGACTTCTCAGTGGTGCCCAGTGACAGGACAAGAGACAGTGATCTCAAATTGAAAAACAGGAAATTCCATTTAAACACGAGAAAATACTTTTTTTTACTGTGAGGGTGGTCCAAACACTGGCACAGGTTGCCCAGAGACTGTGGAGTCTCCATCCCTGGAGGTATTCAAAACCTGACTGGACATGGTCCTGGGGAATCTACTCTAGCTGACTCTGCTTTGAATGGGTGGGATGGACTGGATGATCTCCAGAAGTTCCTTTTAACCGCATTGATTTGGTGATTCTGTGCTTAGGATCACTGGGAGCCCACTGGGACTGAGCTCAGTTCTAGGGCTTGAGGGTGCTGCGTGGTCCTTCTGCAGGGAACCATGAGTATCCCTCTCTGTCCTTCAAGGTGGACTCCTGGGAAGACTCACTGAGCATTTTGGGATTTGCACAAGTTTTGTGCAGAGCTCACGTGGTGTTTCCTCCCAGCCAGGCCTGTGTATTGTGCTGAGTTGATTGTCATGCAAAACATCACTCCTCCTCCAAGGCCTGATGCACCTCCTGGCACCAGGTGTGCAAGATCCTGGGTCAAGGGAGAGGCTGTCACCCCCTGCCACAGCAGAGGATTGTGGCATTTAGCAGCCTTCGTGCTCCTAGGAAACTTCCAATTCAGCTGCCAACTGCCATGGGGTTTAACACATTATGAGGGAAGGAGGTTAAAAAGTCCATGGGCTGCTAAGTTGTAGAGCAAGCGTGTGTTTTCAGCCACCACCACGCTGGGCCAAAAGCACCTTGAAACGCCACATCCAAGTGTGCACCTGAATGGGAAACGCCTACTGCAGCATCTGAAGAGCTGCCTGAATGAATCCTTCAGAGACGATACGCCCTTAGGGACCCGTCTGCCTTAGTGGGAAGAGAAGCTGAGTCAAGTGAGAAGTGTGTTTTGCAGCGGGAACTTCCCTGGCACGAGCGTTTCCAGCCGTGGCACCTCTGTTGCTGCCATGGGTCCAAGAGAGTAGGGTCTAATGAGCTGCACCCCTCGCCTGGGCCAGGGCAGGCTGCTCTTTTGATGAGTACGTAAGGCTTCCCTCTATTAAAATGAGCAACCACGGGGTTTTAATTTGCAAACTCTTTCCTGGTGGTGGGGCAATCACAGCTAACTGGCGGTTCTGCTCTTAGGAAAGGTCTCTGAGCCCTCTAGGGCTCTTAGAAAAGGTCTCTGAGGTCCCTCAGAAACCTTAGGAAAGGTCTCTGAGGTCCCTCTACCCTGTGCTAATTTCTGCCAAGCAGGATATGTTTGTCATGCTTTCATGTTCTCCCCTGTCTACATAATACCAAGCGACTCCTTTTTTTGCACACTGCAGATTCACCCAAGGGTAGAAGGGGCAACCGTGGTCCTCAAGTGGGGCAAGCACGGGGCCTCTGCCCCCCAGAGCAGGATTGCTAAAAGCTGATCTTGCAGACATCCCCATCCCATCACAACAGACAGGATGGACGCATCCCCTGCTGCTGGGGGCTTCCTTGGGGGTATAAAAGAGGAGTTAAACTCCACCGCTCCTCCTCCATCCCTCTCTGCGCTCAGCGATGCTGAGAAGTGCAGGTGGCTCCTGCCTTTGGTGGCTGTCAGCTTGCCTCCCTCTAGCGCTTATCCCAACCTCCTGCAATGCCAGCAGCTGGCAGGGGAATGGTCCTCTCCCTTGGGTGTGATCCCTGCCCAGTTTGTGTCTGGATGGAGCTCAGGTGATTTTTTAGGTGTACGGTGCTGGCTGGGTTAGGTGGGAACAGAAGGAGGTGCTTACAAAGCGGTGATTCCTTTTCCTCCCTGTGACGGGCAGAGGCGATGCAAGTCCTGTTGTGCAAAGTTTGGGGGGAACATGTTATTCTGGGTGCAGCCAGCCTGAAAAACTGGGAGGTGTGGGGGAAGAAAGTAAGTCTGCTTTTCCTTCCCCCCCTTCAAATTAAACATAATAACAACAGGGAAAAGATTCTTTCAGCTCTTCGTCTGTCCCATCCACCCCCAGCCTCCAGCTGGATGTGACCTTCCAAACGGGATTGATCAGGAGAAAAGATACCAAAAAAAAAAAAAAAAAAAAGCAGTGTTTCACATGGAGCTTGCTCAACACCTCCTGATATTTAAGTGCTTTCTTGGCCAGGCTCTAAGAAGGAGTGGGAAGAAGGGAGGGCAGCCTGGCAGGAGCCAGGCAGAGGAAAGGCGATGTGGTTGGAGGGATGAGCTCACCTCCTAGCTGGCCTTCTACCCAAGTTTCTCCGTTCATGGTGCCTGTCCGCAATCCACCATGCTGGTTTTGGTGTCAGAATGAGCATTTAATCCTCCTGGCCCAGCTGCAAAACTTTTGGCTCACTGAATTTTCTCCATCTGGAAGGACAGACCTCCTGGGCGAGGACGCTTGGCTTCTTGAAACCATGGCTGAGCCCGCGATCTCTGTTGAGCTTTCCCAGATGAACTCTCTGATTTAGGCTCTGTGATTCCTCATCTAGGTGCCCGGCTCTGCCCTGCTCCTGCAGGGTTTTATTTTTGGATGGATCCACAAGTTCCAGTATGGGAGGCAATGGGTTTGGGTGCTGCTGTCGTGCTTTCCAGAGCAAAATAAGAGAGGGAGAAGCTTGTAAAGGAGGAGAGAAAGCTGAAGGGCTTATGAGAAATAACAAAGAGTGGACTTAGAAGAGGAGATGGGTCACTAGGGCTGTAACGGTGCGAAAACGTACCATTATCACCAGGGATAAATATAGTGAAGCGGTGATGATGCTGGAGCAGAACAGGGAGTAGGTCTGGCGTCACTTCAGCAGTGATGCTGCCCATGTCTTGGTGAGACAGAAGGCAGGACAAGGTCCTCCTGCCCCCGGCATGACCAGCGAGGCCAACAGAAAGCTGCAGGTGGGATTTAAATGGAGCCTGAGGAAGAGGGAGAGAGATTTTCCTTTGCCAAGAAGAAAATCCTTTGCTCCTGATTTCCCTGTCTCCTTGCTTACCCAGTGTGTCTCTTTTTCTCCTGTCCCACAGGAAATCTGCGATGATCCACACCTCTTTGTGGATGGGATCAGCTCCCATGACTTACACCAGGGCCAGGTCGGGAACTGCTGGTTCGTGGCTGCCTGCTCCTCCCTGGCGTCCCGGGAGTCTCTGTGGCAGAAGGTAAGCAGTTCCCCATGCCAGGGGAAAGTCTGTCTTCAACACCTTGGCTTTGTGTTGTGTTTGTCGAGCTCAAAAACTGGTTCTTCAGGGATGCCTCAGGTCCTTAAAAACTGTTCATGTGCAAAAACCTCCTTTAAAGGACTGTCTTTCAAGGAGAAGCAGGTCATCATGACTGCAATCACATCACACTCAACCCAAACCCCTGGTTGTTTTCTCCTTAACCAAGTGAATGAAGTCCCATCCTCTCCTCCAGGTCCCAAATCTGACCCTCCCCACTCCAAAATAACCTAAAAAACAACAAGAAGAACAAAATCCAGGATGTTCAGCTGCAGCGTTTGGCCCCGTTTCCCTAGTTCCCATGGTGTTACCTATCTTTGGCTGCTCAGCGTGCACCCACCTTGGCAATGAGATACCTTGCGCTGGGGCAGGTAGGGTGACTTGAGAGTATTAGTATCCCTCCTAAGACACTTCTTCCCTAAAGCATCCATCCCTGGCATGTCCTGTGGCTGGACTGCATGATGTAGCAGTGCTCCTTCGAGTGTGGGGTCCAAAGGGACTGTGTTGTAGGCCAGAAAACCATGACAGGGCTTCACCAGAGCAAGGGGTGGCAGACCAAGGGAGCAACCACAGAGGTACAGGGGAGAAGGAGGTTCTCAGTGCCATATTCTTGGACGGTCTCTGCCATGTCCTCAGCTGCAGAAGAGGTCAAGCCTGTGAAAGCCAAGACAAACACAGGTTTCAGTCCCTGGTGCGTCTCATCGTAGGACAAGAGACCAGCAAGTTGCAAGCACCTTTTCCTAGATTTTACTGCAAAAGACAGCCACTGAAGGCCTACAGTATGTGCAGGGAGCATCACCTGCTTCACCCACAGCCTCCCACTGCAACAGACCCAAAAGGGGTCCCTCCACCCTCCACCTTTGCATCTGCTCTGTGTGATGTGGTACTTCCAGTCTCTGCTGCGTGTGATTTTTGTGATCTTGAACACTAAGCTTAGGAATTTGTGGTTGCTGCAGCATCCCCCTTTTCTGTTAAAATCAAGGTTTTTCTTTATATGGGAACAAGATAGCTGGTTTTGGCTTCCGGATAAGCAGTAGGGTTTCCCCCCGTTGTGGTGGGACTGTTGTGGCTCTCGTTACAGGTGCGGTGCAAGGGGTTGTTCAGCTTCTTCCTCTGCATCGACGTCTCCCAGGGGAGAGCGGGCGAGTTGTCATCCCTCCTCACCCTTCACTTCCAGCCCTGCCCTGGGAAATGCCAACCGAACAGAAGCCGGGTCCCTTTGGACGCCTCATTATTTCAGTTTGCCAATGGCATTGCTTTTCCTCCCTTGGCAATTTGGCTGCGGGTGTTTGTGACTTCTCATTTTCCATGCTCTGAACTCTCAGAGGCTCTTCTTTACCTGCCGCCTCTTTCTTTCAGAAAGGTTTGTTTTCTGGCAAAAGCAAAAGCTTTCTCTCCCCAGGCCTTCCCTCCCAGTTGTTTGCTGTGGTGTTCGCTACAGGGCCCTGCTCAGCCAGGCTTCAGCACACCCCTGCTTTTGGAGACGTCTGAGTTAGATGGGACCTTTGCTCATACTTTGCAAGGTGTTGTGAGGGCTTTTGATGAATTGCAAGGAGTAAGCGTGGCTATAAACCGCAGCAGCAACTTTTAAAGCAAAAAGAGAGATGTCAAGTGCACGGATTAACCCCTTGAGACACCAAAGAGACACCAGCTCTGATGGATGTGCTGGGATTAGAGGGTGGTTCTTGTCAAACATCTCAGATCCCTTCGTTGGCCCAAAAGTAATGGACCTCTTGGTCTTCGGTACCGTCATATGTGCAATTGTGATAACATTGCTGGAGGTAGTTGTTGCTCCTTGGCCCTCAAGCATCTCCACACATGGGACCCAATGCCTGCAGGGCAAACCTCTACTCCGGACTGGTCAATATGCTGATGTAAACAACAGTTGAGAGGACAGACACAGCAGCAAAATACTAGGTTTATACTAGCAAATATTAGCTAACAAATACTAGCAAAAAACTAGGTTTAAAAACCTACTTTTAGTGTCATTAGACACCAAAACGCCTCTGATTCAGGGTCCAGGAGGAGCAGAAAGATGCTGGTGCGGGTTTTAGTATCACTGAAATATCAGTACAGGCATCTTGGTCCAGGTCTCCTATTGCTCCTAGAAAATGTAATCCTGATTTACACCAGGATGCAACTTAGACTCTGCATGTCCCTTGCTGCACTGTACACAGTGAAAATGTCCCTCTCAAGTCTGGGGAGAGGGAATGCCTTCAAGGGAACAGGACAGGCCAGCCACATCCCTGTGTATCCCAAGAGATGATTTTATTCACAGTGTTACTTGCATCTCACTCCAAGGCTCCCTCCACGCCCCTCCTTCCTGTTAAGCCTGCGGTATTTGAGTCACTGAGTGGGAATGGGGAACTGGAAGTTAATTTAGAGCTGGTTTCTCTTTTCCTGATTCTTGGCTGTCCCTACATGGCTTTGGGTGTGTTCCAGCTCTGTAACACCCTTTCTGTGACCCTTCAGAGGTGTCTAACTCTTATGAAAAGAAATTAAGGCCTTGAAATGGGGGAGTTTAAATAATTTCCATCTGAGCTTTGTCCTAAAGTGTTGTCTGGATCTTGTGTTCTTACAGGTTGCATTGATATTGCCCAACAAATGAGGGACAGGGGCCAGACTCTGAAGCCAAGTGGTTCAGACAACCCTGCATCTCCAGCACCTAGCCTGGTCTCCTGCCCCCTCAGTTGCTTCCAGAGCACAGGCCGGTCTTGGATGGGACACCTCTGAGGGCACCCATCTCCCAAAGTCCATTTTGCATAGGTCTTCTACAACCTGGGGTCAGTTATTGCTCTCTGAGTAGGACCTGAAGGCTGATCCTGTGCCTCATTGTCACGGATGGAAATACTTGGCACAGTTATGATTTAGCAGCGAGTCAAAATCAAAATTTATGAATGATTTGAGGTATATCAAGAGGTTGAATTTCAGCAGCGCTTAATCATTAACCGATTTGAAGATTTACAAAGTGATTTAACGCAACGATTGAACAGAGACTTAATTACAGATTAGAAGATGGCAAGATTTACCCTAACTTACTATAAGGTATCCCAAATCAATATATATATGTATGAGTGAAAGCACAGATCTCACACTAGTAGATATACATATAAGCAAAGTATATAAGTGCACACACACACACACTCCATGGTCTATAACTGCTGAGATCAAAGATCCCTTAGTATCACACGACCCTAACGAGTCGGGGGGTACCCCTCTTAACTCCTACTCATGCATGGACAATTGGAAGAACATCTACATCCATAAAGCTAAAGTGTATATCATAAACATATAAGTGGGGATGTGGATGAAAGAGAGGCTAGCCTGTAGTTAAAATTTCCCTTTTCCCGAGTTTAGAGTAAATATTCACAATGCATTGGCATTCCTCAATGGGCGATAACTGAGGCTCAAGAGGGGCTGACTCGCCCTGGCCTTCTAATTATCAAGATGTTTGCCTGAGTGGTGTCCAGAAGAGCTCAAAGGGTCTTTGCTAGAATCGCTATTTATAGGATCCAAGATCATTGACTTTCATCAGGTACTTTTCCACTCCAGCCCAGCTCAGACAGTTACGCAAGCCCGGGACTTGCTAGGACTTGGGATCCTGGTATCCCCCGCTCTGTGGCCACGATCCATATGTCGTCAGGAGTGATCGATTATAGTTATCATTTTCAAATGGTAGGAGCGATGGGAATCAGGTATGCTAAGGGGTTGCTGTAGTGTTCTAGTTCGTTCCTCTCCACCTTTTCTTTTTTTCATGTTAGACCATGATGTATCGTTCTGGTCCATTGTACGATTATGTGGTCCAGGTGGGGAGGAAATCCGAGAGGCCAAAAAGGGAGGGCGGGGCGGGGAGTTGTACCACCACACTTAACCAGGGCAGGGGAGGAACGTCACATGGTGCCTGGGGGCTGGACCCCACTGCTGCCCATTCATCATCAGGTGCAAGGTCATTGCTCCTTCTACTGCCACTGCATATGGGGGTAAAATAACCAAGGCTGTCCAAGCAAGGTCCATGTGACGTTGACGCATGTAGCTCAGCTCAAAAAAGGTCTCCAGGGTTACCTGAAGGCATCTTTGACTTTTAAAACCCAAGGGTTGGATCAACAGTTGTTGCTAAAGGTGTTTTAAAGCTGGTAACCAAGTGAGGCAAGATCTCAGAGGGCAGCAAGAGGAATCTGGTTTCCTCAGACCTCTCTTTTGTGCGTAGCTCTTAGCTTTCTTGACTCTGTCCTCAGGGTCCTTAGGAGTGATAGCAAACTGCTGACTGCAGGATAATTCCCACTAAAATGACTCACTTTGAGTTCCTGGTGTCTGTGGTTTGTCTGGCCAAGGACAACTTCTGATGGTCTTTTTTGGGACTTCTTCTGGGAGTCAAAGTGATAGCCGCCAGGGATGAAACTAGGTGGTTGTTAGTCACGTGTGTCACAGTACAGATGATGGCACAGCCTTTTGTAAAAATATTTTAGAAAAAAATGTTTCCTGGAGTTCATTTAACACAGTTTGAGCTCCCAAAGTGCCTCGCAAATATTGCATGTGGCGGAAGCCAACCTGAGTCACAGACAGGATGGAGAGAGCCCAAATGACCTGACTCCACGGGCTGTCCCCTCTAAAACTTTGTGATGAAACCCCTGCAGTCTCCAAGTGTGCAAACCGGTGACTACATCCCAAAGATAGCACAGCATGTTTGAAGGAGTCAGGCCTTTTCCATGGTGCATCTAAGACCATGGCTGTGGTTTAGCCATTATTTCACAGGGCCACCTGGTAGAGGGGGTCATGGCTTGGCATGGCACCTCTCTTCAGGATCTGCAGCCTCATGGAGCCAGCAAGCACTTTGCAAAGAGAAACATGTTCAACACTCTCCCCCTTTACCCCATCTACTGCCTGGACAACCCACCAGCGCAGCACCACTGCTCTGGATTTAATCTTGCCCAGCAATTGCTGGGGAGTGAGTGGTTCCAGGTTGGGCACGTTGGTTTTGCTGGTGCTCACGTGGGCTCAGAGCATCCCTACAGTTGTTTGGGTTGCTTGCGTCTCGGACCTGCTTCTCCACCTGTCCCAGAGAGACAAGCATTAAGGCACAGACTGTGCCTGAGTTCCCCTTTCCCAGGTGCACTAAGGTGAAGCCCACACACAAGCACCCTCTCCAACATCAGGCCAGTCTATTTGAGGGCAGGCAGACCCACACTGAGCTGCTGGTGGCCACCTGCTCCTGGAGGAGCAGTGATTCCTGACTCCTGACAGCTGCACCATCCAGGAAAGGACACGGAGCCAGATTCTTGCTGGGGGTACACAGTCACAGGACAAAAGACAACAGCACAAGCTGCAGCTTATCTTCTGCGTGAGCGTGGTCAGACACTGGAACAGGGTCCCAGAGAGGCTGTGGGATCTCCATCCATGGAGATACTCAAAGATGGCTGAGGGAGCTGGGGGTGTTCAGCCTGGAGAAAAGGAGGCTGAGGGGAGACCTTCTCGCTCTCTGCAACGCCCTGAAAGGAGGGGGTAGCCGGGGGGTTCGGTCTCTTCTCCCAAGTAACATAGGTCAAGAGGAAACGGCCTCAAGTTGCACCAGGGGAGGTTTAGACCGGATATTCAGAAAAATTTCTTCACTGAAAGGGTTATTAAGCATTGGAACAGGCTGCCCAGGGAAGTGGTTGGGGCACCATCGCTGGAGGTATTTAAAAGCTGGGCAGATGTGGTGCTGAGGGACATGGGTTAGTGTTGGACTTGGCAGTGTTAGGTTGATGGTTGGACTCGATGGTCTTAAAGGTCCCTTCCAACCTAGACGATTGAATGAGTCTATGATTCTATGAATTATCCCGTGAGTCTACACTCAGAGAAAGCCACCGCCACCAGACCTGTCGGTTGGCATCCCTGGCTGCACGCCCTCGTTTCGGGATAACGAGCCGTGGTTGTCAGGGAGGTTGCCAGGGAGGCTGACATCAGACATCCCTTCCCTATAGATTTTCGTGCACAGCAGCACCGTCAGTTCCTAATCTACAAACGAGGCGTGAGGGCACCCAGAGGAAGCTCCGGAGGGTGTTTTGCGTCACCAGCCCGGGTTGCCTAGCACCGCTGGGACCGTGGAGAGGGGGCACCAGCTCCAGGGGCTTGGAGGTTTTTTCCCCCTGCGTGTCCTGTTTGAGAGCCAGACGTTGCTGAGGACGTAGCAGAGGAGCAACCGAGGCGATGGCAGCCGCGGCAGGGATGCTCGAGCTGCCCTTCGTCCGCGATGACCAGCTCACCCGGTGCATGCGACTGCGGTTCCAGAGCCTGCAGCAAAAAAACGTGAGGCCCCAGGATGGCGAGAAGCTGCTGCGTCCCAATGAGCACATCTACCGAGTGGATTTCATCCGGCAGCACAACCTGCGCTTCCTCCGCTGGAACATCCAGCTGGAGAGACCTGGGAAGGTCACAGTGACCGGCACCTCCCAGCACTGGACTCCTGATCTCACCCACCTTATGAGCCGGCAGCTGCTGGAGCCGGTTGGCATCTTCTGGAAGAAGCCAGGGGCCAAGGAGGTGGAGTGCAACGAGGCAGATGCCCAGGAATTTGGGGAGCGGATAGCAGAGTTAGCCCAGATCCGCAAGGTGATGTATTTCCTCCTCACTTTCACTGATGGCCTCGAACCAGCTCAGCTGAAGGGCTCCATCATTTTTAAAGCCTGATCCCCTCTTGCTCAGCCCTTCTTTCTCCAGCTGTGCTTTTGTCTTCGTTTTTCTTTCTCTCAGTTCAGTTCTTGGTTCAGTTTTTACACGGTTCTTGGCGTTTTATGATGGATGGCGCTGCGGAAAAGTGGAGGACAGCTCGGCGCTTCTGGAGTCCCTCAGCCCCGCAAAACATTCCCCATACCTTTCCTCCTCATACTCCATCTGAATGATGGCGAGGAGGGAGCCATGAGCTTGCTGCTGCTTTTGCCTAGGGTATAATGCTGCGTGCTTGGGAATTCAGCAGGGATTCACCAGGTCTGACTGGCACAGGGTCTTGCCGGCATGGAAATATGAAGCTGTCCTAAGACCTCCAACTGTGTCACCTCCGTACCAAAAGCCTGATGGAGAAATAAGAAATTGCCATGCTAGAAACAGGAGAGACAACCCAGAGAGAGCCCTGACTTCCAGTTTCCATCCTAGCCATCAAAAAGGGAGGGATTGTTTGCCGTGGAGTGCTTCTCCTTGCAAGGATGCTGAGTGCTTGCAGCCTGCTACGGCTGCAGCTGCTTGGTGTCTCTGAAGACCAGTCCCATGGAGGATCACCCTGCTGTGAAGCTGGGGTACCTTTGGACATGCTGCATTCCGCAGATTGCAAACCCACTGGACAAACTGTTGCAGGGAGGCTGGACCACCCGTTTCCTGACGGCCACCACCGTTTCTTGCTGGGGGTCAGTGTGGGGAGGTGTACTCCAGCACGCTGCTCACCTAGAGATTGTTGGTCTTGAGATGGGTCGGAGCAGGCGTGCATGTGTGTGCAGAGCCAGGCAAGTGAGCCAGCAGCTGAGGGCGGGCCGTCGGTCTGAGCCAGCGTTGCGTTCCCGGCAGCAAAAACAATTTGTGCATTGCTGTGGCCTTAAAGCACCCGTGAATATATTTATTCTGAAGCATCTCTAGAGAGCCGGGAGGCTGCAGAGCACTTTGCAAACCACAGAGCAGGAACCTGCTGCTGCTGTCCCCCAAAAGCAGTATCTCCTGCCCTCTACAGATGCTGAGGCAGGGAGCGGTGTCTGGGTGGCCATGGGAGCAGAGAGGGGAGACGGTACCTTTGCAAGTTTAGGAGCGGAAGGGTGTTTTGTGCCTGGCTTGTCCCATAACTGTGAATGAACTACTAACTTTTGTTGTTCCCTTTTCCTTCACCAAAAATTGAAGCTTTGGTGAAGCTTCTTGAGACCCGTAGACAGAAATGTCCTTTGAAAGCCTGGTCTAGAGGGAGGTGTCCCTGCCTAGGGCAGGGGGGTTGGAACTAGGTGATCTTTAAGGTCCCTTCCAACCTAAACTATTCTGTGTGTGATTCTGTGAAAGAGTCAAGTATTATTACAATTGGTCCTTTGCTAAGATTGCACTCAAATGTGGGTGAGTGCTCCTCAAAGTACAGCCTGAGATTTTCCTGAGATGTGTAAGAAGAGGGCAGTGATGGGAAAGCCAGGACAAGGTGACTTTGTACCCATGGCCTCCTGATTTGTGCAGACCATCCCCAAAAGAGTCCAGCCTCTTCTTCAAAGCCTCCAGAGATGCAGACTCCATGCCCTTCCCATCCCAACAACAGTGTATAAAATGGTATGCATAAGCTATTCCAGGCAGAGAGGAGAAGGAAAGCAGGAAGATCAGCTGCTGGCTGGAGAAATGGTGGGAGCTTTGAGTCTTGCCCACAATCAAACATCAGCAACCACCAAATCATACAGCCATGCCATGGGCATTGCAGAAGAAGTTGATGTGTTTGTTTAGACCCCAAGAAATGCTGGACTCGATGAGGAGAGATAAAAGTGGATGCATCCCTGCTTGGCCATGGCTTGGACCCACTGTGGGCCAAAACCACTTTTACGGTCCTGGCAGACTTTCCCATAGGAGACCCCTCCTTGTGCATCGCAGCGCAGAGCTCCTGACTACAAACCACATTAGACCCAATAACAGGAGCCAATGCCAACATCCGAAGGGGTTTTGGCATGCCAGGTCTCACAATATGCCGTTGCTACGTTGCTGGTTGCCGGGGTAGAGTTCTTGCTGCAGATACTTCGCTGGGTATTGATGTACCACGGTAAATAAAAGCCTAGCCAACAGGGTTCCCCTTAAGGACTGAGGCTGTGTGTGTCTTCTTCATGCTCTTATTGGAAGCTGCCCCAATCCTGCAAGCAATAAAACAGCACCCACCAATTTTCAAGTCACTGATGGTACTTTTGAGCACCTTTTTATCTCCTGTAAAAAGTAAAATGAACATTCGCCTTCTTTTCTCTTGATGTGAAAAGCTTAATGGAGCGTTTAGCAGTTTGTGTGGTTCGGGGAAGGTTTTGAAGCTGGACAGAGGAGGGGAAACAACCCTCAGGTGGATCCTCAGGTGGATCCTCCTCTCTATCAGAGCTGGGGGTGGGAGGTGAGTGGGGCAGTGTGGTCTCTCTGCTGCAGGGAAGATGACCCTCTTTATACCAGTCACTGAAATTCTCCCTACACAATTCCCAGGGGAACTTCATCCTGGTTTGTACTGTGCTTCAGCCGATTGGCACAGCTGGGTCCCTCCCTGCCCTTCCTGAGCTGGCAAGTTCTCAGCAGAAGAGCCCCTGCTTGGAGGATCAGCGTCTACCAGTTCCTCCTCCTAATTGGGAACATTTCAACAGAGTCACAGGTGCCTTTCCTAAGCCATTCCTAAGGAAAATAAGAAAAGTCCTAAACCAGCTTAGGGAAATGTTACAAATTAAATCTGGAACCTGGTGTTTCTGGGCTCCCAATTTACCTATCTATCTGAGCCCTTTCACTATAAATTTGTCCCTCTAAAGGGTCTTACAGCTCCAGATTTTGGGAGCCCCTAAGTAAAAAGCAGCGCAGTTGGGTCAATGAGGAGAGCTGGTCTACACTGCCTTGGCATCACACAACTAAGTTGCGTCCAGGATGCAATGGGACCTTGTGATGGGTGGTCGATAGCACGCTCTCCAGCATCCACTGAGGAGGGATGGAGATGTCTGGGGAGGTTTCCTGGGAGTGGGTGGGAGCTGTGGACCTCGGTCACATGATGATCTCCTGGAGGGATCTGGGCTCCAGCTACTGCTGGGATTTGTAGATGTGGCCTAGATTAATCCTTTAGGTAATACACAGCATCAGGTCACAGGCAGGGGTTGTGCGGTATGCCTTGAAGTGCCCGATAGGCACCACATCCAGAGCTGCCACCTCTCCCGGGCAGCCAGGAGAGTCACAGACACCTCGGCCAGGGAGTGAAGCAACTGGAGGGATCCTCGGCCTGGGTGGGATGCTGTGCTCTGAGGGGAGCTGGGGGAAGGAACCTGATGTTTGAGCTCACACCTTTCTCTTTGGCACATTGAGGACAGACTGGGCTCTGGAGATCGGGCTCCTCTTGTTTCCCCTTGGGTTGGCGTAGAAGCTTGCTCCTGGATCCTGCTCTGCATAAGGGCTGACCACTTTTTCAGTGGCAGAGGGTGTTTTCAGCGCTGCCCCCAAATGAAGGGACAGAGGAGGATGATGGGAACTGGTATCTCCTGCCACCACTGACAGCAATAGCGAATTTCAGAACCAGCCAGCTGGAAGCTGTCGCTACCAGCTCTGGCTGAACAAGCCGCCTCTAATCAATGCCATAATCATTTCTAAGCCCACATTAATAGCAAGTTGATTAGCAAAATGGTCCTCTCTGACAATTCATTAGGATGAGCTCCAGTCAGGAGGGAATCGATGGGGACTGATGGAGGGCTGTCTGACCTTCCCTGGCACTGTCCCAGAGGAAGTGTGATGCCTAGAGGAAGGGCATCATTGCTAGCACTCCTGGAAATCGCCAAACCCTCCAAAAGTGGCACTTTTTCATGGCTCTGTCTGCTCTGCTTCTATTGATTCAGACAACTCAGGAGTGCCAGTGAGCTCTCAAGGCCGATGGCGTCATTAATATTTCAGTGTAGGAGCAATAAAAGCCCTGAGCTGGATCGTTGCTGGTAGCTGAGGTGTTGGGGGGCTCTCCACAGAGAGGTCTCTCTGCAGGGTTACAGCTTCATGATGGCAAGCAAAAAAAAAAAGCACAAAGCGCTCCGGCAGCTGGACAAGGGCTAAGGCACAGTGCAGAGGGTCTCTCCATGGCCCAGAACTTCCTGAAGAGCCTCTTTCAATGCAATGTGTCTGTGTCCCGTCCTGTCTCGCCCCAACACTGGCAGCTGTCTCTGCAGGACAGGGATTATTTGGTGTAGCGGAACATAATTTTCCCCGTGGGCCCGTTGGAGTTTTTTCCTCGCTTAGGTCATGATGCTTTGGCAGCAGGTAAGTAAAGAAGCAAAATGTGGACAGTTGGTCACATTACTGCAGCTGAATCGGTCAATACTTGTCAACTATCAACGACACTAACTGTACGTGGCCTCACAGCCCATGAAGTAAAACCATGTTGCCTTCACCCTCAACAAAAGCTAAGCTGTGGTGGGACAGTTCCTTGCTGTCTGCCTCTGTGTCCTGGTTCTAAATAACATGCAGATCCTCCTAGTTGTAGTATCTGTGTATGGCTGTGCCCATTTCTGTCCCAACTGTGAGGTGCATTTTCCATTCAAAGCTAAGCTGGTGGTGCCCGCAGCCATGAAGCACAATGGACTTTTGCAGTTGCCCTTCGCCTGTGCCTTGTCCCACTGGCAGTACAGACAGCAGTGGCACCAAACCTGCACTCCCTCAGCCCCTCAGCTACTCTAGGGTTCCTTTCACCCCAGGTCCTCTTTTCCTTCTTTCAGCAAGTCACCTCCCCGTGCTTGCTTGGATGGGTATGGTAGCTCTTGATAGGGAAGAAGAGGGTCCTTGTGGGGATGGGGATCTTGCTTTTCCCACTTTTATTTAGCAGAGTAGATGTACCAGAGTGTCTGGTCCCTGTTTATTACCACCAGGTAGATGAATACAACACTTGCTTTTTGCCAGTCAATTCACACCAGAATCAAGTAAGAGGATCAAAGAAGGTGCCCTCTCTTAGTGGTACCCTAATGACACTAAAATGAA